>NC_136073.1:115161615-116361615 GCF_964261635.1 Lissotriton helveticus | reverse complement strand
TTGGATAAACATTGGAAAAATACTTTGTTATGTAATTCTTTTTGACAACACTGTTCGGCATCAGCTCATGACTAACCTGTACTTGCAAATTATTTGCATTATTGCTCTTGATATAATTGTTCCATCTGTCCAATGTCTTTGTGCATTATACCAATAAAGACTTACTCATTCAAAAAACAGCGAAGACAAAGTCATAAAAGTTGCAATGTCTCAAACAGGCTTTAAATAAATAAACAGAGTTGCAGCAAAGCGGGGGACTAATCGCCCTCTTTATCACTAGGTAGTTTGTTTTGTAAGGCTGGAAAGGAGGATTACATTTAAGCCAATCACCCACTTTAAAATGAAAGTTTTTGGTTCCCTTCCTGCCTCTGGAAAGATTTCACATCCTTTTAACCACCCCTTTCCTGCCAGTGTGAAGTCTGGTTTTGCAAAGGTGGCGGAGTCCTAATCGTCGAAAGAGAAGTCATATTTCAATCTATAGTGAAGATGAGTTTAAAGCCTTTGCGTCCTCTAGACATTGATACGGCACCCAATAATAGCCTACTAAGGGTTCAGATGCTACATCTACTCCACATCATTGCACCAATCGGGCCCACAGTATTCCAGTGGAATATCAGCAACAAAATATATTGGTCACAAAATACTGAGGCACAAAATATTGCAAAGGTATTTTAGTGTGTGTGCACATATATTCACAGAAAAAAACACAGGTTTCAGGGACGTGATAGTTAGGTGGACATTTCACTCGTACAAAACCTGAGAAAATTGTCCGTTGTAGTTAGTTGTGCTAACTATAACTCGCGCCCCCGCAATGCACTTCTGATGACCTCACACATTACATCACTCATGACATGGTCAGTGAGTATATGTGAGAGTGAGTGATTGTGAAAGTGGCTGTATGGATGAGTGTGTGCTTGTGTCAGTGCTTGTATAAGAGAGTAAGCATGTGTTAGTATCTGAATGAATAAGTGAGGTGGTGTGTGTATAACTGTATAATGAGTAAATGGCAGTGTGATTGATTCTTTGGGTGACTGACTAGGTGTGTGAGTAACTCTATTGGTAAGTGGGGGTGTGTGAGTTAACCCTGGGCGTAGTACTACGCTACGCTTGTGGAGCGTGCGAAGTTTGCGCTACTACCTGAATTGCACATAGGACAGTGCAAAAACGCATAGCGTAGCGGGCATTTTTTGCTTGCTCATGGTCCTCAACGTCAAATTGGTGACCATGAGCGAGCAAAATCACAAAATCGCTGATTGCGAGTGTGGAACATAAACTTCCCGGCGAGATTCTCAACGCATGGAGGTCAGGTTTCTCATTGCGAGCAGTCGCGTATGCTCGCGACCGCTCGTGATGAGAAACTACCAGTCCGCGTTGAAAAAGCTGCAGCTCGAGTACAAATCTACTCGAATGGCAGAAAACGACCTCTTGCACTGTGAAAGATGCCATTTGCAATGATTGCACAGTGCGGACAAGCATCGGCACTGTTCAATCAGTGCAAACAGCATTTCCCTACCACACTACGCAGTTCGCATAGCTATGCGTAGCGCTATTACGCAAACTACGCCCAGGGTTAGTGTGAGTATCTACAAACGTGTACACGTGCTTATATCCGTAACTGCGTGTTTGAGTGACTGTATGGGTGAGTGGATGTGTGTGTAGACCTATGAATCAGTTAGTGGGTATGTACTAACTGGTATTGGTGTGTCTATGGTTTTGAGAATGGTAGTCTGTATTTTAGTGTAGGTGTATGAAAGGTTATATTAGGGTGTGAGGAAGTGCATCAGATATTAAGTGGATGATATCATCAGTGATGTCACTGGACAGGTCATGAGTGATGTAATATGTGATGTCATCAGCAGTGCATTGCAGGGGTGCAAGTTGTAGTTAGCTAAACTAACAATCACGGCTGAATTTCCCTGGTTTTGTACTAGTGAAATGTCCAACTAACTATAACGTCCCTTAAACCTGTGTGTTTTTCAGTGAATTTCTAATGTTTTTTTAAATGCTAATTTCTAACTATAATGTAGTAGTCGCATTTGCAGAGTGGTGAGAAAAGGGGCATGGCATCGGACCGCCTCTCAGCAATCCCACTGTGTGGGGCTTACTGGAGGTACCTCACGGGCTACTTGGTCCATAACCACTTCGATGCTTCTGTCGGCCAACCACAGTCGCGAGCACTACCTCCGTAGTGCTGTGCACGTCCATTGGGCAACACAGCCCGCCCTCTTAATAGAACGTTCTGCATTGGCGCGGAACGTTTGAAGCAGCAAACGGGTTAAGCACCCTTAGGATTCAATGTGATTTAATCCCCTAATCCAGAATGTGCAAGGAGGTACGTATGCAGACTGGTGCAGTGAGTGGGCGGGGCCACCGGTAAGATGCCGGCTTCAGTTTTTTCTTTTTCTTTTTTTTAACAAGGGGGGTCTGTGTGGCCCCTGGACAGAGTGGCCTTCCCAGGGGCTTAAAACAAAGGAAGCGCAAGAGCCTGCACTTTGTTTTTTGTTTTTTATTTCTGCTGGATTCTTGGACCCTACGCAAATCCAAATCCTGTGGAATAAAAAAGAAAGTTTTTTCGGCCTTGGGGGTCAGGGTGTTTCTACCCTGCCCCCTTATCTTGTTTTTTACGTTTTTCTTGTGACTCTTGTGCTGCTTATTTGGCCAGCGAAAACAGAGCAGGAAGTGCTCTATGGAATTGAGGATGACTCTGCATGACACTGTTTTTCCTCCAGAATGGAACTTTATGGGTGATGCAACGGCGGCTACGACCCACATGGGTGTTATTGCACTACCAGTCCCACAATGCAATTTGATTATTCACCTGCTGTTTATGATGGAAATAAAAGAAGGGAATACACTGGTGACGTACTGTTTGCCCTAATTTCACTGGAAGCTGTCCATGAAGTAGGGTGTGCTACCTGAAACTCGTAGACAGCGTTATTTTTTGATGGGGACTGAGTCTGCATGAGCTGCTCTTGCCGTGTTAGCGATACCTACCTGCGAGTGCTTGTCCTTTTGAGGAGTAACTCTTTTTTCTGCACACAATGTGGTCGGCCCAGGCCACGGATTAAGCACCACCGCAAGACCCGGGCGGGTCTGTTGCAGCTTATTTGGCCAGCGAGAATGGAGCAGGAAGGCGCTCTATGGAATTGAGGACGACTCTGCATGACACTGTTTTTCCTGCAGAATAGAACTCTGAGGGTGACGCGACGGCGGCGACCCACATGGATGGTATTGCACTACCATCCCCACAATGCAATTCCATTATTCACCTGAAGTTTATCATGAAAATAAAAGAAGGGAATACACTGGTGATGTACTGTGTGCCATCATTTCACTTGAAGCTGTCCATGAAGAAGGGCGTGCAGCCTGAAACGCATAGACAGAGTTATTTTTGATGGGGACGGAGTCTGCATGAGCTGCTCTTTCCGTGCTAGCGGTGGCTACCTGCTAATGCTTGTCCTTTCGAGGGGTAACTCTTTTTTCTGCTTTTAACTCTTTTTTCTGCACATAATGTGGTCGGCCCAGGCCACGGATTAAGCACCACCGCAAGAACTGGGTGAGTCTGTTGCAGCTTATTTGGCCAGCGAGAATAGAGCAGAAAGGTGCTCAATGGAGGACGACTCTGCATTCCTTTCGAGGGGTAACTCTTTTTTCTGTGTATATATATAAGCAGCTTCCTCCTCCATAGAAAAGGCCGTGACCCAAAGGGAGACAATCAGGAGCACTTTATTGAACAAATGGTTTAGGCGAATGCATTTCGGCAATACCAGCCTTCCTCAGCGCCCCTCTCCAACTGTTCCTAGCGCTGCGAAATGAAAAGCAGTCCTTCCCCTCTGTTGTTTTAACTTCTATACTCTGCCCCCTTGGTGTGGTCAGCATCCTCGTGCAGTCCCGTGTAGTGGAACCACACATCCCACAATGCCCTAATGTTCAGCACAGTGGAACTGGATGCAAGTAGCATGAGGTGATACTTTTCAGAGACAGAGTCCGTGGGAGGCACAGCTGTAGGACTCCGCTGGGAGGTAAGCCATGTGAAACAACTCCGTGCTCCCTCGAGTCCCCCTTCTTTAACCGCTGCTATCCTTCTGCCTGGAATCCTTCGCGGGGGTGAACACAGAGTCCTGGTTACCCAATTAGAGGATAGAATATCCCCTGCCGATGTCTCCACCAAGCGTCGTGGTGGGTACTGGATCTTATTGCTACCGCAATACACAAAAAACAGCTGTCTGAGCAGCTTCCTCCTCCAAAGAAAAGGCCGTGACCCAAAGGGAGACAATCAGGAGCACTTTATTGAACAAATGGTTTAGGCGAATGCATTTCAGCAATACCAGCCTTCCTCTGCGCCCCTCTCCAACTGTTCCTAGCGCTGCGAAATGAAAAGCAGTCCTTCCCCTCTGTTGTTTTAACTTCTATACTCTGCCCCCTTGGTGTGGTCAGCATCCTCGTGATATGGCTCCCTTGTACCCCGTACTTGGCGCTGCTGCGTAAGTGCGTCGCTCCTGCGGTTGAGCCCAACCTCTCTATATTACAACAACGTTTTCTTCCAAGAAAGGAAACTTGGAGCCGCACTCACCAACCAACTCGTTAAGTTTCAATTAATTTATTCTTAAATCCATTTGGGTCTCAGCACAGACAAAACCAACACGTTTCGGTAGCGCCCGCTACCTTGATCACGGTCAGATTACTGTTGTGTTTAGGTGTTATTTAAGACTTCATTTTTTTTTTAAAAGGAGAAGGAAAACCCCCTCTCCTACAGGAAACACATGATAGGGCAACTTCCTGAGTCCTGTTCCCGTGACTCTGGAATTGTGGGTAATGTAGTTTTTGATAACTTTTATGGCTTTAAATATTTAACAATTTTTTACTGTTGCTGCATTCAACATGCACTAATCGTTTGCCACATTAACATTTGACATCACTACATAATTAAACTTCCCGCCCACCAGTGGGTCGATGTTATTGTGCCATATTGTGTATAAATTGTCCTTTTTTTGGTCAACATATGTTACATAAACAAACTTTCAGCCCGAAAAAGGGCCAATATCGACATGCCAGTGATGTCAATGACCTAGTTGCAACCGTGTGCAGCCACTAACCAGCAAGCTCGTGCTCGTAACGCCTCAGCCAATCAGATGGCAGAATTCCCAAATATCGATATCTGTAAATTTCGATATCTCTCTGAAACTACTGAACGGATTTACACCAAATAAACCAAATCATGCTATCTAGACCAAGACCCTTCTCCCTGCCAAATGTGGGGTAATTCCGTTCACCCGTTCGACCTGTAGCCTTGTATAAAGTTTCTTATGGAAATTGGATGGAGAAAACATGTTTTGGGACACCCCTTTTTTCTCGGCCCCCTCTTGACGAATCACCCCCGAACTTTCAACATGGGAGCAGATATGAACATATAATTAGTTTGGTAAATTTCATGAACATTCATCAAACAACGCCAAAGTTATGAGCAAAACACAAAATGCTCTTCCTATGGAAACTTGGTCCTAATTATAACTACCTACTGGCGACCGCCAGTAGGTTATGAGCAAAACACAAAATGCTCTTCCTATGGAAACTTGGTCCTAATTATAACTACCTACTGGCAACCGCCAGTAGGTAGTGTATATGTATGTGTGTGTATATATATATATATATATATATATATATATATATATTCACTGAAAAAACCATAGGTTATAGACCATATATAGTTAGGAATTAGCATTTACAAAACCTTGAAAATTCACTGAAAAAACCATAGGTTATAGACCATATATAGTTAGGAATTAGCATTTAAAAAACCTTATTTTACTCACACAAAACCATTGAAATTCCATATATAGTTAGTTGCACTAACTATATATCGCGCACCCGCAATCCACTGCTGATCATGTCACATATTACATCATTCATGACATGGTCAGTGACATCACTGATGACATCACTGATGACATCTCAAATGACATCACTGATGACATCACTGATGACAACATCCAGTGACTGTATGTTTCTGTAAAGTTAAAATATGTCTTACATATTGAAGAATGAGTGGATGTATAAGTGTCTGGATGAAGGATTTAGTAGGTGCGTGACTGACTGTATGAGTGAGTGATTAAATGTGTCTCACTGAATGCATGGGTTAGTGACTAAACTGTCTTAATTTGTGCATCATTATGTCTCTTGTTCTGTAAACTGCTGCATGTGTTGATCATTAGCTATACGAGAGGCTATATGTGTTATTAATTGGTTGCCCAAGTATTTCTATGGGAGATTGAGTTTGTGTGGGGGTGGCTGGAAGGTGTGTGACTCTATGCATAGATGTGTGAGCAGTTTATTCACTAGGTGTATGAGTTCAAGAGTGCATGTGGAAACAGCTACATGGGCAGTTGACTGTGTGCATGAGTGTATTGATGAGTGAATGGATATCTCAATGCTACATGTCATAGTAAGTACATATGTAAAACACAGTACATGTGAGAGTTGGCATATATAAATAACTGTGCATGAGAGCCACTGAATGAGTGAGTGGTTGTATCGATCATTGTGAACTTGTATCAGGGATTGTATAAGAGAGTAAATATGTGTTAGTATATGTTTCAATAAGTAAGGTGTGTTTAACTGTATAGTTGAAGAAATGGAGGTGAGATTGTTTCTTTGCATGACTGACTGGGTGTGTGAGTAACTCCATGGATGAGTGGCAGTGTGTGAGTGTCTGTATACACTGAGTGTATCTAAGGTTATATTAGAGTCTGAAGAGATTTATCGTATTAGCACAAGAATGATGTCAAATGAGATGTCATCAGTGATGTCATCAGTGATGTCATTTGAGATGTCATCAGTGATGTCATCAGTGATGTCACTGACCATGTCATGAATGATGTAATATGTGACATGATCAGCAGTGGATTGCGGGTGCGCGATATATAGTTAGTGCAACTAACTATATATGGAATTTCAATGGTTTTGTGTGAGTAAAATAAGGTTTTTTAAATGCTAATTCCTAACTATATATGGTCTATAACCTATGGTTTTTTCAGTGAATTTTCAAGGTTTTGTAAATGCTAATTCCTAACTATATATGGTCTATAACCTATGGTTTTTTCAGTGAATTTCAATGGTTTTTTAATAGCAAATATCATAAGCTGTCGAATGTCAAGTACGTGGTAAGTGAAAACATTTTCGTGTTTATGCACACTGATCTGCTTTGAATGGTGCCCCCCCCCTCATTTCTATTAGGAGTACTCTCTCTTTGCAGATAGTGAAAGGTAGTTAACGCAGGCCTTTGCCCCCGTTGTAATCCGTCGTGCCTGCTTCTCTCTCCATTTGATTGATTGTTATCCAAGTATTTACTGTTTTAGAATTAGTTCTCTTTGGTTCATTCTCTATTTACAAACAAACACAGAGTCGCAATACTCTGTTTAGTCTTTGCAGATAACGAAAAATCGTGTAAAAAAAAAGAAAAGGAATCGAGCAAAATCAGTAGGCCACTAATGGGATCTCTTTTTGACCTCGCTAAAATAGAAACATTAGGAACAACCCCTCATTACAAATACAAAACTAGTGAGATGAACTGAACTCCACACAATGATGGCTGCAAAACAGCTCGGCTCCGCCACCCACCCCGCCCAAAATAACGATAAAGAACGGCTGCCATGATTGGTTGCGGAATGACCACGACGGAGCTACGAAATGGTGCTGCTCTCATGCTAACCCCAGCTTCAGTCTGAAACATCCAGAAACACTGTAGACTACCAATTCGATCAGTTCCGGTAGCGCCCCAATGTAACCCGGTAGAGAAGAACTAGCCCTCCCCTCTTTGACTGATGGTTCTTGTTGCCTGTCCCTTCTGTTGTCATTTAACAGAACTATTTAGCCTGCTGAAAGGGGTTGTGTTCCGACCGCTGGTTGGTGGAGACATTTTGACTATATTCTGTACCTGCGTTGTCGCGTAATGCGTCATATGACGCGCCGCGTTAGCGCATCCGGAAGTCATCCGGGGCGCGCAGCGCGTAACGTAAGCATAACAAGTCATGTGACTTGTTAATAAAACTTTTCATTGGTTCATTTTACTTTTCTTATTGTAATGATGAAAGGCTTGGTCATATGACCTAAAAATTACGCTTTTCATTACTTCCGAACATTATTTTTTCTTAAATATATGTTATAATGTTCCAGGCTAATGTACTTTCCCGGAAATTTTACAACTGTCCTGCAAGTAAAATATATTCTTTTTTCGAGAAAAAGAGCGTTTCTTCGTCCCATGACGGAGCCGTTGAGCAAAAGAGGGTCGACCTGCTGTCTTAGTCGCCGATACGCCTGAATATGAGATTCTTATCGATCACTTTATGTTGCAGGAATAGAAAACACAACAGCCCTTGACCATTTATCTTTACTGCGTTCCTTCGTATTATACCTTTTACCCTTCATGTAATTGGTCTGCTTTATTTCACTTGCCTTTTAATGATTCTAAAACAGTCACTATTATTAAAAACTTTACCAATGTATATACTACTACCATGTTTTCTTTTAAAAACCTTTATTGTGAAAATTTCATTATACAAATACGAGCCTATAACCACGTGGGCCTGCCACAGAGCAAACTGTAATCGTATATGATGAGTAGACATTTACACTGTAGAGGAACGTAACGGGCGGGCCATTAGGTTGCAAGAACTAAGGTGTCTAACAGTTACGGAATCGGTGGACGTACATTTTATAATTAAAATACGACAGGGCCAGTTACAATAAAATTATCTAGATATACATTTGCGGGCAAGTACCATGGGTGACGTTAATTCGAACTTTCAATAGTACAGTAATCAATAACACATCAGAACTTAATATCAATAGGGATGTCGAAATATTCAATCAATTCTCGTCCCCGCCCGCCATGTGCTTCAAAACTGCATACGTATCTCGTGATTTCAAGGTTCTGCAACCAGTACACAACAAGGAGTTACGAGTCCCATTTATTCCGGCGCCATTTTGGGCGAGGACGGGCAGGTCCAGGATATAGTCAAAATGTCTCTACCAACCATCGACTATGATGATGTTCATATGCTGTATTTATTAGAGTAACACTCATCTGTCCACATGAAATTAATTTGCCACAATCTAAACATGTCATTTTAATCTTTCCAAAGTTCTTCTAAATATTTGGGACCGTTTCCCTTGCCTCTGAAGCTCTCAGTGCCACTTCTTTGATGAATGTACTAGCAGGTCAGGGGTTCTCCTCCAAATCTCTCTTTTATGCAGCACTATAATTAATTGGTGCCACCTCTCCATATGACGATGCATGGTATAGTTACCACAACTATATTTTTTTTCGGTTCCTCTGGAGAGTTCATCGTGGCAGATGAAGCGTGTAACGTACCGGGCATTTACCTTTTTTTGCATGTACAGGAAAGGAAAAAAAAAATCGAGCGTCCGAGTTCTAAGGTGTCCCAGGGCCATTTTAGTGGACCAGGCCCAAATCCAAAGAACAGCCATCTCACAGGCTAATGGGGCGACCCACGCCGACTTTCAGCATTGTAGAATGACCACACCAGTACAGCAACTTGCTAGACATCACCTCGGTGCCATCCGGATCTCGGCGCCCCACTGCAGATGAAGTGCCTCTCAACTATGAAACCACCACGGTGACATCCGGATCTTGGCGCGTTGTGCTGCCTTCGGCCTATTCGCACATCGGTCCGCTACTGACGCCATCTCACAGGCTAATGGGGCGACCCACGCCGAGTTTCAGCATTGTAGGATGACCACACCAGTACAGCAACTTGCTAGACATCACCTCGGTGCCATCCGAATCTTGGCATCTCAACGCCTAGTGGTATCTTCCATACAAAAAATATTGTTACGCTGCCTTTGGCCCCATTCGCACATCAGTCCGCAACTTAGACATCACCTCGGTGCCATCCGGATCTTGGCATCTCAGCACCTTGTGGTGTCAGTCAGAAAATATTGTTGCGCTGCCTTTGGCCCCATTCGCACATCGGTCCGCTACTGACGCCATCTCACAGGCCAACGGGGCGCCCCACGCCGACTTTCAACATTGTAGGATGGCCACAGAAGTGCGACAACTTACTAGACACCACCTCGGTGCCATCCGGATCTTGGCGCGTTGTGCTGCCTTCGGCCTATTCGCACATCGGTCCGCTACTGACGCCATCTCACAGGCCAACGGGGCGCCCCACGCCGACTTTCAGCATTGTTGGATGGCCACACCAGTGCGGCAACTTACTAGACACCACCTCGGTGCCATCCGGATCTTGGCGCGTAGTGAAGCTGCAGCAGCTGCAAATAAGCTTCAGACAGTGTTACAACCGCTGCGCAGAACTCTCAACTATGACACCACCTCGGTGCCATCCGGATCTTGGCGCGTTGTGCTGCCTTCGGCCTATTCGCACATCGGTCCGCTACTGACGCCATCTCACAGGCCAACGGGGCGCCCCACGCCGACTTTCAGCATTGTTGGATGGCCACACCAGTGCGGCAACTTACTAGACACCACCTCGGTGCCATCCGGATCTTGGCGCGTTGTGCTGCCTTCGGCCTATTCGCACATCGGTCCGCTACTGACGCAAATTCACAGGCCAACGGGGCGCCCCACGCCGACTTTCAGCATTGTAGGATGGCCACACCAGTGCTGCAACTTGCTGGACACCACCTCGGTGCCATCCGGATCTTGGCGCGTTGTATTGCCTTCGGCCTATTCGCACATCGGTCCGCTACTGACGCCGCCTCACGTGCCAACGTATTTTCTCCGCATTTTATACCCTATGCCGCATAACAGGCCATGTGACTTGTTTATAAAACTTTTCATTGGTTCATTTTACTTTTGGTTTCCTAATGATGGAAGGCTTGATCATATGACCTAAAAACAACACTTTTCATTGGATGAAAACTTTTTTTTTTCCCAAACGATGAAAGCCCCACCTTGTTTCTGGATGTTTCAGACTAAACTGGCGTCAGCATGAGAGCACCACCATCTCGTAGCTCCATCGTGGTCATTCCGCGAGCAATCATGGCAGCCGCTCCCCACCAGAAGCCTGCAGGAGTCGGGGCCCCCAAAACTTTTGATGAATTCTCAAGGCGGAGGGGACGCTTTCGAGAATGGGGTCCAAGACCTAGCAGACAAGCGTCCGATTTCCAAGGTGTCCCAGGGCCATTTCAGTGGACCAGGCCCAAAAAGGAAAGAGCCTGCCGCCATTTTGAGAGTCCTGTGACAGCCGCCTATCGCTGCACCGCAAGAGTGGGCGCAACTCAGCTGAATTGCGGCTTTTGACACAGTGGACCAAAAACGGACGGAATGGCAACTGAAACGGTAAAGGGGCGCCCCACTACAACAGATGACACTCCACCTGGAGAGGCCCGTTCACGCCGCCTCCCCCGGGGCGCCCCACGCCGTTATTCGGAGCAGCATTGTAGGATACCAAAACCAGTGCGGCAACTTACTGGACATCACCTTGGTGCCATCGTTCTGCTGCCTTGGAACTATTCGCACAACAGTTTGCTACTGATGACCCACCCCCCGCGACGCCCCACGCCGTTATTTGCTGGGTGGCAACTTACTAGACATCACTTTCGTGTCATCTAGATTTCGGCGCGTTCTGCTCCCTTGGAACTATTCGCACAACAGTTTGCTACTGATGACCCACCCCCCGCGACGCCCCACGCCGGAAATCTGGACGTTGTGCTGCGTTGGGACTATTCGCACAGCCGACCGCTACTTCGTTGTTTTTCCCTAAAAATGTTTATATGTTATTACTATTTTTGTTTTCTTGTATATATTTATAAATTATTAAAGTTTTATAATCTTACTACTTTGTCGGAGTGCTATATATTTTTAATATGACACATAATTGTAAAAACTTTGATGTACAAAGAGTCATCCCTGGAATCTTTCGCTTCACGCTCGGTCCCCTCCCCAATCACAATACAGGATGGTTTTCAGATAATAGCAACGCTTCTGCTGTGACGGATCTCATCGAGTGTGGGCCTTGATCTACTATAACTCCTTTGAAGAGGGGTGATTCTTTACAGCTGTGGCCATAAACTACATCTGCAGGGCTAGCTGATAGCCTAGGACCAGCCTGGACAATCGGACACAGAGGAAAAGGAGTGTCAGAGGGTGCGGTAGTGAATAGGGCGAAAGGGAGGTGTCGGGCGGGCACAGGGTGTGATTCTCAGGGAAGAGCAGCGCAGATGGGGGGAGGTTTATTACCCATGCATAAGACAGAGAGCGGGGGTGACCACTGCCTGGGTGAGATGCTTGCGAGGGTGGGGAGCCATGCTAAGGATCGACAGCGTGCACAGAGTGGGTCTGGTCAAGGCATCTAAAATGGCTGCCGTGCACGACAAAAGTGTGGCATTTGAAAAAAGACAAGATGGCGCAGACAATGTTTTTCAACACTTCCTGATTTCCTTCGAATCGAACGTTAACAGACGTTGGGGCATATTACCAAAGTTAAGCGATATTTATCCCTAACGATGCATTGCAAAGATTTTTTTACCGTCAGAAATTATCGCAGATAAACCTTGCTATTATCAAGGTTTATCGCAAATACGATGAAAAACGACCGCAATGCATTAATATCGCTGAAAACTCAGCGATATTCATGCATTACCGAGCTAATGCTCTTAGCCATGTTATCCACCTCCCATTGGATAACATGGCTAAGAACTGCTCAGGGCAGCTGTTACTTTTTGGAGATATTCGCGCTTATCTCGAATATTTCCAAAAGTTGATAATAGGAGATAGCGATGTTAGCGACTGTTTCCAGTCGCTAACATCTTGGCATGCCCACTTTGCATGTCATTAGTGATAAATATCACTCACATGCAAAGTGGGGCCCAAGATGGTCGCTATCTCCTACTAGCCGTCGCTAACTGGTGTTAGCAACAGCTAGGTAATACAGATATAATTTTATCTCCGCGAAGCGGAGCGCTGTTACAGATATATATCTTGTTTTTGAACGTTAATTTCTCAAAATGCACTGAAGCACATATATTGAGACCTAGCAAAGGCACATCGGGCTACCAGTCCCTAATATTTTACCAAGTTTCGTGCAAATCCATTCAGCCGTTCGATTATTATTATTATTATTATTTTTTTGCCCCGCGGGGCCCTTTTAAAACCTCCACATCAAACCTAGGGGGTCAGCGAGGATCTACTATGCCCCCTTATGGTCATTTGCCCCTTCGCTTTGGCCTCCTCTTGTCTCTCGATCCTACCGACAGACAAGATGGCGGCCGCTACGTACTGTTTGGAATGTTTACAGACACCGGAGAGCCAATCAGCTTCGCTTCGCAAAGCTCCGTAACGCGAAAAGTACGCGAAGCGGAGCGCTGTTACAGATATATATCTTTTTTTGAACGTTAATTTCTCAAAATCCACTGGAGCACATATATTGAGACCTAGCAAAGGCACATCGGGCTACCAGTCCCTAATATTTTGCCAAGTTTCGTGCAAATCCATTCAGCCGTTCGATTATTATTATTTTTTTTTTTTTTTGCCCCGCGGGGCCCTTTTAAAACCTCCACATCAAACCTAGGGGGTCAGCGAGGATCTACTATTCCCCCTTATGGTCATTTGCCCCTTCGCTTTGGCCTCCTCTTGTCTCTCGATCCTACCGAGAGACAAGATGGCGGCCGCTACGGACTGTTTGGAATGTTGACAGACGCCGGAGAACCAATCAGCTTCGCTTCACAAAGCTCCGTTGCGCGAAAAGTACGCGTCCTGGAGCGCTGCCCGGTCCGCTGTTACAGATATATATCTTTTTTTAAACGTTAATTTCTCAAAATCCACTGTAGCACATATATTGAGACCTACAAAAGGCACATCGGGCTACCAGTCCCTACAATTTTGCCAAGTTTCGTGCAAATCTATTCAGCCGTTCGGGCTAAAAGTGAGGCCAACCGCCCTATGGAAAACTCAATGTTAAAAACACGTTTTGGGACCCCCTTTTTTCTCGACCCCCCCTGGACGAACCCCCCCCAATTTTCAGGGGCTGCTCAGAAACAAAATGTGCCATTTTCCTGAAAATTTCAGCCAATTCCGTCCACAAACGGCAAAGTTATTAGACATAGAATTTTCAAAAAACCCATAGAGAAAAAATCCTAACTATATATACCTACTGGCGACCGCCAGTAGGTAATATATTACATTACGAAAACACGAGGAGTCCTTCTGGGATCCTTTCTCCCCAGTCAGGTGGTGTATGGATTCGGCGGACTTCTCACAGCCGAGAATTTAATTTCATTCCACAGTATGCCTCGAAGCAAAAACGAACGTGTGATCAAGGCACAATCTGTGCCGAAACGCGTAGCGTGTAACTAGGAATAAAATCCTTTGGCTGTATCTTCCCGAGTGCGCCTCTTTTTTGCTTTGAGGCATACTGTGGAATGAAATATATATATATATATATATATATATATATATATATATATATATATATATATATATATATATATATATATATATATACACACACAAATATATATATATATATATATATATATATATATATATATATATATATATATATATATATATATATATATGTAGTTGTAACAAGCTTTATTTCGATATCATGTATCTTAAAAAGCAGTACAAAATTGGATAAAAACAGTGAAAAAATTCAATGCATACTTTTTAACAAATATTTCGTAATAAGCAAAGAAAAGTTTTTACACATGAGGACAGATATGCTTAGGTAAATACAGTAAAAAAATACAGTGCATACTTATTGGCGTATATTTCACAAAAGGCATAGAAAATGTTTTGCACAGGCAAACAGTTTAAAATGTGTGCTTAGGTAAGATGCAGTAACCTGAAAGATCTGAGACGCCAAGCCCAGCCTAAAAACTTGGCCAAGCCACATGCAAACAGGGGGCGAGGGTCAGATCTTAGGATTCGTAATGCTTCTTCATGTGATCTGGTGCCAAGACTTCTACAGAGTGGTTTCAGCCATTTGGCACGTGGGGCTACATAGGCTGGGCATTCAAATAATAGATGGGGTCCTCACCAACGGCCCCGCCACCGCCAGAGCCAACCTGCACGAAGGGATGACAGACGTAGCCAAATGGATGTCGAACAGCCGCCTGAAACTGAACTCGGACAAGACGGAAGTCCTCATCCTGGGATCCTCACCCTCCGCCTGGGACGACTCCTGGTGGCCCCCCGCCCTGGGCAGCGCACCCAAGCCAACTGACCACGCACGCAACCTGGGCTTCATCCTGGACTCCTCCCTCTCCATGACCAGACAAGTCAACACCGTCTCCTCGTCATGCTTCAACATCCTGCGCATGCTACGTAAGATCTTCCGATGGATCCCCACCGAAACCAGGAAGACGGTCACCCAGGCCCTCGTCACCAGCCAGCTGGACTACGGCAACTCCCTCTACGCCGGCACCACCGCCAAACTCCAGAAGAGACTCCAGCGGATCCAGAACACCTCAGCACGACTCATCCTGGACATCCCCCGCCGCAGCCACATCTCCGGACACCTGAGAGACCTGCACTGGCTCCCGGTCAACAAGAGAATCACCTTCCGGCTCCTCACCCACGCACACAAAGCCCTACACAACCAAGGACCAGGATACCTCAACAGCCGCCTCAACTTCTACGCTCCCACGCGCCAGCTTCGATCGACCAGCCACGCCCTAGCCGCCGTCCCCTGCATCCGAAGGGCCACCACAGGAGGAAGGGCCTTCTCCTACCTGGCCGCCAAGACTTGGAACTCCCTCCCGACCCACCTCCGCCTGACCCAGGACCACCTCGCCTTCAGGAAGCAGCTCAAGACCTGGCTGTTCGAGCAGTAGCGGACCCCCCCCCCCCAGCGCCTTGAGACCCTCCGGGTGAGTAGCGCGCTATACAAATGTTCTGATTGATTGAAATGTTCTGATTGATGGGGTACTGACTCAGACCTATTCTCACAGAAGGGGCAAAACAAAGTCCTTTGAGCAGGAACCTTCCATCTAGCAGTTAATTTACCCACCGGAAGTAAGCCCACCCTGAATTGGAAATAAAGAGCCCTTTCCCTGGAATTTGAAATCGTGTCCATGTATGGTTCGCATAGAGGGACCTCCTTGAACATCAAAAATTCCACACTTGTTTTGCAAAGATTGACCCTACTATTTCTGCCACTAGTCACCCAAGTCCAGTAAAGTTTTTTCAGAGTTGACTTGGGCGGGACAGATCTGCACAGCCAGGCTTCTTCGAGACCCAGGTCACAAAGAAGGCGCTTAACTTCCCTTAGCCAGTAGACCTTAGGCCAACCTGGTACAGAAAGGAGGTCGTTAAGGCCCTCTGCATAGCTAGACAATTCAGGGACCCTCCAGATTCGTGCCGACAACAAAATAGGACGTAGTCTCGCCTGATCACTGATATATATATATATATATATATATATATACACACACACACACACTACCTACTGGCGGGCGGTCGCCAGTAGGTAGTTATAATTATATAATTAGGACCAAGTTTCCATAGGAAGAGCATTTTGTGTTTTGCTCATAACTTTGGCGTCGTTTGAGCAACACCCCCAGGGCTTTAAGAAAAGAATGGCGGGGGGCTCGCGGCCCCCCGCGGCCCTTGGGACTGCCACCCCGAGTCTAAAGCCCTGGGGGTGTTGGTCCCCAGGGTTTAGGGGGCCTGAGGGCCCCCCACCTAATTTTAAGATGCCCAAGGGTGTTTCGTTGCCTGGGTCTGGGGGTGCCTGGGAGCCCCACACACCTAATTTAAAGAAGCCCCGGGGGGTGGTGGTCCCTGGGGCTGGGCGGGCCTGAGAGCCCCCACACCTAATTTAGAGAAGCCCCAGGGGTGGCGGTCCGGGGGCTGTGGGGGGCCGTGTGCCCCACCTATATTATGATAAAGCCCCAGGGGTGGTGGGCCCCGGGGCTCTGTGGGGGGATTAGGTCCCCCCACATTTTTTTTGATCATGCCCCCGGGACTTGGCCCCCTGGGGGCTAATTAACAACGAAGCGCAGGAGCCCGCACTTCCGTTTTTAAATATGTTGGCCAAAATTAAATGTTGTTTTTGGCCGTGGGGGTCCTTGTGGGACCCCCTGAGCAGGCCTAGAGGGTCAGGGTGTTTCTACGCTGCCCCCTTTTTGCGTTTTGCATGTTTGTTTTAATGTCTAAACCGAGGCACAAGATGGCTACCAGCACGTCCTGGTTTTGAGTGTTAACAGCCAATTAGCATGCAGCTCGTGCTTGGCAGGGTGCGCGGATCCTGCGCGGCCATAGATATATATGTGATTTTAATTGTGATTTTCTCAGCAACTACTGAACGGATTTACACCATTTAAGCAAAAGGCACAACTCGGAACCAAGGTCTACCTTTCTGACACATTTGGTGTCATTCCGTTTAGCAGTCCGGGCTGTCGCTGCGATTAAAAGTTCCTATGGGAAATTGCATGGGGAAAACACGTTTTGGGTTCACTGTTTCTCGCTTACCGGTGCCACTGCGACTTGCGTCGGCTTTCACCTTCCTATGACGGTCTCTGCTGCCGCTTGATTTTTCGTTCGCCTCACTGTTCACTCCGACGACATTCCTTCACCAGAGTTTTGGACGAGGCAGTCGTATCATCCAAGTTGCTTCAGGGTGCAATAACAGCGGCGGCTGCCTGGTGTCCTAGTTAGATTTCCCAAAGTAGCAGCCCACAGTGTGGACGTCGGCACTCTCCTAGGGGCGGTGAGTAACCTTCCGGCAGGGCTACGCTGGTAAGTATGACACAGTATTGCCTTTCGGCAGTAATGGTCGCAAACGCTTGATTTGCAGGTTGTATGGCGATTTATTAAGGTGAACAAAACGCTGCCATGCCCAATGCGTTTCGGTCCTCTCCACTCAGACCTTGATCACGGGATGATGTTTCAATGAACATGGGCATCATTTATTTCCATGACTCACAATTACTTCCTATTTTTTCCTAATGCATTGTGGTATCTGTAGTGATATATATATATATATATATATATATATATATATATATATATGCGTGTGTATGTAAATCTATATATCCTCTGCCATTTGGCTCGCCTTCGCTGAATCACCCGGTGCTCTCAGGCGGTGCAAAACCCCAAGGCTGAGTCCAGCCGTAAAATATTAACCACTCCTCTCCACCAGGACAAGAACTGGGTCGCACTCCATGGAAGGTTCAATAATTCCTTTTACTTACAATTCATCCAAAATTAATTCATGGAAACATCAGAAACCAATGCGTTTCGGTCTCACTGAGATCGTGATCACGGTAACGCCCACATATATATTACAACCAATATCTACACTCTAATGCATTACATAATTTCTTGTTGGACAAAGCTAGGGAGATGTAGTTTCAAAAAAAGAGGGTTAATAGTATGTGCTAATGAAATAAAAAAATTTAAATGTGCCCATGGGGAAAATTAATTATTTAAATCCCCATCTCTGATCAAGCTCATGTTTTTGACAGTCACAACCATATTAAAGGCAATTTTATGACAATTCATCTCTATAAATCACTTGTCCTAATACCGGCATATTTATTCTCATGCAAGGTGGCCAGTCAAACCCTCCAGTGGGTTGGGTCCCAGTTTGTTACAGCATTGTTTATTACATTAATATATCTTGGTATTCTCCTTTAGTGGAGATTATCAGTATGAGTAGCCCCATCCGGCAAAAATAATTATTTATAATCCAAAATTATTGGATGCATGTTTATGGATAACATTGTTGATTGGTGGCGTTTCATTAACGAGCTTTGTGTAGTTTGGCAGGGATCTGCTGAATCTGCAAGGAGGTTTGTCGATGTCATCACTGATAACAAATTAAATCTGGAATTCACAGCCAACATCAGCCGAGAAAGAGTCGAATTCCTAGATGTAGAGGTATATATTGAGGATAGTACCATACAAACTAAATTACATAGGAAGGCAACTGCTGGGAATTCGACTCTTCATGCCAGTAGTACACACCTCAGGCACCTTATCAAGAGCAAGCAATTTTTAAGAATAAAAAGGATATGCAGTGTGCAAATGATTTAACTACATGCTTAAATAAATCTGTACAGAGATTCCTAGCAAGAGGCTACAATATGGTTGATTTAAAAACAGCTTTATCCAAAGTACACAACCATCACAATGCAGCGGCGAATAACATTGAAGATAGAGTCAACCCAACATCCGCACGCAGTGAGCCTAATATTGAAAAAGTACCAGTCAGATTAATGACTACTTATAGTTGCCATCATAGAATGGTCAGACATATCATCAATAAGAACTGACCTATTCTAAAATCTGACATTACAATAGCACCAGAATTAGAAGACTCACCAGCCATTACGTTTAGACGGGCTCCCGCTATGAGGGATACCCTGGTAAAATCGAGTCCAGAGGTGCAAGATAAAGGAAATTGGATGTCTAATAGAACTGGGTTCTTCAAATATAGCTCCTGCAGAGTGTGTAAATTTGGTGTGAATAAATCAGAATTTTTGGTTGCCTTTTCCCCTAACCTGTGTAAAATCAAAGGTCTATCACATGCAAAACTGGCTATGCTGTCTATGTTTTAGAGTGTACATGCCAGTTAACATATATAGGCAGTACGAAACTTTAGGTGTTCAATCGCGTTTTGCAGCACCTACGTGCAATTGTCACTTCAGACTCCAGTTACCCAGTGGCGCGGCATTTTAAATTAGTACATCAAAACAATCTCAATGCTTTAAGTTATTTTGTTATAGAGGCCATGCCAAAGTCTATTAGAGGGGGTAACAGAAGGAAGAAATTACGAAAACTGGAAAGTCAGTACATCGTTCAGCTTGACACCAAAATGCCACACGGTTTGAACACAGGGGAAGATTTATACAATTTTTTATGGATTTTGGAATCTCTGTATTTGTTGCTTTTTATCTGGTGTCTGTGGAGTGGGAGATCCGTTGACTGCTGTTTGCATGGTATTTTAACCTTTGGTCTATGAAATTATTTTCTTAATTCAGTTTCTTAACATCTATACTTGAGATATGTCTTCAATTCGCATATGTACATGAGTAAATCAATCGATATGAATTTAATACAACTGACAATCTTGAATCAATTGCAGCACTAGCACTTTAGTTAAATTGATATTCTCTGGCTTTGCACTAGATTTTCACTGAGCTCTTTAATCTTTGCATAGGAATTTTGGAAATACCGCGGTCCTTAGCATTTGCCTCATGTTTTTAACGTAATAAAAAATATTTTTTTCCCAAAAAACGTCAAGCTATTCATGTATTTAATGATGGAGTTGCATTTGTTTTTGTTATATATTTTTAAGCACGCACTGTTTTTTTAAATTACTTTAATTCAATGTATTGTTATACTGTTATGAGCACATAGCACTTTGCCTGAACAACAGATCAATCAGTACACGTTGTTGTTTAATTTTGATTGGATTATTGCGATTTTAATGATTGGATATTTATATTAAGGCCACTTGCCCATCATTTCCTGTATATATTTATTCATTAATTCGCACATATGATATATGAATCCAATATTGGACTAATATGAATTGATTCAATAATTTTCACCTATGAAATGGTTTTCAAGTTTGCTTTTTTTTTGTCTGTATTGGTGTATTCTTTCAAAAATGTATAGTCTTTTGTTCACCTCCATGACTTGGGAGGAGGAGCGAATCCCCAATGAATCATGTCTGCTGATTTGAACCCACCGCCTTTTGTACCGATTTGGAAATAAAATAACTGACACAGTACCTGCTGTGTATAAGTCCATTCCTGATCTCGCTTTCCTGAAGACAAGATGAATAGGCGTCTTTGGCTATCAGGACTATGGTTGCATATATTTATAAAAATAAGGAATAGGACTGTCAGAGGAAGTGGGTTGAATATATGATTAACTACCACTCAATGAAACTTGCATTTTCCAAAAAGATTGACTTTTGAGAAGATTGCTTGCCTCTTTATATTTGTAATTCTATGTATTTTCGAGTACATTTTTGTATAGAAACTTTGAAATAATTTTTGATTCACCATATCTTTTTTCTTCACTAAAAATGTACTTTACATATAGAAATGGAAACGAAATGGTGATACCAATGTCTGCATTTGGAATAGTACTTTACTTTCCATGCAAAGCGAGAATGGAAACAAAAATGCAAATAGAAAACAACAATGGAAAAATGGCATTAAAAGCAGTCCATAATGTGAAAGAGAGGTTACTTGTCTAGTGTTTTTAGAAATAGAAAAGGGTATTTGCACGTAAGCACTTTAAAACCACTCTAGACGCCTAGGGACTCTATGGTCCAGTTGAAGGCTAGGTATAGCCGAAACGCGTAGGCCGTTCTCTGCACATGGTGTTGTAAAAATAATAAAAACAAATTAAATCTACCTACTGAGATGCCGTGACTTTTTTGCTGGAAGGAGAGGAGGCAGAAGGATTAGAAGTCATTCACGGAGCGGGGGCTGGTACGCCCATCACGAGCATCGACAAGCGAGGCGAGGCGGTCAGAAGTAATCCAGTCACGTAAAATATTGAAGTAAAAGTGACCGACGCCTCTATCGTTTGCCTGGGTAACACACTCAGAATCGCGATGGACAAAGAAGGACTGCGGTGAGATTCTACGGGAAGACACCAGGGGTGAGTGAGCGGGACGCAAGGGGGGGGCGGTGTCTGTGTGAATCCGTGACGCTGCGGAGGCAGCGCGGGAGGAACGGGGACCCGACATGAACCAGACCTGCATACACGAACCACTTGGCGAACAAAGCCGAGAGTGGTGATTCGATCGCAGAGTAAGAGTCCGAATGTGGTAAAAAACAGAATTTTGTGAAAATCTGGCACAGAGGAACGCTAATAATTATCACATTTGGCAAACACCACTCTCCCGATAATCTCCAAAACCGAAGGCAAGAACTGTCTAAAAATTACAATCTCTCAACTGGGTACCAACAAGTTGAATGGGAACCTGACAAACGAGACAGAACGATATATTGTAATCCTCGAATATGCAGAAATAAGAGGAGCAGCAGTTAAAGAGGATATTGTCTTTTTCTGGGAACGGTTGGGACAATCCTACAAAAGAAAAATTCAACACCATAGCAACATAGCAAATAATTAAGAAAATTAAGTAACCTCTCTCACACAGATGGCGGACAAATCTAGAAATCGCCAACAAAGGGCATGCGATATATTAAATGATAACGAAACTAATCCTTCCACAAGTACAAGTATGGGAGGAGCAAAAGGAGGGAAAGAAAATGAGAAAAGAACGATACTAAACATAATAAGAGAACTGCAGCACAATCGGATACTGTAAATCAATAAATGGTGGGAGAAAACAACTTTAGAAAAATATATTGAGTTTAAGAGAGTTCCAAGAGGACTGCGTATACTCATCATGCCCACACTAAATGATCTTGACCCAGACCTGATAAAATGATGGCAGCAAGACACCAATGAGTGCTCATTTAAATGAATGAGAACACTAATTATACATGCGGAGAGAAAACTAGAGAAAATTACAAGCATCATTCAAGCATTGGAACAGGAACTGGCAAAAATCCCTGTAACAGAAGAAAATAAAGAACTGATTGACACTATGAAAAAGAAAATTAACAAACATGAAGCGGAGGTAGAGAAGCGAAAAGCAAGTACATTTACAAGGGATAGAATGGATTATGCCAATGGACGAATTTACACCTTTGCCCGCAAGTATGATACACTAAGAAGTAGGGTTGTAATGGACAAATGCACAGGAACATAAGCAAACATTGATGCAATAGATAGCTCAGAAGTGAGCTCTGCGGATGAGGATGCCTCAACAACCCCACTGGATTTTCGTGGGGAAATCCAATTGGCCCAAATGAAAACGCGACAACGAGGGAGAGGCAGAATCAACACATGGGGAAGAGGTCAAGCAAAATCACAACCAAAACCACAAGTAGCAGAAGTAAAAGAAGGAGTAAGATCAAAGAAAGGAAAATGAAAGTAGAAAAATCTATCAAAAAAAGTGGAAGCAATTTAAATGGCAATCTGGTCGTGAATATATCTGACAGACAATTAACTGCAACTCAGTTAAAACTTTTAAATCGAGGACTCTCGTACTGTCCAAACAAAAACATCCAAAGTACAAAAAGTAGGAAGCGCACAGCCTATTTTGAAGTTAACACAAGGTTGTTGGAAAGTTCCTTAAAGGATTGGGTGCTCCTGACAGGTAACGTGTTCGTCCTTAACACGTCTATTAATAATGCATCATGTGCCACCATGAGATCATGGCGACATCCCTGAATGTAGGGCACTCCTTTAGGTTCTCAGAAAATGAGACTCCAGAATAAAGTTCGAAAAGAGAATTTTAATCATTCATTATTCGATTTTTAAAGTTCATCAGTTGGTTTTTGCACAATAAATGCATCCAAAGAAAATTGTCTCCATGCTTGGAGACAATTTTCTTTGGATGCATTTATTGTGCAAAAACCAACTGATGAACTTTAAAAATCGAATAATGAATGATTAAAATTCTCTTTTCGAACTTTATTCTGGAGTCTCATTTTCTGAGAACCTAAAGGAGTGCCCTACATTCAGGGATGTCGCCATGATCTCATGGTGGCACATGAGGCACAAACAAAAACATCGACATCCCCAATGCACGCATTGATCGCTACAAATTCTGCAGGGAAATCAAGCTCAAGAAATACTTTTTAGAGAAAAAAACCTCAATTGAATGTTCGCAAGCCGGAAGATACAGATCCTTCTATAATTACCCAAAAAGATTTACAAGCACATAAAACACTGATGTCAATAGAAGTTGATGAACAACCAGATATGGAAAATTGCCCAGACTCCCTTACAGTGGATATTGAATTCTGCAGGACCGTAGGTTTGACAACCAATAAAGGAGGTGGAAGTGGTTTGAAGAAACAGTCACGATTTTGTCCGCAGTTACCGCCAGGGAATAAAATTGACTTATTCCACGAAATGACGGTGGAAGAAATTATGAAGATACCAGGAAAATCAACCACAAAGACATACAAAGGTGCCAAAATGAAGACAATGAACCTCTCACCAGATGAATATTGGGCAAACACAGAACTAAGAAATGATCCAACAATAACAATAAAATCTTCGGATAAGGGAGGGAATATTGTGGTCCAAAATGTCACAGATTACATCAGTGAAGCAAAATGACAATTGGGCAACGAAGATCACAATGAGCCATTGAAGAGCAATCCAATTGAGGAGTGGACAAGAGAATATCACTCCCTCCTTTTAAACTGGAAAATATGGGCCTAATTGACTTCGACGAATATTGCTATCTCAAAACGGACAACCCAATTACAGCCACCATATATTTTCTGCCAAAAATCCATAAATCCACTAAAAATCCTCCAGGCAGACCAATAGTGAGCTCCATTGGGTCATTATTAGAGAACACCTCAAGGTTCATCAACATCTTTTTGATGAATTATGTGACCAAACTACCGTCCTACCTAAGGGATACAATGGATTTTTAAAAATAAAATCAGCCATATTGAATGGAAACCCGGGTATCAGATGACGACTATAGACGTGTCGTCACTTTACACGTCCATACGCCATGAAGATGGCATAGGAGCTGTGAAAAAATTCCTAGAGGAAAGATCCAGCAGCTATTTGGAACATTCTGCCTTGTTAATAGACATGTTGACATATTGTCTGAAACATAATGTCTTTTTATTCCTGGGCCGCTGTATACTTACAAAAGCAAGGTACGGCAATGGGGACATCTTTTGCCCCCACATATGCCAACCTCCTGATGGCACTGTGGGAGATGGAAATTGTAAAGGAAGAAAAAAGACAGGGTTCAAGAATAATAACATGGTGTCGATTCATCGACGATTTGTTTGTGATCTGGGACAGTAGTCCAGAAAGCCTACGGATTTTCATTGATTCTTTGGAGGATAACAAATATAATCTCCATTTTACATCAAATATACGCAACATCAATATCATCTTTTTGGATGTCGAAGTCTTTATCAAAAACAACAAGTTATGTACCAAAATACATCGAAAGCCGACATCCTGTAACAGTATCCTTCAAGTAAACAGTGGACATCCAACAAAGCTCAAATGGAGTATACCTTATGGTTAAATGCTCAGAGCGAAGAGGAACTGTTCGGAAATGGATGATTTGGAATTGGAAATAGACTTGATGAGTAATCGCTTTCTGGAAAGGGGGTACCCCTTGGATGTATTGACAGCAGCCAAGTCGAGAATGAATCTGAAACAACGGAAAGATCTTTTGATACCTGTTGAAAAGGAAAAGACAGAGGACACAACACGCCTAATCATGGATTACAACAACCAAAGCCAGGACCTTAAAAGGATAATAAGTAAAAATTGGAAAATTCTTCTATTAGACGACACCTTAAGAGAAAATATAACATATCATCCTTGTATTACCTATAGGAAAACAGCTTCCTTACGAGATATCTTAACTCAGAGCCATCTTGAGATAAAACAACTGAAAGCAACATCTTGGCTCAACACTCCTGGGTTTTGGAAGTGCAGGAAATGTAAAGCTTGTGATCATGGTATGAACCTTACTGAATACACACTGCTGAATGGGAGATCTGAAAAAATCATAGATCACATAACTTGTGAATCCCAATATGTAATCTACAGACTGACATGTCCATGTGGGAAGCATTATATAGGGAGCACGATCAACAAATTAAGATTAAGAATTCTCCAACATCTCTGTGCGATTAAGAACATTGACCTAAATTATCCCATGGCCAAGCACTTCAATGAATACCATCAGGGCGATTGCAACAAATTACGATATTCTGGTATTAAAATCATAAAATTGGCCGAGAGAGGTGGCGATGGGACATTGAAGTTGCGTAAAATGGAATCAAGAATGATCATGGCCATGGGAACGGAGTAACCACATGGACACAATCTGGATGCAGAACTGTATGTACATTTGTAAATATTTGTACAAAGTCCACAACTGCACAATATTTGTAAATATCTAAAAGTCTCTTCCTTGTTATGTATAAATAGTTGTAAATAGGGTGTAAATATGAACTGATTCTCTCTCCTGCATCGTCAACACTCTTACATATAAACTTAGAAAATAGAAATGCATTTTTAGGAACTATTGGTAGAAGTAAAGTTTCTTTTCAGGTTGTTCATGTATATTTATGTCATAGACCCTCGGACACTGAGCCTTTATGTGCAAATGAGAAAAGTTTTGGGAAACAGTCCCCACAAGACAAAGGATTGTGGATTTCAGATAGCAGATGACTGTCTGATTGTTGCACATGTGGGTTCAGAACTGGAGGGATTAATAGAAATGATTACATGAACTCTGGATAGTAAACCCGACAATCTTAGTAAATTTTGAAGTAGTCACTTGGCAATTTATAAATATGTACTTTACATTTAAAATAAGGAATAGGACTGTCAGAGGAAGTGGGTTGAATATATCATTAACTACCACTCAATGAAACTTGCATTTTCCAAAAAGATTGACTTTTGAGAAGATTGCTGGCCTCTTTATATTTGTAATTCTATGTATTTTCGTGTATGTTCTTGTATAGAAACTTTGAAATAATTTTTGATTCACCATATGGTTTTTTCTTCACTAAAAATGTACTTTACATGTAGAAATGGAAACAAAATGGTGATAGCAATGTCTGCATTTGGAATAGTACTTCACTTTCCATGCAAAGCGAGAATGGAAACAAAAATGCAAATAGAAAACAACAATGGAAAAATAGCGGTAAAAGCAGTCCATAATGTGAAAGAGAGGTTACTTGTCTGGTGTTTTTTAGAAATAGAAAAGGCAATTTGCACGTAAGCACTTTAAAACCACTCTAGACGTCTAGGGACTCTATGGTCCAGTTGAAGGCTAGGTATAGCCGAAACGCGTAGGCCGTTCTGCAATTTGCACTTCTTGCACATGGTGCTGTAAAAATAATAAAAACTAATTAAATCTACCTGCTGAGATGCCGTGACTTTCTTGCTGGAAGGAGAGGAGGCAGAAGGATTCGAAATTATATATATATATATATATATATATATATATATATATATATATATATATATATATATATATATATATATATATATATATATATATATATATATATATATATATATATATATATATATATATATATATATGTGTATATATATATATATATGTATATATATATATGATACATTATTTTATTTAACTTGACATAATTTGATCATCAAAATGTATAGATCATCAAGGTACGTAGAGCTGGAGTTAACAATAGTGAATCTATGCTTTCCTACAAACTCTTCTTACATTTGTGGTCTTTAGGTCTTACGTATTTAGGACTCGACTCCGTATTTTAGTCCAAGAATATTTTATCAACAATATTTGGAGAGACATGCAGGCCCCTATGATCAGTCATTTCTGTGCATCATCGAAACCACCTCTCAGGCTATCACACTATTTTTGTTTTTTTTACTTTATTCGATTTTTGGATTAAAAATCATAAAAGTCACATATTATAAAATGTATAATCTCATTTATACATCACTAAAATCTTAAAAACATATCTGCAGTTAATTATCATAACAGGTATTCTATACATTAGTCAGCCTCATGTTGGATTTCCCATGTTATACATTTTCTTTTTTTCAATATGGACTTCAAAAGTCAAGTCAGAGCTCCCACACAGTAAACATTGTCCAATGACTGTAGATGAAGGTAGGCAGGGCGGCATTGCCACCAGCCCCGCCCTTCAGCATTGGGAAAATCCATCTTAATCTTTCTTCTCTATAAAATTAGCAAAATCACGTGAATGGTTGTCTGAAGGGACATTTCATCGTAGGGGTACCTACAAAGTTCACTAGTCCAGTAATTTTTTGTAGGGAAGCTGGCTAGTCGATGAAAACAATCAAATCTGAATCTTGTTAGGACAAACCTATCACAACTTCCTGTACACCATGCCAGGTAAGGTTGAATGGTGGGTGATACAATGGTTAACTGATGTGGGTTGACCGTGCTTTTCTGCATTTCTGAGGCTGCCCTTCAAAGACTCTAGGTGATCTTGACAAAAAACTCTAAAATCCTTCCTAGAAATTTTAATCAATGTACCAGGATTACTATAAAAGTCAGGTTTACCCATATCTGTTAAAAATCTTCTAATATACGTTAACCAGGGGATCTTATTTGCGTGGGTTAAACTCATGGCATCTCTAAAGATGTCTCTGTTTAGCTCTGTGTTATTGGACGTCCAGACTCTATGCCACAACATCTGGGGCTGCATCTTAATCAAATCGGAGATATAAGAAAGCCCCAATTCGCTGTGGCAAATATAGACGGATGTGCTCTGTGGTACTGCTAGTATATAACGTACAAAACGTATTTTCCTCTTGCTGTAATACAGCCATATCCTGGTATACCAAGACACCAGCCCCATACATCGCTACACTCAAGCATTTTGCTTTATAAATCTTAAGGAGGATCCCCGGTGGCCTTTTGCCCAGTTTGTTAGAACAAATTCATCAATGCCCCGATTGACCGTTTAAATAGGAGAGTTCTGCTTTTAACCGCTGGAGTCCTTGCTCCAGAATGGTCTAGTAAGACACCCAAATACGAGAAAGTATTGGTCGCATTGATCCTAACCTTCCCCAGCGGTAAGCTTTTACAACTATTTCTCCCCTTCCAACATGTCATCACGTATGCCTTCTTGACATTGAGTTTTAGTCCCCGACTGTCCATAAAGTCAGTGTATGTTTTAAGAGCACTCTGTAGACCCATCTGAGTTCTGGAGATAAGCACCACGTCGTCCGCGTAGAGAAGTGACACTTTTAAAACTTGAGCATCACTGAAATAACACTTATACTCTTAAACATTTGTGTATCTTCTTCAAAACTCTTGTACCCTGACAGCACTGCTATAGTTCTCTGGGAACCATCACATCTTTAGTCCCTTCAATCACTTGTATCACTCCAGGACCTTCACACCTTCTCTACCAGGACATTATTGATATCTGCTCATGCACCTTCACACCTCCTGTCCCTGACAAATGTTAACATTCCAGGACCTTCACACCTTCTGTCCCACGTGCATCACAAATATGAACACTCCAGGACCATCACACCTTCTGTCCCCCATGGATATTAATGCTCCAAGACCATCTCATCTTCTGTCCCAGCACATCACTGACCTCAAAGTTCCAGGACCTTCACACCTTTTGTCTCAGTGCATCACAGATATTAACTCTCCAGGATCTTCACACCTTCTGTCCCCTGCATCACCAAATCCCCAGAAAGAGCTTCTCACTCTGACTGGAATAAACTAAAGCATTCCGCCATCCCTTTTTTCTCAGTCTCATGCAGGGCCTCTAGAAACAGATTTCTGGGAAAAGAAGCCCACAACGAGCAGGTATTTGAGCTTCCCTAGAGGCATTCAGTGGGAATGTCAATGTGGGTTTCAGGCGCTTTAAAAAAAGAGAGGAATATGCAAATACTTTTGTGACTGTGAGCTGCAGTGAGGGGTCGCGAAAGAGTAGTTTTGGAAGGCGCAGGTAGAAGTGTTACATCTTCATTGGGTTGTGTTGAAATGAGAAAGCATAGTTTGAAGCTGAAGCTGTTGGATGTTTCATGGTAATATGGGCTACTTCGGCCGAGCTGCCAATCCTGTGTCTTGTGTCACCCAGAGGCTGAATATCCTTTAGGCGCAGAGTACTTTTTTGACGCAGTTGGCTCCCAAGGGACCCTTGGCATGGCTGTCAGGGTTAAGATAGCAAGAGAAAGGTTACATAATTATTATTCTGGCCTGGCAGGGGGTGTAGCTATAAAGAGGGTGTGTCAGACATGCCTGCATGGAAGACAAGCCCTCTCTTTGTACTTCTGACAGTGGCAGGATTTCTCATTAAATGGATAAAGATTGATCTAGGTACCCTGGGTGCTCCGACTCCCTTCATAATAATATCCTTGTTCTGCGAACTACACCACTAGTTACTCTCTCAGAAAGCACTCATAAACCTGTGGCAGCAGAGCCCTCACTGCATCTTATTCTTGCTGAACTCTCCATAAGGATGCTTTATTGGGAAAGAACAAACTTCAGATCCAACTGTGTGAAAGCCAAGAGTGGGGGGTGAATTAGACTAACCACATTGTACCGCCCCTGGAGCACTTCAATGAAATGCCAAAGAGCAGAATGTATGCCTCCAAGAAGCCCTGGAGGAAAAAGTGAGAAATATCCAGGCCATTTAAGCTTTTCGTTTATTGGCAGGTACCTTAAAATGGGAAGGATATCAACCCAGTGATTAAAGCCTTCGAGCGTTGGAGAAAGAAAATCAGAGATTGCTACCAATGACTTGAAGGATAGCAAGAACTAGAACACCTTACAGACAGCAACAGCAGGCTTCTGCCTCCTCGCAGCCACAGCAGCCTGGGGACAGATGTGGGAAAATCTCAGCAACACCAATGGCATTTAGGATGAGATGGTGACAGCTGCCAGAACCTATTGGACGTATGCCCTTAGTCCCGCTTGCCCATAGAATGGCAGAGTGCACAGCCAGGATGGTAGACAGTATCCACCAGCCCTGCATGAACACAGACAGAGTGTAAGGCAGCGTACATAGCCAGAACGGTGGACAGTGTCCGCCAGCACCACATGAACACACACAGAGAGTGTACGGCAGCGTGCATAGTCAGGATGGTGGTCAGTGTCCGCCAGCCCCGCATGAACACAGACAGAGAGTGTAAGGCAGCGTGCATAGCCCGTACGGTAGACAGGGTCTGCCAGCCCTGCATGAACATAGACAGAGTGTGTAAGGCAGCGTGCATAGTCAGGACGGTAGACAGAGTCCTCCAGCCCCGCATGAACACAGAAAGTGTAAGGCAGCGTGCATAGCCAGGATGGTAGACAGTGTCCGCCAGCCCCGCATAAACACAGACAGAGTGTAAGGCAGCGTGCATAGCCAGGACGGTGGACAGGGTCCACCAGCCCTGTATGAACACAGACAGAGAGTGTAAGGCTGCGTGCATAGCCAGGACGGTGGACAGTGTCCGTCAGCCCTGTGTGAACACAGACAGAGTGTAAGGCACCGTGCATAGCCAGCACGTTGGAGAGTGTCCGTCAGCCCTAAGATCCCATAGCCAGGGGGTGTAAGGCAGAGTATACAGCCAGACTGAATTGTTCACCAGCCAAGAATGCCCATTGCCACCTGAGTGTACTTCTGGGACTGTACTCACACAATAAAGTTGCGTACAGAGGCTGCCCTCTCGCTTCCTCTCTTCTCACCTTCGACTACAACTTTCACTCTCCAGGAAACAAACACCTTTTACGTGAAACAGACTCCACATGATGACAAATAACAGTTTCTTTTAGGGGTAAGTACTGCAGGCGAGGGGTTGGAAAGCAAAGAGCTCCATGAGAGCGGGCAGCTGCCTCCCGGGGTGTAGTGCCGCATCACAGCCTTCCCACTCAGGATGCTACACCCAAAGGTGCCGCAACCCGCTGTCCCAAACTGACACATGACATCAGTCAGAAAGCGTGGAACTCTGGCTCGAAATGCTCCTTCTCCCTGCCAAAATGCTGTGAGAGATGTATCGCGAGCTGCCCTCTGCCTACCCTGAGGCTGTGAGAGATGCAAGAGTACACGGTTCCGTGCAACCCTTCTGCATTTGAGAGTGGGCGAAACAACATATTCTTCACTTGCAGTCAACAACACCAACGTGACTCCAGAGTCCCTTCCACCGCAATTCTTTTTATTTTAAAATGTAGTGCCTTTAAATTTTGCGCATGAAGCAACCACCACTGTGGCCCCACTCACACTACACCACTGTGACAGGGGCCTCCCTATGAATGAGGTCCGCCGTGCCAATAAAAAAATAGAACAAGAATTATGGCTGAAGACCAGACAAAAGAGCGCAGTGAGCCCCTTACCAACATGCAAAAAGGATCAGAGATGCAGAATGATGGCTCTACGGCCTACAGCTTACAAGTAATCGCATTGCCGTGATTCAATCCTGACTCCGTGGGTTACACACTAATCGTGCTTAACCTCTAGAGCCTTAACGAAATCGTATGATCTGCGGTGTTCGGCCAATAAGCCTTAAATTTTACAAAACCGACTCCGCTCCGACATCTAGGAGTGCAGGATTTCCTGGTTTCTATCCTGTTACCAGGAGCGACAACCTTTCCACCTCACACACCTAGTTTGACTCCTATTAATTCAGGTTTTCCCTTCATCCCAAGGCTTTAGGAATTCCATGCCCACCGCATCACTCAACGGGTATTCTTCGATTAATCTGAAGAACCGGCTGTCCATCTAACTCTTTGCCCTGAAGAATACCTGTTTTGACAATCTCCCATCAATGCTCCTGTCAGGGCCGAAACGTCTATGTTTTTATCTGTCTATACTTCAATAGGTCTCCTAGCTTACAAATTAATGTGGTTTAATTCCTGAACTTGAGACACTTTTGTTATATTACGAAATTGGACCTGTTTTCAAAATATTTTCTCACTTGTAAATATATGTCCATTGCTGATTGTGTCACCTATATGTATAATACACCGAATTTGCTACCTTCTGTCTGGATCTGACTTGGCTGGAATCTAAAAAGCGTCCTTTCTTCTGCCCTCTCCTTTTGTACTTACCTTTCCTGCATTTCTACAGCCTTATTTTCACTACTTACACTCCTTCCCTCTCACCCAGTGTCTCAGCTGCGCTTTCAATGGGTCCCAATTCTAAAAGAGCGATAGTTGTCAATGTCCTGCCAACTAATCTTCCCTAGCAAAGCTCTTCTTCCAAGTTTCTTGGCTTCCTCTCTATATTCTAGTCTCATTCCTTTCCAAGACTGATACACATGTCCACTGGCTTCTCTGGGTCTTCCCTCTTCTTCTTTACCACTATTATCCCTTTCATCTGCTTGGATGGATGGAACTCTTAGTTCTGGCCTTGTGTAGGCTCAGATAATGTATGTATTTTTGGACTTGTTCCCGAGGTTCAACCTGTGATATCATACATATTAGGCGTAACAGGTCTTGGTGAACAGCAGCTTGTAGGACCTCAACTGGACTCTTGAAGATTTGATTGAAAAGGATGTGGTGGCTTGCATTTCTGTCCCACTCGTGGTGGCCATAATAGGTGCTGCAGGTCAGATCTTAAGCGGGTTCGCCTTGGAGAACCTCTGTTCCTTCTGAGGGTGACATACTTTCAATGAACTGAAGGAGCTCAGGAGATGACTCAGGTGAGACTCAGTACTATCAGTATCACAAGGTGCTTCCGTTTATACATCTGACTTTGCTATTTGATGCATGGCTCTTGCTGACGACAGACTGTAGAGCTGTGCATGGCTGTGAAGGACCCCACAAGAATACTTTCATATTTGCAACTTGTCCTGGACTATTTTCATGCTTGAGGGATGGGAAAACATGCTGGTACCAGGAGGGCTATTTTTAACGGGGTCCAGTGTATAGGCCCAGAGACTATGAAGACAAAAAGGATACACTGTTCCCCAAAAGTAAGTGAGAATAGGAGAACCAAGCAGAAGGTGGGAAAGGAGGGGGAATCCCCCTTTCGGAACTAAAACCCTCACACACCCAGCAAGCTAGGTGTCATGTTTCATCATCTGGGTTTTTCTCCTCGTCAGACTGGCGGTGCAATTTTTGACGGGCACCCGTGAAGGGGCTCTTCGTCGGAGATCTTTTGTTCCTACCAGTTGGTGCATGTGGGTGTGAGGGCTTAGGGGAAGAGTAGATGCAAAGGTAGGTGATAGTTTAAAAAGTTTAGGTAATCCACAAAGTATTTTTAATGATGTGGTTAACTACCTTAATAAAAATAGAGAGGAGAAAATACACACTGGTGCAATGATCCAGTGATGTGTGTTCTACCTAATGGTCGACATGTTTCATGCTCTTTTAGCAATTCATCAGGACCTAGAAAAGAAAAACTGTACTACACGAAGTGGTAGGGGCAAATACTACCTTCCACAGGAAAAATAGGGGCAGGCCAGGAGGTCCTGCTGTATCCTAGTGGGACCTAGAAAGGGATGACAAAAACAGGGGGTGATGCCATAGTTAATGTCACCAGTGGTCTAGCTCACCAATACTTGGTTTATAATTCAACATGCATGCTATATTCAGCAAGTGAGAGGTTAACAAGGTCAAAGAACATATTTAGAAAGATAAAAACATATAGAAACGACTGAGCCTGGGTCACTGTAGGTAACAGAAATAATCAAAAGGAAGGATACAAGTCTCATCCTACTAGGGACAAAATCTGGCGTCAACAGTCTTCTCCGGTGTGTTGGCACCCAGAGTGTAGGTACCCTATTGGTAAGGGAGAGAGGAAAATTGACCAAATTATCACACCCTACAAAAGGTTGCCAACTAGCGCAAATAAACCATACGAGGACGCCGTGTCCGATAGTGGCTAGGATTACCAAAGAAGCGCCATCAAACTGGTGGCAAAACCACAACGATTAGCCAGTAACCTAGAACCAGAACAATCATAATCACGGAGACGTGCAAAACCCGGGTGAAAGCATAATAACCTCACCGGGCCCGTAAAAACAGGTCCAAGGTAAAGCCAAGTATCAAGCCCCCGTGAATGTAGGGGCCTCATGAAAAGATTGAGGTAAAGTCACCAAGCGGCCAATCGTCGGTTTACCGGGGCCGAGGAGACTAGTCACCCCCGGCACACTGATCCCACACAAGGCTTTCTTGTAAGGGCTTGCGGCGGGGAAGTCTTCTAACTCTAAAAGGGCTGCTGCAAGCTACAGGACACCCCAGGTTAGCACTTACCTGTCCACAGGACGGACGTAGACCGTGGACCTACCCCACGTGGTCAGGAGGCAAGAGAAGCCGGAGCAACGAGCGGAGCATCTCTGTTGATTTTAAATCATTCCGAGGCATTTCTTGTTTCACCCCTATCACGTGATGGGGTCTCGAAATAGCCGCACATGCGCAGGAAGGCGCACCGAGGGGGCTGTATCATAGTGAACAGCGCATCAGGGCTGCACCAACCAGGCGGCCATTTTGTAGTGTGTGACATTCTATTAAATTCAAAAGCGAAAGGTTGTACATTGATGTGTAGCCAAAAACAGGGTTAATCGAATGCCATCATTAAGCAACAGTGTTACGTCATAACTAAGGGCTATAGATCAGTTACGTGGAGACTGTTGCAATCAGCTGGCATTATGAACGTTTTTTGCTTTCAACAACATAAGGGTGATGAGCACACTTCTGCTTAGGAATGAACATTTGCGGGAGTAAAAAACGAACATACAGGATAAACGGCATGCGAATGTAATAAAGCCGAGTCTGGCTCCCCAGATTCTGTAGTAGGGGATCTCTGTGTATAGTCATAATCTAGTGAATAGTCCCGCCCATGTGCGTGGACCCCGGAGCAATCAAAAATAATCTCTTAAAGTGTCAAAAAATGCAGAAATGCATAGACACTTAAGAGAGAATTTAAAGACAGATAATGCAGCCAAAAAAGGCTACACTGTCCAGTACTTCAACTAGAAATTCCACCACAAAATCCACAAAAACAGCAAAGCCTGTACAGATTTCCCTTGCTTAACAGCAAAATCCCTCAGGAATGATAGAGAGAAGAACCTGGACAGACAAGCCCCATAGGCTGCCATTATGTGGCTTAAATAGGATACTGTGCCTTTAAGGAACCTTCCAGAACCTTCTCCCAGTATCCCAGAATGCATAGCAGGTCCAACTTAGTTTCAGTTCTTTTTTCCGGCTCCTGCAAGCAGGACCCTGGAGCATTGAGCTCTCCCTTTTCAAGGGTTTTGTTGGTGTTTTTACACTAAATTCGATTTTTGGTGCTTTTAAAGTACTTTGGTGACTTTCTTCTTGAGTTTCTGCACTCTTTTATTGTCCATAATGCCAGCATTATTTGACAAATGCCCGGAGTGCTCCAGGAAGAAGGCCAAGTCAGACCCCCATGAGGTCTGTATCCTCTGCCTTCCCTCTTCCCACATCCCTGAGGACTGTGTGATCTGTAGAGGCTTCTCTGGAAGGACCCTGAAGGACAGGAGTAAAATCAGACTTCAGGGACTTGAAGAAAGAAGATTGAAGGCACGAGGTGGGTCAGGAGGGGCTCCTTCTGCCCATGCTGAGGCCTCTGGGGGGCTCCCCAGGGGCAGGAAGTCCAGCCCGCGCCCAAGATCTCCGTCTGGGTCAGTTGCGATGACCACGACGTCGAGAGGAAGGTCCACGGCCAGTTCCCGGTCTCCCCAGGGCTCTGGGTTGAGAAAACGTCGCCCGTCGACGTCGAGGGACGTGTTCCGGCCGCCGTCAAAGCCGGTGTCGATCTCCTCGTCGTCGCTGTCGGCGTCGAGTGGTCGACATCGGAGGGCCCGGCGTCGGCGCTCGCCGTCGAGGCGACACCGCCGTTCGCCGTCAAGGACATCGTCGTCGAGGGGATCCTCGTCGTCGAGGCCGCCGTCGAGACGGGAGAAGTCTCCGGCGCCGAAGACGTCGACGTCAAAACATTCAAAGAGATCGACGTCGAGACGTTCAAAGAGATCGACGTCGAGGCGATCCAAGAGGTCGACGTCGAGACGTACGAAGAGGTCGAGGTCGCCGTCGAGGCACCATCGCCCGTCGTCGAGGTTTCGTGGTTCGTCCATCTGGTCGGGGTCGACGTCGAGACGTAGACACCGTTCGACGTCGAAGAGTGAGAAACGGTCGACGCCGAAGGGCCGCTCGACGTCTAAGGATCCACGGTCGTCGTCTGGGCACCGATCTTCGGCGTCTGGAGGTCGTAAGGACAGGCCCAGGACTGTGGGGGGCTCCCCACAGTCCGAACAGGATGATGGCTCGCCGGGAACGGCGTATTCCGAGGTATATACCCCGAAGAAGCCTTCTGCGCCTCCTTCGCTGCCTCCTTTACCGAAGGGTCCGCCTCCGAAGGCTCCGACCCCTCCTCCGTTGCCGGCTCCGCAGGCCCCGCGTCCGGTTACTCCACCACCCCCGGTTCCGCCGAGGGCGGTGTCGATGCCCAAGTATCCGACGCCACCGAAGAAGACTCCTAGGAAGCCTAGGGTTTCTGAACCGGGGAGGCCAACGGAACGTCCGAGACCCAAGAGATCGAGGTCTCGCTCGGGGAGAAGGGACAGATCTAGGAGTGGACGTGGATCTTCATCGAGATCCAGGCATCACCATAGGAGGCGTAGGTCCAGGTCACGTTCTGCATCTGGGACCCGTTCTTACTCGCCCACACTGTCTCAATCGCCGGAGACTAGGGTGTCCCCTATAGACGATATCGGCACATTCCAGGAGGTTCTCCTGCGTGGAGCGGCGAAGTTGGGGATCAAGGTTGAAGCGCCTACACCTTCGACTTCTGTGATCTTTGAGACATTACACAAAAAACACATGTCTCGCCCCCTGCTGCCTCTGGTGCCGGGGCTCCTCGAGCCGGCTGAACAGCTCTTCCTGACACCGGCAGTGGTGAAGTCTGCGCCTTCCAGGCTCCTCAAAAAGTACAGAGCTCCGGACTCGGACCCAGCCTTCTTGAGAAAGGACCCGGTACCGGATTCGGTGATTGTGACGGCGGCCCGGAAGCTTCATGCCACCTCCCCTGCGTCCACGGTGCCTCCGGACAAAGAGAGCCGCTGGATCGACTCTGCTGGTCGAAAAGCGTGTGGTACGTCCTCCTCTTCGATGAAGGCCGCCAGTGACTCGGCGTTGTTGGGGCGTTACGACCGTGCACTGTGGGACTCAATGGAGCAGTTTGCGGACCTTGTTCCTCGTGACCGCAGAGAGGACTTCATGGAGATCGTCCAGGAGGGGATGCTGGTCTCTAACCAGGCCATCAGCGCCGCGGCGGATATCTCCTTGCTGTCGGCGCACGGATACTGCCACGGGATTAACCAGAGACGCCATGCTTGGCTCGGGTTGACGTCGCTTAAACCGGAAGCGCAACAACGTGTGGCGAATCTCCCGTTTTCCAGAGATACCCTCTTCAGAAAACACGCGGATGACGAGATGGCCAGGATGAAGGCCGAGGCGGAGACCCTGACGGCAGTGGGCTTGGAGAAGCCCAAGGAAAAGAAACCCTACCGCCAGTTCCTACGACGGTTCGGGTCGCAGGGTCGTGGAAGGGGACAGTCTGTTGGACAACATCAGCAGCAGCAACAGCAGCAACAGTACAGAAGACTCTTCCAGAAGCGTCAGAGGGGTAGAGGTGGACAGCAATCCTCTACCGCGTCCAAGGGCCCGGCCGGGTCTCGACCCTGAGCAGTTACTTCCCCCTCGTCCGTTACCCGCTCCGGTGGGGGGAAGCGTTCAATTTTTTCTGGCAGAGTGGAGAAAAATTACTCAGGACAAGTGGGTGCTGAATATTGTTTGCAATGGATACAGTCTTCGGTTCATCAGTATTCCTCCATCGATCCCCCCGGTCAGCTCACAGTGCCAACTGCGAGAGCTCCAGACGGAGGCAGACATTCTGCTGAGGAAAAGGGCGATAGAGGACGTACCTCTGTCTCAAAGAGGAAGAGGTCTTTACTCTCGGTTCTTTCTCGTCCGCAAGAAGGACAAGAACGAGTTCAGGCCCATTCTGGACTTGCGACAGGCAAACAAGTGGATTAGCAGAGAAAAGTTTCGCATGCTGTCGTTGCATCAGATCTATCCTCAGCTGCAACGAGGAGACTGGATGTGTGCCATAGATCTACAGGATGCATACTTCCATGTGCCAATTGCATGCAAACACAGAAAGTTTCTGCGCTTTCAGGTCGGCACCCATCACTATCAGTACACGGTGCTTCCCTTCCGGCTGAAGTCTGCGCCCAGGACGTTCTCGAAATGCATGGCAGTGGTATCGGCACACCTGAGGAAGAACAAGGTGTTTGTCTACCCGTACCTGGACGATTGGTTGATCAAGGCCTCCTCCTTCTCGGAAGCTCAAGCGCATTTCCAGAAGACGTGCGTTCTCTTGAGCAAGCTGGGGTTGCACATCAACATGTCCAAGTCTGTCCCGACTCCGGTCCAGTGTATCCAGTACTTGGGAGCCTCCATCAATACGCTGTCAGCAAGCGTGTCTCCTTCGGAAGAGCGACGTTTATCACTCCTTCGGAAGGCTCAGGCTCTCATGTCCACTCCATCTACGACAGTGAGGACGGTGTCTTCTCTGCTGGGATCGATGGCCTCTTGCATCTTCCTGACGCCACATGCGCGGCTGCACATGAGACTGCTGCAGGAGTGCTTGGAGGATCAGTGGGATCAGAGGAGAGGATCTTGGGACGACAAGCTACGACTGTCTCTACATGCTCTTCAGTCTCTGAAGTGGTGGTGCTCGAAGGAGAATCTCCTCAGAGGGGTTCCCTTCCACAAGGACATTCCCAGACAGACCATTGTGACGGATGCGTCTCTCCAAGGCTGGGGAGCGCACTCCGGAGACCTACAGATTCAAGGGACGTGGTCCCCGTCGGAGTCCACGTACCACATCAATTTCCTGGAACTCAGAGCCGTTCCCTTGGCACTGAAGGCCTTTCATCCGTCCTTTCGGACCAACTCTCTGCTTGTTCAGACGGACAACACGACAACGATGTATTACCTCAACAAGCAGGGGGGCTCGAGATCACGCACTCTGTCGCAGGAGGCGCAGTCGATCTGGCACTGGCTTCTGGCTCGAGGACTGTCGATAACGGCTACCCATCTGCCAGGTGTGCAGAATGTTCAGGCAGACGAACTGAGCAGACTCATTCAGGAAAACCACGAATGGGTCATGAACGACGAAGTTCTAGGAGACGTCTTCGCAAGGTGGGGAACTCCAGACGTAGATCTGTTCGCCACCACCGAAAACAGCAAATGCCGAGACTTCGCCTCCAGGTATTACCAGCCAGGGACGCTGGGGAACGCGTTATGGATCAACTGGTAGAACAGCTTTCTGTACGCTTTTCCACCCATTCCCCTGATCCCGGCGGTTCTCATCAAGCTGTCCCAATCCAGGGCGAAGATGATTCTGATTGCCCCGGAATGGCCCAGACAATGGTGGTTCACGGACCTGCTTCACCGGTCTCTCCTTCCTCACATGCAGCTGCCGTGCAGGCCGGACCTTCTCACGAAGTTCGGGGGGTGGATGGTGCACCCCAACCTCTCGTCTTTGAGTTTGGCGGCATGGCTCCTGAAATAGTGCAATATGGCCATCTGAATCTCCCAGAGGATTGTATGGACATACTGAAGGAGGCTAAACGACCTTCCACTAGGACTTCTTATGCTTACAAGTGGAAGAGGTTTTGCATCTGGTGCAAGTCTAAGAACTTTGACCCTACGACATGCAAGGAAGATGTCATCCTTCCATATCTACTGCATCTGGCGCAGTCGGGCCTTAATGTCCATTCCATTAAGGTTCATCTGGCTGCTTTGACTGCCTACAGGAAAGGCCCTTCACAGACTTCCTTCTTCCAGATCCCTGTGATCAAAGATTTTTTGGAAGGCTTGAAGAAAGTATTCCCTCCTGTCAGGCTTCCTTGGCCTTCGTGGGACCTGAATGTGGTGCTGTCCAGATTGATGAAGGAGCCTTTTGAAACCATTCATAAGGCTTCGTTACAGCACCTGTCTTGGAAGGCGGCGTTCCTCGTGGCCATTACATCGGCCCCCAGGGTGAGTGAGATTCAGGCATTGTGTTGCCAAGAACCTTAAACTGTATTTCATGCTGCTAAGGTTGTTATGCGTACTCACCCTAAGTTTCTTCCCAAGGTTGCCTCTGATTTCCATATTAATCAGACTATCACTTTACCTACGTTCTTTCAGAATCCTTCATCTCCAGCGGAAAGATCTTTACATTCCCTGGATGTGAGGAGGGTGCTGAAATTTTATCTTGATAAGACTAAAGATATTCGTAGGTCAGACCAATTGTTCATTAATTATGGCTCAGTCAGGACAGGTCTTGCTACCTCTAAACAGTCCATCTCGAGGTGGATTGTGTCCTGCATACAATTGTGTTACTGCAAAGCTAATAAGACCTTAGGGGGTAAACCTAAGGCTCATTCCACCAGAGGCAAAGCTGCCACGACAGCTATGCTTCGTAATGTTCCCTTTGCAGAGATCTGCAAGGCGGCCACTTGGAAGTCGGTCCATACCTTTGCTAAGCATTACTGCCTGGACACTGATGCCAGGGCAGACGCTCAGGTGGGGCAGGCTTCACTGCGGAATTTGTTCGCACAATAGTGGCGTAATTTCTTATTCTCCACCGCCGCTTGGTGTGGGGATGGGCTTGCCATTCTATTCACTAGATTATGACTATACACAGAGATCCCCTACTACAGAAGGAGTAGTTTCTGTCCTGTAACTCCAGTTCTGTAGTAGGGGTATCTCTGTTATAGTCATAAGCGCCCTCCCGCCTCCCCGGTGGAGATGTATTCAGGTACATAATGCTACAGGTCTGGCGTTTTTGCGCCTTCAAAAAGAACTGAAACTAAGTTGGACCTGCTATGCATTCTGGGATACTGGGAGAAGGTTCTGGAAGGTTCCTTAAAGGCACAGTATCCTATTTAAGCCACATAATGGCAGCCTATGGGGCTTGTCTGTCCAGGTTCTTCTCTCTATCATTCCTGAGGGATTTTGCTGTTAAGCAAGGGAAATCTGTACAGGTTTTGCTGTTTTTGTGGATTTTGTGGTGGAATTTCTAGTTGAAGTACTGGACAGTGTAGCCTTTTTTGGCTGCATTATCTGTCTTTAAATTCTCTCTTAAGTGTCTATGCATTTCTGCATTTTTTGACACTGTAAGAGATTATTTTTGATTGCTCCGGGGTCCACGCACATGGGCGGGACTATTCACTAGATTATGACTATAACAGAGATACCCCTACTACAGAACTGGAGTTACAGGACAGAAACTACTCCTTATTTGACATTATATCGTTTCAAATCGCACGTGGCTTGTTAAATATCTTGGATGTGTATTACACTATGGCCAATAAAGTTTTTAAACTGCAGGTAGGGCTACTTTGTAGCTTTAAATCTCTTGCTGTAACACGGAGATTCAGACCATGTGATCGACTGGCTGTCCAATAACACAGCACGTTTTAGAACAGAACGTCTAGCAGGCTTCCGCATACTAATTATGGATGAGAAGATTCGGTTTCCGAGGTAAAGCATGAATCCACCCGCGGTGCCATAAGCAGAACTTAATGACGGCTGCTTCCACGTGCAAACTTACGGTAATTTTCCCTTTGTTTACCCATAGGACGCCGGCGATAAGAAACTCACGGCCTCCGAGTACAAATATAACTATAATACACAGCTACAAACCCTGCCTATACGCGGTAAGCTACCTCTCATAAAGAAATGCCGTGACCGCACGGCTTTTGCTCATTAAGCCTGACGATACACCTAAATTAAGTCCACAGCTTATTTTATTTTTTTACCCTTAGAACAATGTCGTCAACATCAAAATAGGTAAGTGCCTTGATGTACGAATGCATAAGTGGAGAGCAAATGGGAAAAGTGGGGGTACCGGAGTCAACTTCTAAAAATGTCTGTCTTGTCCTCTTCATTTAGAGTTGTTTTCCAACTAAAAACGCCATCTACTCGAGGATTGTTCGTTTCTCACAAATATTAAGGTATGGATAGGGGTTGTGTACAGGAGGTGTTACTAGTAGTAAGGTTACTAGATTCGGACTGAATATCTAAATTATTGTTTGTTTATGTTTCGTAGAGTGTTGGTCCTGAGGAGAACTCTGTATTGGAGAGTTCGAAACGCGTCGACCTGTTTTTGGTTCCTTTTTGTCATTTTCCAACTCTATGATAGTATTCTTTAAGTCGGATTTAATCCTTTTCTTTAAAAAAAAAAATGCGTTTAGCACATTGATTGCACTTCTAGGATGTGAAACAATTTATATGTATAAAAAAACTGTGTTTGACATTAGTTCCTAAGGATTTGTTTTGTGGTATGATAGTAGATGGATGAAAGTTTTGGCCAGTGTGAAAGTGTGGCTGTATTGTGAATTTGTAAATTGTACTGTATATTAAGATTCAGATGTAATGTTATATTGTATATATGTACATACACATAAAAGTAATTTGTTGGTTCATGAAAATAATCATGGTGTACTAATGCAAAAAAACAAAAAATAAATGAATAAACTAGTGACACAAATCAAATGAAAGGACCCTTATGTTCATTTCATATAGGTCGGAATAAAATAGTTTAATGTTGTCCAGTACTGGCAGTTGTGTTGTTCTTTAGTTAAGTTTAGACTCAGTCTTACTGGTTCAGAGTCACGACCCTGTGTCGTTTTCCCAACACACGGGAGAAGACCGTTGATGCCACCTTTTGTCCCTAGCAGGGTGAGACTTGTACCCTTCCTTTTGATTATTTTTGTTACCTACAGTGACCCAGCCTTGTCGCAGGGATTCCGCTTCTACGCAGAACTGTGCGCAAAGACTTGGAACCTTGGTGAGTTAGGGTGTGCCAAAACTCACTTTAGTACCCAAAATCCCCTACCAGACTAGCAATCAGTGTCTTATTGGTTCTTACAAATCCCCAAAAATTAGACAACCCAGAACATGGACTTAGTACACCTCAGGAAACGTGGAACACATGAACACTCTTTCGTTTTACTCACTAATCAGCGCAAAACTAAGAGTGAATGAGGACACGCGCTAGTTTGAAATATTTATTTCTAATGCTGTGTTCTCAGGTACAGTATCTTAGATAATACAAGCAAACATATTATAAGAAACAAGGTTATCAGCATAGTTACAATTACATAGAATACAAAGGGAGAAAGCATGTTAAATGTTAAGGGTCAGAAGGCTAAAGGTACCTACTTCTCACCTTCCCCTGCTAGTATATTGGATTAGATCTATAGAAGGTCTCTTGGGATTACAAGGGAGGCCCCATACCTTAGGTTCTAGTAGAATGAGATCACATCATATTCTACACCAGCTCTCTGCATGCGAAGGTTCGTCAGACTGCTGCTACATGCTCTACGCAGTGCCATATTAAACTCTCTGAAAACTCGAGCCACCCACAGCTGCATATGTGTTATGTCTAGGACGTGCGCTGATCAGACCGAAAAACAACTACTGTGTTGAAGTAACCTTGAGGGCCGCAGCACTCACTGTGCAGACATAGCTTACCAAGCTAGACTGATACTATAGGGTAAACATATTATTCTCGTGTGAAGCAAAATATTCTGCTAAACTCTAAACATGTATAATATCATGTGCTGTGTGCAAAGCAACAGAAAGAATAAAATGGGGTTTAGCTTCTAACAAGCTCATGCTAACTTAACACAGTATGAAGGCAAAGGTACTCTATATGACACCCTCCCTTGATCCAAGCACGGATAAGATAAGATAATATAAGATAAGGGGCAAATTCCGGAAAGCAGAGTTCAAGAACGACAGTCCGAATCAGTTCTAAATTTGCACTGGTAAAAACATGAATGAAAAAAGTTTTAAGAAAAACGCTCAAATTTCCAAAGTTTTTTTTTTTTAATTTCAAAGTCAATAGGCATGGGTAGAAAAAAAATCATAATTCTTGAAAAAAATAAGTTCATACCAAAAATATCCGATGTCCATTCAAGCCCTGATCTTTTGACTGGGTAGGAGTGTTCTGCTTAATTCAGATACTCTGTCCATCACCACCCCCCTTTTTGAACCATTCTATGAACTCGGTCATGGAAGAGAGATAAGTGAAAGCACATCTCAGTCCATCAAAGAATAAGCGAAATATGCAGCAACGGCCTCCAAAAGGAAGTCACTGTTCTCATCCATGAAAAGGTCAATCATCCTGTTCAAAAACGGAAAAGAAGATACATGTTCCTCAATCACCGGAACCTCTAGCACCATCAGAGCACAACTCGGTGGGTTCTCAATAAAGCTGTGTGCCAAGAAATCTTGCGCCGCTGCGAATATATTCCAACGACCCAGGACTCCATGCATCGTTGCAACAGCCATAATCCCTCCGCCAGAACAAAGCAGATCGTGAGCAACTACGGGGCCCATGAGCTGGTTAGAATCTACTTTGGGAGACACCGAATTGCAGAGACACAAATCCAAGGCCCAGTCGAAATCGCAGCTTAGGCAATGAAACACCAGCTGGACACACGTGAAGTAGGAAAATCGAAACGATAATCCATAAGCTGCACTCAATGTCGCCAGAGTCAGCGCTCCAAAGTATTCAAGCATCCTATTACAAAGGATTGTCAGCCGCGACACCTCTTCTTGTTGGGCATGAGGGGCATCCATTCTTGAATAAGCAGAATAGAAGTAAGACGCCTGCAACCAGGGCTAGCATTAAGGGAAATCCACCAAAAAGGCTCAAGAAAACAGAATGCAAGAAGGCAGGGATCATGCCAAAAATAGCATGAAAGGAACTTAGCAGGCCCCCGCATACTACTTTAAAAAATTGTGCAAGGCCTGTGGTGGAGGACGCATTAAAAATAGTGTTAACCAACTCAATGAAATGCAAGGGCAAATCAGTATTCAATAAAGCATGCACCTCCGTGCGGGTGTTTGGCACGTGAAGGACAAATGTCTACGAGCAGATGTGAGGGCTACTTCTTTCTGAGACAAAAGAGCTCTTATTCGACTCATCATATTGAACTCTGCCTTCAAGGTCGGAATCGTAGGCCAGATGGAACCATCTAGTTTCCCATGCGGGGGTGGATACTTTACATTCTTACAGCAAGTAACACGCTCACTGACTGTTATCACATAACTAATACCGGCAACCATACCACAACAATCTTCATTATTTAAAAGTAAATCACTACCGTTTGCCAGTAAAGTAAACATGGGCACAATAGCGGGAACTAGTGTACCTTTCAAAACACATGCCAAATTTGGTTCCTCTTGATTGCAAGAGCCATGCAATTGGATATGCCTGCACATTAATGAATGGTCGGGAGTCTCAGTGCATTCTTCACCATTCAGGAAAACGTCTTTACCTTCCCTAATTCATCTATATGTAAATGGTAGTGACCACGCTTCATGGAGAAAAGCTATCCCCAAAGGCTCATATCTACCTATGGCATAGTACTTCATGCAATTTTCAAAACGGAACAGAGCAAAAGGCAGTGAAATTAAGCCATGTATAAGCCATGTTGCCGCATTGGCCTCTGCCACAGAAAATGGTAAAGGTTCTAATCTTTCAATATGCAACATGGAAAAGGTGGCATCCTTCATTGACATTAAAAGCTGCTTGTCAGTCAAATTAAACGGTGCAAACAAGGACGAGGTATTCATGTAATGCCATGGCACTCGGCCAGCCTTTAGAGTCTGTAACGTCCAAGCAAACTGCATAATAGAACGCAATTGATTCTGTCCATGAAACAAAGTTGACACATCATCTTGCACAATATCAACAACAGATGAAACAATATTATCTAAGGTGTAAATGGGAGAGGACAAAGTGTTAATACTATTATCTACAACTGCCAGCACTTTCTCTAAATTAGCTTGATCTATAGCCCTAATGCAGGTAGCCTCTTCAATCTGGGACAATTTCCAGACTTCGTTGTAAATAGCATATATCCATCTCTTAGATCTGCCGTTAGCCGGGCCTTTCACAAAGTCATTCAGATCAACATCATCAGTCAGTTTAGATAAATGCAGTTTAACTGACGCCAAAGTGGAATGTTTGAGTCAATTCTGACATAATTTGCCTACAGAATAGGTAGTTACTGAATGGCCACTTTCAAAACGGGGATCCACCCTGACCTGTTTATAGCCAGGGGCCAAACCTAGAAAACGATGCTGACAAGAATCAGCACTTCTGTGCCAAACCAACCAACCCACAGAATCCAGACCGGATATATTAAAGGAAGAATTAAGCAACATAGTTTGCAAATCTCTGATTGAGAATCTAGTGACATTATTCAAACCGGAGTATTCTTCCAATTCAGGGAAAGAAGGACTATTTAATTTTTTAACAGTAGACAATCCAAAGCAAGTTGCCTGTGAAATAGTCGAATTCAAAAACAACATGTGGTCTGGGACGAGACATGCACGGTGCAAAGCCTCAGTGCGTTGTACTTGCCAGGCTTTAGAACCCCAAACAGATTTAAGATCAATGGTATCCTTCCACACCTCGTAGCCCCCAACAGCCAATTGGTCAAGAAAGGACTTCGAATACAATAATTTTGTGTCGGTTAGTCTAACCTTGGATATGGACTTCTGTGACATTTTAAAATAAAATGCATTGGGATTAGACTGATTAAAATTAGTAGATTAAGTTAATTTCTTCAAAAAAGGAAGTAGAACTGCCTTGTACAGGAGCTGGACAATGTTCCCATTGTGTATAGTTAACAGTATTCCTCCTGGTATTAGCCTTATGCAGGAAGTGATTGCCAAAATGTTGGAAACAATACAAATCACCATAATTAGCAGATTCCAAATACAGATCTTCAGCATCAAAGGCAGCATAATATTTCAAATCAGAAAACAATGCCTCTACGGCCTGAACATCCCAATCATCAGAATGCATATTTTGTTTAACCACATCCCCCATAGAAACTCTAAGTACATTAGGGACATTTATAACTTCATTCGATCCATGGATCTGAAACTTAACAGAATCCCAGACAATCCCATCCAGGACAGGCCAGGCTGTGATGTTAACATAAGACAGGTCCCCCTTCCATATATATGATGAAGAATGCGGAGCCAAAGTTCCATTAAGTGGTAGAATGCAAGTTCGTTCCTCGACATAATGTCAGTTGACAAAACCAACAAAATACACCACAAATCCAATGGACATAAACAAGTAAATGGAAAAAAGCACCAACCAAATGTATGTCCAAGGAGGGATCAAAAAATGTTTTTTTAAAAGTGTTATCAAAATAGAAATTTTGGAAGGCTTCTTCGATGTGTGAGAGTCAGTGTCAAAAGAAAATCTGGATTCTGTAGCCAAGCGAGTCTGCAAATCAGGCATAGATAAGTCAGTGGGGTAAGTGTAGTCAGTTTCATCATGGCGAGCACCCGCCAATGAACTTAATAAAGGACTTGAAACTGCGAGTAACTTGAGTTCAACATCAGGCCCGGGAACAGGTGCAGAGGCCAAAACAGAATTTCTCAACATCGCAGGACATGAGACTGCCGGAGTCATACTATGAAGAATCGGCCACTATGTGTAGTTTGACATTGCCAATTGAGATATACCTTTTTTCTTTACGACCTGGAAGTGGAGGTAAAACGACTGTTCTTGTGCCCTTCACTCCAAGCACTGGAACCGGAGATCGATACAATGGACCAAACTCTTTTTTGTTCTCGATCTTCTCTGGAACCAGTTCTCCGACTTGTGGTAGACAGCCAACTACCGGAATATGCAACTCGGCTTCAGATGTGCAGGGCAAATGTTCTCTTGCAAGTCCGTCTCTCGTCTTTTGTAGATCCTGTAAAACATTGCAATGTTCATCTACGTCAAAGTAGGCAGCAACAGCCACCGAGTCTAGACCGTCAAGTTCCAGTACGAACATCTTGATACCAAAGAGCATTTCGTATGGGGTCCGCCCACCCAGAGACCTTCTAGGGAGATTATTTAGGGCACGCTGCATGCTGCACGCTGCACGCTATTGAGGTGGACCAGCCAGTTCCTGCCAGTGCCTATAACTCTAGCTGTCAAAGACTGCTTTAAATCTCGGTTCATTCGTTCCACAACACTATTACCCTCAGGCCTGTATGGATACGAAAACTTGACTTAGACCCCCAACGAAGCCATAGCATCCTTATACGCCTTAGAGGCGAAAGCAGGACCCTGGTCCGAATGGAAGGCGCCACAGGCAAAAATCCCTATAAAGATACGCAAGTCTCTTATGACAGTTCGTGAATCAGCGCTGCGGTGGGGCCACACCCACACAAAGCGTGTGCATGAGTCAACTGCTACTAAGATGAACTTATACGCAGTATCAGAAGAAAAGGGACCGCAGTGATCTAAATAAACACAACCAAGTGGTCTATTAGAAATGTACAACTGTGTCTGGGGAGGACACATAGCAGTTAAAGGCTTAATCTGCTGGCAAATCTCACAATGAAAGACATAATCATGTGTCTGTGTGTACAGTCCCCGCCACCAGAAACGTTGTTGTAACTGACAAACAGTAGCCGAGACGCCCGCATGCGCAGACGCCACTCCTTCATGGGCAGCTGTGATCAGTGTGTGTCTACGGTCCATGTTGGGAATCAAGCGTTCACCAACACCAGGTATCTTCACATAAGGGACTTTATCAGGACTTAAGTGATCAGTATACTTCAAAGGGAACCATTTAGGATATTTACTCCCCTTCTCATTGGCAGCAACAGCTGCTAAGATGTCATCATCTATTTTACTTTTGGAACGTGTAACTGCTGCAACCAAACATGTCGATACTGCTGTTTTTACGGCTTCATCAGCCAAAGAATTCCCAACAGCGTGTACTCCCACGCGCTGATGACCGAGAGTGTGAATTACAAACACGAGAGGCAATCGCTCTTTAAGTTCAGCCACTCGGACCCAGATCATTTTATGTTTTATTGTGCTACCTTTGGAATCACGAAAATCATTCTGAATCCAAAAATGCAGGTTCTCATTGTAAGACTGGACACAGTAGTAAGAATCACTCACAACAAGAGTCGTCACACTAGGATCTGCGTACTCCAACGCAAGCATAAGAGCACGGAGCTCTGCCAATTGTGCGGTACAGTCCCCTAAAGTCTGTGTGTGCCTGACTTCGGACTTGAATTCATCATTCCCAAAGGTACTCACCACAATTGCACAACGTATGCATGTTTAGACACATGCGCAACCTGTGCCGACCCATCAGTGTAAATGATACAGTGGAAATCCTCCAAAGGCCTCATAGTTAAAGGCGCAAGAAGAACAAATTCATACTGCAGAAACTCCTGAGACTGCAAGGAGGCGTAAAAAATAAACGTGACATCCGAAGAAATCAAAGACGCTGCCCACTGAATCCACCGAGGGTGCAAAGCTTTAGAATTTGGTACACTGGCTCTCGTCACTGCCTCTAGTGCAGGATACGGGGTAACAACCAACATGCGTTTTCCCTGTAACTGTGCTCGTTCCTTAAGAATCGCCATCTGCACCGCTGTCAAAATTTTCTCCACAGAGGAAAACCGCATTTCATCTGAAGTGTACAAGTGTGACTTGTAAGCAATAGGTACTGTGTCTCCTTCATTAAAAGTCAGGTAAGTAAAATCCACCGCCCCAGGGATGATTCTTATCACCAGGTTGGTGTGGTTATCACGCGTCAGTAAGAATTTAGATTCTAAAAGATCAGCTTGCAAAGATTGCAAAATAGCTGAATGTTCCGGCAGCCAGCAAGATTTGGTAAACGTTGGTTGTATCAAAGCATACAAAGGCTTGATACCCTGGGCATATTCGGGAATGTAAGTACGCCTGAAATTCAAGAAGCCCAGTAAAGATTGTAGTTTCTTCAGGGTTGTAGGAGCGCGCAATTGTGCGCATTTCTCCAAGAAGTGAGGGGCTAACCCTCGACCTTCATTGTTGAGCTCGTAGCCGAGGAACAACACTGTAAACTCAGTAATGTGGGATTTTCCAAAATTAAATTTGTAACCGAAGTCCGCAAAGCAACAAATTATGCGGTCAACGCGACACAGATGCGCCCACAATTTGTCGTCTGTGAGATAAATGTCATCCACATACAAACATTTATCTGGGTCTACTCTCTTTAAGAGAGAGACAATGCGGGCTGTAAACACGCCTGGACTATTCTTATAGCCCATTGGGAGGCGTTTAAACTGACGCTGTTTGCCGCCACTTGTAAAACTGGTCCAATGGGAGCTTAAGCCATCCAAGTGGTGGGCAAAAAAAACGTTGGATATGTCTAGCGTGGTGTTAAACCGTTTACGCTCAAGACTATCCACTAAAGCAGAGCCGTGAGTATTCTGTACTGCACAGGTACGGCAATGCGAGTTCAAATGCCGGTAATCCAATACTAAACGATACGATCCGTCAGGCTTGGTTACAGTAAAAAGAGGGTTATTCATCGGGGACACACAGGTTTCAATGACACCTTGATATTCCAATTGTACAAGGATTTCTGCCACTGAAGCCTTAGCTTCACGTCGGATAGGATATTGAGGTTGAGGCTGTGGCATAGACCGCAAAGGAATTTCGTGGTGGGGAGAAAATGTATCCCAACCACAGTGTGAGCTGTACAAAGCAGGCGCAAGGTACTTAGCCCACTCTTCTGCAAAATTCTGCGCATGCTCCTTCGAGACAGTGTGCGCGAAACTAGGGAGGATTACCTCCTCCCGTCTTGGAGCTGCGAGAACAAAAGGTGGGGGCCAGTCAGCCTCCGCTAACACAATGTCATACGTAATTGTAAGATTTTCCCAAAATACCCCTTTTATGGTACGTTGTATTTCACCCTCAATTAAAAGGACAATTTCATAAAGTCTATCAGGGGGAGCTACTCTGGTATCAGCTGTTGCCACAACAACATAACTGTCAGTCGCTGTCACCTTCAGTAGTGGACGCAGGGCCTCTCGCACAATGGTAATCTCTGCCGCGCTGTCCAGCAGGGTCAGAGCCCAGGTCAGATTCCGAAGCTGCATTCTCACTATCTGTGGCATATCTCGCTGTTAAAGCGGTGACTTTTTTCTTTTAAAACTGGGGTCCTTTCGGTGTTGAATCGCCCTGTTTGCCTTTTCCGTCTTTCGGGCGGGGCTGGTTGCGAGTCTGTTGGCCACCCCGTCCTCTGCCGCCACCTCCACCACCTGCCGATGAGGCCGATGTGTCCCGTAAAGAACGAGGAGAGCGTTGAACAGGAACCTGAAACCTATCAGGCGACTTAATCATAGTGCGGTCGCGCAAATCATATACGCGTTCAGTAGACGCAGGCACCGGTGACGGGGGACGTGACTCCAGTTTCTACAAAATACAACTGCTGAGGTCTTTTAGTGTTCCAGAGTAACTGGGCGCACACCGGGATAACCGCTAGATAGTAGATACCAAGATAAAACAGTGTAGGCAATGGGGCGAGTGGTAATTCCTCACAACCACTCGAAAAGACCAGAAAACCGGTCTGCAATGAATGAGAACAACTGTGCCCCTGCACTAAACACAATATGTGAGAAAAAAAAAAAAAATCCAAGGTGCGAATTGAGTTATTGAACGTAATAGTGTAACTTAGCACATCAATCTAAACAGATAGTAGAAGTACATAACTCAGTGAACAAGAACAAAAGTGAAAAGCGTAAGTAGATAGGTAGTCTGTTCTTAGAGTATCCATTTTCTGTTTAATGTTCCATTTCATAAGCCAACACGTGTTTCATCGCAGGGAACAACTGCGAATCTTCAGGGCTAAACAAAGATACAAATTGAATCTTTATAAAGTTGGTTCTGTAATATACAAAAACTGTCAAAAACGGGTGACTGATAGTGTACACCGGAGTGACACGTGACATGCCAAAAAAGAAAGGGGGTGACTTGGTGTCTGTGTAAAGAACAATCATGAGTATGGTGACTTCTGTGACTGGGTGGAGTGTGATGAGACACTCAAGATAAATGTTTTTTATTAATGCAAATTGTACGCACATTTATTACGAATTTGGAACACTGGCCGGTTTGAGAGGTGAAGTGGTGAGGTGAAGAGTGTGTATAGTAGATAGTGACTCGTAAGTGATCCAGGTACAAACAAGGTATTCAGGTTGCACGAAATGGTGATGTGGATTAACCTAAAAGTTCCTCATATATGTGACTATGAGTCTCATCAAAAAGTAATCGTGCAGCGTTCTGATAGTTCTGGGGCATGGGTGCAGAATTATCTTAAGGTAGTCTGTCTTGTTCAGATCAAAATACAAACTCCTAATGGCTGACATACCTGGAAAGTGTGGCTTAACGATAGGATGTGCTTGTTCCACGAGAACAAAAGAAGGAGGGGGAGAGGGCCGGTCAGTGTGTAGACTCTGGATATGTCTACCGGCGAGATTTCATGGCCACAAAAGAAGAGACAAGGAGGAAAAAAATGAAAATACAAATAACGCTGGGTGTAAAGTTTAAGAGTTAAAAGAAAAATATGTTGGAAAAGGGGGGAGCAGTGTTTTAATGTCGAACACTTTGGTAAAACCGACAGGGCTACAAAAGATCTGTATGCCCGTGGTGAATACAGTCATGATTTAGACTGATGGTGCTATACAAAATTTACAAAAAACTCACCGGGAAAGCAAAAGTATGTTTCTTGATTTGTGTTGAAATGGGTGTTTGACCCTGGTCGGGGCGTAGTAAGGAGTCCCAAGTATCAGATTTTCAATCGCAAGTAGATTAAATATAGTGATAGATCTGCAGATAGAGCAAGTAATAAAACGTGATTGTAATATCACAGAGTTTTGTATTTATATAGGTAGACATATCGTACTAAGCGAAGGCAGAAAGGGAGCTTAAGTAGACAGTGACACCTACCTCGATATTTCACGAGTAAGGTGAAAACCGGGAGGAGTAAGGTCTTCGTGGTAGGGCGGGTGCGCCTAAGTCCACGGATTGCCTTGCCTTGAAGAGAAACAGAGAAAAAGGGTTAGCCCACATGGACTAAAAACGGCTCCAGGGCGTCTTTGAATGCAGTTACAAATCCGAAAAAGAGGCTACAAAAGCCGGAGGACGCAGAGCGCTTACCTAATAGACGAAGTTCTCCCTCTTGAGTTTCCCGGCGCCGTGTTTCAGAGACGGACACGTGACCGGAAATCAAGTTCGGTTAAATACCGATGTGTATGGCCGGAAAAAGACTAGAACGTTGCCTTCGATCTCTTTACCCAAAGAGTCGGCAGCAAAAAGAAGAAATACTACGCTGATCTTTGTGTTGAAAATATCCCTGGTGTTAAGAGGATATTATTTTCTCAATTGCAACGGCTTTCCTGGTGGGCGTAAATCTGTTGTGGAAAATATTGTATTTAGACAATCGTAAGTAGAGCAAAGTAAAAAACAGGTGATAAGACAGAATGTACACCGTTTGGGTGTATCTTAAGTCGAGTGGCAAATGTGGGAAGAATAATCCCCATTGATGGTGTGAAGTCAGAAGGGTCACAGGTATTAATAAAAACTATATTTTGAGGGTACAAAAGTCAGATAGGACGATAATTAAGTGAAGAAGCACCCAGCAAGTTGAAGACAGAAAATGAAATAAAAAAGTGTAATTCGGTCCTTAGATATATAGATGGATGTATATACCTAAGAATATACTCGGTAAGAAAAAATGCGAGCAAACCATGTTGCGAGTCTCTGCCTGGGTGGGGGCAAACTGAATATTTTCTCTGATAAACTACGACTCTTATTGAACATGTTGTGTTTATAGTAAATGCCTCCTAGTGGTCTCATGGAGGATTGGATTGTATTTGAGTGGACAAAAGGTCTTAAGTAGACAAATGGTCACTCACATAGAAAACTGAGTACAAAAGCTGGATTAGAACGCATACGAGAACAACAGTTAAGTACTGTAGAGACATAGTTTCTTAATGTCAATGCATATTGATATTAAAAGTTCATACAGGGGAAGGGAAAGGACACCAAAAGAGAAATACTTCAAAAGTAGGTACATTGTTAGTTGCCCAAAAAGAATTGCAGTTCTGGGTCATAATTTAACCCACACTCTATACTGCGAAGGCGCATAATCCAAGTCGCTTCTTTGCGTCTCAAGAGTAATTCACGATTACCACCCCTCACATGGATGGGCACAGTGTCTATTCCATAAAACGAGACTTGAAAATCCTCTGTGTTTGGTTGACATTTGGCTATGTGTAGAGCCACTGGGTATTTAGGATCCTGCTTTTGGATGGCCCTCATATGTTCAGAGATTCTTTCTTTTAAAGATCTTATTGTACTGCCAACATACTTCTTGCCACAATGGCATTCAATAATGTAGATCACGTATTTGGTGGTGCAGTTGATATTGATTCTGATCTCGTATAACTCATCTGACGGGCCTTTAAAGTGTTTAGTTTTGTGTTTAGCCCACTTACACATTGTGCACAAACCACATTTGAAGAAGCCATTGCTGCGTTGGGTTAGCCAGGTCGGGTTCCTATCAGAGCGTGGCACTGTAGGACTGAGCCTATTCCTCAAAGTTCTTCCTTTACGAAAAGTGATTTGAGGGGTAGTCGGGATCATTTCTTTGAGTGTTGAGTCATCTCTAAGCAGGCTCCAATGTTTGGTCATGCTGGTTCTGATTGAATTGTGAAGAGCATTAAATTCTGTGATCATTCTCACTGTACTGTCTTTCCCTTTTTGGTTGTCTTTCGTCTTCAGAGTTTCTTGTCTCTTAATTTTGTTAAGTTTGGTTTTTGCTTGGGATAAAATTGCTTTGGGGTAGCCTCGTTTGATGAATCTCATATTCATATCTCTTATTGTGTTGTCGAATTCCTCATCATCGCTACAATTTCGTCTTGCATGAAGAAATTCGCCAAATGGTATGGATTTAATCTGATGGAACGGATGAAAACTGTCAGCTCTCAGGATTGCATTACAGGATGTGGGTTTCCTGTATAGTTTACTTTGTAGGGTGTTGTTGGTTACATAGAATTCCAGATCCAGAAATTCAATGTGAGATTTGCTTTGTTTCATGGTGAAACTCAATTCCCAAACATTATTGTTGAGATAGTCAAAGAAACTTTGTAATAGATCATCAGTTCCGGTCCACAGTAAAATGCAATCGTCTATATAACGACCCCAAAAAAGAATGGAGTCAGTGTATAGACTGCTGTGTGTACCCCAAAGATGGTCCGCTTCGAACGCTCCCATGAAGAGGTTGGCAAAGGAGGGGGAAAATTTCGAACCCATGGCTACTCCTCGTTTCTGTTGGTACCAATCTTTGTTAAAGATGAAATAGTTGTTGTTCAAGATTAAATTCATCATAGAAACAAGCATTTGGGTATGTGCCCAAAGCGAGGCCGGCCGTTTGGATAGCACTCGGGTGATTGCTTCTATGCCTAATTTTGGATTAATACTAGTGTAGAGAGCAACAACATCCATAGTGACTAGTGTCGTGCCGGGTTGCCATTCCAAATCACCTAGCAAGCTAAGAATGTGTTTCGAATCTTGAATATATGAGGGTAAGTTTCTGACGAGTGGGCCCAGAAACAAATCCACATATTCTGCTAGTCTTTCGGTAGGACCTCCGATTCCTGAAACTATTGGTCTGCCAGGGGGAAATGGGAGATCCTTGTGAATCTTCGGGAGGGTGTATAGCCATGGATATGTCGGTTTGAATACTTTTAGATACATGTGTTCCTCTTCATTTAGGAGACCATCCTCTTTCCATTTCAGTAGATGGTCATTGATGGTTTTTGTAAGTGCACCCATTGGGTTGTATGCAATGGGTTCATAGCAAGAAAGGTCTGCTAGTTGGTTCAATATTTCATTGTTGTATTCGTCTGCGTTCATCACCACAATGTTTCCTCCTTTATCTGCCTCACGAATAATAATGGAGGGATTCAGTGTCAGTATGGTCAAAGCATTACGCTCTCCTTTAGTTAGATTGTCTTTGAATATGAATGTTTCATGTAGTTTTTTAGTGTTGATTTTGTTAAGGTCTTCCAATACATGTCTATGAAAATTGTCAATACTGTTACCGCCTGGCAACGTGGGGGTCCACGTGGACTTGGACTTGAGACCACTAGCTACCCCAAAATCCATATCTATGTTTAGTTCTTCTAAGAGTTGCCCCATTTCCATAGGGCTGTCTTCTCGTTCAGTAATTGACAACAGTAGATGGACTGCTTGTATATCTTTTATTGTGTGTACAACACTATCATCCAATACATCAGGAATGTTCTTGATATTTTTCTTAGCAGGGGTTTTGCCTGCAAAGTACTTTTTTATTTTCAAATTACGGACAAATTTAAAGAGATCAATTTTAGTTTGACAAATATCACGGGTGGAGTATGGATTAAAACTCAAACCCTTTGCTAGTAAATTTGTCATATCAGAGGTGAGGGGAAAAGAAGATAGGTTGATAACTTGAACCTCTTTGTTAATGTTATCTAATTCTTTGCTCTGCCTGATCTTAGTTTTTTGCGATATTCGTCGTTGTCCCCCTCTGCTCCCTCTGTGGGTTTTGGAGTTAGAAGACCTCTTCGGGATTGTGCCCTGTTCCCCTTGCGAATGCGTTCCATTTCTACTAAAAAAGGACTGCTGTTTGCGTCAAGAGTATCCCCTATTTCTGTTTCTGGTTCACTGGTACCCACAGTGTTAAGGGATGTATTGCTAGAGGAAATGGAGCCAGGGGCAGATGTGTTGCCCTCAGGTTTTTTGGACTTAGTGGAGGGAATCATGGCATCATATTTTCGATCAAAAGTGAAAACTCTACCGTTACGGTAGTCACCATCGTCTCTTTTGATTTGTCTCGCTTTCCTATTTTTGATCTCTTCCTGATGTTTTAGCAAAACCTCATCCAGAATAGTATAATTTTTTACAGTCGGTTCTGGCAGGTTAAGGTCTTTTATTTCTTGTTCCAGGATAGCAATTTCTCCCTGTAGTTTTAGGGTTTAGGTTAGGGTTAGGACTCCAGTTTCTGCTGCTGGTGTTTACCCTGACCTTTCTTTTTTGGCCAATTCTGCTTTTTAGCTTTAGGCTGGTCATCAGTCTCCGACTTCTGACCTTGTGGTTGCTTCTTCTCTTTCGTAGAGAAGGGCTTGAGCCCCAAACTATTACGTCCCACGGTCTTATAAGCCGCTATAATAATTTTGGGTAACTGGCGGGGTTTGTCGGCATCGGGAACTGCAAGCAAAGCATTAGACATTTGAAAGTTAACCGCATCTCCCTTGATATTTGCAAGGACTAGATCAGCAACTACGTCAAAACGTCTGCATAGTCTCATTTCCAATTCAACCGCTGCCTCAGATCCGTGCTCATCCTGAACACGTTTAAGGACCGTTGGCAGTACAGTCATAGACGGGGTGCCAAAACACTTCGTATAAACTGCTGCAAAGATTTTCCCCCAAGTCTCACAGTCACCTAGCTCCGGGGTCAAGTCCTTAGGCATACTAATTGAGAGAATCCTGTGTTTTTCCTGTTGGTCAAATTTCTCGGCAAGCCAGAAAGGGAATTCATCCCTATCCTGGGGGCGCCTGCCCATAACTGCATTAACCATAACAGGATTGAGTTTCATACTACTCGGTCCGGCTGGTAGCGCCGCAGCTCCCGGGGCCCCGCCCAGGAGATTGCGGGATATGTACTGCACTAAAGAACAAATTACACTAATTGCGACCGTATGCAAAATTCGCAAATCTGCAACGGGAACTGTTTCACGCCGAGGATGCAGCGTAAATCCAGCCAAAACAGGCCAGGTTGCGCCCGGAATGGACAATGGACCTAACCTGGATCCTAATAAGGAGTGGGGGAGGGCGCCAGTGAACCAAACTCGTTGCTGCCAAGCGTTAATCGGAACTTCCTGTGTCCTAAAGGGAACATACTCCTACGGTACGACAGTAGCAGTATAGGTGTCAAACACATTAGAATTTGCATTAGCTGCCGGGAAGGTCACCCACGAATAGAACATTTCGTATGGGAAAGCCACTTCCGCGCTAACTACCAAAATAACTGCCATGCCCTCCAAACCGACGCCAAAAGTTTGCAAATGATTGCGAACCGCAATACGACTATGTTGCGGTATATCGACGAAAGCCATAGCGACACAGGAAGGTAGAGTTACAATAAAAACTACGTAGCACAACTGGGTAGTAATTCAAAAGGAAAACCGTTTGAAAAGATTCAAGCTTGAAAGACCTATATAACTATAGGTAGGTTTAACCAACACTACTATTATCCGGAAACAATAGTGAAGGGGTTAAGGACTGACAGAAGCACTACTCAAGTGTCATGCAATAAAACCACCATCATTAGGGCACCATGTCGCAGGGATTCCGCTTCTACGCAGAACTGTGCGCAAAGACTTGGAACCTTGGTGAGTTAGGGTGTGCCAAAACTCACCTTAGTACCCAAAATCCCCTACCAGACTAGCAATCAGTGTCTTATTGGTTCTTACAAATCCCCAGTAAATAGGCAACCCAGAACATGGACTTAGTACACCTCAGGAAACGTGGAACACATGAACACTCTTTCATTATACTCACTAATCAGCCCAAAACTAAGAGTGAATGAGGACACGTGCTAGTTTGAAATATTTATTTCTAATGCTGTGTTCTCAGGTACAGTATCTTAGATAATACAAGCAAACATATTATAAGAAACAAGGTTATCAGCATAGTTACAATTCCATAGAATACAAAGGGAGAAAGCATGTTAAATGCTAAGGGTCAGAAGGCTAAAGGTACCTACGTCTCACCCTCCCTTGCTAGTATATTGGATTAGATCTACAGATGGTCTCTTGGGATTACAAGGGCGGCCCCATTCCTTAGGTTCTAGTAGAATGAGATCACATCATATTCTACACCAGCTCTCTGCATGCGAAGGTTCGTCAGACTGCTGCTACATGCTCTACGCAGTGCCATATTAAACGCGCTGAAAACTCGAGCCACCTACAGCTGCATATGTGTCATGTCTAGGACGTGCGCTGATCAGACCGAAAAACAACTACTGTGTTGAAGTAACCTTGAGGGCCGCAGCAATCACTGTGCAGACATAGCTTACCAAGCTAGACTGATACTATAGGGTAAACATATTATTCTCGTGTGAAGCAAAATATTCTGCTAAACTCTGAACATTTATAATATCATGTGCCATGTGCAAATCAACAGAAAGAATACAATGGCGTTTAGCTTCTAACAAGCTCTTGCTAACTTAACACAGTATGAAGGCAAAGTCACTCTGTATGACAGCCTCAGTCATTTTTATAAGTTTTTATCATTCTTAATATGTTCTTTGTCCTTATTAACCTCTCACTTGCTGAATATAGCATGCATGTTGAATTATGAACCAAGTATTGGTGATCTAGACCACTGGTGACATTAACTATAGTATCCCCCCCCGTTTTTGTCATCCCTTTCTAGGTCCCACTAGGATACAGCAGGACCTCCTGGCCTGTCCCTATTTTTCCTGTGGAAGGTAGTATCTGCCCCTACCACTTCGTGTAGTACAGTTATTCTTTTCTAGGTCCTGATGAATTGCTATAAGAGCATGAAACATGTCGACCACTAGGTAGAACACACATCACTGGATCATTGCACCAGTGTGTATTTTCTCCTCTCTATTTTTATTAAGGTAGTTAACCACATCATTAAAAATACTTTGTGGATTACCTAAACTTTTTAAACTATCACCTACCTTTGCATCTACTCTTCCCCTAAGCCATCACACCCACATGCACCAACTGGTCGGAACAAAAGATCTCCGACAAAGAGCCCCTTCATGGGTGCCCATCAGACATTGCACCGCCAGTGTGACGAGGACCAAAACCCAGATGATGAAGCATGACACCTAGCTTGCTGGGTGTGTGAGGGTTTTAGTTCCCAAATTGGGATTTCCCCTCCTTTCCCACCTTCTGCTTGGTTCTCTTATTCTCACTTACTTCTGGGGAACAGTGTATCCTTTTTGTCTTCACAACATGCTGGTAACCACTCTAGGATAGGTGCAGGGCACTGGGAACTTTATGGAATTTGGGGTGGGTTAACTAGAGACAACATGGTAGAATCCAGCACGAGTATCTCCGTAGAACACTGTAATTTTTATCGATTTGGAAGTGTCCAACATGAAGGCATTCAGCAAGAGTTGTTGCACTACACAAGGGACCACAAGGAGTCAGCAGGTAGCAAGATTTAGCCCTTTTCTTCTCAAGATCTCCCCTTTCTTTGACAAGTCATCCAGCACAACATATTCTGAAATATCCTAATACCATTCAAAACTCCTGTGTGGAGCATCACTCTCTAAGTACTTGGTTTCGCCTACTGTCAGCCAGAGCTACAGAGTGAGGATGAGTTCCAGGATGCCTCTTTCAGCCTCAGGTTTGTGGTCTTTCCATTTGATATTTCAATAGACTGTAGTCTCGAGCACCTCATGTGCTGCTATTGTTTCAGACACTGCAAAGTGAGGGACTGTCTGGAACTGTCTAGGTACTGGCAAGCATCTGGGACTTCTGGCTCCCTTCTTCCACTGCCTTTTCCACCCATTGTGAAGACCTTGGGGTTGGTACAGAGGATTTACACATGCAGTTATATCAGAAATGGTTGCAGCCTACACAGCCTGGTGGCCTTGTCTCTATCTCAGCACAGTTATTGCTGCTCTTTTTGGGTCTCCCCAATTGGGTACCTGAGAGGGCAGAAGTGTAATATCATTTCATTTGAAAATCCCTCACTGTTCCAACATCTATATCTCTCGGTACAGGTGCTCGTCTCTCTGTTCATCTGTCCCAATATCCCAATGATCTTGTACTCTTGTCTCCCAAGCCTGAGACTCCCTGGTGTTGTTTATGCGGTTGTGTCTGCAAGTGTGTATGTATCTCTCCCTGACCCATTGGTGGCTTCCCTATGGGACTTTTGTGATCGCAGTGTACTTTAGTTGTGTCTCCTTGTTCCAGTGTATTTATGTCATAGTTTAGGATTGCCTGTGTCCCTGCCAGGTGAAACTATGCGTGTGTTCTTGCAGACAGTGTTTGTGTCTTCCTCGCCTAGTGTAAGAGTTCTCTTTATTCATCTGTGAGCAAATGAATTTGCCAGACCAGGGGCCAAATTATACTAGGTGCCCCAGAGGTGCAACAGCTTGTACCCGCTTCTTGCACCACCAGAGCACTTTGGTATTATAGAAGGGGCCGAAAATGCTTCTTTCATGCAGTTCAGTGTGGCACCATCACAAGGAGATGTTCACTTATTTGCATGGGGGGGATTGTCACCACGCAAATGAGGAAAGACCATTCCTTTGCTCCATATTACAGATGTGTATGTAGAGGCAAATGAATTGTCGGGAGAAGCCTGGACTGTGAGCCACATAGAGGTGGCCCGGAGGGTGTCCTTGGATTGGAGGAAAGTAGTTGATTCGGGAACTCCCAAGCACGTCATGGTAGGTGGGTGTTTTCACTCACTGTCCTGCCAACAGTGAGATCTTTGCTCTCCTTTCCAAGTCAGACCGGGTTGCTCTCTGCACAGTGAAAGGTGGATCAAGAGCTTGAAAGAGCCGGTCTGTCTTTCAATAATGCACTGCTCCAAGGGAGGTATGGGTTTGCAGCTATGCTGGGGACAACACATTTACTGTAATAGGGTGGACTGCCCAATCTGAGCCATGTGCACCCCGTTAAAGATGCACCGCACCGCAGGTCAGGGAAAGAGGCCCTATTTGTAAAATAGGCCCGGGTGTCAGTAATTCCGTTTCCACATTCCAGCACTTGTATCACGATGTTCTGTTGTCACTGGTTGCTTTTTTTTGTTGTTCTCCTGCCCCACCTCATCGCATTCGCAAAGTGGGAATATTTTCTAAAGTAGCATTTGTTTCATAAAGGAACTGGTGGCGCTTTAGAAAAAAAGAGAAAAGAAAAAGAGGTTTACATTAGAGAATATTCTGCCCACTGTCTCTTTAGCTCCTGACTTCAATCACAAAGTGGAAGATGACCCCTTTCCCTTAGAATGCCACTTGCCACCTCCTTTGAGTTGTTGGTAACTGAAACAATACAGTTGCATTTTAAAGAAATAACCAGAAAAAAAACATTTAATTCTCTCAAAGCCTATGATTTTGATAATTGAAGGGTTTGTGATGGAACAATGTCCTTCCACATTCAATATTTACTCCCTGGACCCCAGGTGTGGCCACCGCATTTTAAACTCTCTAGTCTTTTCAGGCGAAAGAGGATAGGAGGCCCAAGCTGTAATCCTTGGACCAATTCAGGAGTAAAAGAACCAAAAAAATAACCACCTGAATGTACTATAGGAAAGCAAAACCTGTGAGTATCTATGAAGTGCCTAGACGTAGATGAGACTTTGGGGCACATTAGAGTCCGCCTGCAATCCTATCGTGAAATGGGACCGCCCGCCATAAGGACGGGGTCCCGTGGGGGCCATTAGGATGCGCCCGCAACAGTGGCGGGCGCATCCTGCATTCCTGACATTGTGGTGGGCGGTGCACTCAGCACCGCCCGCCACAATGCCAGGAAGGTATGTTGTGCACTTCCATGCACAACATGGCAGGCACCACGCGGTGCCTGCCATGTTGTGCATGGAACTGCAGGGGGATACCATACCCATGTGCACCCCCCACCTCCCAGAGTCCTTGGGGGCCCGCAATGGGCCCCCACAAGTAATTCCCGCATGCCTTTCCGTGGCGGCAATGCCACCATGGAAAGGCATGTTTCTGCCCCCATGGTAATATGGCTGGCGGTGTCTAATAGACCCTGCCACCATATTAAACTCTTTTCTGCCCGGTCGATTTGTTGACCAGGCGGAGAAGCGGTGGACGGTCTTTCCATCCGCCGTGGTCCCCCCGCCATAGTAATATGGCGGGGGAGATCCTAATGGGCTCCTTTGTATGTATAGTTCCTGGTGGCTCCAGAGATAGGGCGCAATGGAAGAGTCTTGTATTCTATTCTGCAAGGGCTGCAGAGGGTTTAGACCTTAACTCGAGGGCCTGAATAAAGGCTGTGAGTTGCCATACATGTCAATTGCAGATTTACCTGGGTTTAGTTTTCAGGTGATTCGTAATTATCAAGAAGCTGAGCACATGCAGACAGTTTAAGCTATAGGTCACAGGGGGTTGCATGTGGTTTGGTCTGAAGATAATGTGAGTGATGATGGAAAGAGAACAAAAACTTGATGAATAGCATTTTTATCTTCATTAGAATTTCACCAAATCATAAATCAAATGATTACATAAAACCTCTTTTGATCCTAAGGATCCTCTTTTTGATCACAGTACATGTCCAACAAAAGCAGTTCTCAAGGCTGTTCGAGACATTACAATAGCTAGGTTTTTTATGTACCACCTTAAAAATGTAGTTTCTTTTATGTTTCTTATTCTACTTTTCCCTGAAATAGGTTCACTCAAAATCTCAATCTTGTAGGTTCCCTATATCACGGTTCAAAATAATACTAATTAGGTCCCTCTCAACGTTATCCCTCGCATCGACCTATTGTTAGGACGCTGTACAAAATAATGTCTACTGATGTAATATCATGGGTGGCTGAGCGATACCTAGTGGGAGCACATATTGCACTGCGATTCACACATTTTCTATGCGTTGAGTGTTGTCTGCATATGGGGAGGAGATCAGGCCAAACGTTTGTATCATAAGATCAAGAATCTTCTGTAGGTGCTGAAGCAGGACAAGAGGTTTCAACAATTGGCCACTCCACATGGAAGTTTGCTCGCATCAGAGGAGAAAGGCGCCACATGCTGTGAGGAATGGTAGTAATCATAAGTGGAGGAAACCCTAGATTTTCAGGTTCTTTTGTCTGAAAATTAACATTGGTTGGGTGACCGTGTCAAAAGTTGCCAAAAGCCCGGAAGAACAAGAATATTTAGCATAACAAGTTTGGGCCAAAAAGAGCTCTATTTGAGCAGCAGCCCACGCGGACTGGGCTGGGCCGAGTATGGAATGTGCTGCAAGCATTGGAACAGCTTTCTGTACAGAAATGTTGAAGAGTTTGGAATTTTGAGATGAGCCTGCATTTGGTCAGGTCATGAAATCACTGTACCCCTGCTTCATATTGCTCGCAGTGACCCTCAGATTGTCAGTAGAAGTGCCTCACAGATACCGCCTGCACAGCACTATATCGTCCAAAAGGGCACTAATGAACCCCTGATGCGAATCCCTGGGACATTTAGGGCCAGATTAACAAAAGCTTATTGCATTTCTTAACAGGCCAAATCGCAATTTTGGTCCATTAGGAAATGCAAATTACCCTTTTCATATGTACAAAGGCCAAACACTGGTCACAATTTTCGATTTCTACCTGGTAGAAATTGCAAATTGGCAAATTGTGATTTAGGAAATGCAAATGAGGATTTCCTATTTGCAATTCCTAAAGCACATGTACCAGGCATTTCCTAAATGTGAATTGGAAATTTTGGAAGGATTATGGGCCTTATGTATAAAGGTACCCATTTGCGAATCTCAAATAACAATTTTTGAGAAATCGCTATTTGAGATTTGCAAATTGGTATGTATGTAGAATTTTTTTTTTTGCGGTTTCTTAAAATTCCTTAATTGCGATTAGCAAATTGTGAATCGCAATTAAGGAATACTTTCCCATTCATTTCTATGGGCCAGGAGGCCCATAGGAATGAATGGGAAGTTATTCTCAATTTGCGATTCGTAATTTGAGAATCGCAAATTGAGAATAATTTCAAGGGTGCCAAAAGGGTGTCTAAAGGACACCCTGTTGAACCCCTGAAATTAGCATGGGTGCACATGTGGTGCACATACATGCCCTAAGGGCATGTATGTGCTTCACAGTGCACTTTGAAAAATGCAAAAAAGTGAATTTTTCAAGGAATTCGCAAATTACCACCAACTTGAAGTTGGTGGTAATTTGCGATTCCTTTAGGCCAATTTGCATTTTTCAAATGTTTCTTACATTGCATTTAAGGAATCGCAACTTTTTGCGATTCCTTATTTTGCACGCAGATTTGCTTAATACATACCATTTGGCCAAATTGCATTCACAAACAATGAAATTCTGCAAATTTCGGCATTTGCGTATGCAATTTGGCTTGATACATATGGGCTTATGTTACTTACCCTGTAAGCATCTGTTTTTGACATGTAGAGCTGTAGATTCACATGGTTTGCATATTCCTGCCATCTAGTGTTGGGTCCGGATGTTTGCAAGTTGTTGTTCTTTGAAGAAGTTTTTTTCCAGTCACGAGGTAAGGTGAGTCCTCCTTTCGGTGATAGTGCGCATTGGTCTCGACTCCATTGTTAGATTGTTTTCCCGCATGAGGGTGGGAATGTAGTAAGTGTAGCATAGAGATGTCCATGTGCATGTAATGTGTATAATAAGACCTGCAGCAACCATAGGTGTCCGGGGAGGAAGGAGGGCACATGTGAATCCACAGCTCTACATGCTAAGAAAGGATGTTAGTATACGTGCTCTAACTGGTTCTTTGAAAATAACATTAGTGTGCCTTAACACCTTGAAGCATAGGCAACATTCGTGTTGTTTTGTGTGGGCTTCCTAAGGTTTCAAATAGGAAATCTTCTTCTAGTGCATCCTTATGTAAAGGCACTCCATGGTAATTAACTGGACTAGCAATGAATTCCTGATACGCAGTATTATCATCAGTAGGGGAATGTTTTGCTGCATATAGATACGGTTCTATATCTTGGTACATCTATATTATAGTAACCCCATGGATCTGGTGATGGCTGATTATAATTGCCATCATCCTCTTCTATATCTGGATTTGTGTTAGGAGAACCTGATGTTGTAATATGTAAAGGATTTGGAACTGGAATTATGGGTATTGGTGAAGAAGGTGGGGGGTTTGGAGAATATGAATAGGGTTAATAGATATGTCCTTTTTGTTTTTGAGAAGGAATCTGTATTACATCTCTGCTTTCCTTTCAAAAGGTATTTCTGGTTTACTCAAAGTCGATGGTAACCCTGTGCAAAGGTTACACAAGCATTTTCTTTTTTAACCTGTTCCATGTTCATGACAAGGTCAGCTCGTCATGAGGCACACTGGAGCTGTGCTCATGACAAGGTGAGCTCGTCATGAACAATGGAATTTCATAAATATCAGCACCCAGCGGGAATTGCCTTAGCAGTCAAGGTGTTAATATGACATGAAGCACACATATGCCACTATAGCATATGAGCACTTACATGTGCACAATGAATTTCAGGATGCCTCCAGGGTATGCCTTAAACCCAGAAGCACCCTTGGGTCGGGATTCCCTAAATTATTACTATTACGAAATCGCAATTTAGGAAATTCAAACCATTTCCTATTTGGCCCATAGGTCGGAATGCAATAGCGCTTTTTATTTACAATTTGCTAATAAAGATTGCCAGGTTGTAGGAATCATTATTAGGAAATCACAAATTTTGTACATACCAGTTTGCATTTCCTAAATCCTATGGAATCGCTATTTAGGAAATGCATTATAAGAATTTGGTACATCTTGCCCTTACTCCTGTACCTGGGCATTACTGAGATGAACAATCAACTTTTATTAAATAAGGAGCATAAGAGGGTAATTATAATCTAGACCCCGCCACACATATACTTCAAAAAAACAAGACATGGTTATAAGAAACACATAATTTTAAACCATTTTTGCCAAATAAATAACACATTTAACTCTTTGGTCATACGATGCTTGCTTATCTAGTCATGCCCACCCGCATATGTTAGTTATTATTAAAAACTCATTAACCACCCAGTGCAGGTCACAAGCCCATCAGCCAATGGTCTCCCAATGGGCTAACAAAATGTAACTAAAAAGTGTAACTGAAAAAGGTGAGGTGGGTCAGAAAGTGCCTCACGCAGCACCATTCATGGAGCTACTGGGAGTGAGAAAACTGGTAAGTACCAACCAGAAGCTTCTTGGATAATAATATTTAACACATGCAGGTGGGCATGACTAGAGAAGCAAGCATAGTCTCACCAAAGAGTTAAACATGATGTTCATTTGGCACAAATTGTTTAAAATTATCATGTGTTTCTTATGACCAATCATCATACCTTTGAAATTGTGTGACACTGACATTGCCCGTGGAGGCTGTGACACCATTGTGAACTGTGCATCACGGATATCAAACCAGCCACTTAGATGCACCACTGTCACCACACATCTTTACCTGTGATCACCAATATAACTCATAGGACTTCACTTCTTTAATACTTGTCACTCACATGCACCCCAAAATGAGCTGGCATCTTTTGATCATGTGCATCTCTAAAATGATCTCCAGGTACCCTTGCACCTTCTGTACCTGAGTAACGCTGATGTCTGCCTAACTTCCTCACAACTCTGTCACCTATTTATCAGTTATATGACTTGTTACTGGTGCATCAGTGATATGACAACCCTTGTACCCATGCATCACTGATATCACACAGTAGCTGCATACCTTGCAATGTCTCCTGCCCTCCTTCATATTACATACCTTGGGGAATCATCTCTTCCTAGAGGCTAGTGAGGAGAGGGGCGAAGTAAGTCTGATTTGATGTATCCAACAAATTTCTGCTTAGGCCACCTTGACGCAGAGCTGGAGCTGTGGAGAGAGGTCAGTAGGTGAAATCAAATCCATTTTGAAGGTGACCAGACACACAACTGGTCTCACATTACAGGACTAATAACCATCCTCCTGGCTTCACACAATTCAAAGAAGTCACTCAGTCCCCATCGCTGGCTGTAGATGCTTCATGGGAGTCTCACTTAGTGTCCATCACAGGCTGCAAACGCTTCAGAGGAACCTGAGCTATTTCCCATTACCAGATGCTCAAGCTTCTTCTAAGCTGCACTCATTTCCCATCAATGGCTTCACACGGTCCATCTGAGCCTCACTAACCACCTCCTTCTCAGAGTCTCGCTAATGCTTGTTCAGTAGCTAAGAAGCTCTCGATTTGGATTCCTTGGTGATGGGTTCGCGATGTTGGCAATGATCTATTATTTAGAAATCTTCTCACTTTCCGGGAGTCACTCTCACCTCTAAGCTGTCCCCTTTAGAATGCACAGTTCATAATTTGAGACTGACCATTGACCATACTTTGTTATTGATGCTTCTCTTTCACAAACACCCTGAGTACTTCAGTTAGGAGCTGGACCTGTGGCGTTGGGTGCAGCGTAAAGAGGAGCTGAAGCTATTGGATCTAGAGCATTTCAATCCAGAGCTGAAGTTTTGGATCTAGTGCATCTCAATGGGGAGTCAGAGCTATTAGATCTAGTGCATCTCAATGGGTAGTCAAAGCTAGTGGATCTAGTGCAACACAGGTGGATTCACGCTATTCGTTCTAGTGCATCTCAATGTAAAGTTGAAACTAGTTCATCTCAATGGGGAGTTGAAGCTAGTGCATCTCAATGGGAAGTTGAAGCTAGTGCATCCCAATGGGGAGTTGAAGCGTTCATCTCAATGGGGAGTTGAAGCTAGTGCATCCCAATGGGGAGTTGAAGCTAGTGCATCCCAATGGGGAGTTGAAGCTAGTGTATCCCAATGGGGGGGGGGGGGTTTGAAGCTAGTGCACTTCATTGGGGGGCGCTGAAGCTAATGCATCTCAATGGGGGGGTTCGAAGCTAGTGCATCCCAATGGGGGGTTGAAGCTAGGGCATCTCAATGAGGGGGGTTGAAGCTAGTGTATCTCAATGGAGGAGTTGAAGCTAGTGCATCTCAATAGGGGGGTTGAAGCTAGTGCATCCCAATGGGGAGAGGAAGCTAATGCATCTCAATGGGGAGAGGAAGCTAGTGCATCTCAATGGGGAGAGGAAGACAGTGCATCTCAAAGGGGAGAGGAAGCTACTGCATCTCAATAGGGAGTTGAAGCTAGTGCATTTCAATGGGGAGTTGAAGCTAGTGCATCTCAACAGGAGTTGAAACTAGTGCATCTCAACAGGAGTTAAAGCTAGTGCATCTCAACAGGAGTTGAGGTTATTGGATATAGTGCAAATTGGTGGTGAGTTGGACCCAGTGCATCCAGTCTAGTAAATAGGGGCTGGGCCCACTCTACTGGATGGGATGTGGGGTTCTAGACAGCTCCAAACCTCAGCCTTTTGCACACATGGCGATAGCATGACAGAGCAGGAATAGTGTATCTACCATGATTAATTTGCTAACCTCGACAGGACCGTCAAGAGAACATACAGCCCAAAGTATATTGTTGATACATTTTGAGAGGGGTTTTTCTGCACATTGCAAAAAGAAGGATTTATTGAAGAGCCTAAAATGTGTATTTTCTAAGCTACTTTAGTCAGATGACCTGTCCAGATAAGATCTGAATAACAACTACAGATCGAAACAAAGCCACCATTCCCTAAGTTGCTTGCTACCTTTTCATGGTGTATTTAGAGATATGTACAGATAAGATCTCCTCTTATGTCATGCAATTATATGTAACCCTGCCAACTATTCGGTGTCTTGTTCTATTTTGTTGTGTATATATATATATATATTTGTTCACTCTCTGAGCACTGCATCGTCAGCACTATCTTTGGAATGTAAGAAGTGTATATTGTTTCTCTATCACAAACGTAAGAATTTTTATCGTACTTAATATTTTGTCCTGTACCCTTCTTGAAAATATTTAGGATGATATATGTTGTTGAATTTCCACACCTCTAAAGCAGATGCACAAGTGTTGATGAATGAGTCCCACATGATAATTGTGTGGCTTTGTTATATCTACCCGTGTTCTAGTGGGCAAACAGAGTTGTCCTTGTGTTGTTTTCATGTCACCATGAGACACTGTTCCAGGCATTAGTTCAGTAACCGCATATGAAAATTACAAGTCCAGGAATGCCTGAATGTTAATTCTTTATGCCAATTATGCCATTTACAGCCACAAGTAACTAGGGAAGGGTGGAACATGTAAAACAACCCCTGTAACTAGCATGCAGTCTAATGTTTTGTGTGACATTGTCCAACAGTCCAGGAGTTTTAGGCAGCCTCCCATCACTAAGATTTTAAGCCTGTTTATATAGTGTTAAAATCCATAGCCAATGATCCCAGGTTGCAACATGCTGTTAGCTTAAAAAAGGACCAGATGATGGTACCAAACATGACATGGGTCCCTCCTGGTAGATAGGGTTACCTGGATGCCCACGTCCAGGTTTTGTGGGCTCATTTATGAGAAAGGATTTCACCACACCCCTCAAGCAGTGACAATAGCAATCCAGAAAATATATTTCTTTACTAAACCTTTACAAGACTCGAGACATGAAATGTAATGAGATCATAGGAGACTAGTTGAAACCAGTTGCTGGTACTGGTCAGCATCCCACAATAAGAATATGCAATATCTGCTTTACAGCCATTGTTTGCATTCTAACCTGTATATTAGTCCAAATTACTCTATTAAACTTGTCAGCATTAGGGTGATTTCCCCCACACTTTTAGCCTTACTCCTCCTACTTCTGACAAATTTGTTTTTAGAACTCTAGCACAGGTTAGCAGTGGCAAAATACACAAAGTGCTTGTGCTCGCTCCTTAAAACATGGTGAAATTGGCTAACACCCAATTGACACATTTAATTTACTTGTAAGTCCCTAATGAGGTGGTACTACATATATACATGCCTGTAATTTAAATGTTATTAGTAGGCCTGCAGCACTGATTGCGCCACCCACATAAGTAGCCCTTTAAAGCTGTGTGTAGATTTCAACTGACATTTCAAATTGGCAAAATAAACCTTTTTCCAGAGCTAAATCTTCTTTTTTAATACATATATGTCACCCCTGAGGTAGGCCTTAAATAGCTCATGGGCAGGGTGCGGTGAATTTTAAAAGGCTGTACATGTACTTTTTAAAGTTTTGTATGTCCTGGTAGTGAAAAATGTCTACATTTGTTGTTCACTATTGTGAGGCCTACTTCTCCCATTGGGTCACCTTTTTACATTTGTCTATACAAAGTGCTAACTTTCAAATGTGAGCTAGTAGGAAATTCTATTCTGGTCTCTAATGAATTGTAATTTAAAACCCTCTTTAACTGTAAAGTTGGATTTTAAGTCACAATTCTGACAATGCTACTTTTGGAAAGTTCAGACTCACAAGATGGGCACTTCACTCACACACCCTTCTGTTGCACTGCTGAATGGGGAATAATCCCTCAAAGTAAACCAGGAAGTGGCTTACCTTGAAGGGTTATTCCTCATTCAACAGTACAAAAGAAGGGTGCATGAGTGAAGTGCCCATCTTGTGAGTCTTCAATTAAGGCTGAGACTAGGGACGTCTCAGCAGCTGTTCGCACGCATCGTAAGACAAAACTTGACTCAAATGGAAGTGAAAAATGCATATTAAGGGAATGAGTGCATTCTCACACAGACTTGACTTTTGGAAAATTGGCATTTTCTTGTCTCAACCTTCTGGTGCCTGCAGCCTGTATCCTGGGTCAAGTGACTAGGTGTAGCTGACAGTGGGTTTTTGTGTATTACTCGAAGACAGTCAGAGGAAGGGGAAATACGTGTTGGCAGGAAGGGCCATCTATGTCAGGATGAGGGGAGAGGAGCTCTGGGAAAGCCATTGGCCACCATCATAAACAGGCCTCACCTGAACTAAAAAATTAACTATTTCTTAACAGAAAACAGAACCTGTGGATGGAAACAAGGCTACTACACTACCTCACCTTGGAAAAGGAACTTACTAGAAACCCATGGTTCTACATTCTATTATGTCACAATGTTTAGAGGAGTAGGGACATTTAGCAGTCCCAAAACTGGTGATTGACTAAATCACAGAGTTTGGAATCGCTCCATTTTGAAATTTGGCAACAGTTTACAGAATCACACAATGGACCTACAAGGGTATAACTAACTGCTATTTGGAAGGGGCATGCTTAGGGCTTCCCTTCCAAACAGCCATTTGGTAAGGCATGTATCAATGTTTGTGACCAAAATCTGTTTGCAAAACTCTGATATTTTACCAACTCCCAGCATTGTGTGGTAAACCTTTCACAAAAGGGATATGACCCCCTTGGTCTTGTTTCCCTCTGTTAATTTAAATTTTTAAAAAGTTTGTTGTGGAACCAAAAGTGATCCAGAGAACCTCTGTCTACTCTCAAACAAACTTTTAAAATATTTTTTTTTAAAAGCAACCCTATCTCCTTTAAGGAAAACAGGCTACATTTAAAATATATATTTTCACTGAGAAAACCAAGGTTACAGGGACGTTATAGTTAGGCTCACATTTCACTCGTACAAAACCATCGAAATTCAGCAGTTTTAATTGCCCTGGCCAACTGTAACTTACGCCCTCGTAATATACTGCTTATGACCTCGCATATTACATCACTCATGACAGGGCCAGTGACCTCCCTTATGACATCATCCACAGAACCACTCAAACACCGACTCACACCCCCATACAGTCTCTCATACACATCTCACACACACATTGACAGACCCATACAATTAATGATACATAGCCACTCACTCAACAATAGAGCCACTCACCTATGCAGGTACTGACAGAGCCACTCACTCACCCATACAGTTAACACAACCAATTACTCACCCAAACCAATCAATCAAATAAACTTCATTTGGTTTTTGTTAGAAAAACCATAAAAGATACACAAATACAAATACTTAAAAACATTTTAAAAAGAGAAGATTGAGACATAATTTAAAACAATTATTCCATAGTGCTAGTGAATCAACTTGATTGATGAACATGCCCAGTTACACTAACATTACACATCCATACAGGTCCTGGATTTCACAGAAGTTTTTAAAAACCCTACTATAATTGAGATAGTCTTCTTTTAGAAGTTGAAGACACAGAAGGGCTGGGCCAGCCTGTCTAAAATTCAATCTTTTTAAAAGGGTAACCAGGAAGTGCTCACGGGGAATTTCATACAGTTTGCAAAAAATAAGAAGCGCAGCAGATCCTGCGGAGAGTGACCGTCGCGGCCGCAGGGAGCTGGCACTTGACCACTACTAAAACCCTTAGGTCTGTCTAACAAGAAGTAAAAGAGGTTCATCCGGAACCTGGTTAGCAGAAACTTCTCATGTGATGACTGAGACCCCAAAAGATAAGGTTCCGTTGACGGGGTTGTTATAAGTGTTAAATACATCCGGACCCTGGGTTGCAGCACCTCCTTTGCATCCCTATCCGCGTTCCTCAAGGTCAGAAAGGCTATCTTGGTTGATTCCACATCCTTCTTGATGATAGCGTCAGGTTTGGAGAATAAGTCACCCCGCCCTATCCCTTCAAAAATTATTTTGATATACATAAGTCAGGGAATAAGGGCAGAGTTATCAAGAGACATACACTCTCTTAGTATTAGATGGTTGAGAGTTAAGTCTTTATTTTATTCAGCCAGCCTTTAGGCCAAAAGATCTGGGGTCGCAGGGCAAGAGCATAATTTAGGTAGGGGACCCCCAGTTGCTCATGAACTGCCATGTTAGAGGTTCCATGTGGAACAAATAATAAGTGTTTCAAAAAGTCATTCTCCACTACCTGCAGGGAATCTGCGGCAGTGTATCTCCAAATTTCACTGCCATAGGTCGTGATGGCCAGGCTTTTAGCTTGATAAACTTGAAGGTTTCAGTTAAAAATGTAAGTGTTTACACGAGCCAGATCCCCTTTTTTCCTCGAAATTAGGGACCCCATTTAAGTTGGTCGCGAAATAGCACCCATAAATAGGAAAATACATTTGAAGAAGGGATCTTGGCTAGGCCACTTTCATGACGTAGGACTTGGAATTGTTAATTGCCAAGTCCCGGTCGTACATGAATCTTGAGAATGTAGTTATGAGGACGGCATCGTCCGCATATAGCAGGAGGGGGATTCCGCACCGTCCTACATGGATGTACGTTGTTACCACGCAATGTATTACATCGCGGTACTTTACAACGCGTCTTTTACAACGCAAGTCGTTACCAGGACTTGCGCTGTAGGGGTGCTGGACTTAGGAATAGTTAATTTACTATTCCAACACCAGCCTACTTACAGTAGGGAAGGTGTTGAAATAGTAAATCTACTATTCCTTAGCCTAGAGCGCCCTCCAGCGCAAGTCGTAGTTACGACTTGCGTTGTAAAAGACGCGTCGTAACTGCACTGCGGGGTAACATCCGCGTTGTAAAGGATGTTCCCCATCCTACATAGGGGTAGTCCACTCCAGTTGCCCTTAATGCACTATCCAGTTCATTTATGTAAAAATGGAATAAAAAAGGCACCAAAATGCATCCTTGCTGGACCCCCTCTTAATATCAAAGTCCCTGGCGACCTGTAAGTCCTGCGAGAACCTAACATTAACTTTGGTTAATAAGTGAAGGTCCTCGAGAAAATTAACTATACTGTTCTCGACCCCCATTGCCCTAATGGACAGCCACAGTTTGACCCTGTTTACACAGTCAAACACAGATGACAAGTCCATGAAAGGGAGATGGATGGTTCCGGGGGCGAGCAACAGTATATTTGCTCAGAATCATAGATAGATTAAGACACTGAGCAACTGTAGAGCGTCCTGGCCGAAATCCATATTGGACATCCAACAAGATCTTATGTTCCTCTGCCCATGTTGATAGCCTCTGTAAAAGGATCTCTCCTACTACTTTGACCACCAAATCAATAAGCGAAATCGGTCTGTAACAGTGGGTACTATTTATGTTGCCCTTCTTAAAAACAGGGACTATAGTGGAAGATGCCCAAGACTGAGGGCAACCATTCCTTGCTGCTGCATTAAAAACTGACTCCAGTGTCGAGCCCATAATGGGGGGTCTGACTTAAATAGGTCAGGGGGAATCCCATCTGGGCCAGGTGCTTTGTTAATATACCTATGATACCATCCAGGATCTCCCCCCTTCAAAAGTTATTACAGGGTCCTGCATGTCCCGGCTTTCTTCGAGATTAGACTCAAGAGGGCACTCAAACATAGATTTAAAATGAAATACCCACTCCTCCTCTGTGATATATGAGTCCAAGGCCCCCCTTCCTGATCAAAAAGGGGTCAATTCACGACACTCCAAAACCTCCCACTGTTCCTAAGAGTGCTTGAATCAGTCAGCTCTCTCCAAGCTTCCTCCTTCAAAGCACCCTTCCGTGTGGCCAGGGCTAGCTTATATTCCTTTCGGCAAATACATACCTCGGATTGAAATCTTGGTTTTGCTGCAATCAAACCATCTGGAACCCTGTGTGGTATTTCTATTGTATGGAACACTTAAAATGTTACCCACTTTTTGCTCTATTGACTTGTATGCCCCAAGAATCTCATTTGGGGAGAAACCCTCAGTTGAGCAAATTGTTAATTCATGTGCGCAAGATGCATTTACTTCGTTATAAAATTTCTCTGGGGACACCTGGGACCATTTTAATCTGTGCTTACCGTCCGTCGGTCTCAGTATACCTCTAGTTGGAGCAGTCTCAATCTTATCTGAAAATGGGCCCGTCATAAAGACAGTTAATGGGTTGTGGTCGCTAAACTCTCCACAATATTAAAAACATGGAAAGAAGATTGCATCGAAGAGGAGATTAAAATGTAGTCAATAAATTATCCCTTCCCGTGCCCTTTAAAAGTCGGTACATAAAACTTGGTATGTGGTTCAGTTAAAGACATCAAAGCCACCATATCCAGTTCATTTAACATGCTGTTCATCAATTCCCCCTGAGCATGATGTTCAAAATGAAAACCCCACATGCGGGGGAAGCCCACCTCAGAAATACATGATGTTGTTGGGTTGCCAAAGGCGTGTATATTAAAATCCCGAAAAACCACGCGATTAAGTAAACTGTGACCCAAGAATTCTCTTATGAATGCTCCCAAGGTAGTGATGTTACAGACCTCATGCAGACATGCAACTGAGTTGAAGAAATTGACAATACCCCATCTGGTCTTTTAGCAGACAAAGCCAGGATTCCACGTTGTGTGGTTGGCATCACCTGGGTCTGACATTCAACAGCCACAGAAATATATACGATTAGCCTGCCCTTTGGTCTTCTACTCATCGAGGGGGTAGCCGGGACCAAAAAAGCCTTGTAACCTTCCGGAAATAGGTCACAATCTACTGACCAGGTTTCTTGGAGGCGGATTACCATGAATTTCTTCAAATATTGCACCCACCGTGGATCTTGGATCTTATTGGCCAACCCTGCAATGTTCCAGGATAGATAATTATTAGATCTAACATCTAATGGCCTTACCGCTTCCTCCAGGGGGGACTGGACAGGAGCAACTTGTTTCAGCTCTGGGGGTGGAAGCTCCCTTAGTCAATCACAATCCTCCAAGCCGGTTAGAGCAGCAAATCTGTTATTTAGCGGTAATGAAGGATTGGTACTAAACTGTCTATCTAGTTCAGAGGGTGAGTGGACCATAGAGATAGGCAGTTGCCCGGATACTGATCTATTTGACCACCCACCTTGAAGAGAGACCTTGGGGACATTTTCAGGCAACTCCCTAAAAGGGATTGGCCTGTAACGTAGCCCAGGGGTAAAGCCCTTATGACAGATCCCAGTAGGGGAGTGAGTCTGATGTCCCTAGATAAAATCCAGCCTGCAGTGAAGGGATTATCAACATTTACAATAACACAGTCACTAGAGCCCAGTTTGCTTGAGCTCCCTATCCAACTGACCCTGCGTGCCATGAGAATGCTTCTTACCATGCGGGCACCCAAGATGGTATTTTGTGTAAACCTATGAATTAGTTTATTCATCAATTGCCCGTGGTCTTCATTAACTTCTTTGGGAAGTGGCGGCACATTCCCCAGAACCACTACATATGGGGTCTATTCAGGTGGGAGGTCAATAGTAGGAAGACTTGATAGATGTAAATCCCTTCCTTCTGGTCCTTCTGGTCTCTTTGCCCTAGGAGGCACAGAGGGTCCCGCTCTTATAGGAGTCTGGTGTGCGAATGCTGGAATATCTACACTACTAGGCCTAGTGCTATTGGAACTGCTCTTTTCTAGTACCTCACTATTTACAGGAGGCCCCACAGGTGAGCTTACTCTTGCACCTATACCCCTTGTGGCTGCATGATGTTTACTAGTATTGTCCCCAACTGACGATATAGTTAGCAAATTATAATTTTCCAGCCCTCTAGTTTAAATAGCCTTGCTTCTACTGCACTCAATTTTTGGAGAATGGGGTCCAGTAGAGTGGACATCATAGTTTTGAGCCTGCCCCAGAAATTCCCCTCCTGGGTACTGTCAGCGAGCTGCCCTAGTATTGTCTGATTCATAGGAATAGGGAGACCCACTTTATAGGCATTTGTGGTCGGGACAGCTAGTGAATGTTTTCCAGATGTGCCCTGAGCATATTTATTTGATTTTGCTGGTCCCCGACTTTTCCTTTTCATAGCGGGGGATTCGCTAGTATGAGTTGACTTTAGTTTTGCTTTCTGGCCTCTACTTGTAGCTTTAGATTTAGCGGGGCTAGGTTCTAGCTCCATAGATGAGCAGGAAACAGAATTTATTGATGTTACTGGAGCAACAACTGGGGACTGACTCAGCCGGGATGGAGATACATCCCGATTCGAAATCTCCAAAGAATCAGTAATTGCGGGGCTTAAAGAGAGTCTATCTTGCAATGGGTGGGGCTCCAGAGATAGTATGCATTCGGTACGTTTTATTTCACTATTGATAGCTGATTCAGCCCTCAAAATGAAAGAGTCTAAAGTTCCAGCCACACGCCTCCCAAGATTTGGCTTTTGTTTGTTCATGTTGGCTATTTCCGAATACACTAAACTATTTGCACAAGTCCCTGATAAAGTGCTTGAAGTTCTAAATCGTTTTTAGACCAAAGTGCTTGGTGCCAAGTACAGAGAGGGGAAATCAGTGTAATACTATGACACAGGGCAATAAGAATGCAAATGTAGAAATCAACAAGACCATGTATTAGCACTGAAAGTGCAAAGTGCATAAATACTGTTCAACGGCAATAAAACTAACACAGTTAAGAAACGCTAAAGTGCAATCAGCGATACAAGCCCAGGGATCAGGGGACAAAGTCTAGGTCCAGATGTCTTATTGGGCCAAGTTCAGTGTATAGAATTTGTTCACCCCTGAACCGTTGGAACAAAGAACATTGGAGGTGGACCGCTAATGATGGAGCACCAGTACTGCCAGCAAACTCAAATGACTGTAATGACAGGAAACAAAACAGTACCTGCGATCATTCTCCGAGTGCTTAAAAATAATCCCCAGCCTTAGGTGAAAGGGAGGTGGCCCTGCCCTGCCTCTTCCGGCCGCTGACGGGCAGAGACGGCACGCCATTGGCCCGGACTTTGCCCGTGCGCGTCCCGTGCTGCCGCTGTGCTGCGGCACTTTAGAGGCTGCAGGCGGCCCAGAGGTGACGCTCCTGTCCGGCACCAACCAGGGGATTGCTGGGAGGGTGAGTTCAAAGCCGTGTCCCTCACGGCGTAGAAGACGCTGTCAAGCCGTTCCCCTCACGGCGAGTGAAATGATCCCTGAAGCGCATCCCGCGCTGTGTGTGTGCTGCGGCGCTTTAGAGGCTGCAGGCTGTGCAGAGGGGACGCTCCTGTCCGGTGCAAACCAGATAGGTTGCTGGGAGGGTGAGTTCAAAGCCGTTCCCCTCATGGCGTGGAAGATGCTGTCAAGCCGTTCCCCTCACGGCAAGTGAAATGCTCCCTGAAGCACATCCCACGCTGGTGGTGTGCTGCGGCGCTTTAGAGGCTGCAGGCGGCGCAGAGGTGACGCTCCTGTCCGGCGCCAACCAGGGGGTTGCTGGGAGGGTGAGTTCAAAGCCGTTCCCCTCACGGCGTGGAAGATGCTGTCAAGCCGTTCACCTCACGGCAAGTGACATGCTCCCTGAAGCGCATCCCGTGCTTCGGGTGTGCTGAGGCACTTTAGAGGCTGCAGGCGGCCCAGAGGTGATGCTCCTGTCCGGCGCCAACCAGGGGGTTGCTGGGGGGGTGAGTTCAAAGCCGTTCCCCTCACGGCGTGGAAGATGCTGTCAAGCCGTTCCCCTCACGGCAAGTGAAATGCTCCCTGAAGCGCGTCAACCATACAACTCACAGAGCCACACAATCACCCATACAGCTACCATACAGCTACCCACTCACCCATACAGCTACTCAGTGGAGTGGTGTGGCTCACTGGTTAGAGGCGGCAGACCCGGAAGCAGAGAACGGCCCGTGACCAAGGTTCAATTCCCGACGCGGACTTGATAATTCTCGCCTCGGTGCCTACTCTAACCAGGGATCACACTCGGCAACTCTGGGCATTAGCTTGCCTCATCTCTACAACGGCCCCCCACATTCGCTGGGGATGCCTGGTTTCACCTTGGAGATACCCAGTAGGGACCATCTCACAGGGATAGCCAGGCCGGGTTCCCCAGCGGTCTACAGCGCCACGACGCCTCAGGGCAGCAGTGCGCTTTACAAGACACATACATACATACATACATACTCACATACTCACACACCCTCTTCTTCAACTATACAACCACTCACAATGCCATTTTAGTCAATCAACCAGCATTTGTATAGCATTTGTCACCCCTAGGAGTAGCTGGACATTGTAGATGCGATGTCAGAATAAAGGGCAGAAACAAGCAGAAAGAGGCAGAATAAAAGTCAGAAATGAGCAGAAAGGCAAAATAACATTTAGTGATGTTAGTTGCCATTTGAATATAAAATGTGCTGATTACAAATGACAGTGTGCTACCTCTTTATACTTAAGTTATGTATTCATTAAAAGTGATATATTTTAAACATGATTTGAGACATATTCTGCCCACCCTGATGAAAATGCTGTTATTGAACTAAGAGGCAAGTCAGGGGTCATGTGTATCCTATATGTGGCTAGATATGGGAAAAAAGTTTAGTCTATTAAATCAAACAAAAGAGTTTTTTTGTACACCACACATGCTGAACTCGCACATTTGAAGGTCCTCCCATGCGTGATACTAAAAAGAATGTCAACAATAATCATTTGCCTGTGATCACATAAGTTAAAACCAGTTTATGGGTCAAGAGCTTTACAAATGGGTCACACGCAGTGCATTGCTAGACATAAGGTACAGTTAACTGCTGAATTTTAATGGTTTTGTGCAAGTACAATGTGAGCATAACTGTATCGTCCCTGTAACCTTTGGATTTTCAGTGAATTTCTAAGGATTTATTTTTTTATTCTATTTACTAACAATAATGTCCCTGTAACCTTTGTTTTTTTCAGTTAATTTTTATTGGTTGTTTTATTTGCTTACTATAACCTCCTTGTAACCTTTGTTTTTTTAGTGAATTTCAAAGTTTATTTTACATTTTATTACCTAACTGTAACCTGTAACCTTTGAGAGTGGGTGTGTGAGTGGCTGTTTGGGTCTCTGAGCGGGTGCATGAATGCCTGAGTGGGTGTCTGACTGGGTGTGTGAGTGTCTGAGTGGGCCTGTGAGTGGTTGCAAGAGTGTTTGAGTGAGTCTGCGAGTGGTTGCAATAGTGTAAGGGGGTCTGCTAGTGGTTGCAAGAGTGTCTGAGGGGGTCTGCCAGTGGGTGCAAGAGTATCTGAAGGGGTCTGTCTGCATATGTGTCTGAGTGGGTCTATGAATATGCTCATGTGTATCTGAGGGAATGTTTATGTATACATTTTTTGTCAGCAATATTTGCGAATACGCTGCAAAGTTATATGGGGAGCCACTGAGTGTCGCGACAAGTTCACAAATTATCACATGTGGGGGAAAATATGGTTCTGGGCATTTTCTTCTCCATCAGGGATCCCTCACAGGCCCTTGTACGCTTCCAGGGGGTCAGGCTACCTCTACCCTACCCCCTTCTACTGTATTTCATCATTATTTCTTCTACCAGGGACCTTTCCCTGACACCTAAAATGGCAGTTGCAACTTTCTACTCAGGTTGTGGCCAGACATTCACAGCATTTCTGTTAGTGCATGAGTTTGCATGGATTTGCGGAGGAGCCACATCCGTAGATATACACATTTGGATTTCTTTTATTAAGTTTAAAACTACAGAATGGATTTCAACGAAATACAAAAAGCACTCTTTCTGGACCACGAGCTAGCTTTCTGCCAAACATGGTGTAATTCCGTCCAGCGGTTCAGGCTGTAGTCGTGTTCAAAATCCCTATTACAATTAACCTGGGAAACACACTTTTGACCTCCCCATTTTCCTCAGCCCCAGCTTGACGGATTACCCCGAAATTTCCATTCCATAAAATCATCAGTGCACTATTTTTTTATGAAGTCACTTCTCACCAATCGATCTTGAATTGAACACACTTTCTTGAAAGTAATTTCGTGAAGATTTGTCAAACAGTGCCAAAAATATAGGCAAGTAAAAAATGCTTTTCCTATGGAAACATGGTCCTAACTATAAAAACCTACTGGCAACTGCCAGTATGTCTCAAAAAGCGGTATTTGTTAATTAGACAGTGCATTCTTCTTTCAGTACCAGCAGTAGGCATTATATGACAACCCTTCAGCCCGTATCAGTTATGGGGGACAGATCTCCACAGATTTTTCGATATCCCGGGGCACTCGCCAAGGCTGCCCCCTATCACCTTTATTATTTGCCCTTTCACTGGAACCATTTTTACATTCTCTTTAGGCACAACCCAAAATTGTTCCTTTTAAGTCTAACGAACAGGTATTGAAAATCACGGCATATGCCGACGATATTGCCATCTACTCTTCTGACATTATTAAAACATTACAAGGGATCAACACTGAGGCTTGTAAATTTGGCAAAGTATCCGGTTACAAACTAAACATAAATAAAACACAAATTATAGCCAATCATACACCAGCGGTAAATGTCCCTGAGATCTGCAAGACCGCTACCTACCTAGGTGTCAAAATTACTTCTAAAATACGAGAAATAAATAATCTTAACTATAACGAATTAATTAAATCTACTACCGATTTGTTAAAAAAGTGGCATAGATTACCATTAAACCTAATCGGCAGAATCAACCACATTAAAATGAAGATACTACCTAAATTCCTATACCTCTTTCGTTCCATTCCACTAGTACTAAATAATTCTTTTTTTAAGCAGCTTGATGGAATATTTAGCAGCTTTATTTGGGGATACAAAAAAGCTAGAAGATCGCTGAAGCTCCTTAAAAATAGCACAGACAAGGGCGGTTTAAACTTTCCCGATGTTAAGTTGTACTTTTGGTCCTCATTTATTAGGCGCCTCCGGTCTTTGTTACATAACGAAGATACTTTTTTTTCCCATTCTTTTATGTTAAAATCCGAATCAAATATGTTTTTACTGCTAGCTAACGACCCCAACTACTACAAGAGGGTGAAATTTAAGACCGCCAAAGATATTGTTAGGATATGGGTTAACATCTTGGCCTATTGCAAAACTTCTTTTTACCATCCGAAATTGCAGCTATGGGGCAACCCGGGTCTTCCGGGAATTTTCAACGATGGAATGGCCCTCAGATGGTCTGCCCATGGCATTAACATTCTGGGAGATCTAAACGGCGCACAAGGGTTTTTAGATGTTCACACTCGCCAAACTCTTTATAATATGACGGAAACAATGAGATTTAAATACATACAAATTCATGATTTTTTAATAAGAAAGAATCAATTACACAATATTATAGATTGTGATATTTGGAACTGTTTATACTCTACTAAAAAGTGACCGTCTGGATTCCCTCCATAGCGGTCGCTCCCCCAGCACTCTGCTAGCATATCGGACGCTTTCTCCTCGCTGCCTGCCTGCCCTGATACCTGCTGTCTGCCTGCCCTGATACAGCGCATTGCTCACAATACAGCGCTTGGTATCGTTTTGCCTGCATTATATTTCTGGTTTATCTACGAATTCGCTTGGTATCGTTTTGCCTGCATTATATTTCTAGTATATCTACGAATTGCATAGCGGCTGATATAATTGCATGCGAAGCGTTTTGGGATACTTTGTAGCAACCTTACATTATCTCGAACTCCGGCTGTGCCCCAGTTTCGATTTATTACCGGGCGGCCATTTTAGTGTGTATTTACTTTTGCCCGTGTCCCCTCCCCGATACCGCCTCCCAGCTGACCCTCCCACACACTGTTAGACTACACTCGCCCCGTCTTCTCCTATCCTGTGACCGTCTGGATTCCCTCCATAGCGGTCGCTCCCCCAGCACTCTGCTAGCATATCGGACGCTTTCTCCTCGCTGCCTGCCTGCCCTAATACCTGCTGTCTGCCTGCCCTGATACAGCGCATTGCTCACAATACAGCGCTTGGTATCGTTTTCCCTGCATTATATTTCTGGTTTATCTACGAATACGCTTGGTATCGTTTTGCCTGCATTATATTTCTAGTATATCTACGAATTGCATAGCGGCTGATATAATTGCATGCGAAGCGTTTTGGGATACTTTGTAGCAACCTTACATTATCTCGAACTCCGGCTGTGCCCCAGTTTCGATTTATTTCCGGGCGGCCATTTTAGTGTGTATTTACTTTTGCCGGTGTCCCCTCCCCGATCCCGCCTCCCAGCTGACCCTCCCACGCTCCGCCCCCTCCACTATCCATTTATGCCAGATGAATCAACGCGCAGCGTCCACACACAGCAGTCGCGCCGAAGGTGCGCCAAAGGTAAGCCTGTCTGCGCCCGTCCACGCCTGGACCGCGCCCAGCGCCTGTCCCCCTGATCCCCGCCGTTCCCAGTCCACTAGAGTCACATATGATGCCGCAACTCTCCTCGCCCTCAACCCCGGACGCGCACCACAATGCTACGAAGCCACCCCAGGACGTACCCATGGTCCATTCGCCTGCCTCTCCTGCAAGCTCAACTGCTTCAGGACCCTCACCAAACCCACTCCCTCCACACACAGCTCCGACTCCAACCACCTGAAGTGCATCCTGCTTAACACCCGGTCGGTCCACAGACACGCAATTGAACTCTGGGACCTACTCGACACTGCGTCACCGGACATCGCCTTCCTCACAGAAACATGGATGAACACATCATCAGCACCCGACATCGCCATAGCCATACCGGACGCTTACAAGATTATCCGAAAAGACCGCATCAATCAAACAGGAGGAGGCATCGCCATCATCCACAGAAACACCATCAAAATCACGACCAGCTCCGACGATAATCTTGCAACCGCCGAACATCTCCACTTCCAGATCCACACCGACCCCAGGACCACACTTAGAGGCACCCTCATCTACAGGCCTCCTGGTACCCGCACTCAATTCAGCGATGACATCATGGACTTCGTCAGCCCACATGCCCTCGCCTCCGAGAACTACATTCTTTTAGGAGACCTCAACTACCACCGTGAAAACAAACATGACAGCAACACCACCACCCTTCTGGACAACCTGGCCAACCTCGGACTCAAACAAGTTGTTGACACCCCCACCCATGCAGCCGGACACACACTCGACCCTATCTTCACTTCCAGCAAGCATATCTCCTTCGACCGCATCACAGCTCTCCACTGGATGGACCACAGCTGTGTTCACTTCAGCTACAAAACCACCCTGAACCACAACCGCCCACAACCCATTCCTCGGAGAAACTGGAACAAAATCACCTCCGACCAACTCCTCACATCGCTAAACCAAAACCCTCCCACCCTCTCACTGGACCCAAACCAAGCGGCCACCAATCTCAAGCAATGGATCACCCACAGTGCTGACGAACTAGCACCCCTGAAAAAGCACCAGATCAAACCAGCCAGCAAAAAGGCTCCCTGGTTCAACGATGACCTTAAAAAATCCAAGAAGCTATGCCGCACCCTGGAGAAAACATGGAGAAAAAACCCAACCCCCGACAACATGGCCACCATCAAGGCTGCCACCTGCAAACACCACCAACTGATTCGATCCGCCAAGAAATCAGCATTCAAGGATCGACTCGACAACAACTCTCACAACAGCAAGGAACTCTTCAACATCGTCAAAGAATTCACCAACCCCACCACAGCATCTAACGACATCACTCCCTCCCAAGACCTCTGTGATGCGCTATCCTCCTTCTTCTACAACAAAATTGCCGACATCCACAACAGCTTCGTGAATGCCCCCAGCGATCAGCCCCCCCACCCCCCTCTGTTCCCACTCCACCTACTAACAACCTTAGCAACTGGAACCCAATCACCACTGAAGACACCACCCGCCTAATGAACTCAATCCACTCTGGCTCGCCAACCGACCCCTGCCCCCACTACAACTTCAACAAAGCTGACTCCATCATCGCACCCCATCTCCGTGACGTCATCAACTGCTCGTTCAACTCTGCCACCTTTCCAGATAGCTGGAAACACGCCGAACTCAGCGCCCTTCTGAAGAAACCCACAGCAGACCCCTCGGAACTTAAAAACTACCGACCCATATCCCTCCTCCCATTCCCGGCCAAAGTCATTGAGAAAGCCGTCAATAGCCAACTCGCCGCCTTCCTTGAATCCAACAACTCCCTCGATCCATCTCAATCCGGGTTTCGAGCCAAACACAGCACCGAAACCGCCCTCATCGCTGCGACTGACGACATCCGAACACTACTAGACAAAGGAGAAACTGTGGCCCTCATTCTACTCGACCTCTCCGCCGCTTTCGACACAGTCTGCCACAGCACCCTTATACAACGCCTCAGCAACATCGGCATACAAGGAAAAGCCTTGGACTGGATCATCTCATTCCTCGCTGGGAGAACCCAAAGAGTTCGTCTTCCCCCATTCAACTCAGAGGCCACTGAAGTCATCTGTGGCGTACCACAAGGATCTTCACTCAGTCCCACCCTCTTCAACGTTTACATGAGTCCTCTCGCCTCCATCGCGCGTCAACACAACCTCAACATCATCTCTCACGCCGACGACACCCAGTTAATCCTTTCCCTCACCAAAGACCCCAACACCGCCAAAACCAATCTTCACGAAGGCATGAAAGAAGTAGCCGAATGGATGAAACATAGCCGCCTAAAACTCAACTCAGATAAAACCGAGGTGCTCATCCTAGGATCTTCCCCCTCCGCCTGGGACAACTCTTGGTGGCCCTCCGCTTTGGGCACAGCACCCACTCCCACAGACCATGCACGCAACCTTGGCTTCATCCTAGACTCCTCTCTCTCGATGTCCAGACAAGTCAATGCAGTTTCATCCTCCTGCTTCAACGTACTTCGCATTCTCAAAAAGATCTTTCGCTGGATCCCCCTCGAGACAAGAAAGACTGTCAACCACGCACTAGTCACGAGTCGTCTGGATTATGGAAACACCCTCTATGCCGGAATCACAACAAAACTACAGAAAAAACTTCAACGCATCCAAAACGCATCAGCGAGACTAATATTAGACATCCCTCGCCAAGACCACATCACCGGACACTTACAAGACCTCCACTGGCTTCCTGTCAACAAAAGAAGTACTTTCCGCCTCCTCACCCACGCACACAAAGCCCTCTACAATCTAGGACCCGAATGCCTCAACACTCGACTGTCCTTCTACAAACCCACCTGCCAACTAAGATCGTCCAATCAAGCCCTCGCCGCAGTCCCGCGCATCCGAAAATCCACCATGGGAGGCAGATCATTCTCCTTCCTTGCTGCCGAGACCTGGAACTCACTCCCCACTCACCTCCGCCTTACTCAAAACCACATCTCCTTCAGAAAAGAACTTAAAACGTGGCTATTCGACAAATAATGAACCCCTTCCCCAAGCGCCTTGAGACCCTCTGGGTGAGTAGTGCGCTATACAAATGCCCGAACTTGAACTTGAACTAAAAATAAATCAGTGATAAGCGAGGCTTACAAATATCTTTGCGCTGTTAAAACTGATGACTGTCCAAAATTAGCCGAAAAATGGAGCAGTAAAACTGGTCTAAATATAACTCCCAAACACATTACATGCTCTTTATCCAACATTAACAATGCTGTACGATCATCTAGCTTAAGATTACAACAGTTTCGTACAACATGTATGCTATACTATACACCGGAAAAGATTTCCAAGTGGTCCCTTAATAACATCCAAAGGGATCGTACTAAATGTCCCAAATGCTTCGCTTACGCAGCAGATTTGGGACACATGTTGTTCTCTTGTCCAACTCTAAAGGATTTTTGGGGGGGAAGTACTTAAAGTTTTAGAAATCAAAAAGATTTCTCTACCCGCCCTTACTGTATCGATTGTACTACTTGATACACATCCTGTTTCCCTCCCCAGTCTGCTCTGATAACAATTCTCATATCTTGTGCTAAACTTATATTGGCTAGAGCTTGGATCTGCCCCAAACCTCCCAACATTTGGGAATGGTGGTCACTAGTTAATGAAATTCACTCTATGGAGTTTGGGTTAGCTAAACTTAGAGGAGCTCGCTCATTAAAAAAATTCGAGAAAATTTGGGGCAATTTTATTGAAGGCCCTGTGTCTACTTAACTTTCTTCTTCTGTTGGATAGTAACTTATTTTGTTGGATAGATATCTTGTTGTTATATACATTTATATTCTTTTTTGCTCCTGTTTTATGTATGAACAAAATGAATTACATTGTAATGTGCTCCAAGTGGAAACTGAAACAAGCTCCTGTTAGGGAGCGTGCTACATTTATTTTGCAAAGAATTGTTTTTTTTATTATATGTACATTGATATGTCTTCCCTATCAGTTTGTTAATAAAATATAAAAAATAAAAAAAAAGTACCAGCAGTAGGGGTAGAGGAGGTCCCCTATATCATTTCACATCCACTTTTTTATTCACCCCACTCTTTGGTAGATATTCACTAATTTATTGAATTCAGCAACTTCAACACGTTTCAACTCTTACGAATCTTATGTGTCTTGCTCGTGGTTAGGGAGTCCTAAGTTTGTTTCAAATTTTTAAACTTACTCCCGTCCTGCCTCTTAGGAAGCACTCTGGGATTAGTAGTTTACCATAAACCCATATGTTCACCCTTTGAAAAACCATTTTCTGTTATCATTACATTAAACATATATATATGGATGATACTTTTGATTGTATCACATTTTTGAGTGTACTTTGTTAATGTGAACGTTCTATTTACAGTTTATATGTCACATACAGGAGTTGTCTTTGGTTTTTTCTTCTTCTATTCCCTTTAAATATATACATTGGTTATCCGAGTATTGTAAATACATTGCATTACGGCCGAGTGCCTAAATTGTTCTTGATTTTTACTTGGGTTAGTGCCATTTGGGTTTTTTCTCTTGTTTTTTCAGCTTTTTTGTACCCCTCTGTTCAGTACTAATATATATTGTTTGTTTCAAAGAGTACCATTAGGATTACAGATGTAGGTAGGTGTAATTCTTCATCAGCTTTCAGGCAAAGTGATATCTTTGTTTGTAATCTGAATATGTACGTGTTTTCCAGCCTCCAAAGTTGCAATGTTCTTTCCCCTCCTCTTCCATTTTTGGAGACATGTGCAACACAGTAATACCTCATGGTTTTCCATTCATTGTCGTGGGTTTGGGCATAATGTTTGGCCACTGCATAACTCATATCCTTATGTTAGACTGCCCGTATGTGTTCCAATATTCTTATATTTAGTGGACACACTGCGTTCCCTTCATATTTTAGCCCACGTTTGCACGCAAAGATGTATACCACGACTTGTGTATTGCAGGTTATTTTTTGTTCAATTCAGATTTACTTATTGTTTAGATCCTTGATGTTTTTCATATTTTGTCCTATTCTACATGCCTTGCAGTTGTTGCATTTGAAGAAACCTTTGTTTGTAGCCAATTTCCCAGTTGTATGTTTATGAAGTGACTTCTCATCAATCGATCTTTACTTGAACACACTTTCTTGAAAGTAATTTGAGGATTTGGTCATACCGCTTTGGTGATGTCTTTGTTACTTAATAGGATATCCCAATGTTTTTGAAGGACTTGCCAAACCTTAAAATGTTCCTTATTGTATGTTGTAATCATTCTGAGTTCGGTTGGGTCTTCGTTTTCTCTATTCTCTGCTTCTGTCAGTATTTGAGCTCTTGTTTTATGTATTGCCCTTTTTGCCCCTTGTTCAATATAGTGTGATGTATATTTCCTTTGATAGAATGTTTTTACTTCATTGATCTGGGCCATGTTGTCTTCTCTAGAGCTATTTCTTTTAATATGGATGAATTCCCCATATGGAATGCTTTTGATCAATGCCATAGGGTGGAAACTAGTTCCATGTAATATAAGGTTGTTGGTTTCCTATATATAGTTGTTTACAGTTTTTGATCTTATATATATATATAAGATATATTATAAGATATATATAAGATTAATTCCTCTTCAACCTTGCGGGTCCCTGGGATCCAACATCCCCACCAGGTACCTCCAGTAAGTGCCACTGCGCTGCGTTGCAAAGAGGTGGGCCAGGCCACGCCCCTTTTTACACCTCTCTGCAACGCAGCTCTGTGGCACTTACTGGAGGTACCTGGTTGGCTAGTTGGACCCCAGGGACTGTCAGGAATCAAGGGAACTTAATCTACCAACTTAAAACGGCCACAGGGCGGGTTTGCATCCATGTTACATCAGGTCCCCCCTTCCTTGACCATTGTGCAAACACGCCCTGTAGCACGTTTTAAGAGGTAGTTTTAATCCCCCTGCCCTATTATGTACTGGGGCCTTACAGAGGAGGTCATGCTAATCATAGGGGTACCCCAATGCATAGTGTTCCCTAGTGTATGTGGGTGTTTTCACTGTATTCCAAGTGTCTTTTAGGATAGCACTGGCTCTAGGCCTGGTTAGACAGAGTCAGTTACCACCAGCACCCGTCTCAAAAAGTTGTGGGCACAGGATAATTTTGCAACAATGCCATTTTTCTGCTCCTCTGCTGGTTCTTTCTGCACATGTCTTGCTTCTTCCTGCACTTTTCTTCATCTTTGTGAACTTATGTTGCTTCTTTCAAAATTTCTTTTGCTTCCTTCTGTACTTTTTTTTCTCCTTTCTGCACATGTCCCACCTCTGTAGGCATAGTTAGAAACTAGCATTTGAAAAACCTTTGAAATTCACTGAAAAAAACATAGGTTTCAGGCACATTATAGTTAGAAATTAGCATTTAAAAAACCTTAGAAATTCACTGAAAAAAACATAGGTTTCAGGGACATTATAGTAAGCTGGACATTTCACTCATACAAAACCAGAGAAATTCCCCAGTTATAGTTAGTTCAGCTAACTATAACTCGCACCTCCACAATGCACTGCTGATGACGTCACATATTACATCACTCATGACATGGTCAGTGACATCACTCATGACATCACTGATGACATCTCAAATGACATCACTGATGACATCATCCTTGTGATAGAGTGGCAGACCTACTCTTACCCTATCATAACCTTTAATACACCACACTCTAAAATACAAAATACCATTTTCAAAACAATGGGCACACCAATACCAGTTACAACATACACATTCACTAATTCCAAGATCTACACACACACATCCACTCATTCACCAAAAGTCCTAAACAGTCACTCAGACATGCACTCACTCATCAGATGTACTCATACACCTATACATACACTTACAGACCGCAACTCATCCATAGAGTCATTCACACACATTGTCACACATGCAAAGGAAGTATGAAACATCCATTTACTTGTGTATACTGTTATACACACACCATTGCATTTACTTTTACAGAAACTAACACATACTTACTCTCTTAAACAATCACTTATAGAAACACACACTCATTTATACAAGTGCTCGTCCAATCTCTTACTCTCACATATACTCGCTTACATACACCAATACTCACATATACTTGTTTAAAACATGTAGTTACTCAAAAAGACACTACTGAGACAGTCATTCACTCACCAACACACCCATACACATACTCATCCACCCATACAGTCCAGCACACATACTGTCTTCAACACATACACAGTGGTGGCTGGTGACATTTAAAAGTGGTGAGGCGTAAAATTAACGGTGGAGCACATAGCGACGAGCGAGCGAGCATAGCCAGTGAGCCTGAATGACCTAAGGAGGGTTCGGGGAGATTCTCCCCCTGAGAAAATTTTGAAAAATGAGAGGGCAAATGGTGCATTTTCAAGCAAATTTGTCAAGCCCGCCTCCTTTTTCACTGTCAAGTGTAAAGGGCATGTGTTCATGGCTGACTCCATTAGCACAGGTGATCTCAAAAACATTTTAGGCTCTGGCACTAATGTTTCCTGTATTACAAATTATACTCTAGATATATTCTCTTTACTCCAGTAGCGCCCACCCTTGGAAAGACTGCCACATAAAGCTATCTCTCACTTGTATTGGGCAAAGTAATGGACTGAGCATAAGAAAGATGTATTTTTGTGTCAAGGCACAATTTGTATGAAAGCAAGCTTTTTCAAAAGCCAAAAGGTATATATTTTTTTAAAAGGAGCACACTTTGCACCCCTAATCCATGCACTACTTATTGCGCAGAAGCACACACTGTGCAAGGGCAGAATGTTGTCAATCACAGTGGCTGAAGTGAGCTGACCCTGTTCCTCATGCTTTAGGCTGTGGGTGAGCAGAAGCACAATGTGAATGACACTACAGCAACCCAATGAATCACGAGGGCTGACTGATATCCCTGTACGTATGTACAGTATATATGTATTTATTAAAACAAATGGTCGCTAACACCAGAACTAAAAATGCGACCTTGCATTTGGAAGATAATTTGTAGTTTGACTGAAATAATGCTAAAAATTCAAATTGGGCGAAGTATTATCAGCACATCTTTCCTAATGATATGAGGATATGAATCTGACACAACTTTCAAGTGAGAAGGAAACAAAGAGAGCAGCGGGACAAAACAATGCAGGACATGTCAGCCTTTCAACATGTTTTTGTGCCCGGCCTCATGCGGACTTTTTTCTAGGTTAAACCTGTGGCAAGAGAGACTCGGGGGAGCAGGGGGCTTGCTCGTTATATTTAGTGTGAGTACGACTAGAGGAAGTCAAGACATATGCTAAGGTTCACTTGTTCTGGGGGTTGTGCAATGATTCATTTAGGTGCAGGGTTATTATCTATGTAATTGAAATGAAGAGACTTAATGCAGAACGTCCCTCTCTGTACAAGCATCCAGCTCGGATCGCAAGTATACGCCTTCGAAATGTGCCAGAAGTCTCTAATGTATGTCAAGATTGGCAACAACTGGCTGTTAAAACTTGTGCGTGCCCAGTTTGTCTTTCTCTGAAAGGAGAGGCCTGGGAAAGCTGCTAGATCCTGGAACACGCCTTAGGTCGCCATCCCTAAGACATTAGCGCTTTGAACTTTGGAGACCCTTAGGTTTGTGGAACGCTGTATAAGAGTACCAAGGCAGCCAGGTTGTTATTTGACCTCCAGTTTCACTGCAGCAGCCGGGTGACCAGACTCAAAGACTGTCAACTCCAAAAAATACTGAATTTCACAATATTGTCAAGCTAGTTCACGCGCACTTTTCCTGCCTGTCCTTGCTGGGCTTATTGATAAACTGTCTTGAGCCATGTGTTTCAGTAGTATTAATTCACTGAATCTGACTGGTAATAACTTTAACAAATGCCAACCTGGGCCTTACCTGGGCTGCTGGTGACTGCCGATGGACTCCTGAGGCTTCCTTCCAGAAAGCTCCACCACCACAGAGTGCAGACACGCGCGGGAAGCAGAAGATTTGAGTCTGCGCAGACTTGAATCCTCAGCTTCCCGCCTGCCACACTTCTTTCCCAACTCGTCACAGGGTGGGTCCCACCACGCCCTGTAATGAGTTGGGAAATGGGTGGGTGACAGTCTCCACTCTCTGATTGAAGTGAAGGGTTAGCGATACCGGCCTTAGACTTAAAACGCCTGGGGCGAACTTTCCCTCCACACCATCAAGGGGGTGGAGACTGGGCCCTGAAGCTAGGTCTTTGCCAATCTGATGACATCACAGTCTTCAGGGCTGCAAAGTTGTCGGCCAGGCAAATACTTAGGCTTCTTGGGGCCCATCAGGGGGAGCTGGGAGCATGCAAGCAGAGACATGCCTCCAGCCGCCGCGACCACAAAGAACTGCCATTGTCACATCTGTGGTGTGGAGACTATATTAATATTTATTTAGAAGGCATAAAAAAACAGACATTTTTTAATTAAATAAAATATGAGCATATGAGCATTGAGCACTTTGGTAATCAACATATACATATATAAAACATATATAATATCACAAAAACACACATTCACTGGATGATGTCATCAATGATGTCATTTGAGATGTCATGAGTGATGTAATATGTTTCAAAACAACTAATTGGACTAGAAATCACACAGAAATGTTGCGTTTAGTGCAAACAGACATGTTAGCAACAACACATTTACAGAAACGCATAAACGTACGCAACCTTGTAATCCGAATCATCCCAGGAAGATGCGGATTCACGTACTTAACCTTTAATGAAGGAGGGAAAGTACCAATTGCTTATAAATCACACCTGTACACACAAGCAGAAATGAAATTCACTTCTACAGAAAAAATCCTGACAGCGGTTCAAACTGCAGTAGCAAAAGAGAGAACCCTCACACAGGGAAAACACATAATGGTCGTTACTCCTTTACCTGCCTTAGAGGCAGTGACAAAAGCTAGCCTTCCGAATGCAAAAGCTTTACATCCAAGATGGATACAATGGGTTAATTCTCTTGCTGCAACAGACGTTAAATACGTTTTTGACCCCTATTTAAAAATACAAGAATTTCTACAATACGAACAAGAATGTCCTCTGCCCACTGAGATTCTGCCTCTAGAAAAGTACGAATGTATAATTTATACAGACGGATCAGCACAACCCGCTATTGGGGGTAAACAAGCTTATAGTGCTGCGTGTGCGATCGTTAAAGGTCGCTGGCGTGATGGTAAATTCCGACCTATGGTCACAAAAACACAACCGCTTGGAGATTGAACTACAAGCAATTAATATGGTGCTTGAAAATACTGATTGCGCATTCCCCACACTTATAGTGTGCGATTCGTATTACTGTTTTCAATCTTACAACGAGTACTTGCAGAACTGGATTCAAAACGGTTTCAAAGATGCAAAAGGTGGCACAATCAAGCACAAATTGCTTTGGGAACAAGTAGTTCAGGTACAAAAAGAACTACAAAAGACTCACGTGATTCATACACTGAGTCATCAACGTGATGGCGTTAACGTTGTAGGGAATTCATTGGTTGATGAAGCCGCGAAGGCAACTGTGCAAACAGCTTCCGTAGCTGCAATCCCTTCGTTCGAAATCAAAAATAGACAGCGAAATAATGCAGGCGGTCAGCACCTCCAACAAAGACGGTTTGCGGTAAAATGTTACCAAAAGGCTTTCCACTCAAATATTCATACATAATTGATGCCAACTCCGTTCCTTTTGCTCGAATTCCTGGAGTAGGAGATAGAGTAATTCTAAACAGGAAACGTAGAGTAGCTTTGATACATGAGGCACATTCGGGAGAGGGTCTGATACATCAAAGGATCTCTAAACTATTTTAGAATTAAAAGAGATGTACTGGTGGCCAGGGATGAATGCCCACATTCACGAATTTGCAATGAATTGACATGACTGAAACAGAGATCGCAGCAAAGAACGCCACCAGATACCTGACTACAATGTAGCCAGCCAAATACAGACACCGTTGTTAGACAGAATTAGACTATCTACACACAGACGTCCCTATGGACAAATGCGGTCTCACGACTATTAGGACAAATTCATTTGGATGTGGCCTCAGCTCTCGGCTGACGCCCGAACTGTTACAAAAGATTTGCAAGTCTTTATCGGCATATACGCAGTCGGCACCCTTCATTCTGACCAGGGTCCTGCTTTTAGCTCAAAAGCTTACAAGGAGGTCATGGCCAATCTGGGCATTGCATTGCGGTATTCTAGTCCATTCCATCCTGAGTGAAATTCTGTATTGGAGAGAAAAAAACGGGACATAAAACAATCTATAACAGCTAGGGTATTAGGCTCGGATGACAGGTAGGTCAAACATCTAATAAGTGTCCAACGTAGTCTTAACAATCTGCCAAGTAGTTCTCTAGGGGGAATCATCCCATATGAAATCCTTTTTGGTACTAGAATGATTGACCAGGACCTTGATCATCACACTTCAGTGGTAGAACAAAAACCTTTTGATATCAAAGACCGTTTGGCTGTTTTGCAGGACTTAAATGAAACAAGGAGAAGTCAAAGCAACACATTGCAGAAGCCAATGACCACTGAAGGGGAACCACCCGTCCCAGCAAGGCCTGCCTGGATTCCAAAGATTGGGGATCTAGTCAGAGAAAAGATTGCGGACAAGAAGGAATTTGGGCCTTCTTACAGACAACCAGTACCTGTGCTAGCAATCCATGGATCAAGAACAGTGTTACTGCCGCCCCTTGCTGGAAGAAAGGAGAACAGGTTTGTGTCTATCAACCTGGTAAAACCACATCATGTGGCCGATCATAAGTAGTAGGCCAAGTGGACTCCAAAGATGTAGCCGACAATCGAATCTGGCTATATCCAAGAGGTTCAAACTGAGAGACACATCACCTTTGAGGAATCTGCAGTGCAAAAAGAAGGACTAACCAATAAAGCCATGGAACTTGTGCCTCTTGAGACCCAAATAACAGTTCGTCAAGAAACACCTGTCTACAATGATGTCATATTTGACCATACTAATATGACAAGTGAGCAAGTAGTTCCAACGATTTCAACTAATCCTGATGCAATACCTACCCTTGACAGAACAGCCTCTGGCTATTTCATTAACTTTGATATGTTTTCCGAGGATCCCAGTGAACCTGAAACTACGCCAGCTAAAAGAACTTTTAAAGAACAAGCAACAGAACTTTTTCATCATCTGGAAAAGACTTATCTGGTTTCACCATGGGTTGAACTTTGGATTGTGCTAGGCGTAGTTTTCCTCCTACTTTGTTTAATTCTTGTATTAACTTTGGGAGGACACAACAAGTAAGAACACCAACTTACTCCTCAAGCCACACAAATCATCTTATCGTGAACAAGGAGACTTGACATTAGTGAACATCACAGCCATTCCTATACCTGGTGGTATCGCTTAGGACAGAACTGATTATGACATCTTTGGTCCTGCAGAGCTGTTGAAGATTCCACACCAATTCAAGGTTTCCTTGAGTGACTTTATTTCACCCAGCACATTTTCTGATGATTGGGACTTTGAGACTGTTAATAATATGATGTCAGACTTAGAGATGTCTGCAAAATTCACGACACCTGAATACTTAGAAGGTTCATCAGATTATGAAAAAATGTACTGTTATAATCTCTATGGTCATCATTATTTGCACAAATCTACAAACCCTAGAAATGTTTATACTTTTAATCAATGAGAACATTGTTCAACGCCACCAAAGGGTAGCTCAAAAACATTCTATGAAAAATTTCCATACTTCTCAGGTTTTAATGTCTCAAATCCAGAAACATTTAATTTAAAAATGTTAATAAGACAGGAACGAAAAGTATGTTGACTAATACTAAGCACATTTATTCGGCGGCCTTTTATGCCCAGCTGTCCTTGTTAGGCTTTGACTTTTGGAAAGACACCATTGAGACGAAAACTGTCTGGGGCACAAAAGACTGGCAGGTGCAGGGAATAGAAGCTTTATTTCGAGCCTGCATTATCCCTGAACAAATAATGTTTTTGAACGAAACTGTCCAAATTGCGATTTTCAGTGAGAAAATCGCAATTTGAGAATCGTAATTCCAAGGGTGCGATGGTGTCCAAAGGACACCTGTTGCACCCCTGGAATGTGCCTGTAAGTACATGTGGCGCACATACATGCCCTAAGGGCATGTCTGTGCGCCACATGGCACTTTGAATTTTTTTTTAAATGCATTTTTAAAGGAAATCGCAAAATACCATCTACTTGAAGTAGGTGGTATTTTGCGATTCCTTATACCAAAATCGCAATTTTTAAGCCACCCCTACGTAGCATTTAAGGAATCGCAAAATTGCGATTCCTTAAATGCTATAAGCAAAAAAAGGAATCACAATTTTTGCGATTCCTTATTTTGCTAAGTGCCACCTACATACCAAAGGGGCGTTTGCGAATCGCAAACGCCTACCTACATATGCCCCCTGGCCACAAATTTTGCACGTCACCTTTCTCGCATTTACTTTCTTCTCTTCAAGTGGAAAAGTGAAGAATTTCCACACAACAGATTCCGGGCTCTGTGTACGTGGTGCTTCCTGCAAGAATTATTCTTCAGAAGATGCTTCCTCCTGCTGCTGCTGCTGCTATCCAGATGCCATTTTGTTTGATATTTTTTGAAAACACCAAAAAAACAAGCAAAAAGGGTTCTTGTAGGAAAAGAGATGTCTCTCTAAAGATGCTCCAACAAGAATGATTAAAATGGGTGGGGTCCTTCAATAGTTACAGTGGGAAATGTTATGAACCAATAAAATCGTTTTTTTTAGGTCCCATGGGATCCGTGCACTCTGTGCTCACGCAGGACGCACCCGACATGACTTTGCAAAAATATATTTAAAAACAATTTAAATTTATTACAAGTACAAATACATAATTTTTATGAATATCTTAGATAATCTCTTGCCCTAATATATATGTTAAAGACACATACATATCATTTTAGAAAATAAACATTTTTTGCAGGAGTCACGCACCCAGCGCGCCCCAGCATGTACATGACAATACGCGGGACCCAGCACCACACAAGCATCGCATGCCATAATGCGCATGTGTCGCGAATGCTGGGGAGCAGGAGTCACAGACTGGTCGCATACCAATCGCGCACATCACGTAATATTAAATGTATATGATGTAACTTAATAAAAAGCAGCCGACGCACACCGTACGCGGATCCTTCATGACTTTTCTAAAATGGCGGCCAGAATCTGCGCACCCACCATGATGTGTACGCTTTGGGTCCGCGACTGAAAAAAAAATTGGAAATTTTCTTTTTTTTTAAAGAAAATAAATATATTAAAAGAAATAAAGAAAACAAAAAAATGAAACAATATTTCACTTTAAAAATGTTTTTAAAAATGTTTTTGAAATGTTCAGAAAAATATATAATGTTATTTCATGAAAACAATATTTATAAATAAACAGTTAAAAAACTGTAGAAAATCAGTACAAAACATAGGTATAACTACTATTACACTTAAAAATTAGCATTCAAAAAACCTTTGAAATTCATTGAAAAAACCATACGTTTCAGACACGTTATAGTTAGAAATTAGTATTTAAAAAACCTTAGAAATTCACAGAAAAACACCATAGGTTTCAGGGATGTTATAGTTAGCTGGACATTTCACTTGTACAAAACCATAGAAATTCCTCCGTTAAAGTTAGTTCTACTAACTATAACTGGTGCTCCCGCAATGCACTGCTCATTATGTTACATATTACATCATTCATGACATGGTCAGTGACATCACTGATGACATCTCAAATGATATCACTAATGACATCATCCACGTGACAATCTGATACACCTCATCATACACTAGTAATGTCCAATGGAACTTAGAGGAATTGTTAGCAACCTGACATAGAAGGTTGCTAATGGCCGATCCACGGCAGATCAAATGAAATGGTTGTGAAAACACAGTGATAATTGATTATGTCATTTTTCATATAATTGAGTGAGTTTTATCGTATTTTACGATTTGAATCCAAAACATCTGTGTATGACAATATGTAACAACCAGGGATGAATATCATTACAAAATGGCGCTCACAATGTGCGCGCCGCCTCATTTGTTTCTAGGCCCGAATGTATGATGTTTAAAAGATGGCGCCTCTCAGCGCGATTTGTGAAACACTGATGAAGGACTTCATCCGAAATGTGTTTGATTTGCTGAAATAAAATCACCGCTTTAACTAAAGCCCTGTGAGTGCTGGCATCCTTTCTCGATTAGAGAGGAATTTTGTAGCATTGATATTTTGCGGAGCACTGCCGGAGCAAGGCACCCGCCCTCTGAGTGACTCGCTTTACTGGTGAATTGGAGCGAAATGTAAATAGCGAGGGCACCTTCCTGGATTGATTAATGCCCTGGAGGAGTTCACGACACCTGGAGAAGGAAGGGAATCAACAGCGCATGGGCTGAACCACAGAAACATCGGTAAGCCTGGCATTTGCGTATCTGCTGTGAGTACTTTGATCTAGCACTGGGTGAGGGGCAAAAAAACAGCGAGTGTAACTGATTTAAAAGGAGCCCGGGACCGAAGCTCCTGCTAAACCCAATAGCAACAGGTTTAGCGTAACATAGTGCAGAGAGGCAACAGCAGACATTTTTAGAAAGAAGGAACTGGATACAACTAACCTAGAAACACCTGAAATGCGCAAAATCCTGAATACTCTGTTAACACAATTTCTGAAACTGGAAAGACTGTATGAAAGAGATGTACGCAAATGGTGGGAGGCCACTTAGCTGCAAAACTATATCAAGGTGGATAGAATTCCCAGGGGATTGCATATCTACACCATATGAGAACCCAGATCCACTCCTCTTAGAGGCATGGGTGGCACATGCAGCTCTATCATGCAAAGGGATGCTGGAGATACTTGGGCACTTTGCTTGAAGTGATAGAGACAAAGCGCTAAACGAGATTGAGAGGTTGAAGGAAGAGCTGTTGAACACCAATAAGAACCATCAAAAGCTACTAAGGGAGGCAATAAAAAAACGACTTTCCCAATATGAAATAAAGATCAAACAACGTAAGCAAGAGAAATTTGAGCGCGTAGAGAGAGTTTATGCAATTGGAAGAATACTAACCTTCACAAAAAGATTTGAGCAACCGAGAAGGGAAGTGTCTAATAAGAACAAGACGATGACAACTGTAAAAACGGCTAGAGTGGAAACCTCCGAGTTCGACATGACAGAAAATGAACAGTCAGAAGAGGACACAGCAGGTCCATCAGGGAGACGACAGAAAACCCCTTTTCAGGAGGAGTTCAACATAATCCGTCAGTCATGGCTAAGGGGAGGAAAGAGCAAACCCCCGGAAGGAGAAGGAAAACCAGAAGGGACGACCGGAAAAGAAAGGGCGAAAAGCAACCAAACATCGAGAGTAACATGGAGCAAGAGGGGAGGCAGGTGGTAGATGAGGAGGATCGTCTGACAATAGTCAACCTAACTTACAAAATCTTGACTACCATGGAAGAATCGGTGCTCAAATTGGGACTAACATTCTGTCCACATAATCGCCTGGAATACACAAACCAGGATTGATTTATTCAAATTTGTTCTCAAGCTGAAATTGCACAAGTATTTTAAATTGAAACCAACGACAAAGGAGGCAAGACTCCTCAAATTACAAAGTAAAGACACAGATTTATTGGCTGTCAACGATTTAACTACTCTGGAGATATTGGAGGAATTGCGTCAAGAAGGAAAAATGGAAGATCGGCGAACTGCAGTGACTTTGACACAAAGAACAAGGTGTCTGGACATAGAACAAGAAGCACCAGGGAGTAGCTTCAACCCACCTTCGCAATTTTTACCACTAATGCCACTTGACGCAATAGATACCTTTTCAGAAGCAGTCATCAAAGATCTAATAAAATTCAGAGAAAATAAGAAACCCTCCAAAGTGAAGAATAACCTGACTGAAGCCCAGAGGACTGCAGTAAAAAACCTTGAAAAGGATTCATCAATTATCTGCAAACCCTCGGACAAGGGGGGAAATATTGTCCTGATGCCTCGAATACAGTATGTGGAGGAAGCTTTGCAACAGCTGACGAACCAAGACTGTTACGAATTAACAATGAAAAAGGAGTATCAAAACAGCACCCAACAATTACATATTCTAATAAAGAAATGGCATGGCAAATCCATGCTAGATCTGGATGAATATTTATTTTTAAGGACAACAAATCCTATTTTACCGACTTTTTATCACTTACCCAAAATGCACAAGGACAAAGTGAGACCACCTGGGAGGCCAATAGTCTCTTCTTTGGGTAGTTTAACAGAAAACCTCTCTAGGTTTATAGATCATTTCCTGTTTGGGTCAGTGTTACAACTAAAGTCTTATATTAAAGACACAACTGACTTCATTAGTCATATTGAAGATATGGACTGGCACCCATCAGACTGCCTAATTGTATTAGATATAACAAGCCTTTATACCTGTATCAACCACTCACAGGGATTGAATGCTGTGAAATACTTTCTACAGAAAAGAGCATTGAAATTCGTGACACATAACTGTATGCTGTTAGAGCTAATTGGATTTTGTCTGTTTAACAATATCTTTCTCTTTCAGGGAGACCTTTATAGACAGGTATCCAGGACCGGGATGGGCACCTGCTTCGCCCCCAGCTATGCAAATTTATTTATAGGCTGGTGGGAGGAGCAGGTGGCCTGGTCCTTGGCTAATGAGAACTGGACAAAGGATATAGTGTCATGGTATCGATATATCAATGACCTTTTCCTGATATGGAAAGGCCCTGTGAGTAAGGCAGAGGAATACATAGCACATCTGAATAGGAACAATGTTAATTTATGATTTTCATGTGAGATTAGTTTAGTGGCAGACAACTACCTGGACCTGAAAGTGGAGATACAGGATGGGAAATTAACAACAGCACTATTTAGGAAGTCAACGGCAGGCAACAGTACATTGCATGCAGCCAGGGGCCATCCTCAAAAACTAAAGAACAGCATACCCTATGGGGAGTTCCTTAGATTAAAACATAATTGCTCAAGGAAGTGCAATTTAGATTCAGCAGTTAAAGAAAGTTTTGACCATTTTGTAGCTAGATAATAAAGGAAGGATCTCCTAGGAAGTACTCTAAGGAGAGTAGAGCATTTGCCTAGGGAAGATCTGTTAAAACAAAAAGAACATCAGGAAGCTAATGAAGGAAAATTTCGGATGGTAACAACTTTTTCTGAAGATGCGGATATCTTGAGAAAAATCATGAAGAGAAATTGGCATGTGCTAAAAACGGATATGATCATCGGTACTGATATTCCAACGGCACCATTGATCACTTTTAAAAAAGCACGCTCATTGAAGGATAGTCTAGTTCACAGTCACCTAGATATGATTCCATTGAGACAGGGAACTTTAAATGAGTTGAGAGGGTTCTACCCTTGCGGGAGGTGCAAGGCTTGCGCTTTCAGCAAAAGGATACTCACTTATGAAGTCAAAGGACTGAAATCTAATAAAAGGATTAACAAATTCATGACCTGTCAAACGACACATGCTGTCTATTGCCTGAAGTGCCCGTGTGGACTTAGGTATATAAGGAGCACGATACATTGTGTAAAAATAAGGGTACCGGAACATATGCATGCTATTGCAAAGAAACATTTTAAATATCCAGTGGCACAGCTTTTTGCCATTAAAGAGTGACAGAGATCAGCTGCAGTTTTTCAGCATTTATTGTGTCCCATAAACATCAGAGGTGGGGGACAGAGTGCTGAAATTGAGAAGACTAGAGTCACGTTATATCATTGACCTCCAGACGAAAACCCCAAATGGGCTAAATAGTGGGGAGAAGCTGACAGTGCATCTAAGGACCTAGAGTGCACCTGGATCTTAACTGTCAGGGTTGTAGGTTACACATGAATTAGAATCCATTGTGTGAAATTGCTTTCATCCACACCTTTCTACTCATGTCTTACAAATTGGGTGCTGCTATACAGCGAGATAAAATGGAACTAATGGGAATTGTTAGGAAGCCGTCATAGGAAGTTCCTAATTGCCGATCCATGGCGAGATCAAATTAAATGGTTGTAAAAACTCAGCCATAATTGATTATGTCATTTTTCATATAATTGAGTGAGTTTCCATCGTATTTTACGATTTGAATACAAAACATCTGTGTATGACAATATGTAACGACCAGGGATGAATATCATTACAAAATGGCGCTCGCAATATGCGTGTCACCATTCCTCATTTGTTTCTATGCCCGAATGTATGAAGTTTAAAAGATGGCGCCTCTCAGTCCAATTTGTGAAACACTGACGAAGGACTTCATCCGAAACGTGTTTGTTTTGCAGAAATAAAATCACCGCTGTAACTAAAACCCTGTGAGTGCTGGCATCCTTTCTCGATTAGAGAGAAATTTCTGAGCATTTATATGCGGAGCACTGCCGCAGCAAGGCACCCGCCTTCTAAGTGACTAGCTTTACCGGTGCATTGGAGCGAAATATATATATATATGTATATATATGCATATATATGTATATATATATATATATATATATATATATATATATATATATATATATATATATATATATATATATATAATAAGGCATGACCCGGCACCGACTGCCACATCAAGCAATCAAGCAGAGAAGACTACAGCAATACTTCTAATTCAGACTTAAGTTCGGCATTAGAGAGCAAAGCAGAGCCAGACATCCGGCAAACAAATACTGGTGTGGCACAACCCAAGCTATCCCTAGCAAAAGAGTTAGATTTTTTTGTGTCAAAAATGGCAGCAGACTCTCCGCCCGAGGACACAAAAGAGCAATCCAGGAAGAGGCGCAATCTCAAGCGCAGACAGAGGCGAAAAGCGGGAAGAAAATCCAGCCATCTACAAGAAATGTGGGAGAGGAAGATGGTACCGCAAATTATGGATGGTGAAGAAACTACAAAAAAACAGTAATCAATCTGGCCAATATCAATCTAAACAATGCAGAAAAATAACTGCTTGCATTGGGCCTTTATTACTGTCCGGAATCAAATGGATGTCTATCGTTTCGTACGTAAATTAAAATTGAAGAAATTCCATGCTCTACAACAACAAAGTACAAGATTAGGAATAGAGAGCCAGGGACAGATTGGCTCTTTTCCAGGAAACTTGACAACTTTATACATACCTCTGTTGGAGACCTTAGGAGAACTACAGGAAGATAACAGCAGTGCTAATAGACAAGGAACTCCCAATCCAGAGAGGGTCATCATCAAAAGACTAGGGATGACATGGAGGGACGGAAAATGGGCAAAAATATTACACCGTTCAAACTAAAGGCGACTTTTAATCCGACAGCAACCAGAGATGCGATTGACTTTTTAGTGACAGCTGAGATCAAAAAGCTAACCTATAAAGTACAAGATCCCAAGTATAAAATCAAAAAAAGACATTTGCAATACAACCAATTGATGACCAAACTGCAAAAAAAAGAATCAAATTGTCATCAGGAATTCAGACAAGGGGGGATATATAGTCCTATGGGCAGAAATGACTATATTAAAGAAGCCTTGTCGCAACTAAATGATCGAACATGCTACAGAACAAGTAATGTATAGGCACTAAGAATGGTCTATAACAAATTCTACAGCAAAGTATTGGCATGGAAAAGTGCGGGACTCAAAACCACAGATGAATACAAATTTGTCAAAAAGTAAAATCTCACAGTCCCCAATATATACTTTATACCAAAAATCCACAAACATGCTCAAAAGCCACCTGGTAGGCCCATTATATTGGCATAGGACAGTCTTTTGGAAATTTCTCACAATATATTGACTATTACCTACAGGATCATGTACAAACAAGGCCAACATATATAAAAGACACTGGTGACTTTATTTCCAAACTAAAAGACTTTGTGTGGCAAAAAGATTATTTATTAATGACATTAGACGTGGTGTCATTGTACTCCAGCATAAATCACAAGGATAGAATACGAGCACTAGAACACTATTTGAGGAAAAATACGACATCATTGACCCCGCACAATGTGTTGTTAGTCAATACGGTCAACTTTGTTTAAATAACAAAATTTTTATGTTTGACAAACGTGTGGCATTGCCATGGTGGCCAGCTTCTTCCCCAGCTACACATGTTTGCACATGGGCTGGTGGGAAGAGCTGGTTCTGGGCGGCGTTCACAAAAAATACATGGAAAAGAATGTCAAACTGTTACTACATTTCATTGATGATTTGTCATTGTGTGGGATGGGACACATCTAGAAGCCACACAATTTGTATCAACTATCAACATCAACGATATCAATTTGGGTTTCACATCAGTCGAATTGAGATCTGTGTTTCATTTGTACTTTGATGCTCAATTTCAATAGGCACGAATTCCATTCCATTGTTGGTAGCTCCGTTACTTCATAGAGTAGATTCTTTGCATATTATTAGTATTTCTGTCTGAACCTCCTGTATAGTAGCGAGACGAGATCTGTGGCTACCCAGGAGCCTGTGCGGCCTGCTATTCAGTATCAGCCACATAGTTTGGTTTGATCAGATCAATGGAGATGAATCTCTTTTCTATTTTGCCAGCAAGAGGTGGAAGAAGTATCATTCTTGTTCCTTCGACAGCCAGGACAGGTACAGGCGTTCTGTAAAATGACCTTAATTCCTTCTTTTCCTCTGACCAGATCCCCAACCTTTGGGTCAAAGGCAGGTCACGCCGTAACTGATTTTATTTATCCAGTGGCAGTGCGTTTTATTTGGACGTTGCTTTGTAGTGCCCGGAATTCATTGAGTTCCTGTAAAACAGACAAACGATCTTTTATGTCAAATCCCTTTTCAGCCGCCAATGTGCTGCCACAATCGAGGTTGGGTACCCACATTCTTGTCTCAAACAGGACTTCATAAGGAGTATAGCCTCCCAGGTAGCTTCTTGGCATGTTATTGAGTGCCCTCTGGACTCCAATATAGGTGATTGACCCAACTACCATACAAGCCTAATACCCATGCTCTTAAGGATTGCTTTAAGTCCCGGTTTTTACTCTTCACAATTGAATTTCCCTCAGGATGATATAGAGATGAGTACTGTAATGCAACACCTAAACTAAATGCGGGGCCACGGCCGCTGCTTCAGGTTAAAAACGTTTTTTTTTTGTGTGTGGAAATAATTGACTGCTTTCTTCAGTGGCCGTGCTTTCTGTTACTCAGCGGCCGGAAAAGGGTACTAAATTTTCAAGAAAGACACTTTCAATGTCGAGTAATGTGAATGTACCTGATTAAGTCAGCAAGCTAACTGTTTACTTGGAAGCCAGTATTTCCGTTAGTCAGGAGCTCTTTTCCTCTCCTCTGCCGGTTTCAAATGGTGACGCAATCGAACCTTGCAAGAGGGTTCAGTGAAGAGTATGCGTCATATCAGCTCAGCAGCATGTTTCCTCAGTGTTCCACCGTTAGCCACCCGGAGTTACGTTATGAACGTGCCACCATTATGGGGATCCAGATGAATCTGGTGTTGATGTTACCGTGTGAGGATAAGGAGGAAAAGCGTTATGAAAAACGACGGAGCTGCATTTAGTAAATGTAGGTTTAATGAGGGCATCAATACTGCAGTGTTCAGCACTCGGGAAATGAGGTCAGACATCAAATTTTCCAAAGACATGTGAACTCTATTGTACATTTTCTGCAGCACACAAGGGAAGCGGCACATAGAAAATGAAGGACATGTGAGATCTAAATTACATTTTAAACAGCACTCAGGAAACGAAATTTACAGGGCGTCTTTCGTTTTTGGATGGTATTTGAAGTACTTTTTCTTTCACAGTTTTTGTATAACACTGCCATCTAGTGTCCAATTAGCGGCACATGTCTTGAAGTGGTGATTCATTCTTTTAACACCTATGACTGTGGTTATTCATCTAGCAGGTTATTAATTTACAAATTGTTTATTTAAGAAATGTGAGTGTTTTTTTTTTATATGACATGTCATTTTCTTAACGCTGTGTCACATTTCATTTTGGGTTTCACCCTCATATTTGCACTACTGTATTGTTTTAGTATCCCGGTCTTTGGGAATGGAAGTGGGTTTTAGTCCCATTTTTCCACAGTTAAGGGTTCTCTCACCCTCATCGTTTAGGGTTCTCTCACCCTCATTTGTGTACTTAAGTTTGATACATGAGTTACTTACTCATGTATACGCAAGAATTATGATTAAGGGTTCTCTCACCCTCTTTTATGCATCATTGTATTCCCTGTTCTTGGGATGGGTTTAGATCGTGGTCCTACTTCCCCTCATGGTTTTACCATTAGTTAACCCTCATGTCTGGGTTATCGAGTTCTTGTATTTGTTTAGGACTTTTACCTTCTCTACCTGTGTTGGACACCTTGTTGTACATTTTTGCGTGCATGTCGCACTGTGCGAATTTCTCTTTTGTGTCCAGTGTATAAGACGCCATGTGCATCACATTTTCTATTGCGTTTAGTCATTATTTGGCTGGCTTTGTCTTGTGTGTAAGCTAGTTGTGCTTCACTTTTTATATGTGTTGGTTTGACACATTGTGCTGCACCTGTTCGCGCCGCGTGTGTTTTTGGGTATGTCCTTTTAACACCTTCGTTTATGGGTAACCCCATATTTTACTGTTCATCACTTAGGAAGTGGAATTGTTGCCACATTGTGCTGCACAATTTTGTGCTGCGTGTGTTCTTAGGTCTTTCCTTTGTAACACATTCATTTATGAGTAGCCTCATATTTTCAGTGTTCCTCACATGGGGAGTGGAATTTTGCCACATACTTTCAGTGTTCCTCACATGAGGAGTGGAATTTCGCCACATTGTGCTGCACTATCTTGTGCTGCTTGTGTTCTTAGGTATTTCCTCTGTTACACCTTCATTCATGGGTAGCCCCATATTTTCAGTGTTCCTCACATGAGGAGTGGAATTGTTTTGCCACATTGTGCTGCACCTTCCAGTGCTGCGTGTGTTTTCTTGGGTTTGGCCCTTGTTACACCTTCGCTTATGGGTTAGTCCCATGTCTTCTTAGTTCCTCTCTTGAGGAGTGGCTTTTGGTTGCCACAGTCTACCTTCGTGAAGACATTTTCTTCACGTTAGGTCTTGCTCACTTGTTGTTTGTGAGTTCGTCTCTCATATTTAATTTTTTTTTCTTCAGTATTGAAGGAGGAGGATGGTGTCAGTGTTAGTATTTACTGTCTCCTTCTTCCTTCTTTCCTGGCTTTTGTCCGTTTACCCTCTCCTGGTGTGAAGTCCTTCTCATCCCTGGGTTCACGGATAAATATCACTACTGTGTACTTTGATTGTGAATAGTTTTTTTCTTCGCTCTCTGGTTCTCTTTTGTTTTTCATTTCGAGAGGGAGAGGATGTGTAGTATTCTGAGTTTAGTGTTTATGTTACTGCACTTCTATGCGTCTAGCTACTCAGCCAGTGTGAGTGTTCCAGGTGAGTGTGAGTGTGATTGACATGGATGGAATGCTTGTGTGACTGGTATGAGGGTTGGCAGTTGGAGTAGGGGCTGAGTAGCTAAGAGGCTGCTCCTGGTGGGGCTGCTTGTTCCAGCATAATTTGAATTTGAATTTGAATTTGAATTTGAATTTGAATTTAAAATTATTTATATAGCGCACGTTCACCAGCGGTTTCATGGCGCTACAACTTACAGATATCAGGGCGAAAGTGGCAGAACTAATTTAAGAGAGGTCGGGGGTGCTAATATACTAATTAAAAGATTTAATAAACAGATGAGCTTTGAGCTGTTTCCGAAATTGCGGATAGAGAGTTAAGGCTCTAAGCTCTGGAGGGAGGGAGTTCCAAATGAGTGGAGCAAGAGTCGCAAACTTCGATCCTCCCCATTTCTTCCTCCGAAACCGCGGGACTGTGAGAAGGGCTTTAGTAGATGAGCGCAGTTCCCTAGTAGGTACATAAGGGATGATCTCAGATGAGATAAAAGCCGGTGCCGTGCCCAGTCGTGCTTGGAAGGTAATAGTAGCAAGCTTGAACTGGACACGTTCACGTACTGGGAGCCAATGTAGAGACTTGAGGAGGGGAGTGATATGGTGGAATTTTGGCAATTTAAACACCAGCCGTGCCGCCTGGTTCTGGATCTGCTGCAGACGCCTTAAACTATATGCAGGTATACTTGCATATAGGGCGTTGCCGTAATCCAGGCGGGAAATGACCATTGCCAAGGTGATCAGTTTCAGGGCGTCAAAAGAAAAGAAACGGGACACCTTGCGTATAGTACGCAGTGAAAGAAAAGAAGAAGACACCACAGAACTAACCTGGGAGTGAAGGGTGAGCTGGGAATTGAGTTTAATGCCTAATGTTTTTACTGAGGTGGATGGGACAGGTGGAGAACCTAAGGAAAGGGGCCAAAACAAAGAAGACCAGGGACTGGATGAACCACCCGTCAACACCAGCTCGGTCTTGTCTGGGTTGAGTTTCAGATGGTTGTGGTTCATCCAGTCCCGGATATGAATCATAACAGATTGGAAATTAAGAACAGAAGCAGGGGAAGAGGAGAGGTTGAAGACAAGTTGGAGGTCATCTGCGTAGTTAAATACGTTGACCTCCATTTGCTGCAGTGAAAAAATAAGAGGGGCGATGTAGAGGTTAAAGGGAAGAACCTTGGGGGACCCCGCACGGAACTTTCCGGAAGTCCGCAGAGAAATCACCCAGGCGAACCGCCTGGGTGCGGTCCCTCAGGAAGGAGGACAACCATACCAGGGCGGTACCCCCGATCCCCGCCGCCTTGACATGGGATAGTAAGATGGTATGATCAACCGTGTCAAAGGCGGCTGAGAGATCGAGGAGGACCAAAGCCTGAGTCTGGTTGGTGTCCATTCCCTCCCTGAGGTTATCAAGGACCGAAAGTACCATGGACTGCGTAGAGTGTGCGGGGCGGAAGCCGGCCTGGCGGGGGGCTAAAACCCCATACGTCTCCACAAAAGAGCTCAAGGCGCAGGTGACATGGCACTCGAGCACTTTTGCCAAAAATGGGAGGAGGGAGATGGGGCGAAAGTTGGCGGGGACTGAAGGGTCTGCGCCCGGCTTCTTCAGAATGGGAACAATAACTGCTGTTTTAAGTGAGATGGGTACGACACCCTGAGAAAGAGAGCTATTGAGGAGATGAAGGGGAGGATCTGGGCAGGTGATAAAAATGTGACGAAGGATGTGAGCAGGGCAAAGGTCTAGGGGAGAGCCGGATTTAACAAGGGAGATTATCGAGGCCAGGGATTCCTTAGTCAAGGGAGGGATGGCACCGAGTTGTCCCTTGGGGGGAGGACACTGAGGATCTACAAAAGATGGGGAAGGAAGAGGAATGTTGGCTTTAATAGTGGCGATTTTCTGAATAAAGAAGTTGTTTAGGGAGTGACAGAGTTCCTGGGAGGGGGTGGGCTTCAGGGTAGTTCTGTCAGAGAATGCCAGGTTGTGCACAATCGAGAAAATTTCACTCGATTGGTTCTCAGCTGCGAGAACTTTAGAGGAGAAATAGGCTGTTTTAGCCGCCAAAATAGCCTTTTTATATTGAGTCAAGATGTTAATGAACTCCAATCGAAGTGAGGGGCAATAGTTTCTCCTCCAGGCACGCTCCGCTCGGCATACCGCTAGTTTAGTGGTCTTGAGATCTTCATTGAACCACAGGTTAGCATCCTTCTCCCGCTTTGAGGTGACCAACTTCAGAGGAGCAATGGAGTCACAGCCTGCAGAAAGCCACTGATCAATGGACGTAACCTGGGAGAGAGTGGATAGACCTTGTAGGGGGGGATAAGAAGCGGCAAGTAATTCGGATAAGTTGTCGGGGACTACTCACCCCCAAGCACGGATCCAGACATTCTTAGGAAGTGGAGGCTTAACCGGGGGATGAATGGAAAGGACAAATGAAATCAAATGATGATCCGACCACGTGCAGGGTGAGATGGAAAGGGATTTTACGGGGCAATTCAAGGACCAAATCTGGTCCAGGATATGTCCTTTAACATGGGTAGGGGAGTGAATATGGGATGTAAAATTAAGAGAATGAAGAGTGTCTGAAAAGTCTTTTGAGGAAGGGCATTCTGCGGGATCTGAGGGCCAAAAATTAAAATCACCCAAAAGCAAAATGGAGGAGTTATTGACCATGATTGTGGCCAATACTTCCAAAAAATTGGGGAGAAACGATAAAGGGGATTGAGGGGGGCGGTAAATTAATACACAGGTAAGGGGGGGCGTAATAGCAGTGGTACGGATAGCCAAGTACTCCGTAGTGGCAATATCTGGCAGAGAGAGACTTTGAAAGGGGAAGTCAGCCCGGGCGATGACCGCTACGCCACCTCCAGCCCTACCATTAAGGCGATCCGCACGTATAGCATAATATGGGGCTGGAAGAGTGGCCAATAGAACGGGGAGAGAGTCTTCGGAAAACCAGGTTTCTGTTAAAAAGAGAAGGTCTGGTGCATGAAGTTCCAGCAGTACCGACAGTTCATGCGAGTGGGCTACTGCGGACCGGGTGTTCAGATAGTAGGCCGAAAGGGTTTTGGTGGTTCCATGCTTGACATCACCCCCAGGGGGGTTAGTTGGAATATAATAAGGAGAGGGGGTGGCGGAAGAAAAGGCAGGAGACAGACCAAAGGAAGATATGCGGGAACAGGTAGTGGCAGCTAAAGGCCATGGGCCCTGGAGACCTCGTAGTTGAGCGGGGGAATAGGTGATGCCTTGGGCAGAGTGACATGCCCCTAGCCCCGGTCGGCCGCGGACGGGCGCAGACGGGCGCAGACGGGCGCAGACGGGCGCAGACGTGCGCAGATGGGCTTGACTTGTGCGCGACTTAATACTTCCTGTAACTCTATCTATGGCTGAATAAACCTACGTTACAACTCATCTACATCTGCCTCGGCTACATCATTCTATGTATGTATGGACTAAAATACTACAGACTTGCAAATCCATTATAACAGTTTGGGCATCAGCCAAGCACTGAGACCAGACCATCAGGAATCTACAGCATGAATCCACTGCCACCAAGATATACTTGTAACCCTATCAGATTGTAAGGGGCGGCAGTGGTCCAAATAGACACAAGCAAGAGGTTTGTCTGATATCAGTTGTGGTGGTTGCGGTGGACGAGCTACAGTGGAACCTTTCATCTGCTGACAGATGTTGCACTTAAGGACAAATGCTTTTGTCTGTTTTCTTAAACCTGGCTACCAATAGCATTGTTTCAATAGTGACCCTCATGTGCAGCTACAATTAAACCTCATCTGCGATCCATGTTTGGTATTACTCTATTCCCCACTCCTGGAATTTGAGCATACGGAATATTTTGTGCATTTAACTTGAGTGGAAAGCCTTTCTGGCATGGCAGAGCTGTTTTTGCGTGAAGCAATGACAGCTACCATTATATGTCTGCCTATTCTTGTGCGAGAACGAGTGATTACAGCAACAGCAGCAGTTCTCACTGTCGCCTTGGTGGCTCCATCAGCCAATTAATTCCCTTCAACATGCATGCCAACACTTTGATGACTCAGCGTATGAATCATATGAGCCCGCAGCAAGCTTTTTTTCAGCTCTGTCACTTGTTCCCAAAGCAACTTATGCTTTATTGTGTAATCTTTTGAGTCTTTAAAACCAGTAGTGAAGATATTCATTGTATGACTGGACAAAACAAAATGAATCACACACAATACGTGTGTTGGATACTCAATCCGTGTTTTTAGTGCCAATATTAGGGCTTTGAGTTCTGCCAGCTGAGCCATGCAATCTCCTAGAGACTGCGTTTTGCTAGGACAGAACTTGCCGTCAAGCATACAACCCTTTACAATTGCACATGCTGCCCTGCAACTGTATTGCTGTTTACTTCCTATGGCTGGATGAGCTGAACCATCAGTGTAAATTATATATTCATACTGATCTTGAGGCCTTATTTCATTCAGGAGTGGATATTCTTGTTCGTACTGCAGAAATGCTTGCATTTTCACTGTAGAATCAAATTTGTCGTCTACATCTGTTGCAGTGAGAGAAATTGCCAATTGTATCCAACGTGGATGTAGAGCTTTAGCGTTAGCAACCCTTGCTTTTGTAACAACCTCCAAGGTTGGTACCGGAGCCACGACAATTAATTGTTTCCCCTGAGACAGCACTCTTTCTCACTACAGGAGTATGTACTGCTGTTGAAAAAAGATTTCAGTGGATGCAAATCGCATCTCAGCATTTGTGTACAAATGAGATTCGTATGTAATGGGTACAGGTTTGCCTTCATTGAAGGTGTGGTAAGTGTACCCGGATTGACCCGCTATTACACGGACCACCAAATTTGTAGTGTTTGCACGTGTGTGTAAGTACTTAGAAGCTATCATGTAAGCTTGTAGGGAACAAAGTATTTCTGCATTTTCAGGTGTCCAATGTTGAGCTGAGAAAACAGGTCTGATTAAATCGTAGGAAGGCTTCTCTCTTTCTGAGTAATCCAAAATGTATGTCATGCCAAAATTTAAGAATCCTAAAATTGATTGCAGATTTTTCAGAGTTTTTAGAGGTTGGAGCAGCGCACATTTTACTAAAAAGTTTGCTGCAAGGCTTTTCCCTTCACTTGAGAGCTCATATCCCAAAGATATGCTATTAAGATGGGCATTTTTTTATTTTCTAAAGTTACATTTATAGCCCTCTTAGGCGAACCCCCAAATTATGTTGTTCACCCTGGCCAAATGATCCAATAGTTCATCGTCTGTCAGATAAATATCATCTACATAGGACAATGCCTCCTCATCAGAATTTTGAAGTAACTCTGATACTCATGCAGATAACAATCTGGGGCTATTCTTATATTCTTGGGGCAGTCTACAAAATTGACACTGAGAGCCTAGGGCTGGGAATGCTGTCAAATATCTGCTCTCAAGCACTTTACTTTGGCAAAAGAATCCATTTGAGATATCTAGTCTAGGTTTTTTTCCTGCACAATGTTGTTCATTAATGCAGCACTGTGTTCATTTTGTACTTGTGTCTAAATATCTGTATTCTAAAATTAGACTATATGAAGTATCGGGTTTCATTACCGGAAACAAATAATTATTCAAAAAAGAAGTGCACTTTTCAATCACACCTTGGTATTTTCAAGTTGATCTAAGATCTCCCTTACTTGTTTTTTTTTAATATGTTTTATCGCGCCTTCCTGCTCTGGCTCTCCTGCTGCATTTGCATTTAATGCAGGCGCAGCCTCACCCTGGACAGACATTTCAAAGGTTTCTCAAGGAAATCTAGATAATGGTTTATGCACAATGTAGAGAACTATAATTCTTATAGATAACAAAAGAGGGAGGGAGAGAAACAGTGGATTCAGTCTCCCTGAGCGTTATAAGTAAACAAAATGGAATCCACTTGGGGGGTGGTCCCTACTGTGGTGGGGATAACACCGTGTTGTTTAAATACCCCTCACACACCAACAGGCCCCTTGGTGTCATGCTTCATCATTGGGGTCTTCGCACCCCTCTACGGGATGCGGCGTGCTACGACCGATGACTACGTGGGAGCACTTCCTGTGGACTATGTGTGGGTGTGTGTGGGGTTCTGAATGTGAGTGGTGGAGTGGTGAAAGTGATATCTCAATAAAAACCTGGCTCGTGGGGAAAAAAGACTTTAATTAAGCCCCGGGCTGGTATTGTTAAAAACAAGGGTGCAGTGTGAGGTTACTGGTGTTTAACAATGTACATTAACCTCTTTTTAGTGCGTCGACATGAACATGCTTCGGAGTGCGAAACTCCTTCTTTAGGACGGGAAATGCACAAAATTCCCCACCTTACTCACATGAATGTATATATAAAAGAGTATTATACAAAAATAGTGAACTATAGGTGTTTATGTTTATTTTTTCTTCGTTAGGTGGCAACTGCTGCAGTTGCCGCAGGGATGATGTCCTTGTATTCCCTGTAGCCTGGGTTGTTGGTTGGGTATGCAGCAGTTGCCACCTAACGAAGAAAAGTCTGTCTCTCACCTTCAGGAATGGAAGCAAGTGGGAACAACGCAATTTTACTAATTGCAATAGTAAGAACGTGGTGTACCTAATCACTTGTCCCTGTGGGTTAGAATATGTGGGCATGACCACTAAACCCGTGAAAGTGAGGATAAGTGAACACAAGAGTAATGTGAGATGCAGAAAATCCACAACGAAGATGGCAGCACATTACGTAGAGAGGCAGCACTGTGTCAACGAGGTAATGTGGACCATCATTGAACAGCTACCCTCTGAAACGGGCCTTTTTGAAAAGGAACAAAGATGGGTGTTCCGTTTGGGCACCAACACAGAAGGCCTCAACGATGCCACACCCTGAGGCCAACTATGTTGAAACACTACCTCTTATGTGGCATACATCAAAACCACTCTATCTGGTACCCGATCAACCTGTGTTCCTCCCTTATACCATGATCACCGGCATTTGGCCAAGGTCCGATTTCATACGGAACCTCGGCATCTCCTCTTTCTGAGCAGCCAATTGCTCAATAACATTTCTTGCGACATGTAAGTTTTCATAACATTGGTGCTACCAAGAAAAACCTCATTTTGCCCCACAACATCTTTATTGCTAAACGGAGCCGTTTTAAACTTTGTGCACCGATATCGAAGTTATTGATAGACCATACTGCCAGTATACTTCCTTTTGCCCCATAGACGCCTTTAAGGCCTCTCTGCACCGATATCGGTATAATCAAGCAGCTGCACTGACATCGGTATGATCCAGCAGCCGGCCCACATGATCCGCGAATGTGCACGCACCTAGTCTCCGACTACGGTGCATGCGCACTAACATCACCCGAATCGGAGCATGCGCGAAGGTAACAACACTGCTCACAAGCGCAGAACTGGGAAACAGAAGGGAAACAGTAAAAACAGCCCATGTTTGGGGCTACATCCGACTTTAATTAGCCGACAAATTGGCAATTAACTCTGGACACCAAGGTATAAATAGTACAAGCCCTCCCCACACCGGCACAATTGTCGGAGCAGCGCTGAGGGGAAAAGGGCGGATCGTCTCCTGTAAAACCGTGAGTTACAAACAAGCCAGAAAGCAGGTTTACCAGTGGATGTAAGTAAATGATCTTAAATCAGGTTTTCTAATGCCTACAGATCGCTGAACCAAGCATGATGGAACCCCCAAAAATGCGCTAAAGGCTCATGAGGCATTGTAACCAAAAACACTAAGTAAGACAATTACTGCCATAATACGTTTTTATCCCCATACTTGAAAGAATTTTTGGAACCAACAGCAATCCAAACATTTGTGTTATGTCTGTGTTTACATGTGTGTCCATGTCCTTTTTTGTCACTTTTATTCACAGGGTGTATTATCTTTGGAGGAAATCTACAACCCTATATATATGCATGTTCTTTGTCCTTAAGGTCACTGAAACCTACATCACATTTACGAATGCATAATGAGAAAGGTATTTATTATGTACTTCTCTCCCTCCAGGTCGTGATAAAAACGCCAACTGGGCGCAGAGACTACGTGTTGAACTACAATTTAGGTACATAAACACCTATAGTTCACTATTTTTGTATAATACACTTTTATATATACATTCGTGTGAGTAAGGTTGGGAATTTTGTGCATTTCCAGTTCTGAAGAAGGAGTTTCGCACTCTGAAACATGTTCATGTCGACGCACTAAAAAGAGGTTAATGTACATTATTATACACCAGTAACCTCACACTGCACCCTTGTTTTTAACAATACCAGCCCGGGGCTTAATTAATTAAGATATCACTTTCACCACTCCACCACTCACATTCAGAACCCCACACACATCCACACATAGCCCACAGGAAGTGCTCCCACGTAGTCGTCGGTCGTAGCACGCCGCATCCCGTAGCGGGGTGCGAAGACCCCAATGATGAAGCATGACACCAAGGGGCCTGTTGGTGTGTGAGGGGTATTTAAACAAACCGTGCTCCCCACCACAGTAGGGACCACCACCACCCCCCAAGTGGATTCCATTTTGTTTACTGAGAACTATAATCCTTCAAACTTGAATATACCTACAGCCAATACATAGGCTATACCTACTCAACTGTGGCTGAGTTTTTCCCTTCCCACTCCAGACGTCTCTGAGTAGATGCGAGTAAGGGTCTCTGAAAAAGCATGACTGAACTACTTAGATTTGACAGCTAAATAAGAACCAACCCAAAGTTGGCGGCACCATGTTGTGTGTTTCATACAAATCTATATAGGATCTGCACGCTTAGACAACAAACTGAGGGCTTGGTGTCCAGACTGATTCCAGACACCCCCAAGGATATGGTAGTCTGTAGAACAGCTCAGAATGCCACTATGAGCCCCTCTTACCAAGGAGCGAATAGTTTCTGGTAACCTTCGAACAGGACAACCCTGACCCCTCATGGATTGTGGAAAATGTACAGTATTTTTCGCTCGGTCACTTATGCTCACTTTGTCTCAGAGAGATGCACAGAATAAACGATGGGGATGTTTTCACTAAGCATTTATTGAACCAGCGTCATTCTAGTATAAAATACGTGTGCTGTGATAACCATAATACAGAAACAGATATATACGGTTATTAGCATCAACAGAGTAAAGAAGAGGTACAATTCTACCATAGTGCTAAATCAATGGATATATGCAGGCATATAGATACACGACATTAATAATGCATACTCCTAAAATGTAAACCCTAACTAGAAGTACCTAAATGTACCTAGCATGTATATAGGTGTATAGCCAAGAATCCCCTTAGGATAGAGCCAACCCCCTTACCTGATGTGAGAGAACGAAGGAACTCCATCTAGGTCTGGAGATGGACATCCCACGAGGGATGTCAGACCACTGCGTGCTGGAGTGTCTGCATGCAGGGACCGCAGCGTCTCGCGTCAGCAGATCAGCATGGTAGTCTTTTTCTCCTCTGGTTTGCCCAGCGAAGCTGTAGTGCTTATATACCCAGAAGATACCCTCATGGGTTCTACCTAGAAGTGTACTATGGGCATGTTGGGCAAGGATGACGATATACGTTACCCTTATACAGAGTTATGATGCAGAAGATGGCAATCCTGCTATGATACTGAGAATCCTCATGCATAATACATGGAGCTACTTTTCTGAAAAAAACACATGACAGTCATGTAGCATCTATCTAAGTAAAAGATCAGTGTCAGGACCAGTTATGTAGAACAATGGTGGAACAGATGTGGGTAAACAGTTGTGTAACTACCTAGGCCTATATTGTGGTACATTGGGTTCATAACACAATACTGGGCTCCCAAGCGCTTTTTTGCACCCTGCACCCCCGTCCCTCTGGAGGTGTACTGCTGTACCTTGCCCACCACTCACCTTAAATCCTGGAGATTGGTCCAAAAAGTAGCAGTACTGTATGTTTGCAGAACCTTTTCCGTCTTCCATAGGATAACATTGCAGAACTCACATATTGCACTGCGTCCACTTTTTGAACTGAAAAGAATTCATATTTTGGTTGGGATCTTGAGTCGTATGTGTTATTAACTGATCATTGTGTGGATTTTCAGATGTCTTGTACTCCTCTGTGTTAAGCCCAAGGCTGCTTGACCACACTACCCTCTAACAGAGCACTTTGGAATTGCATTGCAAGCCCCTGTCCACTCATAAGGGAACCCCTGGACTCTTTACAAGGCAGATCAGATTGTTGATACATCAATTAAAGGGTCAGCTTCCTACACAGCCTACTGTGCTACAAAACAGACATCTTGCAGTTATTAAACTTTTCTTGCTTGCTGTTCATCACTTTTGACAGACAACAGTAGCCCTGCTGTCAAAAACATATCCCCCTGGAGCCCAGCGGATTCCGCCAGTGTCTCTTGCCGAGGAAACTACTCAAGTGTGATGCAAGAAAACAAGTCCAAGCCATTGGTGCAATTTACAACATTCATTGGTATGTTGTACAACATTCTTTGCTATGCGTGAAAGGCCAAACGTAAATGCCACCACTATTTTCGATAAACTGGAATCGAGATTGATTCCCACAGTATACGGGTCCTGATGCTGTTGGATCTTTCTAAAGTAATGAAAACCATCATTTAGACCATCCTGAGCTGGCTACACCAGATTAAATGGCCCTGCTCCTAGTTGTTTTCTTTTTTTAGTTTTATTTTATTGGTACGTAAAGCTCTAGCTTGAGATAGAAAGCTGCTTTGTAGGCTGTTAACTAGACAGAGACAGTGTTTAGGTCTGGCTGCAGACAACTTCCATTGTCTGAAAGACCTCAGGCCAGCAATTCTTCAAATAAGCACAATGAGAAGCAATACAGAAGAGTTTGCTTTGAGCCAGCCCCTTTCATCCATTAGTTTTCATGTGTTGTGCATGGTTACCCTTGTTAAGTGGGGCTCTCCACCAGGCCACAGCACTTTGAAGATGGTTACATTGTCCCGTTAGCGTTTCCATAGGGTTTGGCATCCAGTTTGCCTTTTGTTAAACTGCAGTTATGTTGTGTTATTTTTTTATATTTACTTTGTTGACACAATGACAATTTGATTTCTAATTGTTGACCTTTTTTGAATTTCACAGTGATAAATAGTCACTTATTGTCCTTGCATGTTCATCAGCTTTGTGTCATAGATAACATGTTGAATTTACAGCTTTTTGGCTCACACACTAAAGATGTGTATGCACATAGACTTTCTAAAGATAGATTGAACATACTGACCCTTTGTCAAAAGTTTCCATTATGAAATATTTTGCTGTTTATGCATTTTTAGTTCACCACTCACAATGCAAATTTTCTCTACTGACACCTTTTCGTAACACTCATTTTTCAGGAACCAGCTTAACCCTGATAAGAAAGACTCTTAAGCGCCCCTACTCCCACCTTTAAAAAATGACCAGGATGTTGCTTGGTTGTGGAGACTTTTTCCCTACAACAGCTAGTGAAAAGACACAGTCACTGATCTGTTATCAAACACTTCCCCCCCAAAAAGCCAGACTAATTGGCAAGGAGCTGAAAACGTAAATACAGAAGCAAAAACATCCCTGTGTCTGGCAGTGCAAAAGAGCAGTACTTGCTGTGCATGGGGCCCTTAGACTCCTGGGCCTCGGTGCTACTGCACCTGCTGCACTGTTGACAGCTACGACCCCTGTGTCTCTGCCCCTTAGCAACAAAGTGGGATTATGGAGAGATGTGAAAGCCTCATTGAAGGTGCAGGGTTTGAGTCTTTTCTTGAAGGCTGCTTGAATTGAGAGATTTCCAAGATCTGGAGTTCGCGTTCTCCAAAGTGAAAGCAGGGGTGAAATTGCAGCTCTTGAGGAATTTGCATGAGAACATCCACCTTCCGTTTGTTGTGTTGTGATTTTGGTTCACACTCTGTGCTGGATGTTTCTAGGCCGCAAGCAGGGGAGCTGAGCTGAAACTAGGTGAGGAGCAGGGAAGGGACCTTTGACAAAAGTGTGACTACAAGGCCTCCCTCTCATGCCCCTGTTGGAGCTGTTGCCCCTTTGAAATTGGGTAATTCCCTATAATGCTGCCGCAAGGGTATCCCTTTATTTAAATTTTCACATGGAAATTGCGTGCGCACGTCAATCACATCTTCGGGGGAGTGACTTTTTCGCTATCCACCCTGACGAAAGCCAAGGCCCTGACACAGGCCGACAGGACAAGGCTGAAACATGTTGGTGACTTTGGGTCATAGGACCATTACATCCTTCTAGTCCTATATACATACTTTTTAACTATCCCTCTCACCCCACTAATAAAGGATACCTTTGGAGTGGATAAGAAATGTTCTCTTTAAGGTTATGCCCCCATACATCCAATCTTCATAACTGCTCCCTGGAATACCGTTTAGCCCACCCGACCTTTAGGAGTTGGGGTGAACCTGATGATGAAGCATGCCACTATTAGAGTGGGTGAGGATTGTATAAAGAAAAGGGTCCCTTCCCACCCACTGTTGTGGGTGGGCTGCCACCTGGCGTACAGACGATTCCCCATCCTTGCTGTTCCCAAAGGAGCCATTTTGGTTGCGGAGGGGATACTCTTGTGTTATTGGGTATATTTCTGGGAGGACGTATCCCTTCAATCCTCTTAGTCGAGGACCTCTCTACCCTTCTAGGGTTCACCTAGGAAACCCCTAACCTTGTTTTAAATGTTTCTAGGCATAACCTGAGGTCTAAAGGAAAGAACAGAAGGTCTGGGAAGACCAAGGTTTGTGCAAGGAAGAAAAAGAGCCCCCTGCTGCCCGAACTGTGAAATACAGCAATAATGACTGGAATTAAACTTCCTGGTTGCCTTAAAGGCAGAGGGTTCTGGGAGATTTGAAACGTCAGGGGTTTCCAGGGAGGGACACCGCAGTGTGCTGTCACACAGGCTCGGTCATCTAACAGCTTGGAGGAGCACAGTGGCCTGCGGATGCTGTCTCCCGTCTCTCTTGACCCAGTGCCATGCCAGCACGTGCCACCCAGGCTGTAGGCCTGGAAGCATACAGGCAGGGAGGGACAGCCATTTGCCAAGATGTTGAGGGTTGCAACCTCAATCGATGAAAGTTGTGGTGATTCAGTGCTGGGACTTTGTTTGAAATAAATGCATTCTGGAAATTGGTGCAATGGTTTTCTTCTAATGATGGCTTTGAAATAACATGTACAATAAATGTTTGCGACAGAAAAGCCCTGGGCTGGAAACATTGTGCCCTATTGCAAAGGAGTAATGTGGTAGGCTTAAGGGACGCGACCTACTGGCTGTTGGGCGATAGTGCCCACCAGTTTTGAGCCAACCTCTCCAAGGCACTAGACCCTACGTGAAGGGAGAGAACAGAGACAGCAAGCTGGCAACACCTTTGTCACTGGGGCTCAGTAGAAGTAAATGGTGGCCATCCCAAACTCCGCTCATTCACAAAACACCTCCCCTCTTACATAGGTGCTGCACCATAGGCAGGGTCGGTGAACAACCTTTACAACAAAACTTTTACAACGCACTACCATTACAACGCGGTCATTAAAACGCAAACCATTACAACGCATTGCGCTGGGGGGGCGCTCTAGGATAGGGAATACGTTAAATTTTCTATCCAACACCTTCCCTAGTGTCCACGGGGACTGGAGTTGGAATAGAAAATTAAACTTTTCACTATCCAGCACCTCTAAGCGCTCTGCGTTGTAAAGGTTTGCGATGTAAAAACCGCGTTGTAAAGGCAGGCGTTGTAATAGCCTGCGTTGTAACGTCATACATCCGGCAGGGTCAGACTGGAATCTACAATCAACCTTGGGAAAAATGGTCAAACCACCTCCTTTCTGCAGGAGGCCACAAATTGAATGGGGTTATTTATTTATTTAATTTATTTAAATATTTATACAGCGCACATCTACCCGGAGGTGTCAAGGTGCTTGGAGAATCGACACCTAGTGAACGTTGACTGTCATCATCCCAGACCTTACGCGAGTTTACAGAGTAAAGAGCCATGTCTTTAGACCCCTTATGAATAATAGCAGATCAGATGCATTTCTCAAATGGTAGCTTGTTCCACCATCTTGTAGTGATGCTAAAAAAACTTTTTCCACCCCATCTCTGAAGACGGAACGTGGGCTTGTCCATTAACTTCAATGAGGTCGACCGCAGTGTTCGACGGGGGTATGCCATTTAAAGCGCTTCCTCTGATAGCTAGGACATGAGTTTTGTAATGCCTTAAAGGCAATACACAAGGCCTTAAACATTATGCGCTTCTCCATGGGTAGCCAGTGTAGAGTGTTAAGAGCATGTTTTGCTGATGTATGTTTGGCTAATGGGAGTAACAGTTCTGCAGCGGAGTTCTGAAGTACCTGTAGCTTAGCTAAAACTGATTAGTTTACTCCTACCAAAAGCCCATTGCAATATTCAAGTTTTGATAGCACTAAGGCTGACACCACTGTTTTCTGTAGGTTTGTTGGAATGAAAGGGAGCACTTTCCTTAGGATTGTCAAGGTGAAATAAATAGATGAAGTAAGCATTTTTATGTGCAGGGAGAAGGAGAGAGTGGGATCCATAATAACTCAAAGGTTTTTAGCTTTGGCTGCTGAAGCGTGGACAGCTCCCAATTCTGATGGCCACCAGTCAGCGGACCAGAATGTTGTGTCCTTTCCAATAAGTAAAACCTCCGTTTTATTTGAATTTAATTTAAGGCAGTTTTTGGCCATCCATTCACTGACACTTCTCATGAAGTCCTAGAATTTTAGTGCAGTGTCCTGCTTTTTGCTTGAGATTGATATAATTATCTGTGTGTCATCTGCGTATGAGACCAATTCGAACCCATGATTTCTGATCATACGAGCCAGGGGTTATATGGGCATATTTGAGTCATGGCAGTGCACCCGGCTCAGATAGCTGCCGGGGAAGTGCTAGAGTGCCGGTTTGGCCCTGGCCACACACAGGGAAATCTCAGGTTAGTTTGACAGCATATACTGGGTACCTTTCTGGTGCCACCCTTCTGTGCATTTCATGTGCACCGCACCAGACCTGTGGCAGTGTTACATGCCGGTGGTGACCCCAGCAAGAGGGGCCACAGGCGTGAGTGGCCTCGTCATAGAGGCGGCCATGACCGGAGATCACATGTACCTTTTCCGCTTGCCTGGTCATGTGGGCCACCAAGCACCAGGTGTCCGAGCATCTCTTAGCCACGGTGTTCTGAATAAATAATCCAAGTTGTAGACAAGGTGGTAGTTCCAAGTGGTTCTTTATTTAAGTTCCAATTGTAGATGTAAGTAAGATGGAAATAAGATTAAAGTAAGAATAAAGTATAGGTGTACAGCCCCACAGGAGCAGTCTCCCGCTGCTCAGCCTCTCATCCTCCAACTGACCCTCTCCACCATCCACACACCAACATTCCATGACATCATACATCATGCAGGCTGAACAGAAGAAAGAGCATTGATATCAAGAAAGAAGAGAGGAATTAACCATTACAACACACAGGGTTTCCTCTTTTGCCATTCTTCACTGGACTTGGGCTTTACCAGTGGAGCACTGGGGCTGATGGGAGCATCCATCGCTACTCATACAGGATGGCTGTAAGCAGCCAGAGCAGGGATTTCATTGGTACAAAGGAGGTGAGTGAGATGAAAAACTAACCAGGCCCGGTTAGGAGGCCAGTCCTCACTGAACTCCTCTGACATGACCACTATATAGCCGCTAACACGCAGGATGAACTTGGCCCTAGCATGTATGGTGGGAACTTTTTTCCATGTCATAAGGACACTATGTTTCCACTCCTGGGCCTCCATTTGACAACCTAATGTGTTCTAGGAGTTGTAGTCATGAGTTGCTCCACTGACCCAATCGGGAGGACACAAGTGCGGACAATGATCGAAACAGGGTCCCCTGAGGATTCAGAAGTGGTGCAGGCCTGGCTGCTACAACGCTGACACAGCTTGGACTCATCACCTCATTACCACCAAGGAGTGGCTTAGTCATTCATACTTTTCAAGAGTTTATGGCTGACTGTCTCTTAAGGGACTTGTGGGAGCACTGGAAACTTCCAGACATCACTGTTTCTGTAGAGACCCCCCTCAGCTGTCCTTGCTGACGTCACGCTCTGCTCGTGGTTTCGTGCGTATTCAAAGCATCATTGCTTCATGGACCAGCTGACATTGGAAGCTGGAGCCACAGAGATGAAGTGAGAGATAAGAGTCATCAGACAGCCCTCTGGAGAGTGGTGCCTACACATGGCAGGGAGCTGCTGCTTACAAAGGCTTTTGGACGTTTTGCTCTGAATTATACAAAGAGGTGTTATGGTTTAAATCGTTTTTATATGGATAAACGCATTTACATTAACCACCACCTACATCCACTGGCCGGTGGGAAAGCATATCCAAGAAGAGTTGATAGAGAACAAAAGATAGGAAATATTAGAGGAGGAAAAGGGCCAGTTAAGGTGTCTGGGCGTACTCTGTGTTTCGATGGGTCGGGGGGAGGGCGACTCCTGTAATAGATGTTTCTGTTACCTGGGCCTGATCTTCGGGTGGTGTGTTTGCATTAGAGAGTCGGAAGGCCTGGAGGTATTGTGGGCAGGTGAGTTCCAGGAATTCTGTGGAGATAAAGGCGGCGGTGGAGCCCCACATTCTCTTGATTCTGGGTAAAGTGCGGGAGAGGCCTGCTGTAATCTTCTCCATGCCTACCAGTTCCCAAATCTTGTGTAGCCAGTCCATCTCAGTTGAGATTTCTGCTGTACCCCAGTGCGCTAGTAGTGACTGCTTGGCTGCGCCCATTGCTAGGATGATTGCTTTCCCACAGTCGGACTTAAGAGGGTAGGTAAGAGGGTTAGGGAAGCCTAGTAGGATGAAGCTAGGAAGCCTTGGAGTTTCGGTTTGATGTATGGTGTCAATATCATTTAGGATTGTATCCCAATATGCCTGTATTTTCGGGCACTGGCAAAGGATGTGTGTGAGTGTACCCCATTGCCCACAATTGAGTCAGCACTGGTCATTCCCCCCGTGGTTCCGGCACGCAGTTCTAGCCGGAGTATAGCACCAGTAATGCACAATTTTTAAAAAACATCTCCTTTCCTGCCGTGCTACAAGAGGAGGCCCTTGCTCTGTGGAAAATGTCCTGCCATTCTTTGGGGGAAAACTTGTGTTCAATCTCTGATTCCCATCTGTGCTGCGCTGGGGATTTGTCACTTCCCTTGGGTTTATTCAGGAATGCATATACGTCTGAGAGCAAGTGTTTGTCCGAGGTGCAGGTTATGACCACAATTCCAATTTAGTGAGGGGGCGACCTGCGTGGGATTGCATATGTGGTTGGGTAACCCAATGCCGTAATGCTTGGTATTGCCAGTAAGCCTCCTTAGGGATTTCGAAGCCTAAAACCAGTTGGGGGGAAATACAGAATCCCTTTTTCATCAAAGAGGTCCCCTATTCTTTTGCAATTGGCTTCTCGCCACTTAAAGTGGCTATTCCCTTCTAGGTTGGCGGGAAGTCCGGGTTGCTTATAAAGGGCGTGAAGGGTGACACCGTGGTAGAGAGGCCACAAGCCTCCGTAAAAAGAGGTTTTAAATGTTGCTTTGGAAGGGGCAGGACCGGTGGAAATGCCCACACTTTATGCACTCGGTTTTTCTTACGAAAACCGCTGATAAAGGTTTGGAGTGCTTTTCCACCAAACACTGGGGTGTATTTTTCATACAACTATTGAATTCTATGAAAGTAAGAAAGTGCACAGTGAACAGCATCATAAATAAAACAGGTTTAATGTAGAATGATACATGATATAAGTACACACGGGAATCTATTTTTAGCATTTGTGGACCTCACAGCCGCTGTTGACTGTGTTCCACACAAAACTATGGTCAATATTAGTATTTATGGAGGTTGATGCAAATATTATTTATTTTCTTAAACGTTTTCATAGTGATGCCAAGGCACTTGTGCGCTGTGGTCTGAAGGGCGAGCGCTCGGCTGCCTTTCCGATTAGGAGCAGAGTCAGGCAGGGTTGTGTCCTGGCCCCGTTCCTTTTTGATTTGTATATAAATGGACTGGGGGAGGCACTCCTTAAAGTTAATCAAGCCTTCCCCCAAGTAGGCGGTCGCCCAATAGCAGCCCTCTTGTATACAGACAATGCGGTGCTGATGTCTCGCACACAAGTAGGCCTCCCGCACGTTCTGGATAGGTCTTCCCTTTTTATGAAAGATCTAGTTTTAAGGGTAAACTCATCTAAAACCTTCATCATGCGCTGTGGTAATGGTATCAAGAAATATAAGGATATGTTTGTTGCAGGACAAAAGATCGGGCCACTAAGAAATTATCATACTTGGGCATTCTCTTTGCCCATAATAACACCTGGGCACAAGCAGTAGCAGCAAAAAAACTGGTACTTCTATGCACTACATCTGCCCTAACTGTCTGTGCCAGAAAACTGGCAAAAGACCCACCGAGGAGCTCATTAAAATGTATAAGGCAAAGTATCAGCGGCAGTTTATGGGAGCGGGGTTTGGTGGTTTGTTAACCTGCTCCTAATTCAGAGAGTAAACAAATCCTTCTTAAAAAATATTTTATCCGTCCCGAATGGTACCTCAGCTTGCATCTGTCATGCAAAGTTAGGACTTTCCTTTATCTCTGATCTTATCAGGCTTCAGCCTGTCCTATTATGGCACAAGCTCTAGACTAAAGGGGAGGCCAAACTGAACAGAGATATTCTCCTAAACATATTAAAATTGGAGGGTGCAATGAGGATACCATGGCTAAGATATGTTTATAATTTTTTTAAAGATCTTGGCCATTTAGTGAATTTGACCAACCCTATTACTCTAGGGGCAATATCAAGGAATGAATTAAGAAATTGTGGTATTCTGCTGCTAGATACCCTTAGAATGTCCTCTGAGATCTTAAAACCCACAGTCCTGCATAATCAGATGGTTTTAATTACTTTTACTATTCAACCCTATTTAACCTTTGATCCTGGTACATACAAGAGGTTTTTATTAACTCGATTTACGTTTGGGTTTTTCATAGATTAGTTACTTTTCCCACTATGAACGAATGGTCTCAAGACCACCAGCCTTGCCCTTGTGATAATCCTCAAATCTAATTCAAAGCAGGGACATGCTAACTTTACCATGCAACAAAAGAGTATGATAAAATCCATAAAAAAGGCATCAATCATTCCTTGCAGCAGGTGCGCCAGTACCCAACTGATATCACAAAACTTGTTGAATTGCGTCAACAGAAAACACGCATAAAGCGAGCGATTTGGGAAACCAGGCACAACAACGAGGATACCCTATGGGCAAATATGAAAGCAGACACAAAATTAAAAAACAGTGCGAGATTTTTGGAAACTATAAAAAGATTTACTCACCCGACGCACGAGGGCCTGTCTTCAAATATATCTGAAGAGGACTGGCCCACTTTCCTTGGAAACCATTTTAAGCAAGGAAGGACTGCTTCACACGTTGAAACCAGCATAGACTTTATAAAGCGGCATACGATCCTAAAGCATCAAGCAAATGAGGGAAATGTAACGCCTGAGGAACACCTGAGAACAGTTTGAAGGAGAATCATCGGGACTTATTCCTTTAAGTGATCATACAAAATCAATTAACAAGTACATCAAGAAGGGAAGGCAAGCAGGGGCTCCGGGGCCTAACGGAATCCCACCCGTGCTCTACAAACAAAACATAGAATACTGGGCAAAGGCTCTCAGTCCTTTGTTCTGGGAAATAAGAACAACAGGCCGGCTCCCTCCATCTTGGAGGACCTCGATAATTTCACCAATCTATAAATCAGGTGACAAGTCCCACCCCAAAAGTTATCGGTTAGTCGCCCTCTTGGATAATGATGCAAAATACTTTGCTGGGACACTGCTGGATGAGCTGCAACTCTGGGCGGAAGATAACTCAATCATTCCCCTAAATCAAACAGGTTTCTCTAAATCAGTGGGGACCTCGACAAACATAATAACAATGGCTTTGTTAATTGATAAGGCTGAGTCCAGAAGAACACCACTACATTTATGCTTTATCGATTACCGGGCAGCCTTTGACCATGTGAACCGACAGAAACTCTGGTCAAAACTGGCAGGCTGGGGCATTCCCATTGAACCTGTTAATCAACTTACACACTGGAACTTGGGTGCAAGTAAAGCTCGGCGATGGGTCATTGCTATCTAGGAAAATTCCTACAACAAAAGGCCTTAAGCAAGGCTGTGTACTGGCCCCAACGCTTTTCAACCTGTTTCTTGCAGATCTGATTCCGTTATTAAATGCCTGCAACTCACACTCCCCAAAGATTGGGAACACAACGCTACCATGTCTGCTTTACGCTGATGACCTAGTATTGATTAGCCAAACGAAGGTGGGTCTGCAGCGTCTTCTAGACATCATGTTCCAATACTCGGAGGCTAATGACCTAACCATCAACCTGGAGAAAACCAAAACCATGACAATCAAAAAGAACCTGAAGAAAGAACCTGTCTGTGTGATGGTGGGTGCGCGGCGGGCTGGAAAAGCAGGCAAGGAGGCTGGATGTAGTGGGCTATGCCGGTTATTTATTTAGCTGTAAGAGTCAAAAGAACAGGAGGTTTAATAGTGATGTCCAAGGCTCTTCCGGGTTCTTCTCCGATGGGGGAGTCTTGAACTGTTCCTGGGATCCGTCTGGTCGGGTCCGGCGTAGGGGAGGCACCTCGGAGGGCAACAAGAGACAAGAAGGTACCGTTAGTCCGGAGGGAACTCTGTGAGTTTCCTTTCACCGACACCGGGCAGTGAGGAGAGGAAGAAGAGGTCCGTGAGGAAGGTAGGGGTCGGGAGAAGGAATGAAGGACGGATTTACAGCAAGAGTGAAAGGGCGTAAGTGAAGGGAGGGATTCCACACAGTGCGAGTGCTTTACAGGTAGTATACAGTGCAAGATAGGGAGCTGCTACTATGTGGTTCGTGCCTAAGAGAGGGAGGGAAATTTACACAATATATACAATGAGCACCTAGCGCGCTCTCAGGGATGTTACTAGTACTCACACGGTCCGCCGCAACTCTCCGATTGAGTTGCGGCCGCTCTTCAGCCACCTCCTCAGGGACTCCACCAATCTTCTGACCACACGTCTTCTTCGAGTTTCGCCTCGTCTCCGTCTTCTCCTCCAGTCCGAGCGTCCTGCCACGATTCTCCGACGGCGTTCTGGGCTTCCCGTCTGTTTTTCACTGGTTCTGTCGCTGCCTCCGGGGTGGGACTTCCGGGGTCGGAAGGAAGTGTTTCCTGTCGGCGGCTTCCTCCGATTGGCTCCTGTAATACAGAGAGGGGTGGGAGTCTCCTCGTCATGGGGGTTGTCCTGATACGGGTTTCGTTTTCGGGAGAGTGACCGAAGGGGCTTGCAGTTATGTCCGATAGCGGTAAGTTTCTGGGTGGAGTCAATCCGGGCGGGGAAGATAGCGGGGCCACATCATAGTCTGGTTTTGGGATAAGATCCAAATAGATACAGCCTCAGAGTATAAATACCTGGGGGTGATCATTGACAAAGGCGGGCATTTTGTATCCCAAAGAGATGTAATTGAAAGGAAAGGCATAGCCTTAGCTGTCTCAATGAGAAACCTAAACTCGAAATTAATGGGCCCCTCACTCGCCCCTTTGGTTGAAGTTATACGAGTACAACTTCTTCCGACAATAACCTAGGGAGCAAGGTACAGTGAGGGAAGGGATTCCAAGCTCTTGGACACCGTGGTTGCTAAAGTATATAGAATGGTTTTAGGTCTCCCCACACGAGTCTCTCCAGCACAAATCAGGCTTGAGTTTGGCGTGCAAAAACAGACTTTTGTAAGGAAAGGTGCAATAGTTATTTTCTGGGATAGTGTAAGGAAATCTAAACCAGGTACTTTAAACTGGCACTTATGGACGGAGTTACAACAGAAACAGTCATCCCCGGCAGCGAAATATTTAGCTACTAGTGTGTCAATCCTGGGCCTTACCGAACTTTGGGTAACTCCGGCAAGCCACTGTCTTCTCAAAAAAGCTACAAAGAAAATTGTAAAAATGGAATCTTGGATTGAAGATAAGGCAGCCCTAACAAAAAGGTCGCATGGCTGGATGACCCTGGGCTCTTACTCCTCTCAGGCTGCACAAAAGTACTTCGCTTTTGGTTTTGCCAAACACATAAAAATTTAATTTTTAAAATACAGACTAGGCTTGTTGCCATGCACAAATCACTTTCCACATTGGCTGAAAAACCAATCTGATCCTAGCTGCCGTCTGTGTGGGATAGCGGAAGAAGATATGCTGCATCTCATCTGTACTTGCAAAGTCCTAACAGAGGAAAGGAGACAGCTTTTAAAGCCACTTTTCAATCAGAGAGGCGTCCGTTCACGGAGACAGGCCGTATTAGTCTGCTTTTCACCTGGTAGCACGCAGCTTAACTGCAGGTTTGTGAAATTCTTAGGAAAAGTGGAGAAGAAAATGCTAAATCAGACCAGCTCTGCAGCTGACAAGTAAAAAGACTGTCGTTGCTAGAACAATCATTTGCGGGTTTTTTTTGGGTTTTTTTAACGGACTGTAAATATTTAATGTCTTTTAATTGATTTTAACTTTCGAATTTGCAATGACGTATTTGTAGCAATGGTTTTAAGTAACTCTGCTAAATAAAAATTAAACTGAAACTGAAAACTGCAACTTGTGATAATACTTCCCCTCAATTTACGATTCATGTGTACGACGCCCTAGCACACCAATGCACAGATTATCACAAGTTAAGGACTTAAAATTCACGATGAAAACAGTAACACATAGGATGCTTTGATATTTTTTAGTTTTGTCCTGAATCCAGCCAACACGTGTTTCGTCGTTCGGGACAAGAAACCTGCGACTTCCTCAGGGCTTTCAATCTTTGACTTAATATAGAATGCCTTCTGGCTGGTTATACTTCTGTCCCAGCCTCAATCTGGCCGGGCAAATAGATAATACTCCGTATGTAGGTCTTTAGAAAGGATAAAGTATCCTATTGGCACGATCCGATACTCATGCTTAGAAGCGGACTTTAATCTTGTCCGCTTAGTAAATGCTGAATATAACAGCATAGAACCGTGCAAACGTTCCCCGGCAAGTCCGTCTGGCCGCAATCCGTGAATTTTAAATTCTTAACTTGTGATAATCTGTACATTGGTGTGTTAGGGCGTTGTACACATCATGAGGATCGGTTGATCTAATTTTGGAGGTGTTGGATGATTGCCTCCTCCCTAGGCACCCAATAACAAGAAATATTGAAGAACATAATATTACCGTAATCCGTAAGCGCCATTCCAATCCGGGGTATAATCATCCCAACTATTCTCATAATCTACGATTCATGTTACTCTTTTTGTAAATTTTACTCTGTTGTAAGGAGCCTGCTTCAAGTACCCATTTTAAAACAGTATGGGCTCACCAATGTCGCCCTGCTCTCCTGGTACTACAATACCTGGAAAATGAGAATAGTGCTTTTAGGATAACAATTTTTCTGAAAAAAGTTTTGAGCCAAAGGAAACACATGCTTACCTGATTGTTTTTAATAAGATGAGGGCCTCTGTAAGTTTAATACTGTTTTAACTTTTTTGAATTGGAGTTCATGTAATACTTGATATGAATTATAATGTATGAAATGTTTATTGTATTTTTAATTGTGTGCTTTTAAGATTGCTTATTTAATCAATCGAATAAAGCCTTCTTTGAGCTGAGTTGATTTAACTAAAATATTAATTATCGGTAGATAATGAGTATTCGATGGTCTTTGAAAGGCTGTCTATTACCCTTTGTGTGTAAGTTGATAAACAAGTCTAGTTTTTAGGTCTGGCCTTTTCTCATCAGACCATTTTTGTTCCAAATATTCATACATAGTACACATACATAGAGGGGCATTTGGTTAGCGCGCGTCACGTACTGGTGTGGTAAATTGACATTCACATTTGGGTTCCGCCCACCACAGCATATAGCACGGTGTGATTGGTCAGCCCACATTATCAACTGGCTACCTTCACAAGTCTGTGCACATCGTCACATCCACTTAAAAGGAGTTCCTTTCACTTCAATAACAAAACTGGCTTAAAGTGAATTTTATTTTACTTACGTATTTTTTTTATTAACTTCAAGTATCAGATATGTACTTTTTACACTTCGGCTGCCCAGTTAAATAGTGATTTTTTCTGTTTAATGTTAATGTTATAATGCATTTAGATTTACTTTTTAACACTTTAGGCGTGCGTAGTTGAAGTACTTGGTTTGGCGGAGATGTGTCCTCAATTCCTTTACAAATATTAAGCCCCCTTATCAGTTTACTGGCTTTGCCAATGCTTGTTCACTCTGCATTCTGCTACTTGTAGTTCTGTATTTATGATCGGAAAGCCGATAACATGGAATGCAAGGGGGCAATAAGAAGGGATGACCGTCGCACACCTGTCACATCAAGCTGTGCTCTATTGTGGTGTTGTAAGAAGTATCAGATCATTTTGCTTGAAGATCATAATTTTCATTTTTGAAAGGAATTAGGGCCATATGTATCAAGCAAATTAGCATTCGCAAAGGCCGAAATTCGCAGAATGCTAATTTGCTAAATGGTATGTATGAAACATTTTGGCAGCAAAATAAGGAATCGCAAAATTTGCCATTCCTTATTTTGCGATTGCACTTAAGGAATGGCAAATTGTGCGATTCCTTAAATGCAATGTATAAAAGAAAAATTATTTCAAAAATGCCCATAAGGATTCGCAAATTAAGTTGGTGGTAAGTTGCGAATTCTTTTAAAAAAGCAATTTATTTAAAAACCAAAGGTGCCATATGACGCTCATGTATGAGCGCCATATGCCCACACACGTCATTTTCAGGGGTGCAGCAGGGTGTTCTTGTGACACCCCTGCACCCTTGAAAATATTCCTAAATTGCGATTAGCAAATTGCAATTTGCTAATCGCAATTTAGGAATGTTAAGGAATCGCTAAAAAGAAGCGATTTCCTACATACATACCATTTTGCGATTTCTAAATAGCGATTCCTTAAAAATCGCTATTTAGAAATCGCAAATGGTGATGATGATACATATGGCCCTAGTGTTTTAAGACAACAGCCTCATTAAGTCGTCCCCCCAGCCCAACCACATACTAAAAGTATTGTGCGCTTTAAAAGTATTGCACTCAGAGAAGTGAAGGTATTGTCTCTTTAAATAAAATACAAAAGTTCAAGTACTCAGTAGTAGCTGCGACTTTGTGCGATCCTTTAAAGCCCTGCTTGTGATTTGGGTTACAAACCTGTGCGTCATAGCAGGTACCACATTTCTGCTTCCAGCAAAGCGTCCCTCAGCGTGTCAGGCAAGAGGAGGCCAGACATCATGGTTAGGCACAACAGACATATCACAGATTTGTCGATTGAAAGACCGCCAGCTGCGCGTGCACCAACCTACTGACTGACTGAGCCCCAACCTTATCCTTTGAGAAGGACCAAAGTGCTAAACTCCCTTAAAGCCCCCTGGTGGTGGTGCATGAAGTGCGCCCCGCAGCTGCTGAGTCAAGACAGGTCCGGGACACACTTTGGGGTCACTGGCGTCTTAAACAGCGCAGGAGCAGCGGCGTGTGTGGCGCCCCCGATTGTGGTGAATGGCTGCTTGTCATGGGGTCTTTAAAGGAAACGAGTTGCGTCTGCTGGGAATGTAGCAGCATTCGCGGACATCTCTGAACTAAGCAACAACAAAAAAAACACAACAGCACACACAACAACATACACACGTAGAAGAGAATGCAGTGCAACCACCACAGTACACAATTACAACAAAACACACCAACACAAAAACACAACACAACAGTTTACCACCACAACATAAACACTTCGTAATTAACTTGCACGCGCATTCTTGTTATTGCATCGTGGCACGGGGAGGTTGTACTAAGTACCGCCTTACCACCAGGACACGGAACGGCCCCTGTCTAAATGTTTCATGATACAGCCACATTACCACACTCTCTTTGGTGTAAGAGGTTAAAATACAGCAGATAGGAGGGCGTGCAGAAGTGGACGAGAGGCTCTGGTTGTGCCCAGTACCTGCTAGTAGTAGTAAGCACCACTGGGTGCTGCCCCTGGCCTTAAATGCTAGCCTTGCCCACTAGCGCCTTCCTCTCTCCCTGTCCCTCAGTAGGCGCTGCGCACTTACACGTCAGTAGCAGCAGAGATAGCGCTCGAAAGCTGCAGAGACTGCGCCGAAACTCGCCGACAGCACCGGGTCTCCGCTCCAGGCGCACGCCGCAGCGCTTTCTCTGAAGTTGGTGATGGCCGTGGGACTGAAGCCGACGCTCTGACACAGCCCCTCTCCGACTCCTACTTTAGGCAGCTGCCCGGAGAGCAGCCACGCCCCTTTCAGAACAACCACGTGCTGCACAAGCGTAACAATCACTGCACGAGTCGGGGTACGTGACGATGGGCGGCATACACCCTCTATCACCTGTAGGTTCTCTGCTTTAGATCAACAACCATATGTAGGAGTCTCTTATTTCAGACTTCTGCTGAGCCAATAATAAAGGCCACATTTGAGGGGTAATAAAGCCTCCTTTTGTTTGAATCTTCTGGCTCAGAGCAGTCAGGAGCCTCACACCTAGATACAAATGCAGTTGAGGGAAAACAAAGGCTCAAACCTTGTTAGCACTTCACACATACTTAAGAGAGGCATCTTTTCACTTCGTTCAGTCCCTGTTTATGAGATATTCAGGCACTGTAAGAATGTAAAATGTGTTGGTCTTTCCCAGTACTTACACAACATAAATTGCATTTATATAGCGCTTACTACCCACGAGGAGGTGTTGAAATATTTTAAATACCACCATTTTTTCTTGTATAGCACTACTCATTCCAATGCAGGATGTTAGAGCACTTTACATCACACTTACACATCACCTAAAGAATGAATCATACAAGTTTGTGACTCAATATACAGGATATGCTACATAAGACAGTTGGGGTTACAAGGTGTAGAAGTCACATATCACCCTTCATATCTCACTGTGCTGTATTAGAATGATTATAGTGCATCTGCAAGCAGGGCCGGCGCTAGGCATGGGCAGTGTGGGCAGCTGCCCAGGGCCTGGCACTCTGCCTGCCAGGATGGGGCCCCCCACAATGGCAATTAATACCCTACTAGTTCTCGTGTATGTCTGCCGATTAGAGTGAAAAAATACTTCACAAACTGGCTCATGGGAAGGCCCCCCTCCTGGGGCCTCTAAGGGATGATGTGGGAAAGCCTAGGGGAGGGTACACCTCTCAGGCAGCCAGTTCAGAGACTCGGCAGGGCGCCCATTGTCAGCACTTTAGCCCATACAGGTTTAACTCAGCCCCCAAGCAATTCTCACACCTTCAGTTCGAAACGGGCTGTACAAGAGTTGCTTGGGGTGGCTGAGAAGAGGAGATGCGGCCCAAGTGGAGTCTGCACAAAGCAGCTTCCCCTAGATCAGAAGGTGTCACTTATGTAGATTACAGGGGCCTCCCACATTCCCTTTTGCCCAGGGCACCTAAAATCCTAGGACCGGCCCTAGCTGCAAGTAACAAAGGATCTCTGTGTTCAAAGCAGTAACTCACTTACCTATCTACATAAAATAAAATCTGTCAACTGCGTGCTACATAATGTGGTTTGCAGGAGACATATTAATTCTCTATGATACTTTCAGTCAAAACTACGACTAGACAAAACACAGATCTGTCCGGCAAGTGCATTAACCTCCAGAGTTATCTTACCATTATTATTCACTCAGATTTACAAGAAACACACACATCTCTACAGCGGGTAGGTGCCTTAAACCTATAAGATATTTTAAAATACAATCTTTGCAGCCAATTAAGAAGAACAGATTTAATGTCAGTTTTCTCCTTGTTGCCACTTTCCTTTGTGGTAGAGTTAAAAAAAAGTGTATAGGGTGGGGCCCAGAATTTGCATAATGGTTGAGTCATTTTTCTGGCACAGCCCTGACATAAAATCTATTTTGGGATTTACAGTACCACACAAATCCCGTTTGTGTGGTTGAGTTAAAAAACAACAAAAAAACACCTAATGCAGGACAGCACATTGCCCTGCTTAGCAATACCTTATGTCATTCTAAATATTGTACAAAGTACGTATTTCATCTAAGATTAGCATTCAACGTGCAAAATTGTAGGAATTGGTTCAGTGTTCAAATAAACAAAATATGCTCTGGCCAGATTTGACCAACAGTATAAAGTGCGCAGAGCTAACTGGAACTATCACGCATATTTACTTCTTACATGGCTGCCTGGTGCATCCCTTCTTTAAAAGTATACTGAGTGTACAAAGTGGGCAGGGTCAGCTTACACTCCATTGTTAGGCGTTGGTGTTCCTAGTTTACATGCAAATAGCTGCGCATATGGGGTGCATTATGCCCTCAAGATCTTTGTTGTCTGGTTGGTTAAAACTATTACAAATTTTAAAACCATTATGCACATTTGCCGAGAATTCTGAGTGTGTTTTATGTAGTGCGTAACCCTATGCAACAATTAGGATTTGAACAAGTTAAAATGATAAAACAATGCAGTAAAAATGCTTAACATTTAGTTAGACTCTTAGCTCAATAGTCTATCTTTAGAAACATCAAGAGCTTAACCCCTTCCATGCTGATGAGTCATGCACCACGGTGGGCGTGTGCTGCTGACGGCTGGGGGCTGTCATGAACCCGCCCACTCAATAAAAGTGCCGCACAGGCGCAGAATCGCGCCCACGCCCAAGGGGTTAATTGATAAAAGAAATTAAGCTGTCACCTCTACCCCTGCTGCATTTGTTAACTGTTTGTTGACTTGTTGTAGAAACTTTGTTGTCCAACAAGAAAGCTGCAGTGACTGGCTGTTCAACAAGGCTATTACGGCGGGTCGGCAAGATTTTATGTGGAGTGACCAGAGAGTTGGAACTAAAAATTGTATTCTCAATTGGCTGACGGCAGGACAGATGCACAAAAAATGTTGGATTGCCTATTCCGCACTCCCGCATAGTCGACAGAAATTGTTCGGACAGGTTTGTGTCCACAATGGAACCTGATCTTTTGAGGAAAATGCTCCCAGTCGAATGAGAAGAAGGGAGTGCTGTATTGTGGAAGATATGTGATTTACAAGATACAGCTGCTGCGTCTAGTTCCCATATGAAGGTAAGACCATCCATCCATGTTTTTTTCCTTGCGAGCGCTGCTTTATCCAATAACCATGCTGCTGTTTAGCTGCTTTGTTGGGTATTCTTTTGAATGCAGGGAAGCTGATGTTTAGACCCCATGCTTCATGCAGATTTAGGGTGGTTAACGCTTGCTGAAGCACTGTTGGCCAGTCATTCCTGCTTTTGGGCTGATTCTTTATTTCTGATCAGCAGAGCAGAGAATAGCTGCCAGGGGTTCTAGGTTTGCCCCTCTCATTCTCCAGCACAGTTTGATTATTGCTGCTGACCTAACCAGCAGTTAGTGAAATAACTCAAATTCTAGTCTAACCTGCGCCTGGGAGATAAATTGCGGGATTCGAAAATGCATTTAAAAATGGTGAATTGCTGTAGATTAAAATAATGTGCATCTTTACACTGCAGAAACACAGATAACCTTAGTTTTATTATAACTTAGTTTCAGTCCGAGCGCCTCTGTATATTCCAGAAGTTTGGTTATCAAGCGCTGTAGGCGAATTGGAGTCTGGCTGCATCATACTATGTTGTCCGCATATTGTAGGCTTTTGACTAGGCTATTTGCAAGCTTGGGTGGATCGCTTTGGACTTCCGATAACCTCTGCTGTGAATATGTTGAATAAACTAGGGGCTAGCACACATCCTTGCTTTAGCCCTCAATATGAGGGTATCCACTTTGTTGTTCGCTCGCCATTGCCTAACTTGACTTGGACCCATGTCTATGAATGCAAATTGACTATGACTCTGAGTAAGTTTTGTGGGACGCCCCATTTTGCCATCTTTATCCATAAGCACTCTCTTGGGACCATATCAAAATCAGCTTTTAGGTCCACAAAACAGGTGTACAATTTGGTGGGCTTTTGTAAAGCTTTTTCTGTAGGAGGCTCAGAGCCAAAAGATTGCTTGTGGGGCTTGTGCCTGGTCTGAAGCCTGTTTGTGTGATTGGAAGGATCTTGCTGGCAGTGACCCAGGCTACAAATTCCAAAAGGAGATTCAAGGCATATAGTTTGGCTTCTACATCTATAAGTACTATCAATCTGTAATTTGCAGGATCCGATCTACTGCCAGCTTTAAAGATTGGATGTATGTAGGATACTGCCTCTCCATGATACGGGTATGCTATTTGTTGAAAACGCGTGATTGAACAGTGGGGTGAGGTGCCTGGCCCAAAAGGGTTAGTTGATCTTAAACAGTGTGTTTGAAAGCCTTTCGGTCTGGGAATCTAGTCTAGTCTGAGTTTTTTTAAAGACTTTCTCGACTTGAGATTCGTTTAGCCATTTTCCCTCGGGAGGCTCATGTGTCAATGGCATCGGAGCTTGGTGGTGTTCGATCGCTGGGGATTGATCGTCAGTCATGTTTAGATGTTCGATCCACTCTGTCTCAGAAATATTTGCATTCTGGTGGCAGGAAGAGCCGTTGGCTATGTTGTATATTTCTGCCCAAAACTGCTTATTATTGTTTGTTTTACGTGTTTGCAACAGCTTTGTCCAGATATTTGATTGATAAGATTTCTTTGCTGAGTAGATTGTCTTTTTGTATTGACGCCTAAGCGTGTTGATTTGTTGGTTTGTACTTGCGTTGTTAATTGACGCATTTTTCCTGAGTGTTCTGATCTCCTTGTGTAAATTCCCTTTTTCCATAATATCAAGATTGAAAACCAAGATACTTCTTTTCTTATTCTATTTTGGTGTTGGGAGTGATGTGGTGAGAAGTTAGAAATGAGAGTCGTAATTATGGATTCTCAATTTTGCCACGATGTCCATAAATTGTTATCAAATTTGGTTGTAATCAATGTTTTAATGAAGTTCATTAGTCTGGGTGCATCTTTTCCTTTCCATACTAGCCTTTTCAGGTTGGGTGCACTTGTGAATTCCATAAGATTGTTAATTGGTGGGTCTCTTGGAGGGTAGATGAGGAGCTTAATGAGTTGAGGACAATAGTCTCTCTAATCTTGATGTAATTTGAAAGCTAGCAATCACTTGAAAGAGCTCGGTGTCAACTAGAGTATAGTCTAAGATGGTATTAGTGTTTTTGGAGCTTCTAGTGGATGCCGCTGGTTAATCTTGAGGTATAAATCCATTTAAAGTGAGGAACCCTATATGTGATATATGTTTTACCTAAACAATCTGTTCTGCAATAGTTTGTGAAAACTGAAGAAATGTTGATTACGGCCGGTTTGGGAGGTTGCTTTCCTTGAGTTTTACCTGTTTGCAATAAGAACATGTTAAATTCACCGGAGAGCAGGATGCCAGCTTGCGGAAAGGTGAATCGAAGTGATTTTAATAGTGCTATTAAAGTCTCTATTTTTTCTGAGTTATCCTTCTGTGCCGGATGAATGCATACATTGTAGAGTAGGAATGTATGTTTGTGGATTTTACTTGAAGTTTCTTTATTTGTGTCTTGCGGCAGTGAGATTTTGACGTATTAGGCCATGGTTGGCATACATTTATCAGATCTTGTTGCCACTGTAGGTCAGATGAGATAAAGATGGATAGTCCACCGGAGGCTCCACCCGATTTTTTTGTCTTGCTCGCTTGTTGATAGTATTCCTTAAATCCTGTGATTGGCTTTCCAGGCACGGCCCAGGTTTCCTGAAGTAGCAATATATCGAAGTCTTATAGAAAAGTGATAAGATCAGTCTCCCCCATCTTACTACCAAGATTGTTAATATTCCAAGAGCAGAGTTTTAAATAGATTCTTCCTGGGACCGTGGATTGGCGTACTCTTGTGTCTCTCTTGGTGATTGCACCACCCCAAGCTGTAGATATGGAGACTTGTCTTGTGTGACTAAAGGCTCCGGGTGCTGCAGAATGGAGGATTCATAGATTTGGCTGACTATCCAGGGCGTATTCCACTGGGCCTGTGGCTCCCCGAAGTACTCCACTAGCATGGTGATAGTGTTTTTTGTGTGCTGGACAGAGGGGTCTTGGATACCACTCTATTTCTGTCGTTTTTATTTCTATTCACCATTTCAAGAAGAGATCCCTGTGACGCCATACTTCCATGGCACTCATTGGGTTGCTCCAAGTGACCACTGTGATTTCTTCTCCGGTTGCTTCTGCATCTAATTTACATTGTATGCCTTCAATGTGTGTAGTATTAAGATGTTTTAGGGAATCAATTGTGCTGGCCAGTTTAAATATTGCATTCCGGTTTAACATGTCGTAGTGTCTGCTGGATTTATAATGAGGGATCATTTCTAGTGTTACTAAATCAGAACTGTCTTGGATTTCGGATGGTATATAAGCTTCTTCGCAAGGACGGGTCTCCGTACCACTTAAAACTGTGAGGTGTAAGTGTCCTTGGAGTCGGGGGGAGCTTGCCTAGCAACAAGATGGCCATGGCTTGAGTGAGGTCCAGCAGCCGCCCAAATATACTGCAGGAATCTGCGTTATTCCAGGCACCATACCATTCTCCCTTGGTCAGATGGCATGCTACTAACCAAATCCAGAGCAGAGATAATTCATTGACGGTCTGCCAATCCCCCTACAGCCTCTTACAGCGGAGGAGGTGCTGCGTGGCCCAGCATAGCACAGAGGACACGGTGGTCGTGGGCCGTGGCTGGAGACCCTGGTACAGCCCGAGGTGAGCCTGCCCTCGAGAGCAGAGATTCATGCACAAGGAGTGGCCCTGTTCTAGAGCGGGTGAACTGCTCTGGAGGTGACCGCGTAACTTTGCTGCACAACTGGTGTGGTATGGATCTGTGATGACCGGCCTACCCCACCCATGGCGCTACAGAGAGGAGAAAATTGCAAAAAACACAGTTGATGGACAGAATGTAGAACAATGTCATACATTCACCCCAGTACAAGGATCTGGGCCTAAATCCATCGTTTTTTTGCACTCCACACCACCCTGGGTTAGACACTGGCTATATGCAAATCAGCTCTGACCCTGTGCCTCATGGGAACAGTCCAGTCCGAACTACCAAGCCATGTCTTTCCCAGACCGGAATTAAGCATCCAAGGACCGGTTTCTGGCTATCAGCCTTCATCAGCCTGGATAGCTTGACTCCAGTGGTGTGGAGAGCCTGGGACTCACGTCTGAGCATACCCAGCCCACTCGGGGTGAAAATTGCAAAAAAAACAGTTGATGGACAGAATGTAGAACAATGTCATACATTCACCCCAGTACAAGGATCTGGGCCTAAATCCATCGTTTTTTTGCACTCCACACCACCCTGGGTTAGACACTGGCTATATGCAAATCAGCTCTGACCCTGTGCCTCATGGGAACAGTCCAGTCCGAACTACCAAGCTGTCTTTCCCAGACCGGAATCAAGCATCCAAGGACCGGTTTCTGGCTATCAGCCTTCATCAGCCTGGATAGCTTGACTCCAGTGGTGTGGAGAGCCTGGGACTCACGTCTGAGCATACCCAGCCCACTCGGGGTGAAAATTGCAAAAAACACAGTTGATGGACAGAATGTAGAACAATGTCATACATTCACCCCAGTACAAGGATCTGGGCTTAAATCCAGCGTTTTTTGCACTCCACACCACCCTGGGTTAGACACTGGCTATATGCAAATCAGCTCTGACCCTGTGCCTCATGGGAACAGTCCAGTCCGAACTACCAAGCCATGTCTTTCCCAGACCGGAATCAAGCATCCAAGGACCGGTTTCTGGCTATCAGCCTTCATCAGCCTGGATAGCTTGACTCCAGTGGTGTGGAGAGCCTGGGACTCACGTCTGAGCATACCCAGCCCACTCGGGGTGAAAATTGCAAAAAACACAGTTGATGGACAGAATGTAGAACAATGTCATACATTCACCTCAGTACAAGGATCTGGGCCTAAATCCATCGTTTTTTTGCACTCCACACCACCCTGGGTTAGACACTGGCTATATGCAAATCAGCCCTGACCCTGTGCCTCATGGGAACAGTCCAGTCCGAACTACCAAGCCATGTCTTTCCCAGACCGGAATCAAGCATCCAAGGACCGGTTTCTGGCTATCAGCCTTCATCAGCCTGGATAGCTTGACTCCAGTGGTGTGGAGAGCCTGGGACTCACGTCTGAGCATACCCAGCACACTCGGGGTGAAAATTGCAAAAAACACAGTTGATGGACAGAATGTAGAACAATGTCATACATTCACCTCAGTACAAGGATCTGGGCCTAAATCCATCGTTTTTTTGCACTCCACACCACCCTGGGTTAGACACTGGCTATATGCAAATCAGCCCTGACCCTGTGCCTCATGGGAACAGTCCAGTCCGAACTACCAAGCCATGTCTTTCCCAGACCGGAATCAAGCATCCAAGGACCGGTTTCTGGCTATCAGCCTTCATCAGCCTGGATAGCTTTACTCCAGTGGTGTGGAGAGCCTGGGACTCATTCTGAGCATACCCAGCCCCCTCGGGGTGAAAATTGCAAAAAACACAGTTGATGGACAGAATGTAGACCAATGTCATACATTCACCCCAGTACAAGGATCTGGGCCTAAATCCATCGTTTTTTTGCACTCCACGCCACCCTGGGTTAGACACTGGCTATATGCAAATCAGCTCTGACCCTGTGCCTCATGGGAACAGTCCAGTCAGAACTACCAAGCCATGTCTTTCCCAGACCGGAATCAAGCATCCAAGGACCGGTTTCTGGCTATCAGCCTTCATCAGCCTGGATAGCTTGACTCCAGTGGTGTGGAGAGCCTGGGACTCACGTCTGAGCATACCCAGCCCACTCGGGGTGAAAATTGCAAAAAACACAGTTGATGGACAGAAAGGAGGCCTGGGGGCATAGTGCCAATATCTGCCACATTCACCCGTTCTCATACAGCAACATACATAAATAACCACACAACACATTTTTAGTGGAGAAATTTGCTGCAGGTTTATTTGCATAACCAATATGCCAACATGGTGGGTTATCTTATGGGCGATCCCCTGGGCAGGCCCGCCCCTATGCCGCCTGCCCGCCTGATGAGCCAAATTGCACCGAGGCCGTTGCCACGCAGTGGTTACCAATCAGTGGAGCGCCAGTCCACTCCCTTGCTCACGCCCCCCCAAAGGTGGGCGGAGCCTCCCAGGCAGCCCCCGGTTGCTCAGGCCCACAACTGCCCGTAGGACTAACGGGGCGCCGTAGTTCTTCCAGGGGATGCGCTAAACATCCCTGGGTATCCTTGGCTCAGCACCCTTGTTGTGCTGCTGCAGTATAGTACCCTTCTGTACCTTGCAGACTCCTCCTGCAACACAAAATAATAAGTTAGATTTTCCCCATCCCCGTGCCCCTTTTTTGACCGTCCGCAGGGTAAGCGGTAGGGCGGGAGACAGCGTGACAGGCAGAGGTCAAGAGGCTGCCCAGTGGGCAGGGGACAGGTTTTGTACCCCTGCCCCACACCCCTGACCGGAAGTGCTGCGGCCGACCGCCGCTTGTGGCCTATCGCCAAGGGCGCCTGGGCGGCTAACCTCTGTGCCTCCTGTGGCACTAATACGGCCGCCCTGTTGGAGGGTCCCCTACGGGGACCTCGGGCAGCCTTGGCATAGTGCCAATATCGGCAACATTCACCCATTCTCATACAGCAACATACATAAATAACCACAGAACACCTTTTTAGTGGAGAAATTTGCTGCAGGTTTATTTGCATAACCAATTTGCCAACATGGTGGGTTATCCTACGGGCGATCCCCTGGGCAGGCCTGCCCCTATGCCGCCTGCCCGCCTGATGAGCCAAATTGCACAAGGCCGTCACCACGCGGTGGTTACCAATTAGTGGACCGCCAGTCCACTCCCTTGCTCACGCCCCCCAAAGGTGGGCGGAGCCTTCCTGGCAGCCCCCGGTTGCTCAGGCCCACAACCACCCGTAGGACTAACGGGGCACCGTAGTTCTTCCAGGGGACCCTCTAAACATCCCTGGGTATCCTTGGCTCAGCACCCTTGTTGTGCTGCTGCAGTATAGTACCCTTCTGTACCTTGCAGACTCTGGATCGCCCTGTAACTCCTCCACAACTCTGGGGGTGGCCACCGTCACAACCAGGGCCCCCCCACCAAGGTAGACATCTTTACCTACATCCTGCTGATTCCCGGGCCTCTCCCAGGAGCAGCAAAAACAAGTCCAAGCCCCTACTGGACCGGAGGCCAGCATGCCCCTCATGGACAGGTGCCCCCATCCTTTTTTAACTTCCTGTTGACTTTAGCCTGATAAAACCCAAAGCCCTTCTTTTCAGGGATGGATGCATAACTTACACCCAGGGGAATTCAATTCGGGCCGCAGGACCCTCCAACCCTGGAAAGTCAAATCATTGCCTCCCACCTGTTATACCCCAGTGGTGAGAGGGGCGACTGCCCCCCTTGCCTGTGCCACTGCTTCGACAGAAGCTGTTGCACTGCCTGCACAATTACACCACCCCTCCCAGGGTGGCTTACGGCTGGCTGTCCCCTTAAATGCCTTGCGATTCCCATCGCCCCAATTGCTAGCATATCCTGCTAAGTCTGCCACTCGGTGGGGGGATACATTATCCGTGGTACCCGCCTCGCCCAGCCCTTCCTGTATATGCGCCCAGGATGGCCTCAAACAATTAGTTTCGTGTTGGTTCCATGTTAACATTGCCTGGCTGAAAAGCAATACCTTTGACAAGCTAATTCTGACAAGGAGTGCCAACGTGGGTGGAAGGGGTTATAAGCCCGCCTTACTTCCTTTCACCAAGTAACTGTGTATAGCGCTTGTCAGAGTATGCCCATCGCATTCAGCCAGTCACCATCCTACGTGATGCCTTGTCCTCCCAAACTTCTGCTAGTAAACCAGGGAGCAGACAGGACTGTGTGAACCAGAGGGGAACCCTATGTCTAAATACCTGCCCTTTTTTTAAGTGTTCTTAATATTTTGTGGCGCCATTTGTGCTTAACACAGGGATTTCCCCAATCTTATGGCCCATAGCACACTCGTTGGATGACCAATTCCACAACCTGCATGGTTGCCAGCCAAGGCTAAAGGGACGGGAGAATTTACACGTTATTGTCACTCAACTCAATGGTACTCATTTCAACGACCACAGAAGGATGAACTGCTAAGTGGACTTACCAGGATCTGAACCTGTGACCAGCAGTCGAACCCAATGCCCTTTCAGTTCCGCCGCTCCTCCTGCCTGTGAACTTGTAACCCGGGGCGGACTTCAGGCACCATAACCCATACTTGGACCTGCCTGAGCTAGAAACACACATCTAAAAGGCCTGACAACCGGCTAACCGCCAACAATGCAGTCCGATGTTCGCTGACCACTCCCAAGGAAAGTTCACTTAACTTAACTGTTCTGTGCAGTCCCCCCCGTGCTTCCACTGGGTATCTCTGCCTGATGTGTGTGACCTAGGTACACGGTCCCCTCGCATGGCGACCTGCTAGTGAGATATTACATAACGTACCCCATAAGTACAGCTAACTGCCTTTGATAGAATCTTGCCTGGCATTCCTTCCTGCCCAGATATACCACGTGAAAATGGCTGTACTCGGTCAATTGACCCGACCAAACATCAAACCCACCGCGACAAGATGCAGCCAGTTAACCTGTCCCAACTTTGCGGAAACAAATTAGCCAGATCTGAGATAAATGAGCGGATCCCCGGCTGTACTTTAAAATTATGTACTGCCCAACCAGATGTGCCCCTTGGAAAGATACCTGCACAACCTTTCATCCTGGACCTACCGCCAACACGACGTGTATTCGAGCGCACTGTCACCATAAAGGGTCTGCTGTCTCGGACTGAGAAGTGACAAGATGAAGCATTACCTGTAATCTAAACATCACTGTACCCGAACGAGGCAAACAATGCTAGGTCAACTCAGCAGCCTCCCTCTAACTTCCATGTTGGTTATATGCTCAAAAGACTGGCAGCTAATAGCTTGTTCCTCCGTGTGACCCCTGCTTGCCATCCTTGCAAGGGGGTGGCCTAATGACCACTTAGCATGCACACTTTTTACATGTTTGCCCTCTGATTAATTGTAGGTCTATGAGGCAGCACTAGTTTGAGATACACGATCAACTCATGCAAGTTACAATGCACAACATATAATGTTGTGCAGGAGTAGAGGAATCAGGACCAATAGTAACTGTGATTAAGACGTCTGCAAGTATTCAAAACTGTGACCTATCGATTATGCATGGTGCTTAGCAGCACAACTTGGCCCAGCTCCTCAACTTTACAAACTCAGGCAGCAAACCTTTGCTGGCTGCTCCTAGCTCCTTGCCATGCACGCCTTACCCACGGAGCTGCCTTACTACAGGAGCATTTGTCCAAACAGAACTACGTGTGAGCCACATTAGAGGAGGTATACGAGAGGCTAATACAAGCCCCAAGGTCTGAGTTAATAGCTGTTGCATCACCAGATAACTGCCATATCTTGAATAATGGAAATTACAACTGTTTTCAATACATGGTAGACTTTAGTTCTTTAACCCATTCCTTCCCCATGATTTGGGACAGCAGCCTGCTTGTGGATTACCGTTTCCGGCCCACGCTGCATTGCTCTCCGGGTGAGGAATGTTATGCATAACTAAAACCTTGTAACATGCCCTCAATTCCAGAGCACACACCCTGGTGGAATTTAAATGAGGGGGGACCCACCCCTGATAGCAAAACTGAAGGGATACTTTTTGTTGGTATATAGTGCTAGACCTTGCCTGTGTCACTCCCAACCTGCGTATTTTCTGCATATGTCCTCCTGAACTGGAACTTGGTACTGCAAAGCATGTGTTCCTGCTACCAACATATAGGCTCACCCCTCAGAAGACCTTAGGCTCGGTGAGCTAATAGGTGCCTAACCTAGTCAGTTGCTGTTTTGGAACCCAACTAAGCATCACAATCGTTGACCTAGCCCTGGGGAGGGAACAACCCCTTAGCCTCTGAGACTCATAATGAGCTCAGCCAGCTGAAGGTGCGGCAAAACTTCATTACAAGTGTTGTGCCGTTAAAGTCTAGTATGGGGCCTGATACGTCCTTAAAGAAATGCCTACTCTCTAGAAGGAAAAGCTGCCTACTCTCTAGAAGGAAAGGCTGCGCAAACTGGCTGCCACCAATAATTATCCTAGGAACACAACCCTGTAGCAGGCACTAAGCTGAGAGCCCTGCATCTGCGGTAAAACAGGGAACTTATCCTTATGTATCCCCAATGCAGGTAAAGTACCAGTGTGCTGTTGGTAAAACAACCCAACCACTAAACCGGCCACTTAACCCACCAGGTGCCCGGGCTCACGGCAGGCGGACAATCCCTGCTGCACCACACACTGCTCCAGCCAAGCAGCCAAACCCCTGAAACATCACCTACAACCTAACACCAACGAAAACAGGTTAGATGTTAAGGAAGGCAGGTGAATTGTACCCACAACGGACAATTCAGAGAAATTTCAGGAGGTGGAAATGCCAGCTTATTACACCAGTATAATGTTACCGTGCCTTGTAAACTAGCTCATATCGGGAAGAAGGTACCCTGGCAGGTGATGCACAGCATGCCCCAACCTCAAGTATTTCAAAATTAACAGGCTCCAACTGCACGTCCAGTGCTCTTCCAACTACTAAAGTTAGGACAAAAAACTCCATAGACGTCAATAGGACAGTGAGTCCAACACTATGCTCTTTCCCCGTAACGAGTTCTGGTTCTGTTTTACTTACCACTGACCGACTGCACAAGTAGTCTGTGGATGGAACCATCTTGGAGAACAAAGCTGAGGCGCTGGACTGCAAAACAATCCTGTGTGCGCTTTACAATTCCTCCTTAACGTTAACATGCCCACTAGCATAGTGGACGTGTCACTGGCGGTCAAAGAATCGTGAACGACATGCGCTAAAATTATGACTATATCCCCGGCGACAAGCGGGGTTTGGACATACTCTCACCGACGTGTGAGGATTGGGTAAAGCATTCACGCAAACTACCTTCATGCTTTACCCTGGGCATCGCGTGCCTCTGGAGCAATCGTATGTGTTGCAATGTCGCTGACTAACTTGGTGCATGAGAGCACCTTATGCTGCATAATGTTGCCCGCATGGGCCACTGAACTTCGTCTTTGGTACGTCTGGCAAGGGAATACTGCCAGAGATATCCCCACCTTAGTACCTCTTAACCCTGCAGTCAATGTAACTCTGGTGGGACCAACCCCACAACCATTAGTTGTTTCCACATCTCTAGAAGTCCCACGTGCTATCTACGGCACCCTCACCACACAGGCCCCCCCTCCATTCAGATCAGTAGAAGAATAGCCAAGAGCCCAGCTGGGTTCCGATTCCCCAGCTATTTTAGGGGCACAATAGAAAACCCCAAACTTTATTAGATGAGCAATGTGCCCGGGAAACCTAGCTGATCTTTGGCTGAGGGGGCGCCCTAAAGTAGTCGCGAATTTGGTGAAAGGCTGCCCGACCAACCGTTTGATCAGGACCAGACTCGCCCTCCCGTGCCCTGGAGCCGAGCTTCTCTGCCCACTCCCAGCACACCAAGGCAAAGTAATCCGGACCACCGTAGAGCGTCGAGTTTTGTCATCCGGTGTGAATAGCAGGTGCCGAGTGAGAACAAGCGATGCTAAATTCTTACTGTTCTCAACCCGCAACTTTAGACATTTAAAACATTACAATAATAAAGTTTCGTTAAAGTAAATGTCTTGCGTCCATGTACCACAATGTTGCTGCTAACCTGCCCTGCTGTCGCCAAGAGTTTCTGTCTAATGCCGGCAACGCGAGCGCCGCCAAGGGGCTACCCCACCTCTCCCTGCACCCCCGCCCTGAGAACTCAGCCGACCCCAGAGTGCAGGTGGCATCGCGGGGGCCGCAGCATAAATCTTCGCTGAGTTCCTCCTGGGCACAGTAATAGGGGGTGATGGAAAGGGGCCTCTCACCTGGGAGTTTTCCCAGCAACTCGTGGCACATCCAGACAGTGTGACGGGCAGCGGTCAAGAGGCTGCCCAGTGGGCGGGGACAGGTTTTGTACCCCTGCCCCCCGCCCCTGACCGGAAGTGCTGCAGCTGACTGACCCTTGTGGCCTATCGCCAAGGGCGCCTGGGCCGCTAACCTCTGTGCCTCCTGTGGCACTAAGGCGGCCGCCCTGTAGGAGGGTCCCCTACGGGGCCCCCCGGGCAGCCTTGGCAATGCAGCTGAGTTCTAACTAGCAGCAGCAAGCGGTGAGAAGACACCGAAGTATACTGGGCCCCAAGTGGCTGGGTCTGCGGGCTATGACCGGGGGGGGGGGGAATCCTGCGGAGCCGCGCACCATATGGTGGTGGCCCACACACCTAACTCCGGCGGTGGTGAATGATCGCTTAGAGCCCAACCACACTTCCCCTCTTCTTCTCCCCCCGGCATTTCCCGGACTGCGCGACCCTCGACTATATGCAGAGGAGGCTTGGGGGCCCTGCGGCTGAGTCCCAACCAGCAGCAACAAGTGGCTGGATGGCACTGGAAAATCCCGGGCCCCTGGTGGCTGAGACTGCAGGCTGACACCGGGAGGTGAATCCAGCAGAGCCGCACAATGTATGGAAGTGGCCCAGAAATCCAGCTCAGGCTGCATGAGTGATTGCCGGGTGTCAGCTTGCGCTTCCCCTCTTCTCCTCTCCCCTGATATTTCACAATGGAGTAGCGCGTATCTGGGTGCGGCGAGATCAGGCCCCATTGCCAGCTGGTGTGCCCATACCATTGCTAAGGCCTAGACGAGTGTGTGGCCAGGTATTTCAGGCAGGGGTCCTACAGTGCACCAGAATTCAGGCCGAGGGGCTTGGCGAGGTGCACATGTGCAATCCTGCGTAGTGATCTCCCCTGCAGTGCCTGTCCCGGTGCATAGAAGCGCAGGCCAACCTATGGGGAAGACAGACAAGGTGCAGCCCAAGATCTCATTCAAGCAGCGCAAGACTGCTGGGACCCATGAGGAAGAAGCCGAATCTCCCCCGCTTGAGCAATGGGACAGTGTTGCTGAAACAGGTGAGGACATAAGACATATATTGTGTGTGATGTAACAAAGTCTGGTCTCCGTAGAAGGTAAAATTGACTCTTTAGCATGCAGAATGAATCACATGTCCAAGCGGATGGATAACCATGCTGAAAGATTAGACATGGTAGAGTACCGGATGTCTGATGCCGAGGATGCACAGGCTAAAACAGGGGCAACACAGAAACAACTGGGCAAAACACTGGCAACTTTGCGCAACAAGGCAGATGATTTGGAAGTGTGGCTTTGGCGCAACAACATGCGTATACTCCGCCTCCCCAAGTCCACAGTAACCATCAGCATGTAGTTATTCACAGAGCTGTTCCTGGAGTCTCTACTGGAACGTGAAACATTCTCGACAGTGTTCATCGTGGAGCATGCTCACCGCTCACTGGCCCCTAGACACCTAGGCCCCTTCCGAGAGCCTCCGCTTGTCCCTTGGTAGCAAGACTACTGAATTACAGGGACAGGGACACGGAAATCCGACGAGTCGGTGAGTTGAGGGTGTTAAAATATGAACGTCCCTGATTTTACCCCTCACATGCAAGAGGCACATAGGCAATTCGCACCCATGAAACGTAAACTGCAAGAGCTGTGGTTAGAATATGCAATGTGTAGTAACTAAGTACACAACAGACTATAGTGTTTAAAGCAGATGCTTTATTCGGGACAAGTGCTGTGCAGCGACCAGCAGGGAAGTACATCAGATCATAACTGACTGTTGGATATACAATTCACTAGCAACATTCCAATAAAGAACTTATGTGGATTAGCATGAGAAGGCTCGTGCTAATCTATTGAACCAATGAAACTACTACATTATCCTCCTCCTTTTCAAAACAAGCAAAAAAAAACAAAAATAAAAAAAATAAAGAAAAATACAATTAAAACAAATAATGATTACAGAATATTAATCTAACGAAATCTAACAGGAACAAAACGTTTTCTATTGCTTTTGCGAAAAACAGTAAGAGAATGACCATAGTTAGAAGAAACTCCATCTCCTCCATCTCCACTAAGAGTTTTATCCATCAATTGTTTACCACACCAATTTCTCACAAATCTTGAAACATTCCACCATTGGTTGTTGGTCATTCTAACAGCATTTCCTTGAATCTTTTCAATGACCATTGGATAAGAAAACTTAGAGCTTCCCTTTTTTTTTTATACATAGGAATCTTAACACGTACAATGTCACCAACAGCAAATGAACTTGATATTGTTCTTTTTCTTGAATCAAAATATTCTTTTTGCTTGGATTGTGCTAAAGCCATATTTTTCCTAACAACACAATCCATGTCAATAATAGAATTCATTTTTACCCATTTTGACATCCAACCAGACAGATTTTAGAGCATGGTTTTCTCCCACGTAAAAGTTCATAAGGAGAGACCCTGGTGGACGAATGAGGTGTTGTGCGGTAAAACCCCAGCATAGACCTATCCGCATTTTGAACATTACATTTTCCTGCTAAAGCCCATTGAACACAATTATTGAGGACACAGTTCATTCTTTCCACCAAACCATTTGCTTGTGGATGATAAAGCGAACTTCTACAGCGATTGATACCACTTTCTTTCAAAAATTGTCCAAATTCATGACTCACAAACTGCACGCCATTGTCACTTGCAATGGTTGATGGAAACCCCTCACGTAAAAATATGTTTTTTAGAAAATCAATCACATTCCTTGAATTAGGCTCCCCAATGAAACGCACTTCAGGCCATTTTGAGTAATAGTCAATTGCTACTATAGCAATTCTCGAAGATGATGGAAGAACATTAAACGGCCCAACTAGATCAATACCTATATTGCTCCATGGTGAATCAGGCAACTCAATGGGTTGTAACGGTGGTGTTCTTACAATAAAACTTTTCTCTGCTCCTGAACAAACAACACAATCACCAACATATATGTCTACATCTTTATCCATCTGAGGCCACCAAAAATATTCTCGTAACCTCCTCTTAGTAAATGTTCTTCCTAGATGCCCTTCATGTGCTCCTTTTACCAAACACAATTTCAATGTGTCAGGAGGATCCAACCTGCCATTACGTACCAATAAACCATCTTCAACGGAAATTTCTAAGGCAACTTTCACAAAAGTTTGCAATGCCAAGGAAACATTTTTTTCTCTGGGCCATCCCTCCTTGACATGTTTAATCACCTTAGAAAGCAAGTTGTCCTTTGTCAATTCAGCTCTCCATTCATCCTCGCTAATGGCATACATATCATCTAGTACTAGGCTTATGATAAAACAATCATCCTCATCTTCTAAACCCACATCACAATCTTCAACGGGAAATCTTGAAAAGTAATCAGCCCTCACATTTTTACTCCCTGGAATATAAGATATATCAAAATCATATTGCAGCAATTTAGTGGATAAAAGGGCTATACTCTGTGTTTGTTCCCTCAGTTTTTCACCAGAAAGATCAACGGACTGTGATCAGTACGAATCTGAAAATGTCTTCCCCAAATATATGGATTACATTTCCTTACTGCCCACCAACAGGCCAACAGTTCTCTTTCAATGACTGCAAAATTCAGCTTAGTACCACGTAAGACTCTTGATGCAAATCTTAACGTATTTTCAACTCCATTAAAACAACTTGAGTCAGAACAGCCCCTAACCCCAGACCACTCGCATCGACAGTAATGGTGCACATGACACTCGGATCAAAAGGCTCAAGAATCTTTGGACACACAAGTTGTGTTTTAATCCACTCAAAAGTATTCTGAGTAACATCTACCCAAATGAATTGAACATCTCTCTTAAGCATCTTAGTTAGAGGTTGGGCTCTTGTAGCATAATCTGGTACAAAACGAGAATAAAATTCACAAAGACCTATAAATGATTTAAGTCCATTCTTATCTATAGGAGCCGGGCTGTCAACAATGGCTTTAATGAGTGCAGGTCTGGGTTCTATACCTTGTTCGGACAATATATGTCCCAAATATTCAATTTTCTTGACATTGAAAACACATTTTTCTTGTTTCAACACAACACCACATTCTTGCATGACTTCTAGAACACAATAGAGAGTTTCATCGTGTGAATCATTTGAATCACCATGGATCAACACATCATCCTGAAATACGACCACACCCTTGATACCTTTGAGCATTCCTGACATAATCCAATGAAAACTGCTGCCGCAGAAGCTAGCCCGAAGGGCATACGACAATATTGATAAGATCCAAAAGGGGATAAAAATGCCGTGAGATGTCTGGTTGAAGGATCAAGTACAACTTGATGGTATGCTGACGCTAAATCTAGCTTTGAGAATACTTTTGAGCCACGAATCAAACTCAACATGTCAGCAATCTTTGGAAGTGGATGAGAGTCCACCCAAATATTCTTATTCATGCTGCGCAAATCCACACATACACGAAGATCGCCATTTTTTTCTTTGCGACCACTAACAGAGATAACCATAGCGAGGATTCTATTGGTTCTATGATCCCTCTTTTACACAAATCACTGAGTTCTTTTTCTAATTGATCTCTAACACTAAAAGGCACATTTCTTAAACGATGTTTCACAGGAATGGCACCTTCTTTCACTTTGATAACATGTGAAAAATCTTTAATTTTTCCAAGGCCTTTACTAAAAACTGATGGGTAGTGCTCAGACAACTTAGCTGTAAAATCATCAACCCCAACTATAGAAACTTGATCCTTAGTACCCGGTCGTAACACCATTTTGAACAAACCCTGATGGTATCATCCTAAGATTAACAGGCCCTTGATAGAAACATACATTTTACCATGTATGATCCTACTTCTAAATTCCATTGAATCTTCAAAGAAACCGGTCAATTAAATTTTCCTCCCTTCATAAGAGACCGGAGATCTATCTGGAGGCATCAAAGGACGGGAACCCCAAACCTCTGTGAACAACTCTTACGTTATCATTGTAATTCGCGCTCAGGAGTCAACCAGCAAATTGATTGTTTTCCCACCAATGTTAATGTCGGTATATGGATCTACGCATTCAGAACAATCTTCAACTGAACCAACTCTGTCTTGAACAACAACAACCAAGTCTTTTAAATAATCTTGTATTCTATGAAAATCCACATCATTGCTCTCATTAGTAGATACATTAGCAACAGACGGGGGGGACTGGTTAACTTCAGTTGAAACACGTTTACTGCTCTGACATATTTTCGCAAAATGACCAACCCTTCCACAAATTCTACAGACCACATTCCTAGCAGGACATGGCCGTCCAGACTTAAAATGTGGAAGATAACCACAACGGTAGCATATGTTACTCTGCTTGAAACCTTTGTTTTCAAAACGGTTGGTAGTGTTACTTTTTGTTTCCTTTGAACGAACAATTGAAACAGCATCGTTAGAAACAACCTTTTCATCTACCTCTTTTACAGAAATTTTCGAAAGCTCAATACTTTTAGCTGTATGTATTGTTTCCTCAATAGTAGGATTACCCATAGACAACAATTTTTGTTGTATGTTCTTGTCAAAACATTTGCAAATATATTGATCTCTTATTAATTGCTCATTGAACCCCTCAAATTGGCAATCAGCACTTAACTTCCTTAAAACAGAGATATAAGTCTCAACATCTTCACCTGGTTTTTGTTCCCTCTTAAAGAATTTATGTCTAATCACTACAATACTTGGCTGAATATCAAAACAAATTTCTAATTTTTTGACTGCTTCAGTATATTTATCAAGCTCCTCATAATTGGCATGCTGAACTAAATCAAGAAGATGCTTAAACACTGATCTCCCTTCGACACCAAATGAATTGAGGAGAAGATATTTTCTTCGTTCAGCCCTGAACATCGATGCTCCTATTGCACCAATGTATGTCACAAAGGTATCATACCAGCACCTCCATTGTATTGGCGGAATACCTGGTGATTCGAGGAAGGGCGTAGGAGGGGATACTGACTGAATTTTCACCTGATACGCTAGAATGAAAAAACTTTTAGTCAAAATTTCAGCATACACTTTTTTATAACACTCCTTAAAACTCAATTCTTCAATTAACTTCCTTGTCTATTACCCAATGTGAACATCACCAATACCTTGTAATGTTGATAGCTTTACACATGGAGAATTAAGAAAGAATACATGTAAAACAATATTTCCTTAGTGTTTGTGTCTCTATAATAGTGTATGTATCACTGTTCTCTGACACGCTGTACCATCCGTGTACAATTGCCTTTGAAAAATGTGCGTATCATTGTTCTTTGACACGCTGTACCATCCGTGTGTAATTGCTTTTGAAAAGTGTGCGTATCACTGTTACTCGACACGCCACCCTACTGTTGCTCAACACGCTCTTCTTCAGTGTGCGTGTCACTGTGTACTGCAACTTTTAACTGACATAACCTCAAATATCGCTGATGATTAGTGTGTGCGTCACTGTAATACGACACGCTTCAGTGTGTGTGTGTCACTGTATACTGCAGTTTCCGACTGACAGAACCTTAAATATCACTGATAAATAATGTTCGCGTTCACTGTTAATTAGTATGTGCGTCACTGTTATTCGACACGCTTCTCCTCACAGTGCGTATAATTGCGTCATGTATAATTTTACTGGTAAACCCAAAATTATACCCTATGTGCTATGTTTAAAGGTTTTGTCTTTCCAAAGCGCATATAATGTTGCGCAAATACCGCAGTTGTGCCAGTCTCAATAAAGTTATAAACAAGGATCTATTCAATTTCACCAATACTTTTCCTTGTTACAAAATGGTATCTGCGAAAAGGACGTAGAATGTTACGTTGTGGTTCAGCTGTCACAAAATGGCTCCTGCGTGAAGCATGTAGAACGTTGCGCTGCGGTTCAGCTGCGTTCCAGTGATGAAACGGAGACCGAAACTGCCTCTCAATACATTTTTTCCTTATTAAATCCTCCCACCGCCTGCCGGTGCCTCTAAAGGAAATTCCTTTAAATGTTATAGTATAAAGTACCTTTCCGTACGTTGTGAAGTGATAAGAAGTAACCTCGTCTAGTTCCGTCTTGCTCCAGAAGGTAAGCGTTTTGTATATCCTCTTTCCGTGGGTTAATCTGACACTTGTCCCTTCTCAAACCGATCGTCGCCACACTATTCTGTAGTAACTAAGTACACAACAGAATATAGTGTTTGAAGCAGATGCTTTATTCGGGACAAGTGCCGCGCAGCGACCAGCAGGGAAGTACATCAGAACATAACTGACTGTTGGATATACAAGCAAATACAATGACAGGAGTAGTCCCCAAGACTTGAAATATTGATAGCTCTAGAATAGATTAGAGATGAATAAGTGGTGGAAAAAAGAAATCATTTCTTTTTTAAGAAACCCCTCACTCACCGACCTGGTCGGTGACATGCTTCATCATCGGGGCCCACCCAAGTGACCGAGTGCCACTTAGGTGTGCTGCGACGCCTGCAACTGCAGCGGAGCTGGTTGTTTTTGTGTAGTGAGGGGTGAAAAAGTGAAATTGTTAGTGAGGTGAATTTAAAAAGGTAAACACCAGAATCTCCTTTGGAACTATTTATTCTGGAGTCCGTGTCACCTAATTAAAAACAAGTGTGATACTACTCATGGTTCTATTGGCCATATAGTATCCCAAAGTGGTTAAAAGAATATGATCGACATGTTTCAACCTGTTATAATTGTCGGTTTTCTTCAGGACCAGGATAGAAGGGACGAGAGGTCTACACACGCTAAGGTGCACCCTACTCAGACCCTACAGTGTAACTCCCGGGGACTCACGGTTGTCGTTCTATATACAGCATTCTGTGTATGAACTTTGGTGAGATGCTAAATGTGCCTCATGGACATCGCGGGTGGCTGATCTCCGAGCGTTTTGTCGGTTGGCGTCAGCCCGCCATCAACCCATTCTTCCAGCGCGGTGTCCCGCGATGTCCATGAGGCACATTTAGCATCTCACCAAAGTTCATACACAGAATGCTGTATATAGAACGACAACCGTGAGTCCCCGGGAGTTACACTGTAGGGTCTGAGTAGGGTGCACCTTAGCGTGTGTAGACCTCTCGTCCCTTCTATCCTGGTCCTGAAGAAAACCGACAATTATAACAGGGTGAAACATGTCGACCATATTCTTTTAACCACTTTGGGATACTATATGGCCAATAGAACCATGAGTAATATCACACTTGTTTTTAATTAGGTGACACGGACTCCAGAATAAATAGTTCCAAAGTAGATTCTGGTGTTTACCTTTTTAAATTCACCTCACTAACAATTTCACTTTTTCACCCCTCACTACACAAAAACAACCAGCTCCGCTGAAGTTGCAGGCGTCGCAGCACACCTAAGTGGCACTCGGTCACTTGGGTGGGCCCCGATGATGAAGCATGTCACCGACCAGGTCGGTGAGTGAGGGGTTTCTTAAAAAAGAAATGATTTCTTTTTTCCATCACTTATTCATCTCTTATCTATTCTAGAGCTTTCAATATTTCAAGTCTTGGGGACTACTCCTGTCATTGTTTTTGCTATATTAACCTAGGGGTTCAAGGAGTAGGTACCTAAAAAATACCCTTACTCTCTCTTTGGTACTAATGTTGGATATACAAGTCACTAGCAACATTCCAATAAAGAACTTATGTGGATTAGCACGAGAAGGCTCGTGCTAATCTATTGAACTAATGAAACTACTACACAATGTTATACCCTGCAAGACTTTGAGTGTCATTTGAGGGCAAGACCAAGATAAATAAAGACCCTCAAGAACTGCAGCAAAATCTTAAAATACACGGCAAAGCAAACAAGAAGAAACCTTCACAGAAGTCCGGGGGTGTGGAGGGCGAACAGCACGGCGATTCAGAATAACCAGACTGGCGGGTTTGGGGCATACTTTGCATCTCGTTCAGAACAGTATGTAAGCAAATTATGGTATAATGTACAGGAAAGTTACACGCCCCGCTTGTATCTGGAAGCGGGGATAAGTTTATGCCAACAATGCTCCGGAGACAACACAAATGAAGACAAAAAGATGTGTTTGTTCTATAATTGCAGTAGAATGTACGAGGTAGTACCAAATATAATCGGCAGTAGCGATAATTACCTGGATGGTAATGTATTAGAAGGGCGGCAAAGAGGCCATCAGTTGGCACAGTTAAGTGGGCAACCACCTCCCCCAGTGTAACACACTCCGGGGAGTACGTTTAAGTTGTATTACTTTAGATTATGGGGACGGGTGGGTTTCAGATGTTGAATTCAAGCCATGTCGTAAGTTCTGGGCCATGGCGTGGGTGGGGGGAGAGTAACACAGTCAGGCTGTTAGCTAGTAACCCTAAGTTAATTGTGATTAGCACGTGCTGTTCATGTGTATGGTTTTACATTGAGAGTATTCTGTATAATAGGAACCTACTATGTCCATAGAACACACCACTAACACTAATGTCCATTTAAAATGTATGCCATGGAATGTAAGGGGCCTAAATAATCACAGAGAAATTCGCAATGTGGTGTCCTATTTGCAGCAACACCACGTGGATGTGGCCATACTACATGAGACCCGCCTTCCCTCAGGTACAGACCTGCTTTTGTCAAGAAGAATGAAAGGGAACATGCATAGTGTCGGGAATCACTTCACATGCCAGAGGGATCCTGATTTGGATGCGCAGAAATTTTGGATTCCAAGTACAGGAGGTGGAAATGGATACCTAGGACAGATATGTAATAGCTAAATGCCATAAGGATAACTTTAACGTGTTATTAATCGGCGCATATGGGCCGAATCACGATGATCCCCGATTTTACCGCACCCTGCGCGGCAAAATAACGCAACACTCAGACATGCTACAACTCTGGGGGAGACTTTAACTGTCTACAAAACCCAGACTTAGACAGATCGAAACATCTCCCCAAACGTCCCTCCAAGACTGCGAGAGCGGTAGCCGACATAGCAGAGGCGGAGGATTTAGTAGACGTCTGGCGAAATTGCTCACCCTTGGGTTGTGAATACACACACTATTCATCTGTGCACAATACCCACACTAGGATAGATTATTGGTATGCATCCCGGGAACTGTTACCCCTCATGACCCAATGCGGGCACATGGCCTGCACGCTTTCCAACCATTCTCCTGTATTGTTGCAGGTGAATATAAAGGGCATACAGCACAGAGTACCTACCTGGCACTTCCTTGAATGGTTCAAACTGGCAAAGTAATAATTCCCGCCTTTCTATTGAGGCGTCTCTTGGTCATCCTATAATGCCAACTTCTTGACTATCTTGACTGTCCGTGATTCGCTTGTGAGACTGGCTTTCACCTGATGGATTCTCCAAGAAAAATTGAGCGGTGTCTTCCCAATTTTTTGTTGGATTTCCCATGCATGCACTTGCGCTTTCAAGAGTACTTGATGACTGGTGAAGTTAGAGTTATCGGAGTTGTCATTTGACAGCTTGCAGGTCTGCCAGGCTGATGAACAACATATTGCAAAATCTGAAGTTTGGGGGGCTGGAGAGTATAGAAAGTCAGTGATTTACACCTTCCTGCCTATCGTGTTTTTTTTAGGTGGTGTTGCTATTTGGGCTTCAAGGTTGGGGGCTGATTGAGTCTCCACAGACAGTGACTCTATGGCCCTCTTATTCTTCCTCGAGCAGGGTTTTCTCCCTGGTTTCGCCTCTTGTCTTGTTCTGCTCCTACCAGATCTCATGGTGGCAATACAAGGGGATGCAATAGTTGATAAAGTCACTGTGGGTGATAGACCTCGTTGATTGGTGTTACCTGGCACCAGAGCTCTCCCAATGCACTTGAGCCCGACTCAGGTGCTTCTGCGGGACCAAGATCTCGTTCCGCGGGCGATGCTCACTCACTGGGCTAGTACCCCTCGAATTGTTGCTTGGTCCCTTCTCCTCTACTCCTCAACTCAACACTGGCTCATTGGTAAAAAGTCTTCCTTGCCAAAATTACTCTTGTTGTGACCCCTTGTGCACCCCCCAAGGGGATACTCAGGGGGTGCCCAGGGAGCTATTAGCAGGGTGCTGGCAGGGTACTATTACCCACAGGTACCTATTTGGGTTTTTGCTGGGATTTTAGCTCAAAATACAAGAGAGTGAGAAGGAGTGAGAAGGGGGGTGGGAGACCATCTTTTGTCAAGAAGTAAAGGAGTTACACTTTGAGACGCTGATCTTACTGTGTTAAAGTGGAGGTAGACAGGGCTAAAATGCACCAGTTCTGAGCCTCCGGGTTGGAGGCACTAAAATGGATCCGTTAGCTCTTAGTTCCTTTTTCTGTAGTAAAACGCTCTTATTAAATGAAGTCATTTAGGGGCACCCGGGTTCAACTTGTAGTTTAACTAGTACAAAACAGAGCCATGTTTTCCAAAACAGCTGCTCTGAGGAATACTGGCAGCCTATTCCTCTAGCAGAGCCACCCTACAAGCAGAGCTTCTTTTGGGAAAATTGAGGATTAACTCAGGGTATTATTGGAAAAGAGGCATCAGCTCGCCTTAATTTTATTTTCATCATGTGTCCTCTGAACATTGAGGAGAGACTTCATTTCCAGCTGCGAACACAGTCACCTGTAATTCGCATATACATGGAATACTTCCTTCGCACTGTGGAGATATGCCACTTGTGTACCACCTCCGATTTAATCAAATCTCGACACCAGGAAAATTGAACATTTCATCCATATTTTTCAAACATGGGAAAATAGAGAGTCACCCGTGAGCTGACAGACTTCTCCTCTGGCGAATGGCTCAGATTGACAGAGAAAACATCTTCTCGATGACTGGGGAAAGTAGTCTCTTCAATTTGAGACAAGCTGCAAGGAGACAAATGTATGTAGTAATAAAAAAAGAACTAAAATGGCAAACAATGGAAAATGTGTAAGCTTAGGAAAAATAACCTTCTTAGCAGGCAAATATATAGTTGTTTTGGTTGATTATTTTCCAAAGTGGCCTACAGTCAAATTTGTGAAATGTGTTGATACAAAAACTATTATTTGTTTCTTGTCAGAAATCGTCACCAGTGAAGCTATTCAGCATACTCTTGTAACAGATAATGGAGTCCAACTAGTCTCTGGGGAGATGAGAGATTTCATTCATAGTTTGGCCATCACACACGTTACCACACCTTTATATTGTCCTTGTGCCAATGGTTTGGTTGAACGCACTAACAGGACGATAAAGGAAGCCTTACAGTTAGCTATGATTTCTAATAAACCCATTGTACAATCCATCAAAAGTATGCTTTGGTCTTATCACATCACTCCCGATTCTGTTACAGGTTGTTCTCCATTCTGTATGCTAAGAGGTCGCAAACCTGTATCTAAGTGAACTCCAAATTGGTTATTTGATCATAACTTCTTCCACTTGGAAGAGTATGAGATTAAAAAGAAAATTATCAATCACCAAAAGAGTATTAAAAAGCAGAATGATACCAGAAGAGGCGTTAAAGCTCAAAAATGGAGAGCTGGACAATGTGTTTGAATAAGAAAACCAAATACGACATATAACAAATACAATGATCCTGAAAAGGTAAAGGAGATTATGAAAAATGTAGTAATATTTGAAAATGGACAGCTATGGAGAATGCACAGGCTTGTTCCGCACGATACAGGGGCTCAAGAGAAGGTCAATCAAACTGAATCCTTATTTGTATATGGGTGATGTGTTGTAATTTAAGTTTATATATACATTATTATACTTAATATTTTTCCTCAGCTTCAGGTGTTATTATAGTTGGTACCTTCCCCTGTACTCCCCCCTCTGTTTTACTATAATACTATGGGGCATTTTTGGACTTGGCCCTTCTGGCAGGTTCACCCCTAAACTTTTTGCTTGTACTTGTGAATTGGTGGTAGTAATTTTTGGGTCTCTGCGCACTTTTCCCTGTGTCCCAGAGTAAAAGTGCGTGCGTGTGATGAGATAGGCCTGCCCTCCCATAGGAATGCATGGGGAATGTATGTGTCCCTGGTAGTTCCTGATGCGTGGGGTGTACAGGCTCGAGTCTGGTATGTGCGGACTCGTGTGATTGAATGCTGCAAAATGATGTATGCGGCGTGTGTGTGTCTAGTATGGAAGTACCACTTCTAGACATGGTTATGTGTGTGCTGTGAAAGTGCTGGAGCGTGATTGGCTGGAGCTGACTGGCAAGCCTGGCTCCAGGAAGTCTGGATGGGTCTGCCCAGGAGTGAGTGGAGAGATTAGCATGCTGATGTGAGGGGAAGGCTGCACCTGGTTCCTGAATGGGGCCGGGCTTTCCCCACACAATGCTGGCTCCGCCCCCTGTGGTGCGTACAAACGACCCTAGCCCTGCCAGTGAATAGAGTGAGGGCTGAGCACATCAAGGGTGCTACAAAACCAGCTGCAACTGGTTTCTCCCCCACCCTGCACCTACAGAGAAAGAAATGTACAGTATAAGAAGGGGCTGTGTCCCCTTACAATTTGTTCTCTTCCAGGATCCTGAGGGGGCTGCTGCTGTTGCTGGGCAGGAGGACCGCCACTTGGATTGTCTCCCTGCCTGGAGACCCAGTGAGCTGGCTCTGGGCCCAGCCTTGCCCCCTTGCCCGCCTAAGAACTTTGCTGGACTTTGGGCTTGAGGGCGCTCTCTCCTGCCTTTCAGAGCTGGGGAGCGCTGAGATGCCCTGCTGGCGCTGAGGAGCGCTTTACCTTTCCATTAGCGCTGGAAAGCGCTTGTTCTTGACCTTCGGCGCTTGGGAGCGCTGTGGCGCTTGGGAGCGCTGTGGACCTATGCCTAGCGCTGGGAGCGCTTTATTTTATTGATTGCGCTTGAGAGCGCTTTGTTTCACAGCCGGTGCCCACCCGGCATTGCCCAGAGATTGGGAGCCCACCCCGCGATTAATTCAGCCCCAGTCTACGAGTGCCTGACACGGGCCGCCGCGTTGCCCGCGACGACCCGGAAGTGGTTGCCCGGCCGGCCAATTGCGGTGCGGCCTTGCCGGAAGTCCCGCCCCGCAGCCGGCGTCCCTCCCCCGGGGCTCCCAAGAGCGAGGGAGAGCCCCGGAGCACAGCGGAGGAACCGGGAGACCCAAGCGGAGGCCCCAGCAAGAGAGCCGGTGAGTGGAGGCCGGGAGAGCGAGTGAATGGAGGAGGGCGTCGGGACACACTGTCGGTGCCCGCCCTCTCCCCTCCAGGACCACGGCCGCATTTTGTGTTTAGAGCCTAGAAAGGCTCTTGGGGCAATTGTGATTGTTTCTGAGTCCCCCGAAAGGGACTCCAATGACGCCCGCATTCCTGTAATTGGAGCCAGAGGCTCCTGGGGGCAATTTGGTGCATTTCCTTGGGCCCACGAGGCTCCACGCCCACACCAGTGACGAGCCCTGAGAGGCTCCGGGCATTTCTGCTTTCGAGCCCACATGGCTCCCCGCGCCCGCAATTGTGTTTTTAGCCCTGAGAGGCTCTTGGGCCCCAGTTGTTCTTTGAGCCTGAGAGGCTCACCGCCCATATCGTTTTAGAGCGCTGAAGCTCTTGAGTGCCCACATTTGTTTTACGAGCCCAGAGAGGCTCGAGGTGCCGGTTGGTTTATGTAGAGCCCCGCGAGGCTCTTGAGACTCAGTCAGGTGGTTAGAGCCCCGTGGCTCCCACGCTGTGAAGCCCTCACCATTGTTCTTGAGCCCTCAAGGCTCCAACGTGGGCTCATCAGTATATACAGCTGCCCAGCACTTTGTGGGCAGTTGCCACGTTTAGGTTTTGGCGCAGTGGCGCAACCTGGACCCTGGACTTTGATGCAAGTTCTGTGCTAATGTGATTTCTGCGAAGTGTTCTTTGCTGCACCTCTGAATGTGTTGTAGATGCGTCATGTGCCTTGTTCCTTACACCGCTGAATGTAGGTTCTGCATCATGTGTTTTCCTTCCCTACACCTCTGAATGTGTTGTGATACATCATGTGTGATATGCCTATACCCCTACAGGTATTGTGATACTTAGGTGGTTGTTGTTCTCCTAGTGCAGGTGGTGCTAGTGAGGTCCTGGTTACTGGTGTGTGCTTTATGTTCTAATTTGTGCTACAGTGATTTTACATTCTAAGTTCTAAAAGTGCTGATTCCTGACAGTGGTCCAGGTGGCCCTGTCTTGTACATATCCCCTGTAAATTCTGCCCGTGCCTGTTGGCACATTGTAAAGTGTGTGTTTTTATCTAATGTGTTTTGGTGTAATACAAAGGCTATTTTTATACATAACCTTGTGTGGAGTTTCCTTTGTGGTGGGCCTTGGGTGTTGTGGCTGGGGTGCGTGCGCAAATACTTAACTCACATCGCCTCCAAGTTTAGCCTTGCTGCTCGTGCTACGTTACCAAGGGGGTGAGCAGGGGTTATCTTGGCGTGTAACTCCCTTGCCCTGACGTGGAAGTGGGGGCTCTGACTGACTTTGGTGCAAGCCCTGGCTAGCCAGGGATCCCATTTCTAACAGGTATATTATCAAGGACCGGTGTTAAAATTATCGCCGTTATATCGGCAGGAAACTGCAGGTAAAACAGCGATAATGGGCTTGATAATACGCCCTTGTTAATTCCCATAGAAGCCCATGTTCTGGTATTAACATGGGCTGTTATGGGAATTAACAAGGGCGTATTATCAAGCCCATTATCGCAGTTTTATCAGCAGTTTCCTGCCGATAAAACAGCGATAATTTTAACACCGGTCCTTGATAATATGCCCCTGTGTTCCATGGAACTGCTGATTCTCTGGGAGTGCAGTTTAAAATGTTGGTGACAGTCAGTTGAGGCGTTTGACTGACAGGGTGATTTTCTGTTGGAAACACCCATCCTTTACAATAAAACTTGTTTTCCTTTGTGGATTCTTGGATTTCTTTGGATTTCCTAATATCACCACCCTACCATAAAGTTGGGCCACACTGTAGGTTTCCAACAGGGTGTAGGCTTCAGACATGGGCACACATTCAGCTGCGCCTGCACATCGTCAGTCGGGAGGAGGCTTTCTTATTTTAAACTCCAGCTAGTTTAAAACAAAGGCCAAACTTAAGGAGCCATCAGGCCTCCTTTTGTACTAGAATCTTGGCTGGGAGCTATCTGGAGCTTCACCCCTAAATGCAATTGGGGTAGAACTAAGGCACATAGCTTATCAATTCACAGGTACTTAAGAGAGGCATGGTTTTGACTTTGTTCAGTTCCTGTAAATAAGAGATATGCATGCACGCCTCATCATTGCCTGCTTCCTCCATCATGAACAGGTTCGACAGCTCCTCACTGCAGCCCTCTCCCAAGATCCGTTTGACTTTGAGGGACATGAGATCCACATTGCTGCAGATTTCTCCAGAGAGACCAATGACAAGAGGAAGGCCTTCCTAGCTTTCCACCCCAATTGAGGAGGCTGGACATCAAATTCGGCCTCTTTGAACCAGCGTGTATGTGGATCATGACGGATGGCATGTCAAAGGACTACTTCGATCCAGGGGATGCTCGCTTAATCCTGGAAGGCCTAATGGATCAGTGGATGGACAGCCTCACCTGTGAAAGCATCAGCAGTGCTCAACTCATTGGACAAGCTCCTCTCAGCAAGTGGGAGCTGGTGCCCTGGAGGGGTCCGACATCGAGTGGCAAGGACAAGGCAATAAGGGTGGTGGTGGAGATCACACAAGATTTTAGGATTTATAAATACAGCCCACCCGAGGACTGAGGCAGCTACCTTTGTGCCCCCGGTGTTTCATACCTGTTTTGGCTGCTGGTCTGTAGGAAATGCAGCGCCCTCCTGTAGGAGAGTAGGGTCTGCTATCCAATGGTCAACCCATTTTTTTGCTTTTTGCTTCACTGGTTTACAACTTAATGTGGCTGTGGGCCTGCTAATCAGACCCACAGCCCTGCTGTTCTCTCTCTAAATTCACAACAATGTACTTTAGGTACATCACCAATTGGGATTGGGTCACCTTATGAGCCCCTGTACAGTGTACTATAGGTACCCATGGCATAGGCGCATCCAAGGCCTACCAGGGGCTGCAGCACATCTTTTGCCACCACTGGCTGGCCATCCAAACTGACACAACTGGCTGATCACTCAGCTGGGGTAAGGTCGTGTAATCACCCCTTGCTTAGATATAGTATACCTATGTCTAAACCTATATCTGGACACATATACACCTATAAGTCACTCCTATGGCAGGCCTTAACAATCCTGAGGACAGAGTGCTTGGTTTTATGTGAAATGGTGCTCTAGCATGAGCTGAGCCTGTCTGCAGCTTTCGGAACCATGTCCTTATAGCTGTTCCATAATACTGCCATACCATATACTCTTAAGTGCATTATAATCCACGCGGTTAGATGCTATCTTTGGTTTGGCTTTATCAAAACATGTCGTGTAAGGTGTCATACGCTTTGGAATACTACCCCCTCGCCAATTCTGGCGACGGGGGAAGCATTCCACCCTTCTAGAGGGAAAAGACATGTTACTAAAATTAATCCCGGTTAAAGTTAACCAGAGCCTCAGCATCACAAAATGGATGCTGCTGCCACAGACACAAGACTGGCTGCTGCTGGCCGAAACTCCGGCAGCGGAGGCCTTGACAATAGGTTTCCTGTCACAGGGAGGTGCTAGCACCACCCCAGACAGGAGATAGTGGATTGGGGCAGGGAGGGCTGAATGAGACAAGGTGTCTCATGCATAGGCCAGTTCAAACCGGTGCTGGGGCACTCCAGCCCCAGCTCTGGCGTGAAACTGGACAAAAGGAAAGGGGTGTAACCACCCCCTTCCTGGGTCCCACCCATAGGAGGGACCTAGCAGGTAATCCAGCCCCTTGATTTGGAATGAAGGTAGGAGTTGTGTCCCAAGACTTTAGATAATCCTGACTGAAACTTTGATACAAAACTCTGGACCCTTCATCATCCTACTCGACGTAGAAGACTGAAGAATCTCCCTTGTGGTCAAGGAGTGACCACCCTGTGCAAGCAGGCACCATCAAGCGCTCAACGGTTTGCTTTGTTGTTGCTCTCGCCGGGGCTCGAACGACAGGGACCGACAAGAGCCAGACTTCCAGACATCCAACAGCCTGATCCACAGCCACAGCAAAGCTGAGACCCGTGGAGGCGACGCGAGACGTGGGACCGGCCATCTTGGAAAGCCAGCGAAGTGCTTTCTGCGCAGCTCCTGAGGAACCCTCGAAGCTGTGCATTGGGGATTGAGAGGCCCCAGCCACGAGCATCCTTTGCACCAAAGCATGGGCGGATTTTGCGGATCCACGATTCACGGATTTGCGTATTCACGGATCGTGGATCCGCAAAATCCGCGGATCGGCGGATTTGTGCATCGGCGGATTTGGGACGGGGCTTCCATGCCAGGACCATCGTGCCAGAATGAACCCTGTAAGACTCCGTATTTAACAGGGATGTCACTAAACTGTGGTTAAACATTGCAAAAATTGGAAATAATTTGTTCGCTTGGCATATAAACACATACCTTAGTGTGAGTCTTCTGCACAAAAGAAAAAAAAATATGCTCCGTTTTATTTAAAAGACACTGTGAAGCAAAGCAAAGGTCACAGAAAAGACAGAATCCGACACAATGAGCCTTCACGTCTATGCTAATGCTTCTCACATCAAGCCTGCAAACATGAAATAATAAATTTAGCAAAACAAGCAAAATGACCCTGCTGGTTGGTTGGTTTTCCAGAGAGCATCTACATATTTTAGAAACGTACAACCTTCTAATAGAAATGAATAAGCTACTCAACCATAAAGTTGCTATGCCAGATATGCTTGTTCTGATTGGAAAGGGCAACTGCTATCTGCGGTATTGATAATACTTTTCAAATTTCATCTGCTTTTGTTTGCACTCTGCGTCGTCTGCTTAAACACACTGAGAATAATAATGAATCCCGGCATTATCTTCATATTTATTCAAGAAGACGCCACCGTTTTGTGCCATACCTCTACTCAACCGGAGTACTTTCTACTGGATAATCAGTCAGTGCTGCTACCTCGTTGGGTAAATGTATAGTGCTTTTACTACACTACAGCTACCTAAAGTGCCAGAGAGTTGTCTACAGCGACCAGGTGTGTGTTACTATGCAATCGCGCCGAAGGGCGCAGGGGTCCCGTGAGTGAGCTATCATAGTGGGTAAATGGCGGGAAGACGGTGCACACCACGAGTGTGTGGGCGGTTTAATTTTTGTGCCAGGACTGTCGTGCCAGAATGAACCCTGCCCTTCATATTTATTCAAGAAGACGCCACCGTTTTGTGCCTGTTGTAACTATTTTACGATGGCGCCGGCAAGCTGCCAGCGCCATCCTAAAATAGTTACTAAATTAGCTTCAACAGGAAGCTCGAATAGATAAAATAAAGCAGATGCACGAGCGCCTGCTTGATTTTATCTATTAGTGCTTCCTGTTGAAGCTAATTTAGTAACTATTTTACGATGGCACTGGCAGCTTGCCGGCGCCATCGTAAATTACTTACAACAACAGGCCAGGGAGGCTTGAACTTTTGGCCTCGGAATCCGCCGCTCGCGGATTGCGAATTTTCGGTAAATTCGCGAGAGTTCGCGGATTTACCGAAAATTCGCAAAATCCGCGAGCGTAGCGGATTTTGCGCTCATTCTTAATCACCTCTCCACACTCACTGAGTGCTGCGTGGGGCCCTTTTGCATTTTCCTGCTTGACGCGTCTGTCTGGTCACTTGCCCATTGGCTAGGGGCCTCTGTGACGACAAACCTTAGAATTTACAATGCTGGTCTGGTTGCTCCAGACTGGCCCTTGCTCCCCTGAAAAGGAGCAGCCCATCAGACCTTGCTGGTCTGAGCCAGAAGCCATCTTTGATTCCTGCGTGGGTTGCATTTGCCAAGGCCTGTTGACTCCGAATTGAGATCCGACACCGCCGACAGCGAGAGCCTTTGTGGGACAGTCTGTGCCCAGTGCCCGGTCATCATCGACACCTCCTGGTCCACGTGGCAGCAGAGACAAGCTTCACGACATCACCTGATCGCAACCTGACATCGCCTGGTTCCTTCCTGGTTCCTTCCTGGTCACTGGCTAGTGACCCAGACTCTGTCCCCTCTCCTTTCAGGTACTCTACATCTTCGATCCACCCTTGGATCCAACTGGACTCTTCTCTCCTGGTCGCCTGCAGCATCTTTTGCCCAAGGCTCCATGGAACTCCACGACGAAACCCGACACACTTTGACACCTATGCACCCCCTTCCTGTGGGTGAGGTAACGCGAGTACTACGGTGCTCCTCTAGAGATTTACATCCCTAGTGTCCTAGTTTTAAGTGGTTAAGTTCTAGTCCATCTAATTAACAAAAGGAGGGAGAGAGAGAAGTTGAGGGTGGATTACTTCTCCCAGACAATGTAAATAAACAACAAGAATCCACTGGATCAGTTAATGTGCACCACACCCCACCTTACTCACGTTTTTCTAGGTAAAAAAGTGTATTTACAAAGAGTGGAGAAGTAGAACTATAATGTGCCTACAGATCTCAATAAAGTTGTCTGCCAATATGCAAAAAACTTATGATTTTTCAGGACATTGCCTCATGAGCCTCTGAACGTTGGGGGTTGATGCTCTGGCCCAAATCGAGTTACAGCAACAGGAATCACCTTGCTTCCCCGAACGCGGCTCCTTCTAGTCCAGTCGGAAGACTTCCAAATCTGCAACTTTCTAACTTTTCGCACCCATTGACTTCTATTGGTGCACGCGTGTGCATTTAGACACTGCACCCGCATCCTGTGGGCCTCCTACGTCCTAAGGTACTTACTGCTGTTAGCCCAGGTGTTAGAACCGGGGTCTCTAGTTGGCAGGGGTATGCACCCTAGTCCAAGTAGGGACCACCGCTTCCGACCTGGTAGCTTGGCGCAGAGCAGCAAAGGCATAACTTCAGAGGCAATGAGTAAAGTATTTGTGCAACACACAACGGCGATGACACAGTAAAAACACTCACAAAAGGAACACCACACCAGTTTTGTATAAGAATAAGAATTTCTTTATCTAAAAAATATGCGAGAACCAAAAGCAGGTAAATCCACCTCCAGGCAAGATCAATAATGAAAAGGATTCCAGTTTCCAAGCAAGATCAATAATCAATAAGAATGAATCCAGTTCCCAGGCCTGATCAAATCACCAAAAGCTCATGTGTGCCAAGGGCTCCTGCTGGTAATGTCTTTCTCACAGTGTCCTTGGATGGCAAAAGTTCACTTGAGGTAGGTTCTTATGGTCAAAATTCACTGTGGGAAGGTTCTTAGGCCAAAGTTCCCTTGCAGCGTAATAAGTGTGCCTCTCATAGAAATGATGCTCCCAGCGTAGGAAGTGTGGCTGCCCAGGCGCTGCTGGTAATGCTAAAAAATGCCCCAGTGTCAATTACCAAGTAATTATGCCCCCGTAGGCCGGTCAGTGAAGGACGGTTCCCAGCCAAGCACAAAGCTCACACTCCAGGTACCCGGCCAACCCGCACCCCGCCCCCTCGCAGCAGCCTGGTTGCACTGAGGCGTTACCTGGGGTGGTGGTTGCGGGCGCGGGTGCGAGGCTCCTCTCCCCCTGGGGCCTCGGGCTCAGCAGGCACTGCACGGGTGGGGGTCACGGCCACACAGCGCTCCTTCAGCACAGCGCTTAACAGTGCCTCCAAGTCCGGGGCAACGACGGAGCCTCCTGCCACACAGTGCTTCGCTTCTCGTCCCCAGTGGCAGTGACCTCAGGGCCAGTTTCAGATGGCTTGCGCCAGAAGCAGAGGCAATCACAGAGCCCTCGGGAGGATCACAGGGCAAGCAGTGCTGAGGGCAGGCCCAGCGTTGCAGGGCAAATCTTGAGAGTGTTGTTGCTGTTCCAAAGGTCAGTCTTTAAAACGCTGTGGTCCAAGGACAGGTAGTTTCCTTTAGCTTAAAAAGGGTGCAGTCCCAAAAAGGCAATCTTTAAAAGGTGGTTCAAAGAAAAGTAGTTCCTTTGGGATGTTGTGGAGACACTCTGGTGGTGATGTTGCAGTCTCCCCTGCAGGGCAGGATCAGCAGACAGTAGGGCAGCTCAGCAGGTTGTGGGGCAGCAGTTCCTTGGAGCAGTCAGCCTCCTTCCCAGTGGCAATCCTCTTGCGCAGCAGTCCTCACTCCAGCAGGGATTCTTCCAGGTCCAGCAGTGTAACAAGAATGTGAGGCCAGGACCCTCCCTTATATATCTTTTTAGTCTAGGGGCTAGAAAGTGGTGGAAGTCTCTGGAAGGGTCTGGGGGCAGGGGCTTCTGGAAGAGTCCAGGGAGTTCTGGTATGTTCCCTGCCTTCCCTGACCTAGCTGTCACAGTGACGAGAGACAGGCCGTTAAGGCTACAGTGGGCAGCCCATCACAGCTCATCCCAGGGAAGAAGGTGTGAATCACCACTCCCGCCTCCCAACCCAGGCAGGCTATCAGTATGCAGAGGGGAGGGGGGAGTCTGCAGAGCCTAATCTAAGTGTAGGCAGGAAAAGGTCCCCTTTATAAAAGTGGGATCTCTAGCGTAGTAATGTCCAAACCCTATATATCATTGGAAAGGGTTCCCCGCCCCGAGTCCAACAAGACCAAACATGACAGACTTATTAGGTCCCTGTCAGAAGTTATCCCATAAGGAGAGGTTCCCAATATTATCCTATGGAGGATTAGCCTTACTGCAGTATCAGGGGCTTGTGGCAGATATGCCAGCCTCACTATGTTTTAGGGGAGAACACCTGCACCTCAGCACTGTTTAGCAGTGGTGAGGCGCCCAGAGTCCTAAGTCCAACAAAATGTAAGGTAAAAATGGGAGGCAAAAAGGGCAAAAATGTAGGGGAGACCACCTTAAGGCTGACAGGTCTAACACGTGTCCCCCCCAGCTGAAAGTGGGGAGAACTACCCAACCTCTAGGGAGTTCTCATCACTAAGGCGGAAAAACCTAGAGAGACCGTCGGCATTGGCGTGGTCTACTCCGGGTCTGTGTTCCACCCTGAAGTCCATCCCCTGTAGAGAAATGGACCACCTCAACAATTTGGGATTCTCGCCCCTCATTTGCATGAGCCACCTGAGGGGCCGGTGGTCAGTCTGAATCAGGAAGTGGGAGCCAAACAAGTATGGCCTCAGCTTCTTCACAGCCCAGACCACCGCGAAGGCTTCTCTCTCTATCGCACCCCACCGCTGTTCTCGGGGGAGCAGCCTCCTGGAGATGAAGGCTACTGGTTGGTCCCTTCCCTCCTCATTGAGTTGCGAAAGTACCGCCCCTATGCCATGTTCTGAGGCATCCGTTTGGACAATGAACTCTTTGGAGAAGTCAGGGGCCCTGAGCACAGGAGCGGTGCACATGGCCTGCTTTAGAGAGTCAAAGGCTTTTTGGCAAGCCTCCGTCCAGATCACTTTCCTAGGGTATTTCTTATAGGTTAGCTCAGTCAAGGGGGCCACAATGGTGCCATAGCCCTTGACAAATCTGCGGTAGTAACCTGTGAGGCCCAGGAATGCCCTGACCTCAGTCTGTGTTTTGGGAGGCTCCCAGGCCAGGATGGTTTCTATCTTGGCCTGTAGGGGCTGCACCTTGCCCCCGCCTACCAAGTGTCCTAGGTAGACTACCGACCCCTGCCCTATCTGGCATTTGCTAGCTTTGATAGTCAGGCCTGCCTGCTGCAGAGCCTGAAGCACTTCCTGGAGGTGACCCAAATGGTCCTCCCAGCTGCTACTGAATACAGCTATGTCGTCCAGGTAGGCAGCAGAGAAGGCCTCTAAACCGGAGAGGACCCGGTTCACCAGCCGCTGGAACGTGGCAGGAGCATTTTTCAGTCCAAAGGGCATCACCCTAAACTGGTAGTGGCCCTCTGGGGTGGAAAAGGCGGACCTCTCTTTAGCTCCATCTGTTAGGGCGATCTGCCAGTACCCTGACATGAGGTCAAAGGTACTCAGGCCCTAGTCGGTCAATGAGCTCATCCGCCCTAGGGATAGGATGAGCATCAGTCTTGGTCACAGAGTTCAGTCCTCTGTAATCCACACAGAACCTAAGTTCTGGTGTGGTGCCCGGTGGGGCAGCTTTTGGTACCAGAACCACCGGACTGGACCAAGGGCTGTTCGAGGGCTCTATCACCCCCAACTCCAGCATCTTAGTGACCTCACTCTGGATGCTGGCCTTCACCTTATTTGACAACCTGTAAGACTTGGACTTGACAGGGGGGCTGTCTCCCGTGTCCACATCATGGGTACACAGGTGGGTAATCCCAGGGATAAGGGAGAACACTGAGGAGAACTGCCCCAGGACCTGGTGACAGTCCCTCTGTTGCTCAGGAGTCAAGGATGGGGAGAGGACCACTCCCTCCACCGATCCATCCTTCTCTTTGGAAGCAAAGAGGTCCGGGAGAGGTTCACTTTCCTCTTCCTCGGCCCCATCAGTCACCATCAGTAAGGTGAGCTCAGACCTCTCATGGTGGGGTTTGAGGCGGTTGGCGTGTAGTACCCTGTGGGGCTGCCTGGGGGTCTTAAGGTCCACTAGGTAAGTGGCCTTGCCCTTCTTCTCCAATATCTCATAAGGGCCCGTCCAGCGATCCTGGAGGGCACTAAGCTCTCCAGGCTCCACGACCCACACCTTCTGTCCAGGTTTTAGCTCCACAGGGTGAGAATTCTGGTCGTACCATTCCTTCATTACCGCCTGGCTGGCCTCTAAGTTGTCAGAAGCTTGCTTCCACAACTTAGCCATTTGGCTGCGGAAGGCCAGCATGTAGCTCACTACATCTTGGGGAAGCCTCCTTGGAGTCTTCTCCCACCCATCCTTCACTAAACTGAGAGGTCCCCTAACAGGGTGACCGTACAAAAGCTCAAAGGGGCTGAAGCCCACTCCCTTCTGCGGTACCTCCCTGTAGGAAAACAACAAACAGGGCAAGAGGATGTCCCACTTTTTCCTCAGGCCCTCAGGCAGACTCCTGATCATGCCCTTTAGGGTCTTGTTAAATCTCTCCACGAGACCATTGGTCTGTGGGTGGTAAGGGGTGGAGAACTTATAAGTAACCCCACACTCCTTCCACATGGCTTGCATGTAGGCAGACATAAAGTTGGTACCCCTGTCGGACACCACCTCCTTGGGAAAACCCACTCTTGTAAAAATCCCCATCAGGGCCCGTGCCACTGCAGGTGCAGTGATGGTTCTCAGAGGAATAGCCTCTGGGTACCGGGTGGCGTGGTCCACCAGAACCAGGATAAACCTGTGACCAGAAGAAGTCGGTGGATCCATAGGCCCCACAATGTCGATGCCCACCCTCTCAAAGGGGGTGCTAACGACAGGTAGTGGTTCCAGGGGAGCCTTCAGCTTAGCCCCTGTTTTCCCACTGGCTTGGCAGGTCAGACAGGTCCTGCAGAAGGTATCTGAGGAGACCCTCATCTGCGGCCAATAAAAATGTGGGACAAGCCTAGCAAAGGTCTTGTCTTGGCCCAAGTGTCCTGCCAAAGGGATCTCATGGGCCAGTTCCAAAAGAAAGGCCCTGTAGCACTGGGGGACCACTAAGGCCCTCGATGACCCATGCACAGGAGCCTTGGGCTCACTGTAAAGGAGCCCATCCTCCCAGTAAATATGATACTTCGCGGAGGCATTGCCTGCTGCTTGGGCTTCGGCCTGTCGCCTCATGCCCTCAAGGGTAGGACACTCCTTCTGTGCCCGGCAAACCTCCTCCCTGGTGGGCCCTCCTTCCACCTGCCACCCTGCAGGGGTAGGTAGGTCCCCCAAGGGAACAACGCCCCCCTCCATGGACTCCGGTGCAACCTCCTCAGGTGCCCCATCCATCTCACGGGGTGACTGCCCCGGGGCGAGCTTCCCACGCCCTCGGGCTCCTCCCTTCTTAGCAGCTGGCTGGGCCATTTTTCCAGGCTCCAGCCCTGGCTGACTCCCTTTCCGGGCAGCCATAGACCGTGTGGTAGCACAAATCCACTCCGGCAACCCCAGCATCTCCACATGCGCTTTGAGCTCTACCTCCTTCCAGGCAGTATGCTCTAGGTCATTCCCTAACAGACAGTCCACTGGCATGGCAGGGCTCACAGCAACTCTTAAAAGGCCTGAAACCCCTTCCCACTCAAATGGAACCTGTGCTATGGGATAGTGACCCCCCGGTTGTCAGCCATCACAACTGGATGGACTGCATCGGGAATTATTTGCTCTGGGGACACCAGCTGACTCCTTACCATAGTCATGCTGGCACCTGTGTCCCTCAGGGCCTCCACCCCCCGACCATTGAGGGTGACCCACTGCCTATACTTAGTAGTATTGGAGGGCACGTGGATCTTAGGAACGATCTCACTGTCTCCCAGAGACACTAGGACAAGCCCGGCCCCCACACTCCCATCATCTAGGGACAGCTCCTCCCCAAGTGCTACACTAGCCACCCCGGGGGTTTTACCTCCAGAGGCCTGTGGTGCTCTCTTGCGACACTTGAGATCCCCCTTGTAGTGTCCAAGTTCACCACACTCATAGCACCGGACAATTCTGGGCTGCTGACTTTTGTCAGGATAAGTGGGCTTCTGGTGGCCAGATTGGGGCTGGGACCCAGACCCTTTTTATTTATTTATTTATATATTTGTATCGCGCCTGAATCAGCCCCGAAGGGGTATCTCCGCGCGTAGCTTCTGGAAAAGAAATAGGAACAGCCAAGAACATGAGACTGCAAAATAACAGGAGAAGTCATTAGTCTTGTGTAAAAAGGTATGTTTTTAACTTCTTTCTAAAGGAGAGAAGATTAGGGGTGTGTCTCAGCTGTGGGGGCAGAGAGTTCCATAGCATGGGGCCTTTAAGTGAGATGGCCCGTCCTCCCTGTCTTGCTCTCGTCACCCTAGGGACCTGTAGCAACATAGTGCTGCTAGAACGCAGGACACGTCCAGGTGAGTAAGCCTCAAATATGTCTCTTAAGTATTTAGGGCCCGACCCGTAAATACATTTGTGCATTATACAGCATACTTTAAAGTTGACGCGTTGTCTTACCGGGAGCCAATGAAGTTGAGAGAGGAGTGGACATGAAGGAGTTCGGGGCAAGGCATTCAGGATGAGTCTTGCTGCGGTGTTTTGAACCACCTGCAGTTTGTCCAGTTGTTCTTGATTGGCAGAAATGAGGAGTCCATTGCAATAGTCTATCCGACTTATGACCAAAGCTTGTACCAATTTCTTCCTGTGAATATCAGGCAGGAAGGGGAAAATGCGTCGTAATAGCCCAATTACTCGGAAACAAGTGCCCGTAACTTGATTGACATGATCTTTTAGTATCAATGCTTGGTCTAGGCGCACTCCCAGATTTTTGACAGTCTGTTTTGGTACAGGGACAGATCCTAATTCAAGTGGCCACCAGTCGGGGGACCATAGCAGGGTGGCCCCTCCAAACAACATGACTTCGGTTTTGGTCACATTGCATTGGAGGAAATTATGGGCCATCGAATCTGCCACGGCTCTCATACCATTTTGAAAAGATTGTATTGTTGTCGGTGTGAGAGTTTGGAAGGGATACAGCAACTGGGTGTCATCAGCGTAGGAGATTGGGGAAAACCCGTGAGATCTTATGATGTCAGCCAAGGGGGCCACCTATACGTTAAATAACGTGGGGCTTAAGCAAGAGCCATGAGGCACTCCCTTGGTGAGCTTCCTACAGATGGATTTGTGGGAGCCTAACTTGAGACCTTGTTGACGGTCCGCAAGAAAGCTTTCTAGCCATGCCATGGCAGTCCCTTTTATTCCCACCTCCCTCAAGCGACCGAGAAGAATTGTATGCGACACCGTGTCGAAGGCAGCGGACAAATCCAATAGCACCAGGATCACTGAGCCCCCCCCGTCAAGTGACATCCTGATGTTATCAGTCACTGACAGGAGAGCTGATTCTGTGCTATGGTTAGGCCTAAAACCAGATTGAGAGTGGTCTAGGCCGCCCGTTGCCTCGATGTAACTGGACAGGTGCGCATTGACATGTTTCTCGGCAAGCTTACTAAGGTAGGGTAGGAGGGAGATGGGCCGGAGGTTGGAAAGTTCCGTCCAGGGGAGAGCAGCATTCTTGCGGATGGGGTTCACCACCGCTCTCTTCCACTCAGTAGGCACGTGTCTCTTCTTTAAGGACTGATTTATTACCCTTTCCCTTGTGAATTATTTTGGGGGCCTTTGGAGAAATCTTTCTTTTTATCTCCCCCCTCTTTCTTCTGGTGGGAACCCTGACCACCCCTTTGGGAGTCCCCCCCAGAACCCTTGTTGGACACCCTGGTACTGACCCAGGTGTCCGCCTCCTCCGCAAGCTTCCTAGGATTGGCAACTTGCGGTCAACCAGGTGTTGGCGCAGCTCTGAAAAACATTTCTCTAGAAGGTGCTCTCTTAAAAACAAGTTATACAATCCTTCATAGTCATGCACATTGCTGCCCCGCACCCAGCCCTCTAAAGCTTTACTAGCATAGTCCAGGAAATCTACCCAGTTCTGTGTGGGAAGTTTGTGGCTATTCCTAAACCTCTGCCTATACCTCTCAGGGGTAAGACCGAACCTCTTAAGCAGTGCTTCTTTCATAACAGAATAGTTGGTCTGGTCTTCCTTTTCTAGGCTAAGGAGTGTGTCCCTAACTTCCAGAGGTACGTACTTGTACAGACCACCCCCCCAGTGACTCTCTGGGACCCCATGGGCTCTTAGTGACACCTCATAGGCAGCTAACCACTTGTCAATATTATCCCCCACCTTAAAACTGGCCATCACATCTTTAGGCATAAAGACCCTGGACTCACGTGAAGCTTCCGTAGGTATGCTGCCACCACTCTTGATGCTGTTCGTCCCTGCTTGTAGGGCTCGAATTTCCAGTTCCTTCAGGTTGAGCTCATGGGTAAGTTTCCTCTCCTCCATGGCCCACCTTTCTTTCTCACGCTCCCTTTCCAATTTGGCGAGTTCCAATTTAAACTGTCTCTCCTCTCTCCTGTCCTCCAATTCCTCTGAGGACAGGGTCCTTACTGACACACTACTGCCTGCCCTGGAAGGTACCCTTGTACCTGTTAACAAGTTGCCATTTTCCACCAAGGGCAGTAGGTCAAGTTCTCCTGTGGCCCCTTGCTCCGCTCCCTGCCCGTCCCCTTCTCCATCTCCTTCTGGGTGGGCCGTTACCCATGCCCTCAAGGCTTTCTGAAGCTCTGTCTTCTTAGCGCCTCGCTTAAAGGGCACCCTTTTCTCCTCGCAGAATTCCTTGAGTTGTGCCACTGTGTAAACTTCCAGATTGGCCAGCTCGAATTCCATCTTGCTAGGTAGGGCCTCAGACGTTTGTAGAGAAAACCAAATAGGACTTAGGCACAAGGACTTTTAAAAAGAGCAGCCAGTCAGGGAGAATTTAAAATTTAAAAAAAATTCAAAAATGCCAATTGGAGAGGGTAGGCAAAAATTCAGTAGAGTCAGGTGTAGGTTTGCGGTGTACACTGCGTCGCTGCGTGGTGTTACACAAGCACAAGTCCTATCCCACCGTTCGATCACCAATGTTAGAACCGGGGTCTCTAGTTGGCAGGGGTATGCACCCTAGTCCAAGTAGGGACCACCGCTTCCGACCTGGTAGCTTGGCGCAGAGCAGCAAAGGCGTAACTTCAGAGGCAATGTGTAAAGTATTTGTGCAACACACAACGGCGATGACACAGTAAAAACACTCACAAAAGGAACACCACACCAGTTTTGTATAAGAATAAGAATTTCTTTATCTAAAAAATATGCGAGAACCAAAAGCAGGTAAATCCACCTCCAGGCAAGATCAATAATGAAAAGGATTCCAGTTTCCAAGCAAGATCAATAATCAATAAGAATGAATCCAGTTCCCAGGCCTGATCAAATCACCAAAAGCTCATGTGTGCCAAGGGCTCCTGCTGGTAATGTCTTTCTCACAGTGTCCTTGGATGGCAAAAGTTCACTTGAGGTAGGTTCTTATGGTCAAAATTCACTGTGGGAAGGTTCTTAGGCCAAAGTTCCCTTGCAGCGTAATAAGTGTGCCTCTCATAGAAATGATGCTCCCAGCGTAGTAAGTGTGGCTGCCCAGGCGCTGCTGGTAATGCTAAAAAATGCCCCAGTGTCAATTACCAAGTAATTATGCCCCCGTAGGCCGGTCAGTGAAGGACGGTTCCCAGCCAAGCACAAAGCTCACACTCCAGGTACCCGGCCAACCCGCACCCCGCCCCCTCGCAGCAGCCTGGTTGCACTGAGGCGTTACCTGGGGTGGTGGTTGCGGGCGCGGGTGCGAGGCTCCTCTCCCCCTGGGGCCTCGGGCTTAGCAGGCGCTGCACGGGTGGGGGTCACGGCCACACAGCGCTCCTTTAGCACAGCGCTTAACAGTGCCTCCAAGTCCGGGGCAACGACTGAGCCTCCTGCCACACAGTGCTTCGCTTTTCAGCGCTACACAGCGCACTCCGGTCCCAGTGGCAGTGACCTCAGGGCCAGTTTCAGATGGCTTGCGCCAGAAGCAGAGGCAATCACAGAGCCCTCGGGAGGATCACAGGGCAAGCAGTGCTGACGGCAGGCCTAGAGTTGCAGGGCAAATCTTGAGAGTGTTGTTGCTGTTCCAAAGGGCAGTCTTTTAAACGCTGTGGTCCAAGGACAGGTAGTTTCCTTTAGCTTAAAAAGGGTGCAGTCCCAAAAAGGCAATCTTTAAAAGGTGGTTCAAAGAAAAGTAGTTCCTTTGGGATGTTGTGGAGACACTCTGGTGGTGATGTTGCAGTCTCCCCTGCAGGGCAGGATCAGCAGACAGTAGGGCAGCTCAGCAGGTTGTGGGGCAGCAGTTCCTTGGAGCAGTCAGCCTCCTTCCCAGTGGCAAACCTCTTGCGCAGCAGTCCTCACTCCAGCAGGGATTTTTCCAGGTCCAGCAGTGTAACAAGAATGTGAGGCCAGGACCCTCCCTTATATATCTTTTTAGTCTAGGGGCTAGAAAGTGGTGGAAGTCTCTGGAAGGGTCTGGGGGCAGGGGCTTCTGGAAGAGTCCAGGGAGTTCTGGTATGTTCCCTGCCTTCCCTGACCTAGCTGTCACAGTGACGAGATACAGGCCGTTAAGGCTACAGTGGGCAGCCCATCACAGCTCATCCCAGGGAAGAAGGTGTGAATCACCACTCCCACCTCCCAACCCAGGCAGGCTATCAGTATGCAGAGGGGAGGGGGGAGTCTGCAGAGCCTAATCTAAGTGTAGGCAGGAAAAGGTCCCCTTTATAAAAGTGGGATCTCTAGCGTAGTAATGTCCAAACCCTATATATCATTGGAAAGGGTTCCCCGCCCCGAGTCCAACAAGACCAAACATGACAGACTTATTAGGTCCCTGTCAGAAGTTATCCCATAAGGAGAGGTTACCAATATTATCCTATGGAGGATTAGCCTTACTGCAGTAGCAGGGGCTTGTGGCAGATATGCCAGCCTCACTATGTTTTAGGGGAGAACACCTGCACCTCAGCACTGTTTAGCAGTGGTGAGGCGCCCAGAGTCCTAAGTCCAACAAAATGTAAGGTAAAAATGGGAGGCAAAAAGGGCAAAAATGTAGGGGAGACCTCCCTAAGGCTGACAGGTCTAACACCAGGGTAGCCCCAGCGATTCTCAAGGCCCTGGGCCTTACCATTGTTCATGACATGGTTCTTATACCACTATTTTAGTATATGGTTTTAAGGGCCACCAGAGCCTATCCATATTTGTGCAACTTTTGTATGCTATATTAAGTTTCTTGTTATACGCTTGTGCTCCTGTGCTCATAAAGAGTTAAGGGGATTTATTTAGAAATAAATACATATATATATATTGAATATATAACCTGTGTGGTGTCCTTTCATTTGTTATTAAAAGGTTTGCATATGGTAAAAGAGCTGGCTTCACTTGTCCTCTTGAGTTTAGCCTAAGACTGCTTTTGTCCATGCTACCACTAGGATAGCTGGTCTATAAGGTTGACTTTACAACCATCACCATAAGGGTTGTTTGGACTGGTGCAAGGTGCTGACTAGAACAGTGAACATCATATACCTGGCCAACTTCTCACATTGGTGTGCAGCGGTTGGGATTTGAGCTTGCTGTTGTTTTACCAATTGTAATCTTTGATATCATTTGAAAGATCACATTAGGTACCATAGGTACTGTAGGAGAGGTCTGCTATCCTATGGTCACCCCAAATGTTTGCTTTTTGCTTCACTGGTTTATGACTTAATGTGGCTGTGGGCCTGCTAATCAGACCCATAGCCTGCTGTTCTCTCTCTAAATTAATACCAATGCACATTAGGTGCATTACGAAATTGGAACTGGTTCACCTTATTGGCCCCTGTAACAGTGTACCCCAGGTACCCAGGGCATAGGTGCTTCCAAGGCCTACCAGGGGCTGCAGCACATATTGTGCCACCCCTGGCCTGGCCTCCATATTTGACACAACTGGCTGATCACTCAGCTGGGGTAAGTCGGTGTAACCACCCCTTACTTAGGTGTAGTATGCCTATACCTAACCCAAAATGGACACATATGTTCCTATCAGCCACTCCTATGGAAGGCCTCATCAATCCTGGAGGCAGAGTGCTTGGAAATATGTGAGATGGTGCTCTGGCATGAGCTGAGCCTGTCTGCAGCTTTCGGAACCATGTCCTTTAGCTGTTTCATGATACTGCCATACCATATACTCTTAAGTGCATTATGAACCTCGCGGTTAAATGCTATCTTTGGTTTGGCTTTATCAAAACATGTCGAGTAAGGTGTCATACGAATTGGAATACTACCCCCTTGCCAGTTCTGGTGACGGGGGTAGCATTCCACCCTTCTAGAGGAATACGACATGTACCTAACCTGAACCCCGGTTAAAGTTAAACAGAGCCTCAGCATCACAAAATGGATGCTGCCACCACAGACACAAGTCTGACCTCCTGCTGCTGGGAGTCCTTCCAGCGAGGGCAGCTTGGACAAAGGGTTTCCTGCCTTGGGAGGTGCTAGCACCACCCCAGACAGGATTTTGTGTATTGGGTAGGACAGGGCTGAATAGAATCAGACATGCCTGGGGCACACAAGGTGTCCCTGTGCATATGCCAGTTCAAACCGGTGCCGGGGCTCTCCAGCCCCAGTCTTGGCGCGAAGCTGGACAAAGGAAAGGGGGTGTAACCACCCCCCTTCCTGGTCCCACCCAGAGGAGGGACCTAGCAGGTAATCCGGCCCCTAGAATTCGAATAAGAGTAGGAGCTGTGTCCCAAGACTTCAGATCATCCTGAACTCGACTTGAAACTAAGAAGAAAACTGGACTTCGACATTCTGCTGCACAGAAGACTGAAGAGAATCTCCCTTGTGGCCAAGGAGTGACCACCCTGTGAATACAGGCACCAACCAGCAACTCGATGTCTGCTTTTCCGCCACCTCCCGCCAGAGCACGAGCTCAGAGCCTGACAAGACCCAGACTCCCAGACATCTCAGAGCCCGATCCACAGTCCCTGAAAAGAAGAGACCCGTGGAGGTACCGAGAGACGTGGGACCGGACATCTGGGAAGACCCCAGAGAAGCTGACTGCGCAGCACCTTTGGCACCCTTGACGCTGTGCTTTGGGGTTTGAGAAGCCCTGACACCGAGCAGCATTTGCACCGAAGATCAGCCCCCCAGCATCTCCACGATCTGCGTGGGGTCCTTTTGCACTTTGCCACTTGACGCGCCATCCTGGTCACTTGCCACGCGGCTAGTGGCCATCTTGGCGACGAAAACTACAACTTGCACCACTGGTCTGGTTGCTCCAGACTAGCCCTTGCTCCCCTGAAAAGGAGCACTCGCTCTGATCTTGCTGGTCCGAGTGTTAAGCTTTTTCCACATCCTGCGTGGCTTGCATTAGCCAAGGCCTGTTTGCTCCAATCAAGTTGCCGACACCGCCATCAGCTAGAGCCTTCGTGGGACAGCTCGTGATCGACTCCTGGATGTCCTTGACCTCTTCGTGTCCACGTGGCTGCGGAGACAAGCTGCACCTCTTCACCTGTTTGCACCCGACGTTGCCTGGTTCCATCCTAGTTCCACGGTAGTCACTGGCTAGTGACTTTGAACATTGTCCCCTCTGCTTTCAGGTCTTCACCTCTTCAGATCCACCCTTGGATCCACCGGAACTCTCCTCGACGACCCGCCTGCAGCATCTTCAGCTCCAAGCACCATCGACCTGCGTGACGAAACCCGACACTACTTTGCACCTGTGCACCCGCTTCCTGTGGGTGAGGTAACTCAGCAACGCCGGTGTTCCCACACTGGTATACACCTCTAGTGCCTGTGTCTAAAGTTTTATCCTTGTAGGTCCATCTGAAGGTTCTTTAAACACTAACTTTGTAACTTTTACGCACCAGTGACTTAACATTGGTGCATGCGTGCACTTTGAGCACTGCACCTGAGTCCCGCGGGCCTTTCCCAACTTCATCACTGCTAGTCCCGAACAGCTCCAGCGATTCCCCAGGCCCTAGGCCTCTTTCCTTTCCCCATAGTGGTTCTTATACCACTATTTTAGTATATGGTTTAGGTGGCCCCTAGGGCTCATCCATATTGTGCAACTGTTGTATATTTAAACTGTGTTTTGTTTTAACGCATTTGCTTCTGTGCTCATAAAGAGTATAGGGGATATTTGTAGAAATAAATCTATATATATTTTCAATATATCTGTGTGGTGTCCTTTCATTTGGTATTCAAGGGGATTGTGTATGGTAAAACAGCTTGCTTTACATGCCTTTACAGAGTTTAGCCTAAGACTGCTTAGTCCATGGTACCCCTAGGATAGCTTGTCTATAAGGTTGACTTACAACCATCATCATAAGGGTTGCTTGGCATGATACAAGGTGATCACTAGAACTAGTGAGCATCATATATCAGGCCAACTTCTCACAGGTACATATAACAAAGCTTAAATTACTGAAGTTCTACTGAACTTAGTTGTTGTAGAGGAAAGGGCCTAGCACACCCTGACTATAACTCCTAGAGAGGTTCTAGTAGGTAAACACTCAGTGTGGGTAGGTGTATTCACCACACCTCACTAGTCATGTCTGGCTCAGGTAAACCCTCTGGTTCTCTACCTGTGGAAAGTGACCGTCCCAAGGCACCCTCCAGATAAAAGATGCTCAACTTCCGAGAGATGAGGTCATTGTGTACCTCAAGGAGGTTGAAACAGGGTTCCAACCCTACCATCCAGCACCTGATAGAAGTCCTAGAGGCAGGTGATCTTGTGAAGGCATCTAAACCAGGTCCCATAGATCAGACAGGTTATGGTGTCCCCTCCACAGAGGATGACCCATTAACTCCAGAAGTAGAGGGGGAGGAAGAGGAGGAGGAAGATTCTGATGATGGAGGAGAGGGCTAGGTCCAAGTCAGGAGGCTTAGCCAGGCTAACCTAAGTTTACATGGGAATGGAGAGGAGTTCCACCTTTCCAGACCTAATAGTAGACTTCACCCAGGCAATAGAAGGGAAAGATCTCCTGTCAGGGAGTCTCTCCTCTCTAATGCCTCAAGGGGTTCTCAAAGGGGAATGACTTCCCCCCAGAGAAGAGAACATGAGGCTAGGATGAGAGCTGTCCGACTTCAGATAGAGAAAGAGGAAACAGCCCTGGCCCAAGCTAAACTTGCTTTAGTAGGGGAGCAAAAGTTAAGTGGATTAGATTCCACTGGTGGCAGCAATATTCCCAAGGATAAACACAGATCCTATGATAATAGAAACCTGAGTAAGATTGTGCTCCCCTGCAAAGATGGGGATGACATCCACAAGTGGATAACTGCTTTGGAGAGGGCCTGCATGATACAGCAGGTTCCCCAGAGTCAGTGGGCAGCAATCTTGTGGCTCTACTTTTCAGAAATAGGAAGAGACAAGCTCCTCACTGTTAGCCATGAGGATGCTAAGAACTACACGGTCCTGAAGAGTGCTCTAATTGATGGGTTTGGCTTAACCACTGAACAGTGCAGGTTAATGTTCAGAGATACCCAGAAGACACAGACTCAGGACTGGACTGACTTTGTTGATTGTGCCACTAAGGCTCTGGAAGGTTGGTTACTGGGAAGTAAAGTTAAGGACTATACAGGATTGTATAATTTAATAATGAGAGAACAAATCCTTAATAATTGTCAGAACCAGTTGTTGCACCAACACCTGATTGACTCAGATCTGACCTCTCCCCAAGAATTGGGAAAGAAGGCAGACAAGTGGGTCAGAACCGGGGTTAAGCAGAGACCCCAGAACCAAGGTGGTGATCAGAAGAAGGCAGACCAAAAGGGTGGAGATCAAAAGCAAAAAGACCAGAAGTCTTCTTCAGGCCCCCAAAATTCTTCTAAGGAGGCGGGGTCCCAAAACTCTAAAAAGAAGAAAGAAGGTCCAAAGAAACCTTGGTGCAATTATTGTAAAACTGCCTCTCACTGGTTTAGTGAGTGCACCAAGAAAGGTACAGCCCCTACCACTGCGCCCCCTAAGGCACCTGCACCCCCTAGTACAGTCAGCAGTGGTAGTTCACAGCCCAAGGCTATAGTGGGGTTAACCATGGGTACTGAGGTGGATCTTGGCCTAGTCCGGATTCCCACTCAGGCTGTCCTGATCTGTGATGTGGACATGGCTATGTCCACTTCTGTGAGTCCCAATACGTTGGGCAAGTACAGACAGACACCTTTGATAAATGATAAAGTGGCTCAAGCTTACAGGGACACATGTGCCAGTTTCACTATGGTGACACCTAATTTTGTGAACCCTAGACAGATTGTACTGGGTGATAATTACCTAGTGACCAATGCTAGCAATGTCACTACTACACATAGTGTGGCAGTTGTTAATTTCTCCTGGGGAGGGGTAACTGGCCTCAAAAGAGTTGTGGTAAGTGCAGACCTCCCAGTTGAATGTCTTTTGGGCAATGATCTAGAAAACTCAGTATGGCCAGAAGTGGAGTATAGGACTCATGCAGAGATGCTAGGTATTTCAGCACATGTCCTTGCTGTGACCAGGTCACAGGCCAAAACGTGCTTACCTGAACCTGTGCTGGATCTTGAAACTATAGACCAGACACAACCCAAGAGAAAGAGCAAGAGGGTTAAGGCAGTGCCTCCTCCCTTGCCCCAGGTTGAAGATCAGCCCTCCCAGGAGGATGATTCTGTGATCCAAGTGGAAACGGTCCTAGAAGAGCTTGAACCTGATCAGGTTGAGTTTCTTGGGACAGGGGAACCCTCAAGGGCAGATCTGGGGCAGACTCAGTTAACTTGTCCTTCTCTTGAACCCCTCAGACAGCAGGCTGCTGTTAAGGCTGCTGGGAATGCTCAAGGTACCCATAAAGTGTATTGGGATGATGGGCTCCTTTATTCAGAGGCTAGAGACTCCAAGCCTGGTGCTTCCAGGAGGTTGGTTATACCTCTGTAATTTAGGGGCTTCCTTCTAACCTTGGCCCATGATATTCCTTTAGCAGGACATCTAGGCCAGAGGAAGACTTGGGACAGGCTTCTCCCTCACTTTCACTGGCCCCATATGTCAGAAGATGCCAAGGAGTTTTGTCGCTCCTGTGTTACCTGCCAAGCCAGTGGTGAATCAGGTGGCACAACAAAGGCCCCCCTCATACCACTACCTGTGGTGGGGGTACCCTTTGAAAGAGTGGGGATAGACATTGTTGGCCCAATGGACCCCCAAACAGCATCTGGGCATAGATTTATACTGGTGGTAGTGGATCATGCCACCAGGTATCCAGAAGCTATTCCCCTGAGTACCACAACAGCTCCTGTTGTGGCAAGGGCCCTACTTGGAGTTTTCTCCAGAGTGGGCTTTCCAAAGGAGGTTGTCTCTGACAGAGGTGCAAACTTCATGTCAGGATATTTGACTGCTATGTGGAAGGAGTGTGATGTTAATTATAAATTCACTACACCCTACCATCCACAGTGCAATGGGCTTGTTGAAAGGTTTAACAAGACGCTCAAAGGGATGATAAAAGGGTTACCTGAAAAGCTTAGGCGAAGATGGAACATCCTTTTACCCTGCCTTCTGTTTGCTTACAGGGAGGTCCCACAAAAGGGAGTTGGCTACAGCCCTTTTGAGCTTTTGTTTGGGCATCCTGTAAGAGGACCCCTATATCTTGTGAGGGAAGGATGGGAGTTACCTCTCAAAAAGCCTAAACTTGACATAGTGGACTATGTACTTGGTCTCCGCTCCAGGATGGCTGAATACATGGAGAAGGCTTCCAAAAACCTTGAGGCTAGCCAAGAACTTCAGAAAGCTTGGCATGACCAAAAGGCTGTGCTGACTGAGTACCAGCCAGGACAGAAGGTGTGGGTGTTGGAGCCAGTGGCCCCAGCAGCCCTCCAAGACAAATGGTCTGGACCCCACACCATAATTGAGAAAAAGGGAGAGGTCACCTACTTGGTGGACCTTGGCACCCCTAAGAGCCCCCACAGGGTGCTCCATGTCAACAGATTGAAAGCATATGTGGACAGGGCAGACACGGGCTTGCTCATGACTAAAAAAGGGGGAACAGGAGGACGAGAGTGACCCTCTCCCAGACCTGTTGACCCAGAACCCTGATGATGGTTCAATTGATGGAGTGGCCTTGGCAGGCAGCCTCACTGACCAGCTGCAACATGACTGCAGACAAGTTCTGCAGGCTCACAGACATATGTTTTCATTAACAGACTGCCTGTAAAGAGTACGATCTACAGGCAACGTGACCATGTCAGGACTGTATAAAGACTGAGGTGCAGAAAATGCTTGAACTGGGAGTAATTGAGCCATCAGAGAGCCCCTGGGTCAGCCCAGTAGTCCTTGTACCAAAACCTCACAGCCAAGATGGTAATAGAGAGATGAGGTTCTGTGTGGACTAAAGAGGTCTCAATGCTGTCACTAGGACAGATGCTCACCCAATTCCAAGAGCAGATGAGCTCACTGATAGATTGGCTTCTGCCAAGTTTCTGAGTACATTTGATTTGACAGCTGGCTATTGGCAAATCAGGTTAGCTGAGGATGCCAAGGCCAAAACTGCTTTCTCAACCCCAGGAGGTCATTATCAATTTGTGGTAATGCCCTGTAAATGTAAATGTAAATGTAGTTGAGCTTATATAGCGCACAGCTACCCGCAGTGGGTTTCCCGGCGCTTGCTTAGGGAACCCGTCCTGGTATTCCCCTGTGAGATAGCAGGGTATCCACAAGGTGAAAGTCAGGCATCCCGCCGCGAGGGGCCGTTGTGGAGATTAAGCAAGCTATTGCCCAGAGTCGCAGAGTGTGAACCCGTGAGTCGAGGAGGCACCGGGGCGAGAATTATCTAGTCCGTGGAATTTTTAGCCCAAGACCCGCCGAGGCGGGGAATTGAACCCTGGTCCAGGACCGATCTCAGCTTCCGGGTCTGCTGCCTCTAACCCCTGAGCCACACTTCTCCGCCCTTTGGTCTGAAGAATGCACCTGCCACTTTCCAAAGGTTGGTGAACCAAGTCCTTTCTGGGTTGGATGACTTTTGCGCAGCTTATCTGGATGATATTGCTGTCTTCAGCTCCACCTGGGAGGATCACCTGATCCACCTGAAGAAGGTTTTAGAGGCCCTGCAAAAGGCAGGCCTAACTATCAAGGCCACAAAGTGCCAGATAGGGCAGAGTAAGGTTGTGTACCTGGGCCACCTTGTAGGTGGGGGTCAGGTTCAACCACTGGAGAGTAAGATCCAGACCATACAGGACTGGGCTCCTCCAACCACCCAGACACAGGTCAGAGCTTTCTTGGGCCTGTCTGGGTACTACAGAAAATTTGTCAAGAATTATGGGTCCATTGTGACTCCACTCAATGAGCTGACATCCAAGAAGATGCCAAAAAAGGTTCAGTGGACAGTTAGCTGTCAAAAGGCATTTGATGACCTGAAGAAGGCCATGTGCTCTGCACCTATCTTAAAGAGTCCTGACTACTCCAAAGAGTTTATTCTCCAAACAGATGCTTCTGAGTTGGGGGTGGGAGCTGTGCTTTCACAACTTAATATAGATGGTCAAGACCAGCCCATTGCTTTCATTAGCAGAAGGCTGACCCCTAGAGAGAAACGTTGATCAGCTATTGAGAGGGAGGCCTTTGCTGTGGTTTGGGCCCTGAAGAAGTTGAGACCATACTTGTTTGGCACTCATTTCAAGATTCAGACCGACCATAAGCCTCTCTTGTGGCTAAATCAGATGAAGGGTGAAAATCCCAAACTGCTCAGGTGGTCCATTTCCCTACAGGGATGGACTTTACAGTGGAGCAACGACCAGGGACTGACCATGGAGATGGTCTCTCCAGGTAGTTCCACTTAGAACATGAAGACTTATCTGGTCAAGGTTAAGTTTAATGTCCCTGCATTCGGGGGTGGGGTTATGTAGGAGAGTAGGGTCTGCTATCCTATGGTCACCCCATTTTTTTGCTTTTTGCTTCACTGGTTTTCGACTTAATGTGGCTGTGGGCCTGCTAATCAGACCCACAGCCCTGCTGTTCTCTCTCTAAATTCACAACAATGTACTTTAGGTACATCACCATTTGGGATTGGGTCACCTTATGAGCCCCTATACAGTGTACTATAGGTACCCAGGGCATAGGTGCATCCAAGGCCTACCAAGGGCTGCAGCATATCTTTTGCCACTCCTGTCTGGCCATCCAAACTGACACAACTGGCTGATCACTCAGCTGGGGCAAGGTCGTGTAATTACCCCTTGCTTAGATATAGTATACCTATGTCTAAACCTATATCTGGACACATATACACCTATAAGTCACTCCTACGGCAGGCCTTAACAATCCTGAGGACAGAGTGCTTGATTTTAAGTGAAATGGTGCTCTAGCATGAGCTGAGCCTGTCTCCAGCTTTCGGAACCACGTCCTTATAGCTGTTCCATAATACTGCCATACCATATACCCTTAAGTGCATTATAATCCTCACGGTTAGATGCTATCTTTGGTTTGGCTTTATCAAAACATGTCGTGTAAGGTGTCATATGGTTTGGAATACTATCCCCTCACCAATTATGGCGACTGGGTAGCATTCCATCCTTATAGAGGGAAAAGACATGTCACTAACATTAATCCCGGTTAAAGTTAACCAGAGCCTCAGCATCACAAAATGGATGCTGCTGCCACAGACACAAGTCTGGCCTCCTGCTGCTGGCCGAAACTCCGGCAGGGGAGGCCTGGACAATATGTTTCCTGTCACAGGGAGGTGCTAGCACCACCCGAGACAGGAGATAGTGGATTGGGGCAGGGAGGGCTGAATGAAACTGGACACAGCCTGGGGCACACAAGGTGTCCCGTGCATAGGCCAGTTCAAACCGGTGCTGGGGCACTCCAGCCCCAGCTCTGGCGTGAAACTGGAAAAAAGGAAAGGGGTGTAACCACACCCTTCCTGGGTCCCACCCATAGTAGGGACCTAGCAGGTAATCCAGCCCCTTGATTGGGAATAAAGGTAGGAGCTGTGTCCCAAGACTTTAAATAATCCTGACTGAAACTTTGATACAAAAATCTGGACCCTTCGACATCCTACTCGACGTAGAAGACTGAAGAATCTCCCTTGTGGTCAAGGAGTGACCACCCTGTGCAAGCAGGCACCATCAAGCACTCAAAGGTTTGCTTTGTTGTTGCTCCCGCCGGGGCTCGAACGACAGAGACCAACAAGAGCCAGACTTCCAGACATCCAACAGCCCGATCCACAGCCACAGCAAAGCTGAGACCCGTGGAGGCGACGCGAGACGTGCGACCGGCCATCTTGGAAAGGCAGCAAAGTGCTTTCTGTGCAGCTCCTGAGGCACCCTCGAAGCTATGCATTGGGGATTGAGAAGCCCCAGCCCGAGCATCCTTTGCACCAAAGATCACCTCTCCACACTCACCGAGTGCTGCGTGGGGCTCTTTTGCATTTTCCTCCTCGACACGTCTGTCCGGTCACTTGCCCATTGGCTAGTGGCCTCTGTGACAACGCACCTTCGAATTTACAACACTGGTCTGGTTGCTCCGGACTGGCCCATGCTCCCCTGAAAAGGAGCAGCCCATCAGACCTTGCTGGTCTGATCCAGAAGCCATCTTCGATTCCTGCGTGGGTTGCATTTGCCAAGGCCTGTTGACTCCGAATCAAGATCCAACACCGCCGACAGCAAGAACCTTCGTGGGACAGTCCGTGCCCAGCGCCTGGTTGTCGTCGACACCTCCTGGTCCACGTGGCAGCGGAGACAAGCTTCACAACATCACCTGATCGCAACCCGACATCGCCTGGTTCCTTCCTGGTTTCTTCCTGGTCACTGGCTAGTGACCCATACTCTATCCCCTCTGCTTTCAGGTACTCTACATCTTCGATCCACCCTTGGATCCAACCAGACTCTTCTCTCCTGGTCGCCTGCAGCATCTTTTCTCCACGGCTCCATAGAACGCCACGACGAAACCCGACACACTTTGACACCTATGCACCCCCTTCCTGTGGGTGAGGTAACGCGAGTACTACAGTGCTCCTGTAGAGATTTACATCCCTAGTGTCCTAATTTTAAGTGGGTAAGTTCTAGTCCAGTCGGAAGACTTCCAAATTTGCAACTTTCTAACTTTACGCACCCATTGACTTCCATTGGTGCACGCTTGTGCATTTCGACACTGCACCCGCATCCTGTGGGCCTCCTACGTCCTAACTGCTGTTAGTCCAGGGTAGCCCCAGCAATTCTCAAGGCCCTAGGTTTTACCATTGTTTGTGACGTGGTTCTTATACCACTATTTTAGTATATGGTTTTAAGGGCCACCAGGGCCTAGCCATATTTGTGCAACTTTTGTATGCTATATTATGTTTCTTGTTATACGCTTGTGGTCCTGTGCTCATAAAGAGTTAAGGGGATTTATTTAGAAATAAATACATATATATTTTGAATACATAACCTTTGTGGTGTCCTTTCCTTTTGGTATAAAAAGGTTTGCATTTGGTAAAACAGCTGGCTTCACATGCACTCTTGAGTTTAACCTAAGACTGCTTTTGTCCATGCTACCAGTAGGATAGCTGGTCTATAAGGTTGACTTTACAACCATCACCATAAGGGTTGTTTGGACTGATACAAGGTGCTCACTAGAATAGTGAACATCATATACCAGGCCAACTTCTCACACCTCCAGTAGGACAGATGAGTATCTCCTTATTGTATGTATGTCTATCTCCTTCGGTGTGGCTTTGCTATGTTTTTCTGTTTATTGCCTTTGATGCCACCCCCCAAATGCCTCCTTTTTTCACTGTTGGCTCTTGGGACTGGGTTTCGACTTGTTGCCCATCATGTTCAGACCACTTTCTCTTGTTCTTATCCTGACCTGTCATCAAGCTCCAAACTCCCCACTGTGACCAGTGCTTCCAGTGGCCCCTCTCCTTTACATTCTGCCTGCACTCTGCTGCTTGGCACTCTGTGTTCCTAGCTTCGCTTTGGGGTCCCGCGCTTCCCTACTTCCCTGCCCCCTGTGACCTCCGGTGCAGTGTGCGCTCTCAGATTGAAACTCGCAGCTCACTGGTACTGGCTTACTTCATGGCACTAGACCTCAGCTCTTAGCCAGCTTGTTTCTTTCCGTTTCCCACTCCCTGGCGTTCCCCGGGGATCCTTGTCCCGTCTTTAACCTTGAGTCTCCCTGTGGCCTCTACTTTTAGCCTGGCTTTCCACCTTTTACCTCTCTCTCGCCTGTATCTTCCCTACTCCCCCTAACCCGGGTATTCTCTCTCTCTTTCTCTTTTCCTTTTCTGCACCTTTGTGCTGCTGCATCACAAAGGCCACCAGTACTCCTCATCCTCACAAACCCTTGGAAGTTATCTCTTGGAATGTTAACGGCCTCATGCACTTCATCAAGTGCAAGAAAGTACTGGCTTATCTCCAGTCCAAACGAGTCGATGTGACGCTCTCACAGGAGACTCACCTCTCTCACAAGGAATCAAAGGAATGTCTGACAAAATATAGAAAGACAAAATATCGACCTACAAAGATATCGGAGCAAAAATATCGATGTCAAAAATATTGACATCCTATCTACAACATGGAAAGTACACAAATATCGAGAAAAAAATATTGATGTCAAAAATATGTTTTTTTTTAAATATCGTTTTTTTTAATAAAAGCAAATTTGTAAAATAAATAATACTTAAAAATATAATAAACATAGTTACACATATTTTATAATATTTAAAATTAATAAGTAATATATACAATTTAATAAAAAACTTAAACATATATATATAATATGTAACATAGCTATTTAATAATCAATTTTAATAATTATTTTAATAACTTATAAATACTTATGAATATTATAAATTACAAATTCATCTATACACATCAAATAATAACATCAATAAAAATTAAATATTTATACAAAGCAAATTAAAAAAATTAAATGTACTTTTAATATTTTTAAAATTAATCAAATACTGCATTAAATAAAACAATACAAAAAATATTAAATGCCAGAGGGAATAAAATACTATTACAACTCTAGAAAAACAACAGTAATGAAAATGTTGGATAGAGTAGGGGTAACAATTACTATTCCCACTCCAAAGAGTGCAACAGTAGGGAAAGTGTTGGATAACGTAGGAGTAAAAATTACTATTCCAACTCCAGAGAGTGCAACAGTAGGGAAAGTGTTGGATAGCGTAGGGGTAACAATTACTATTCCCACTCCAGAGAGTGCAACATTAGGAAAGTGTTGGATAGCGTAGGCGTAAAAATTACTATTCCCACTCCAGAGAGTGCAACAGTAGGGAAAGTGTTGGATAGCGTAGGGGTAAAAATTACTATTCCAACTCCAGAGAGTGCAACAGTAGGGAAAGTGTTGGATAGCGTAGGGGTAACAATTTCTATTCCAACTCTAGAGAGTGCAACAGTAGGGAAAGTGTTGGATAGCGTAGGGGTAAAAATTACTATTCCAACTCCAGAGAGTGCAACAGTAGGGAAAGTGTTAGATAGTGTAGGGGTAAAAATTACTATTCCCACTATTCCCACTCCAGAGAGTGCAACAGTAGGGAAAGTGTTGGACAGCGTAGGGGTAAAAATTACAATTCCAACTACAGAGAGTGCAACAGTAGGTAAAGTGTTGGATAGTGTAGAAGTAAAAAATAACATACTTGGAGGGAGGAGCCACGCGTCCATACAAGATAGTCGCGTGAGCCCGTAGCTCCGTGCGACCCACGCCTCGCCTACAATATCCCGCAAATATCCTGAGGCGCCGAAGTTGGAAACGTTTTGCGGAAGGGTAGTGAACCGTGTTGGAGCAACTCCGGGCTCTGGAGATGTGAAGGAGCTGAAGATGTCGACTTGGGCGATTCGGACCTCGTTCCGATGTGAAGCCAGGGGACCCGAGTGGGCGCAGTGGCCGGCCTGAAGTTGAACAACATCGGACGGGCGGACCGGAAGTCGCCGGTCGAGGCACGACTTTGGAGAATGAACTGATCGGAGTGGCTGTCTTGCCCTCGCGGACCTGAGCCCAGCGCCTCTGAGTGACAGAGCTTGTGTCCGACTGTCGTGGTCGTCGGTGTGCAAGAGTTCCGTGCTGTTTCCAGGCCTAAGATGGTGGCCCGGTCTGAGGGCGAGAGACAGCCTGCCAGAACGACCAAGGGTTCCAGGGTCGTGCAGTCAAACAAGCTTGACCGATACACGCTGCCTAAAGGTTCGCCCACTGGGTCGGCCCGAGTGCTGGAGGGGGGCAAAGAGTCATCGGACATGTTATCGGAACCTACTCTACTGGACGTTATGGCCGCCATTGATGGCCTTAAGACTTCCTTGGGGCAGCAGATGAATGCCCTGGACCATAAGTTGGACACAGTGACCATCGAAGTCAACTTGATCCGGGCCGATCTCACCAAGACTAGTGAGAAGGTCAAATTGCTGGACATAAAGATCACAAGCTTGACAGACGATGTGTCGCAGCTGCAACAGGAGGTCCGAGACCTTAAGACGTCCAGTGCCCTGATGCACCATAAGTTGGATGACTATGAAGGACGGGCCCGGCGAAATAATGTGCGCTTTATTGGAGTTCCAGAGCAGGCGGAAGGATTAACCCCTGATCTCTTTGTGGAGGACATTATTTTGAAACACCTGAAGCCGAAAGGATTGGGGAACCTCTGTACCATAGAGCGCGCATACAGGATTCCGGGAGGACGGCCGAGACCCTGGGTTCCGCCGCGCCCAATGATAGCGAGAGTGCTCAGTTTCAGGGATCGAAATGCTGTCCTGCAGGCCTCCAGGATTGGAGGTCCGCTTCGGTATGAGAATTCTACCCTGAACTTTTTCCCGGACTTCACTCAGTGGTTCAGCGGCAGAGACAGAGCTTTCTTGGAGTCAAGCAGCGACACAGAGAACGGGGACTGAAATATGCAATGCTCTATCTGGCCAAGTTGCGGATTGAAACCGAGGAGAAGGTCTGGTTCTTTGATGACCCGGCGATCGCTCCAGACTGGCTGGACAGTTACTGCCCTCGGGGGGCTCCCCGGGGAGAAGGAGGAGAAGATGGCCAGGATACTCAGCAGCAAGAATGTTAACTGTTGGACTATGTGGCCCTGATGGATCGGCTGATGAGGAACTCTGTATGTGCAGTGGAACTGTCCCTTTGGACTCAGTGTCGTATTTGGTGCAAGAAATGACTACGTTGGGCGGGGGTGGGGGTCAGGGACTCCGTATTCCTCCTCTCTTCTTTATTTAGATAGTAGGTTAGTTAGACCATGGGGCGACAGGCACATTGCGAGTTGGGGGTTGGACGATGCCGAGTGCAGGGGTGCAGGGTGGGGGCAGGTGGGCTTGGGCAGTTCACTGAATGTGGTTTTGTTTTTGTGTTGGTCGTTTTCATGTCAGGTGATCGCGATGTGGTACAGTGTGTGAGAACCAGATTGGATGGCCCAGGGCACTATTAGATGAAAGTGCTGAGTTGGAATGTTAACGGCTTAGGCGATAAGATCAAGGGGGGGATGGTCAGTAAGCTCATCAGGAGACACTCCCCGGATGTTGTGTTGCTACAGGAGACGCACCTGGTGGGTAATAAATGCATGGCCCTCTATAAGTGTGGGGTACAAATTGGTGGCGCACGCTGGATACACGCAGGTTCCAGGGGGGTGGGGGTCTTGATCAAAAACTCCTTCCCTTTCACTGTTCAAGCTACGTGGTTGGATCAGAGGGGCAGGTACGCAGGAGTTTCGGGGCTGGTGGAGGGTAAGACTGTCACTTTATTGTCAATTTATGTCCCTCCCGCCCTTCAGTCAGACACATTTCGAGATCTGGGAACTGTCTTCCTTACTCTACCCCTGGGCAGCTTAGTCTTGGGGGGGCATTTCAATTCTGCACTCGTTGGGGAGCTGGACCGCAGTCCACCGCGTGTCCTTAGACAACCTCAGAAGTGGTTTTCGGAGTTCTTGGAGATGTTCGGTCTAGTTGATAGCTGGCGTGTGCGTAATCCAACACTGACACTTTTCACGCATGTGTCGGCTTCCCACAGCAGCCTGTCGCGGTTGGATTATCTTCTGCTGCTGGCGAACATGGCTCCTATGGTTAAGAAGGTGCAGTACCTTGCTAGGGGGATTTCCGATCACTCCCCGTTATGGTTACAGCTTGCTCCCTGCGGGCCCGCGGCAGGGACTATTGCCCCACTTAGTGCTTAGCAGTTTAAGGATCCTGTTATCAGGAAGGAGGTGCTCCGGATGTCTGATGGCTACTTCCTCAAGAACGTAGGTTCCATGGATTTGGCCCAGTCTCTCTGGCAAGAGTATAAAACGGTGGCGAGGGGGGAGGTTCTGTCCTTGGTGGCTGGGGAAAAGAAGCGCAATCAGGCTGAGGTGACGCGGAAAGAGGCGGAGGTCTTACGCCTAGAGGAAAGACTGGCGGTGTTTCGTACACGGCCAAAGTGATCCACCACTCAAGACTCCGACAGGAGGAATATAAAGACCTGGACTGAGATAGAGCTATTGCGCACAATAACGCTGTCCAGGGTCGTATATATGAGCATGGCGACAAGGCGGGTAAACTTATTGCGTGGCTGGATCATGGAGAAAGAGCCTCCAGGGTGGTGCCGGAGTTGGAGGGGTCGGGGTCGCAATCGATCACCGATCTGCAGGCGGTGGCAGATGAGTTTTCCGAGTACTATGAGAAGGTTTATGCTGTTGGAAGTGAATATTCTGAGGCGGAAAACAACAATATGATCAGAGACATTGTCATGCCGAGTCTGTGGGAGGAGGACAGGAAGTATCTTGACTCCCCTGTTACGGATGATGAGGTGGCGCAGGCTATAAGACAACTAAAATCGGGTAAGGCGAAGGGCCCCAACGAGATACTGGTCGAACTCAATAAATTGAATGCTAACCGTATTGCCCCGCACATTCGAGCTATGTTTTTGGAGAGTAAGGAGGAGGGTCGGCTTCCATATGACCAGCAAGTGGCGAACATAGTTGTGATTCATAAAGAGGGTAAACCTAGGACAAAATGTTCATCTTATAGGCCTATCTCACTGCTCAATGCGGAGCCCAAGATTCTGGCGAAACTTCTCGCCACCCCACTTTTCAAGGTGATCACATCATTGATCCATCCGGACCAATCCGGTTTCATGCCGCATCGTAACACGACGCTGAATCTGCAACGGCTTCACGGAGTCATTGGGGCTCCTCGAAGATACATGAGCTGACGGTGGTGGTGTCCCTGGATGCCACGATGGTGTTTGATAGGGTAGAATGGCAATATTTCTTTGTAGTGTTGGCGAAACTGGGCTTGGGACAAGAGTTTATTGGCTGGGTACGATTGCTGTATGCTGCTCCTCTGGTTAGAGTGGTGGTTAACAACCGCAGATCCAGTAATTTTTCCCTGAAACAGGGTATGAGGCAGGGATGCCTGTTGTCCCTGCTGCTCTTTGCGATTGCCATGGAACCCCTGGCGGCCTGGGTCCGATTGGACAGGACAATCAGAGGTTTAAGGTGGACTCCTGAGTGGGAAGACAAAATCTCACTCTTTGCGGATGATGTCTTGCTCTATCTTACCCTTCCCAAGGACTCCATGCGGAATTTTTTGAATGTGCTGGATGTTTTTGGTAGGTACTCGGGTCTGGCCATAAATTGGGCGAGGTCTGTCCTCTTTGTTCTGGCCGGCGATCCGCTGGTGGCCCCGCGTACTTGCCCAGTTCAGATGGAGACGGTAGGATTTAATTACCTGGGTATTTACATCACTCTGGACCCGCGGCTGCGCTACATGAAAAACTTGCTCTCCCATTGGAGAGATGCAGGAAGGACGTGGACCGTTGGAAGGCTCTTCCGCTGTCTATGCTCGGTCGGACCACCCTATTCAAAATGATGGCCCTTCCCCGGTTCTTATATGCTCTGCAGAATACACTGGACCCTGTGTCGGCCTCCTATTTTAAGGAGATAGAGTCTCTTCAGAGGCGCCTCCTGTAGGAAGGCAGGGCCAGGATCGTGTTTGTGAAGCTGACTCTCCCGTGGTACGACGTGGGATTGGTCTCCCGGATCTGCGTAGATATTATTGGGCTTCGTAGTTGGCTGCCATTAAGCATATAATTTATGGCCCCCCCGGCGACCCAGGATTTGCCATGGATCGGGGTCAGGCACCGGGTGGAATTTTGGACAGAGCGCTATATGCCAAGCCAGGGAAGTTCACGTTAACTGGTCCATCGGCGCATGCAGTTCGAGTCTGGCATGTGGCTAATAGATGTTTAGGGTGGGATGGTAGGCTTAAGTTGGCTACCCCCCTTTGGAATTCGTAGAAATTGGGTAATCTATGGAAAACTAAGGGGTTTGACAAGTGAGACACTATTGGAATCACTCACATCAAAGATGTCTGGGTGAAGGGGGCGATACTTCCATTCGAGTCTCTTCAAAAGACATATAGTTTGCCTAATAATGAGCGTTTCAAGTATCTGCAAATGAGACACGCTCTTGCCACCCATGTGCCCAAGGACTTGGCTCTTTCTGAGGCGTCTCCCCTTGAAGATCGAGTGCTTGATGACCACCTTCCCGAGAAAACGATCTCCCTGATCTACAAGAAGTTGGTTAATAATATGGAGAATCCACTGGGACGTATCAGAGTCCATTGGTGTATGGATGGATTGGAACTGGATGATGAGGACTGGATGGAGGCTGTCTCTTCTCCTAAGGTTGTCGCTATTCAGATGAGGCTTCAACCTGTGCAATTAAAGATTCTAAACAAGTCGTATATCAATGGCTCTCGTTTGGTGTGGATGGGTCGGGGAGAGAGTGGCAACTGCAGACCAGAGTGTGGGGAATCCGGTACTCTGATTCACATATTACAGCATTGTGTGATGATACAAACCTACTGGAACAAGATCCACAAGGTGTTGAAAGATGTTTTGGGAGTTGAGATAAGACCGGAAGCCCGGCGGTGCCTGCTGAATGTCTGGGAGCCTACAGACCTGAATGTGTACCAGAAGCAGTGGGTCACTCTGTCATATGTGGTGGCTAAGCGGAATATTGCCAGGCTCTGGGGTGCTAGCCGACCGCCTCGTAGTACTCAGTGGACGGAAGACCTTGAATGGTGCATGTTACGGGAAAGATCGGTGTTTGTAGCACAGGGATGCCCGAGAAAGTGGCAGAAGATATGGGGGGGGGTGTGGAATACCCTCCGGGGTGAGATTTGTGATCCGCCGACACCGAATCCAGTACTGGAAGCGCAGGAGTCCCCTTGATCTTTGTATTGTATATTCTGCTTGAGATTCTGTACCTGGCCGAAATGATCTGTATGTCTTAATTGTATGAGATCGCCTGACGCTTTTTATTTCCTTTTTGTATTGTCTTTGTTTTTTGCAAAATGAAAAAGATTTAAAAAAAAAAAATAACGTACTTATATATAAATTCATATTTAAAAATATTTAATAAATTAATTATTAAATAAATCTAAACTATTTACAGATACCAATAAATAATGATTTAAACAATAATTACCAATGAATAATTAATATCCAATAAATTAATTATTAATACACAACTATAAATTTAATAACTACGTAATTACATATCAATTACTTTACACACCATTCCCCTATAAACGCACAACAAACATCAATAATATAATAATACACTTAATATAAATATCAAATAATAAAAATGAATTACCAATTAATAAGAATGAATTACCAATTAATAATTAATTAACAATAGTATGATTAGCAAAAACAATTAATGAAAACACATTATTACTCAATTACATTTAAATTACTTCCCACCCTATTCCCCTATAAACCCATAACCCGCTACAGAACATAATTATCAATTAATCAATCAATTCTTTATTTTTACCAATTAATTAAAATTAATTTATAATTCCTAAAAATGAATAAATAATTTAGTATAATTAAATTACTTCCCACCCTTTTTTCCCTGATAAACCCACTACGGTCATAAAATACAAAATGCACTTAAATTACATTTAAAAAAAATACATATTAAATACATAACAATATACATAAAAATCATATAAAAATCGATATTAGTAACATCGATATTACTAACAGATATTAGTAACATCGATATTACTTACATCGATATTAACAAAATTGATATTACTTACCTTCGATATTCTCTCCCTTCTATATTAAAAAATGTGATATTACTTACCTTCTATATTCTGTCCTTTCGATATTAAAACATCGATATTATTGTAGGTCGATATTAAAAAATCAATATTTTGTCTGCCTACCGAATCAAAGAAACTGTGGTGTGACTTGTTGGGGAGGGTGGTCCATGGCAGCTGCCCAGGCTCAGCAGCTGATTGACCTAGGCAGCCTTGGAAATACAGCGTAGCGATCCTCTTGTGCAAATTCTTCCCCTTCACCATCCTGAAGTTGTGGACCGATGCAGGTAGCCTTTATGTATTTGTCAGGCTCTATTTGGTGAGCGGACGCATTGTGTAAAATCGGTGTACGCACCAATGGGGCGCAAACGTCAGCTTTTCCTTTGGCTCAACCATCTCCATATGGAAATCGAGGGCACCCACTGACTCATCGGGGAGACTGGAACAAGGTCCAGGATGTGGTCCTCGAATGCACCAGTCCACTTGATGTGGGCAACAGCAGACCAGGCTCTTCTGGGGGACAGCATCACAGAGCATGGCCTCATGGACCTTTGGCAACTCTCACAACCCAGGGACCGAGAGTACAGCCTTTGTGTCACTGGGGTATGACAGCCAATCATGTCTGGACTATTTGCTAGTTTCCCAACCTGTGGTAGCCCTCTCATGGAGGATGAAGATCCTACAGGGTGCTATCTCGAACCATTCTCTGACCCCCAATCCCTGGACTTGGGGATATCCTCCCCAGGCCGCAAACCTTGGTGCCTCAATGTCTCTTGTTATCGGTCCCCCAGGGCAAATTTTGACTGTGGTCACACATTTCCTATTACCTAGAGCACAACAAGGGGTCTGTTGCCTTCCCATGTACCCTCTGGGTGGCAGCAAGGCCCATCCGAGGTCAGTTCCTGAGACACTCTACCCTCGCCAACACCCAAAGGGCAACGCAGCAGAAGGCCCTTGAGAACTACATCAAGTCCCTCACTCGCCTCTACACTGCCAACTCCTCGACCTCCGTCTGGCACCATCTGGCAGATGCCCGTATAGACCTTCTTACACTCTATAAATGCAAGGCTGATTGTACATTGCAACGCTTCAAGGGTCGTCACTATGAACTGGGCGAGATTATGGGGAGGCTATTGGTGGCCTAGCTGCACCACCGGGAAGCAGATACGGGAAGCCTCATTATCAGGCCCGCGGGTGGCACCATCCTTTGCCACCAGCAGGACATTGTGAACAAATTTGTGGCTTTTTACCAGGCTTTGTACATCCCAGAGTGTGGGCCGACCCTGCACAACTGGCGTCCTTCTCTGATAATGTGCATCTCCCCTGTCTCAACGAGTTGGGGAGGGACCTGCTGCAGGGGGAGAACATGAGACGGAAATCACAAAGGCCATCTCAAACCTCTGATACAGGGCCGGACTGGCCAAAGCAGTAACATAATTGGCAGAAACCGGCCCTATCAAACAACTCAGCCGCACCCCATTCCAATCCCTCCGGGGGGGTGGGGGGATGGCCGAGCAGTTTGCCTGGGCTGGTTTAGGTTCCCAGTCTTGCCCTGCTCCCATAATATTAAGCACGGGGGAGGAAGGCTTCCTGGCAGAAGTTTACAAATGGGCAACGAGGAGGCAGTGGAAACTTTCCATAAGGCTATCCGTGAGGCTGAACACATAGGCAACTTCAGCTCCATCTCAAACAGATATCTAATCGCAGTCCTCCCCAAACCTGGAATGGACCCTCTCTGTGGAAGCTACAGGCCAATATCCCTGCTCAACAGAGACATTAAGATCCTGGCTAGGGTTCTGGTGGCTCTCTTCAAAGCGGACAGCGGTGGGGTTCATTCTTGGGTGATCATCTAGGAATCACCTCTGCATCCTGGCTCATGCTCTGTAGTCCACCAAGGATATGCCCAAAGACACTTTATCCCTCTCCTTTGATGCCGAGAAGTTATTTGACAGGACTGAGTGGGGATATCTATTTGCAACGGTCCAGAGATTTGGTCTTGAAGAGGATTTCATAGCTATGGTCCAGTGGCTCTATGACTCACCCATCACCCACATTAACTGTTGAGGTTTCGTCTTGGACCCCTTCCCAGTCTGCTGAGGAAACCCCTCATGGTTTCTTTCAGCCAATCACCCGAAATGATTGAAATTCCAACCCCAGTGGTGGCTGTCCTTTTGGGCCACATATATCACACATTTTCTGGTCTCAAATGGCCCGATTCGCAGAATTGTGCTGTTGGTATCCTTTAAAATGCATTTTGGTATGTATGATTTCCAATTTGTGATTCTGTATTTATGATAGGGAAGCCGATAACATGGAATGCAAGGGGGCAATAAGAAGGGATGACCTACCCACAACTGTCACAGCAATATGTGCTCTCTTGTTATGTTGCTAGAAGTGTCTGGTCCTTTTGCTTGAAGGTAGTAATTTTCTAAGAAATTAGTGTTTCAGCAAACAGCCTCATCAAGGCATCCTTGTAGCACCCAGTGCTGTAATGCAGCGCCTGGGAATCCGGACACAGTGTGTAATTCATGGGAGCAGTATTAAAGATCACTGGTGAGAACCTGATGAGCAGGGAACGCCTGGTGGCATTGGCACACCCATTTGGATAAATTTCCACTTTTTCCTGGTCCCTTTGTCTGAAAAACATTTCACGATGTTACTTCCTGGTACCGGGTCCATGACATTCTTCCCGTGTTATTTGTAACCTGAATTTGTCCGGCACCTGCGGTTACCAGCCGAGGCGGGTTACTTCCTGTCTCATAACGAGGCCCAGAGAATAAAGTTCAACTTTTTTTAACGGTATTTATGATCAGTGCTTGAAATGGAAATTGAAAAGTGCAGGTACTCACTCCTCCCTAGTATCTGTTTGCTGTTGATAAGTGCCGGGTACTCCCCAATTAAAAGTATTGCGCTCTGCCAGAGAAGTGAATGTACTGTCTCTTTAAATTAAATTAAAAAGTGAAGGTAGCTGCGAGTATGCGACCATTTAAAGCTCTGCTTCTGATTTTGATACAAAAATGTGAGTCATAGTAGGGTACCACGTTTCTCCTTTCAGCCAAGCGTCACTTACTGTGTCACACAAGAGGAAGTCAACCATCATGGTTAGGCACAACAGACATGTCACAGACATGTAGACTGAAAGAGGGTCCAGCTGCGCCTGCTGGAAGTTGTACTGATGTTTGACTGACTGAACCCCAACCTTATGCTTAGAGAAGGACCAAAGTACTCAACTTCCTTGAAGCCCCCTCGTGGAGCCGGATGAAGTGAGCACCGCAGCTGCTGATTCAAGACAGGTCTAGGCCACACTTTGGGGTCACATTGCGTCTTGAACAGTGCAGGAACAGCAGCGTTTGTGGCACCTCAGATTGTGGTGAATGGCTGCTTGTGATGGGATCTTTAAAGGAAAAGAGCTACGACTGGCTGGGAATGTAGCAACATAGTGCCTATATAGGCAACCCTCCCCACCTTTGTAGACTATAACATGCACTTGGAATAAATAATCACGCAACACAATTTTGTTGGGAAAAGTTTGCTGCAGGTTTATTCCATACAAAAGTATGCCAACGCGGTGTGTTAAATTATGGGCTATCCAAGAGCAGGCACCGATGACTGACCTATGCTGCTCTGCCCGCCTGAAGAGCCAAATTGCACTGTGGCCAACCCAATTGGTGCTATCAGTTATGAGGGGATTCCCCCATTGAATACTATGAACCACCAGCCCACCACTTTCATACGCACAAGTATCACTGTACTGGTGCGTAGGAAAGCACACCCAGCTGGAGTCGTTCCACAGGGCTCACCATCCAGACAATGCCATATCAAAAACACTCTCAGGCCATTTCCCCCAAATACCGTACCTCCTGAGTTACAGACACTGCGTGGACCCAAGTGAAAATAATGCCACAAACATCTCCATAAAGGTTTGCACATGATAACAGCACCATCAGCGATAGTCGTTCCACCAGGCCCACCATCCAGACAATGCCATGTTAGACCCACTCTGAGAAAAACCAAAGAGGATGATGGACAGAGTGTTGAACATTGCAAGCACTCATCCCCAGTCAACTGATCTGGGGTTAATCCATCATCATTCTTTAGCTCACTCCATCACCCTAGTTCAGAAATGGCCATATGCGCATCAGTCTTGACCCTGTGCCTCATGGGAACAGTCCAGACCAAACTGCCAAGTCAGGTCCTCCCTGGACTCGAAACAAACATCCTGGGACCGGTTTCTGGGAATTACCCTTCATCAGCCAGGCTAGCTTGAATGCAGTGGCACAGTGAGCAAGGGACCCACGTCTGGGCATACCCATCCCAATTAGGGTGAAAAGTGCTACGCAAACAATGGACGGAATGCTGTGTAAATCATACATTCACCTCCAGTGAAGAGATCTGGGTTAAATCAATTGTTATTTTGCTCACCATACCACCACAGTTTAGACCTAGCCATAAGCAAATCAGTCTTCACCCAGTGCCTCATGGGAACAGTCCAGACCGAGCTGGCAAGCCAGGTCCTCCTTGGACTGGAAACAAGCATCCTGGGACCGGTTTCAGGGTATTATCCTTCATCAGCCAAGCTACCTTATATCCAGTGGCACCGTGAACAAGGGACCCACTCTGGGCATACCCATCCCACTTAGGGTGAAAAGTGCTACGCAAACAAATGATGAACAGAATGCTGAATAAATCATACATTCACCCCAGTCAAGAGATCTGGGTTAAATCCATCATTCTTTTGCTCACCATACCATCCCAGTTCAGACCCACCCATATGCAAATCAGTCTTGACCCTGTGCCTCTATGAGAACAGTCCAGACCGAACAGCCAAGCCAGGTCCTCCCTGAACCGGAAACAAGCATCCTGGGACTGGTTTCAGGGTATGTGTAGTAATCAGCTCAGCTGTTATCTATTTACCTAGCTGTGATGTCAGTTCCCTGGAGGCTGTGAGACGAACGGTCATTAAACATTGTATTCCCACACTTACCTGTTCTGTGGTGATTACTTTAAGTTTGGCGACGAGGTGGTCTGACCGTTGGACGTCTGTTGTATTCCTATATGATGTCACTTGTAGAATTATTGCATGTCATGTAGAATGTGGAGTGCCAGGTTTTAATTCAGTTGGATGTGATCTGGTCGGACTTCTCCTGCCTCCTGTGGATGTTTAAGTTGTTTTCCTTCTGCATTAAATCTACTTGGTGTAACTCCACGTGTGGACCATTTCCTACATAATTATTGGCGACGTTTGGGAAACCAAGTAGTGTAAGCCAGAAGAAGGATTTAAAGACAACGTTCACGTTTCGATTTTTGATATTCACGTACTTTAATTTGCGTGACATTGTTCTTGTACCAAGACTTTTGCTTTCGGGATAATATTTCATTGTTTTTATCCCTTGCATGGAAGTGTTTTTGCCCGGAATCGTTTGGAGCAGGGAAATACTCTAGCAGCGCTTTCTAATCCGAGGAACCACGTCGTCTGTGCTTTCTTCTCAGAGAGACCACGTCGTGGAAGCTGCAACTGTGAGTTTTCTACGATTAAATTTCAGAAAGAGAACTTTTTACTTACGTTTTCTTTCTCTCACCGTTGGACGGTGCATTGTTCAAATCGTGGCAGAATCCTGCGCTCGCTGCCCCTGTGCATCTGCAAGCTGGTTTTCATCTGCTACCTCACTAACCTTTTCAGTAAGAATGTTAGCAACGCCGAAGAGACTCCATTCTACAGCTCTGTGTCCCGTGACTGTGACGAATCTTCATTTCCTGACTCAGGATAAGCGGAGTGCATTGTGGGTACTACCCTTTCACCTTCCTGACGTTATAACGTCAGCAACATGCCGCCATTTTTCTTTTTCTTCGTGATTTTCGGAAAAGAAACCTTCACGAAGCATCTCTCCCTTTTATTATAACTTCGTTAATTTTATTCCTTTTCCGATTCATTGTTTGGCGTTCTACCACCATTTACCAACAACTAGTAAGGTAGTGAAATTTATTTATTTGTTTATTTTGAGTGTTTGTTTTTCTTTAAAAAAAAAAAGGAAAAATGTCTAACATTGCTGCTCCACCTCACTTCCTTCAAACTGCTGGTGAGCCAAACATTGAATGGGATTTATGGTACCCAATGTTTTTAGCCTACGTTGACGTCCTGGAAAAGGATGGGTGCTCAGCCAAACGCAAGTTAGCCCTTCTTAGACATTGCCTTGGTGGAGCAGGTATTAAGGAATTTGACAATCTTCCACCTATTGATGACTCTGGAGACATCGATGTTTTTGAAAAAGCTTCTAGACAAATGAAAATTCGTTTTGGCAGAAAAATAAATACTGTAATGGAACGCTTTAAGTTTTATTCCCGTGTCCAGAAACAAGATGAATCGATTGAGGATCATGTTTCTGCCTTACATTCTTTAGCTTGTTCGTGTGCCTTTGAAACTATTTCTTACGAACAAGTCCTGAGAGATCAGATAATGATGCGTACAAAGAGTAAGAAAATTCAAGAAAGACTTTGGTTGGGTACAGAATCCTCTTTGAGTGCCGTAATTAACATTGCGAAAGGGATTGAACGATCTGAATTATTTGTTTCTGAGATTAGAGGTCAAATACCGAAGTCACAAGTTCCTGAGACTGAAGTCTCGTTAGTAAAGAGTCAAACTACTTCATTTAATTCCAATAGAGTACCTCCTAAAAAGGACAATGACAAGAAATTTTCTGAAAATAAGAATGTTGTTGATAATAAGTTTTCTTACAGGAAAAATGTTTCTTGTTATAGATGTGGCAGTTCTAACCATTTGGGGAATTACAGAGGATGTCCAGCTTGGGATAGAGTGTGTGTCAAATGTAAGAGGAAAGGTCATTTTGCTAATGTTTGTCGTTCTTCCCAAAGGGTTAACTATATTTCTCAAGAAGAAGAAGAAGTTCTACATAGTTTTAACTGCATTTTGTCTGTAGATGAATCAGAACAAAAAGAATTTCCCTCCTACACAATTTTAATTGATAACCAACCTATTCTTTTAATGATAGATTCATGCTCATGGTATTCCATTATTGGTCTAAATTTGTTTAAAAGTTCTTGGGGCGACAGAAAGTTGTTATCTCCTGATATTTCTCCCGGTGGATATACTGGGCAGAAAATAAACATTGAAGGTTTCTTTTGGGCTGACATTCAGATAGAAGATAGATACACCAAAGGGAAAGTATATGTGGCCACTAAAGGTGTGGCTATTCTGGGATGGCCACATCATCGATTGCTTGGAATTAAACTTGACCCTACTGCCGATCCTCCAGTATACTTGGGTGATCCATGTGTATTGAGTGTAAGTGATTTGGGAGATAATACTCTTTTCGTGGAGAACACTAGAAAGAATTTTCCTGATGTTTTTAAAGATACTTTAGGGAAATTTTCGGATTTTAAACACAGGATCATTCTTAATGACAATGCTATTCCAGTCAGGCACAGGGTCAGGAATGTTCCGTTGGCTTATCATGAGAAACTTAAAGAAATTCTTGGAGATCTTGTGTCTACACAAATCATAGAACCAATTGAATCTTCCCCCTGGGTTTCTCCCATCGTTTTATCGCTCAAAAGTTCTGGCGAGCTCCGCCTGTGTGTGGATCTCCGCAGCTTAAATAAAGAGATTTGGATTGATAAACATCCCCTCCCTAATATCCATGAATTAATCTCCTCACTTACTGGTGCCACTGTTTTTTCCAGGATTGATTTAGCTAGTGCTTACCACCAGGTCGAACTACATGAGGAATCAAAGAAATTAACGGCCTTTGTAACTCCAGAGGGCATGTTCCAATACTTAAGAATGCCTTTTGGACTTGCCAGTGCTGCATCTGTTTTTCAGCGCCTAATGAAGGAAGTTCTCTTTGACTGTAAAGGAGCCATCGCGTTCCAAGATGATATTCTAATCTTTGGGGAAGATTTTAAAGAACATGATCACAATTTACATTGTGTATTGTCTAACGTTCAGAAGAAAGGGCTTACTTTAAAATTCAATAAGTGCAAGTTTAGACAACCTAAAGTTGAGTATCTAGGACACGAAATTTCTAAAGATGGCATTAAACCAAAATTCAATGATGTCAAGAGTATTACTGATGCTCCTGTTCCTTCCTCTAAAGAACAATTGTTGTCCTTTTTAGGACTCACTGAATTTTATGGTAAATTTGTTAAAGATTACTCTACCATTGTACACCCTTTGCGGTCTTTGTTAAAAAAACAAGCAAAATGTGTTTGGTGTAAAGAACAACAGGTTTCTTTTGACACTTTAAAGGGTAAAATTATCAATGCTCCTTTTCTTAAACCTTTTTCTGTCCATAAAGAATGTATAGTTTGTGTTGATGCGAGTAATGTAGGCCTAGGTGCCGTTTTGATGCAAAAGGACAGTTTGGGAGAATATGTAGTGTCTTATGCATCCAGGACACTACGAGATGCTGAATTTAGTTATTCCACAATAGAGAAGGAGCTTCTTGCTTGTACTTGGGCGACTCAACATTTTCGTCAATTTCTTTGGGGGACGAAATTTACTTTGAAGACAGATCATAAACCCCTTGTCAATATGTTGTCAGCTGGTGGTGGTAGAACTCTCACTGCTCGTCTCGCCCGTCTTGCTGCTAAGTTGCAGGAATACCGTTGTGAGGTTGTTTATGTTCCTGGACGCTTTAATGTGCATGCGGATTGCATGTCACGTTTTCCTATTAGTGATTGTTCGAACAGGGATCATCCTGACGAGTGTGATGTGGCTTTTACTTTGTGTGATGTTAACTTAATTGCTGGGAAAGATCAGGAAAGTTCTATTACTGAAAGTGTTTGGTCAAAAGCTATGCTTCACGATGATGTTCTTGGGAAAGTAAAGGTTTTCTTAAGAAATGGTTGGCCTGAAGAAAGGAAATTTAGTGGTGATTTGGCTTCCTTTTTTAAGGTTAAAGATGAATTAATGGTAATTGATGATATGGTCTATCGAGATGATAAAATTGTTCCTCCAAATGATGTTAGAGAGTCCATTTGTAGCTTGGCTCATGAGGGCCATATGGGAATGTCCACAACCAAGAGAAGGATTAGAGAATTTTACTGGTGGCCTAGTATGGACGCCATGGTTGACAGGTGGGTTAGAAACTGTTCTCCTTGTTCTTTAAGTGATAAATCTGTGAAACCGATTTCTACTGGGATTTCTCCTGTTGAATTTGCTTTTGGACCTTGGAGAAAATTGGGGATCGACATCATTGGTCCTTTCAACTATCAGTCGGGGAAGGATATGTTTGCTGTGGTCCTCGTGGATTATTTTTCGAAGTGGCCTGAATTGAAGATTGTAGAAAAGGTCAGTTCTGAAATTGTTGTTGAATTCTTAAATGAAGTCTTCTGTAGAGAGGGTTTACCAGAAGAAATTGTTTCCGATAATGGGCCACAGTTTGTGAGTGAAGTTTTTGTTTCATTTTTGAAAGTTTGTGGTATCCAACATAAAAGAGTTTCGAATTATTCTCCACAATCCAATGGCCAGGTGGAACGTTTTAATAGGGTAATTAAGGAGTCTTGCCAATTAGCCTTGCGGAGTGGTTTGAAATGGAAAAAGGCCTTACAGGCTACTTTGTTCACTTATCGCATGTCTCCCAACTCTGTTACCGGCTTGTCTCCTTTTGAGATGTTACGCTGTAGGAAGCCAGGCACGAAAATTCTTCCTTGGTGGTTGAAGGCGAGGGACTCTGAGTATCTGGAGTTAGATATGAAGAATGTTAGAGATCGTGTTGGTAAATACCAAGAAAAAATGTTACAGAGTTCTCCTCAGAAGTCTGTCTCCTCTAAAATATCTGTGGGTGACTTTGTGAGGGTGAAGTTTGGTGGTATTATTCCTAAAGGTGTTTCCAGGTGGTCTTCTCCAGTTAAAGTCACTGAGGTCTTCAGTAAGGCTGTTAGAGTGGAGGGTGGCAAAATCTGGAATTTTAGACGCATCTCAATTTGCAAATCCAATGTTTTGGAAAATAAGAATGTTTGCTTGGATGTGAAATCTCATGAAAGTCTGTCACTTCCTGATGCTGATTCGGGTTTTCCCGGTTCGCATGAGGTTTTTGACAATTTGCGATCATCTCATGCGTTTGTTCCCCAAACTTGTACTAATAATTCTTCTTTACAGTTTGCTTCTTCTAATGTTCATGATGTTGTTTCCAACGAAAATACTCAAGATTGTAATCTAGAACCTGTTTGTGTACGCAGTAGTTCTCGTGTGAAACATTTTCCTGCAAAATTTATAGACTTAGTATGTTCTTTAGTGCTTTTTTAGGGTTTAATCGGTTTTTTTTTCAGTTGTTTTTTTTGTTTTCTATAGGGGGGAGGTGTGTTGTATTCCTATATGATGTCACTTGTAGAATTATTGCATGTCATGTAGAATGTGGAGTGCCAGGTTTTATTTCAGTTGGATGTGATCTGGTCGGACTTCTCCTGCCTCCTGTGGATGTTTAAGTTGTTTTCCTTCTGCATTAAATCTACTTGGTGTAACTCCATGTGTGGACCATTTCCTACAACGTCTCCACCCACATGTGCAGCATTGTGCTTTGGTTCCAGGGCACATTTCTTTTTGAGTCCGCTGTGGAGCTGTGGAGGGACATCTCCGCTTTCTTTTGAGGGTGTTGCGACCATAAGGTCAGTTGAGGAGTGTCATCGGGTCAATGAGGACAGTCAGTAACCTGAGTGTCATCGGGTCAGTAAGGATGGTGTTCACCTTTAGTGAGACATCAGTGGGACGTCGATCCTGGTGTGAGGTGAGCCTTTCTCCCGCTACTATCCTGGAAAATCGTGCTTGACCTGCTTTTCCAGTGTGTGGCTTCTTCGGACATCACGTGCATCCACTGGGGTTCGTCAGATTTGGAGCGGAGCGTTGTGCTGTTCAGGTACTCTCGTCTGTGGGTGTCCGGAGCAATTCTGTCCGTTTCCTGACCTTCTCCTTAGAGAACCTGCTCCGAGTGATGACGTGTCAGAATGTTCGTTATTTGACATATTTAGTGTGACGAGCACTGACTTGGGCTGGAATATGCCGTTCGTGTGCGGAGTTTTCATGACAATCAGCGTATGGCGTGGGATGCATTTCTGTTGAAGTGGGGCTCTCTGAGTGTGAGGTATCCTTGGCAACCAGCATCTGGCGTGAGGAGAATTCACGCTAAAGTGTGAGGTATCTCTGGCAACCAGCGTCTGATGTGAGCAGAAGTCGTGCTTAAGAGGAGTTCCTTGTTTACTCGACTCTACGGCGAGATTAAATAGAGTGTTTACCGCATTTGGAAATTTCTCTGGTTTTTATTTTGGGAAGAACGCATCTTCAAGGAGCAGCAGTTTTCAAGTACTTTCGTTTTTTTTTCCGATACATTCTTTTTTCAAAAAAATAAATGATTCCTCTAGCACTAGTCAACTGTTTTAGGCTGGCCTAAGGAGAAGGATCTTGATGCTGAACTTCAACTCTTTTCCAAAATTTCCGTTGAGCTTACATTGGAGGGTGGAGAGTTAATTTTACGTGGTGACAAGTTTATTCCACCAGAATCCTTGAGGTCACATATCATCTCTTTGGGCCACGAAGGTCATTTGGGACAAACTAACACTAAGAGAAGAATTTGCTCTGTTTATTTGTGGCCTTCAATGGACAGGCAGATTGACAATGTTGTTAAAGAATGTATTATTTGTTGCTCGAGTTACAAGGTTATCAATATTGTTACTCCCCCTGTACAAGTGATTGGACCTTCTACTGAACTGTGGATGAAGTTAGCTGTAGACTTTGTAGGGCCTTTTAATGTTCTTCCCATAAGTACAAGTTTGCTTTGGTTATAGCTGACTATCATAGCAAGTGGTGGGAAGTCCATTTTATACTTGATCCTAACACTACGGAGGTCATTCATTTTTTTAAAGTTTGTTTTCTAGGGAAGGTTTTCCCAAGGAGATTGTCTCAGATAATGTGGTGCAATTTATCTCTAAAGAGATGGCTTAGTTTGTATCCCAGTCTGGCATTTTACATTGCCGTGTGGCTTTATATCATCCCCAGGCCAATGGTTTCATTGAGCCCATGAATCGCATCTTGGTTAAGTGTGTGCGGTGGGCTTTTTCTAATGGTGTTGACATTAAGAAAGCTGTCCACAGTATGTATGGGCTCACCGTACAACTCCTGTCCAAGCCATGGGTAAAAGCACATTTTAATTGTTGCCTGGAAGAATTGCCACTTTTGACATGTGTCCTGCTTGGATGAGAAAGTGGGGTCTGCGTTCAAAGGGGGGAACATCGAACAGGCCTGTGTCTGTTTCTCATGATTCTGATAGCAATGTTAACAAAACCACTGGTGATGCTCTTGATAATGTGAACAAACATGTGTTTACTTCAAAAGTTACTGTTGGCGATTGGGTCAAAATCAAGCTTTCAACTAAGATGCCTAAAGGATTGTCCAAGTTCAGCACCCCAGTCAAAGTGAATGCCATTTCACGCTTTGTTGTCACGGTCAATGGGAAGCATTGGTGGAACCAGAAACCTGGTTCTTAAAATGAGACTTGCGAGTGGTGTGGAGAAGAATGGAGGGTTGTGTCCTTCTCAAGGTCAATCTAAACCTAATTTTTCTATTGTGCGTAGGAGTCCTTGGAGAAGTGTTCCTCCTAAAAGCATGGATCTGTAGTTCCTCTTAGTTTTATTTTGTTTTCTTGTTCTTGGATCAACTTATGTTTTTCTTCCCATGAGTTGTTATTCCCTGTTTTTTTGTTTTAGTTTTCTTCTTTGTTTTTATCAATTATCTCTACACTTTGTTGTGTTTTTCTGCTCCTTGTTTCCTTTTCCCTTTGCCTGTGTATATTTTTATGAAAGAAGGGAAATGTTGTAGTAATCAGCTCAGCCGTCATCTATTTGCCCAGCTGTGCTGTCATCTATTGGGCTATGGAATGTTACTGTTTGAATCCAAGGAGCTGCTATGACAGTTCCCTGGAGGCTGTGGAGACGAACGGCCATTAAACATTGTGTTCCCACATTTACCTGTTCTGTGGTGATTACTTTAGTATGTCGCCCTTCTTTAGCCAGGCTAGCTAGAATCCAGTGCCAAACTGGGCAAGGGACCCACCTCTGGGAACACCCATCCCACTTAGGGTGAAAAGTGCTACGCAAACAAATGATGGATGGAATGCCATCAAAGCACTATCGCATTCTGTGTGCAGCCATCTTGAAACGGTTTCCTTAATAAATGTTACAAAAAAACAGAGCATATACTAATACAGCTTAGGAAAAAGCAACATGAGGAACCAGATGCTAAGAGTGCTTAATAACTGGAAGAACTCGTGACTGAGGAGTGAAGTTAGAGCAATGTCCACATTGACAATGCAGTACTTTTTGCTTCCAAAGATTCCCATAGTAGTTTGCAGGTATGAAACAGAGTGAACTTCAACTGTGGTGTAGTGGAGCCGACGGTTAGAGATGCCTTCACGGTCTGGGTGGATGGTGCGGTGATGTCCTCTAACACGTAACCTCTGGTGCTCTTTGTGTGCAGACTGGGAGGAGGTGTGAGTGTGGGCAGTCAAGAAATGCCTCACAGTCCCTGAGGAGTTGCCGTGAATGTGCTTTGAAATGAGAGTTCTGAGAGGTGGACAATGGCAGGACGAGGCAAAGGATATGCAACTACTAGGCAGCCGTGATAGTGGCTCCCTAAGCTCAAGAGTAGGCTGGGGGGGGTGTGCACTATCAGTCCCCCACATGCTTTCAGCTATTTTACCTCTGTAATCTGTTCTCTGCAGCTATGAAACATGAACCCTAATTGAGAGCTTCAGACAGAAAATGAGCGAAGCAAAAGGCAGATAGAGTCACACTCACAAGAGAGAGGAATGAGAGTGTGGGACAGAAGTACATGGACAGGAGAACGCACTATTCGTTTGCGAGACAGCATCACTGTGTGGAGCGGTGCACAGAAGCACGGTGAGACAGAGTGACTCATTGCAGAAGGTGTGTAGAGATGCACATAAGAGAGGTAGCTGAAAACATACTGTCCAGCCGCGACCCAGGCAGATAAGAGGGATGGGCAGTTGGGGTGGGTTGGTGTGGATTCAACAGACGACCACGGAGGCTGGCATAATTAATAATTTCTCCTCATTGTCGTCTGTCGAAGTCCCCCTCTCACCTGGCCCCACCACTACCTGCATGAGTCACGGCTGGTCCTATCATGGAGTGCTGCACGAGAAAGGAAACAAGAGGGAGGAGGGGGGACGTGAAAGCAACAGAACACTGAGGAGGGAAGGGGGGCGCTAAGGCAACCTGGGAGGCTTAAGAAGCACAGGTCTCTGGGGAGTGGAGTGCCCTGGTCTCTGTAATGCCCAGCACAAGTCAGCATTCTAGTGCTGAGCCTGTAACTACACTGAACACCCACCCACCACTGATGTCACAGGTCATGTGACACAGTACCAATAAAAGAGGCCGAGCGCACGTGCTCTGGGCCAGTTGCACCGAGCAAGCAGTGTGTCCTGCGTCCCAGTCATTTTCCAGCATGAGGGCCTTAGGCCCGACCCTACAATGGCGACGAGGGTAGCTGTGTCCATGCGTGCCACAGCTCTAAACATCATCGAGGAAAAGGGGAAGAGAATGCTGCTCGCCTGAGAGCACCCCCTGCGAAGACTCGAGCCGGCCGCCGAGAGGCCCGTGGGGCGTGTGTCGAGCCCCGGGCGTAGAGAAGAAGGAGGAGGTGACCGGGAGCTCACCCCGCACCTCTCCAGCCTGCCGTGGTCCGCCCTGCCGTGGCGGAGCCCCAAGAAGACAAGCGGAGCCATCGCGGTGCCCACCCGCTGAAGAACAGGCCCGTCGGCCGAAGGTGAGCCCAGACTGTACACCACCAAAAGCGGAGCCCACCCGCGACGTTCACAACAGCGATAATGGCGGCCGCCTGCTAGCGCCGCCCAGGACTACACAAAGCGGAGCCTACCCGCTATAAATAAACTGTGCCCCTACTATAGCGAGGCCAGCGGAGCCCACCCGCGGCCTGCCTACTGCGACGCAGCGTCGGCCGCAAATGCCCCGATGACAAAGCAAGGCTCGCGGAGCCCACCCGCGGCCTGCATGCAACCATCTCCGCCCCGCCGCGCAGCGTCTGACTAAAGCTGCCGCGGCGGTCGAGAAAAGGAGCCCGCAGCGTGAGGAGAGCTGCCGGGCCATTACTTTAAGTAAGCGGAGCCCACCCGCAAAGCGCCAACACTCCTCCACCCCGCGCAGCGTGTGATCTGTAAGGCTGCAGCAGCGGGGTGGGGAAGTGAGAAACCCAGCACCCGGCCCGCAGCCGGTAAAGGCGACATCTACACCCCCCCCCCCCCCCCCCGGTGCAGCGCAGATCAAAGAAACTCACCGGGGGGGAGAAGAAGAAAAGAAGGAAGCCGTCCGGCGCACGCCTGCCTTGCCCACCGCTGCTCCGTGTGTGTGTGTGTAGCCGAAAGTGGAGAGCAGAGAACAGCGCCGACACCCCTCCCCCGCTGCGCAGCGGGTAACAAGTGAAGCTGCGGCAGCTGGGTGTGGAAGAACGAAGGCAGCTCGAGGATATTCGAAGTGTACACTCCCCAGTGATTGCCAATGCTGTGGAGCAGTGAGGAAAGGGTGACCGCAGTGAAGTGCCCCCGCCATATGCATGCACAAGCCAGAGAGAACCAAACAAACACACTCCCCACATCTGGATCGTCCTTCTACCCACACTCCGAAGAGTTTGTGCATTGGGAAAATTAACAACCACGGAATCGAACGAGGTTCCAGAAGGAAGAAACAGCCGAGAACTGCCAAAACTCAACCCTGCAGCGCCATCTAGTGGCCAAAAACAGAATCACCCTCGCACAGTGAAAGACAATGGCAGCAAAAATTAAATGCCACAGGTGAGACAAAGCCTGCAGCCACAGCAAAGGAAGACAGTCCGCGAAACTACAAGATCTACACCTAAAGCACTAAAAGAAAACAGCGCAAGAACGCGCCGAAAGCACAAAAACACAACAGAACTTAAGAATCGCGCCTGAAGCACCAGAAGCGCGCCAGGAGTGCAGCGACTCCTCACAAGATATGCAAGAGAACGCGCGACAAGTGTGCCCACGCGAGGAAGTTCACAAGACTCGCAACCAGCACCAAACAGGAGAAGATCCATGGAGTGGTGACGTAACCCTCCAGGAGCGAACACCCAAGAAGCATCTACGCCACGCCAGAAGAGAAGACAGCGATGCCTGGTGGCCACAGGCCATCGCTGCAGCAGAATGGCGAAAGTAGGAGCACCCCCACACGAACCAACAATGGTTCTGGAACTCAGCACCAGGACGTGCAAAAGCGCATGACGCAAATGCGCAGCAGTGCGGACAGCACTAGCCCAAAGCAGCAAGTCACAAGAGAAGACATGAAGAGCGCACCCAGATGCGCACCAAACCAACTCAACTACGATGAACAGGAAATGGTTGCGCAGACAACCCGCAGCATTGAAGATACATCACAGAAGCAACCTGACCACTCAGCTTGGTCACAAAGCACGAAGTCGACCAGCCAGATGGTCGCAACAAGAAGCCTACCTGCCGGACCTCGGCAGAAGGGACCAGCACGAAGTCCAAGAAGCTCAGCACCACAAATCCTACCTGCCAGACCTCGGCAGAAGGGACCAGCACGACGTCCAAGAAGCTCAGCACCACAAATCCTACCTGCCAGACCTCGGCAGAAGGGACCAGCACGACGTCCAAGAAGTTCAGACAATGCACGGTCCGACGACCTAGACCCACGAACTTCAACCACACAAATTAACGAAAGCAACAGGAAGATGTGAAGGTCGCGACGCTAACCCTGGGAAGCGAGTAATGAGAAGTTAGTGTCCTAGGACTAGGACAAGACCAGGAAGACACGTGCAGAGTGCGCGCGCTGCATGGGGAAGCCTGGCCAGAGAAGATGAAGAAAAGGGGAACAGGGTACGTTGCGAAAAGAGGAGAAGAGAAGAAGAAAGATCGGAGCGGCACACTGCCACCGAAGAAAGGAAGGAAAGAGAAGTCAGAGTGACACCCAGTCACTGCAAGGAGAATGAAGAAAGAACAGAGTGGCCACTGCCACTAAGAAGAAAAGAAGGAAGACGCAATCAGAGTGGCACGACTGTCAAGCTAAGAAGAATGAAGAAAGAACAGAGTGGCCACCGCCACTAAGAAGAGAAGAAAAGTGACAGGCACTGGAACACCGGAGTGCAATGGAGAACAAGCCTGGTAAGAGCACCGGCAGAGCAGACCAAAGACAACCACCCACGAGTCATCCATCCACATGGCGAACGCAGAAGGGAGCAAGATAGACTGTTGAAGACATCTACCTCTGGGGTTGGCGGAAGATCGAATGGCGAGAGTGCTCACACATCCGGCTGGTGAACTGACCACTCCACACCGACCCGTGGCAACCCAAGAAGAGGCCTCAAGGAACTCTGGTGGCAGCAAGTCCCAAACGGGAGACAGATCTACAGAAGCACATCTGCAGGACTCAAGAGGATGAAAGCCTCGAGAGCAATGAAGAGAGTCGACAACTCAACCTTCAGGTGGAACTAGGACACGACGGTGAGGTTCGTGGAGGGCCCTGCTCACGGCCCGAAGGCTATGGTAGAGCAACGCGACCAAAAACACCAGTCCAGTGGAAACCTGGCAAAGAGGTCCTCCCGGACATCTTGTGGCAGAAGAAAACCGGCGAGAGGGGCATCCTAGTGAGAGGGATGTTCGCACCTACTCTATTCACCTGCTAAGAAACACACTGAAGCCTGCCTGGAAACAACACGCAACCAGCTTGGAGAAAAGAAGCCGGAAGGCAAACAACGACCACGTCATCCATCTCTCTTGAACCATTCGTCACCAAGAGAGCAAAGCAAAAGGCAGGGCTGAGAACAGCCGACAGAGAAAGAATGAACCCGCCGAACAACTAAGAACCGTGCCACCAAGAACTGCTAATTCAAAACGCAAGAACTGCTAATCCAAAACGCAAGAACTGCTAATTCAAAACGCAAGAACTATACTGCCTGCGGCTTGCAAGCAGCCAAAGAGACTCTTTTGAAAGCGCAAGTCCAATGTTATTTTCTGTGTTTTCTTTCCCCCACAGGTGTTTGGACTTTTCATGTTTGGTTTACTTTTTAACCAATTTGGGGAGGGATGTAATGCCCAGCACAAGTCAGCATTCTAGTGCTGAGCCTGTAACTACACTGAACACCCACCCACCACTGATGTCACAGGTCATGTGACACAGTACCAATAAAAGAGGCCGAGCGCACGTGCTCTGGGCCAGTTGCACCGAGCAAGCAGTGTGTCCTGCGTCCCAGTCATTTTCCAGCATGAGGGCCTTAGGCCCGACCCTACAGTCTCCTCAGCACTGTAAGTTCTGAAAGGAGAAGGGGAGCGCTGGTTGCGAGGGGCAAGCCAAGGGAATGATAAACATTGCCTCATTCGCAGATCACCTGGTTCAAACGCTGTTGAGAAAATGCTGTAATTAGTCTGCGTGAAACATGTCCTATTTCTATTCAAATATTGTCTGTGTGAGTTTTAAATATAAATATTTGTATTCTTTTAATACATCGCTCTTCTCAACTTTAGAACATATCAACTAAGTTTGTTTACCAGATACCAACATCCAATCACTTTGCATAGCTGCCAAGGTTTCAGATTGCTATGTGTGACATTTTCATAATTTTAGTGTAATTATGAGTGACATTTCAACGACTGTGAGTGACACTTTTTTGCGTGCAAAATCAAGCAATGAAGACGAGACAAACACACACACACACATATATATATATATCAGAAATTACACCTATTTGAGCACTAGAAATGGAAGGTACTTAACCAGAGACGGATTCCGTGTGAGTGCAGAACAGGCATCATAGCTGCCAAGATTTCAGATTACTTATATGTGACATGTCCATGGTATTAGTAGTCTTACGAATGATATTTAACTGCCAACTGTGTAACACTTAGAGTGACACTTTCATGAGAAAAAAAACATGTGATGAGGTGCATGGAGAGAGATAAATATCAGAACTTATCCACAAGAAGTTCTAATAATATCTTGCAACTGGAGCAAAACTCCTGAAATGAAAGTCTACATTTGCTTTATAATGAACTATGACTGTAAATGTTGTGGTAGGCTAGCATATACTGTGCGTAATATAATTTTCGATTCGAAGAAATATAATTTTAAAACAATGTGAAAATGAATGTGCCTACAGTAGCAGGCTGGGTCCTCGTAGCACTATAATATAGAAGTAACTAGCCACTACTGAGCCAAGAAGGACACACTTGAAAAAATATTTACTTTTGTGCCAGCATTCGATTGCTACCAACAATATGCCAGGAAGTATCACCATTAAGCCAGATCAAACATTAGGCTGTTGTGCGGCTTTAATAATGCAGGGTCCAGCATTATAGAACATGTGAGTGCCACGGATGACTATGATATATCAAGGAGGACCACCATTCAGCATTGGATGCCTGCAGTATGGCAAGAATTACAGCCATACTGCCAAAACCATCACTGTGCCGTGGCTGCTGACAATATGTGCCTAACCAAAAATGTAATGTGTCCCCTCATGTAACGCTGATATGCGATTCGTGCTATATAAAACTGTGCAAAAAAAAAACCTTCTGTTCCTCTCTGGGTACAGCTATTCTGCGCTGGAAATTGTCTGACAATTTATCACAGTTACAACATACATACATTGTGTCCTGTGTGTGAAAAAATAAACTGCCAGGCTCAGTCTGAAACGAATGGTTCGCTGTAACTGGCATTGCGATCTAGTATTAATAAGCAAATGCTACAGAGGTCAACTCGACAGTACAGTAGTCTGTAGACCCGAAATTGAATGAATGACTAACCTGACTGCTGCTGGTAAACAGGTGCTGTGGATAATGCTCCATACTGAGCGCTTCACCGCTTGGTTTCGCCTTGGGCCTGAACTCTTCGGTTGGCTGGGCACGGGGCCAAGGGGGCACAAGTTGCAACAGCAGACGGCAATGAAAGAGTGCCTGAACAGACGTCGCTGGAGACTGCCAAGCATCACTTGTCTTCGCATAGTAAGTGCTTTATTCTACCTGACTGGCCGGTAGTGGCACTTCATTTTTGCTTGCTGTTCACCCAGTTGCCATCTGTGCCAGCCAGAGAGACCTCCACAGCACCGGAGATCCCCCTAAATAAATGAGCGTACTGCATTGAAATCATTTCTTCGGGTAAGGAGAGACACAGCAAAGATAAAGGGTTCCCTCTTGCACCATTCTGTGTCGTCCTCCCAGGCGGCAGTAAACCTTCCTACGGACCACCTGTGAGCCTGGTGCACTAACAACGGTCGGCACAATCCTCATGGCGCCACTTTGAAGGGCGGCCCGGCACCCGTGACGGCAAAAACTCTGAACTGGTCTTTTACAGGCGCTAGATCGAAGTGTTTGGGGGCCTTCGGCTTCCACAAGTAGTCACATGATGAGGTCCGATGTTACACTCCACTGTCTGGCTCTGTTATCCACTGTTGGTGCATCGAGACTCACTACCTCCCTGGGCCATTGAATCACTGCACTGTCGTATTTACCATAGCTGCTGAGACATGCAGCGGGGAACCCGGCAGCCGGAGGAAAATCTAACCTGCCGCCCGTCTCCCGAATGGCCTCTGCCTTGCAGTGAAAGGGGCAGTACAGGGAAGCGCGCCTTCATAACAACGACGACGATGAGCTGCAAAATACATCATGGGTGTGCTGTTAAATATTGATTCACCAGGCTGTGCTGCAGTGCACTCCAGTTCACCATAAGTTGCTGACATCGTCAGACATGCACACTTTCCTTGGCACAGTGAGCTCGCTATTGCAGCTTCCAAGGCTTCTTGTTACAGCATGCCTAGGGGCGGGTAGTCAGGGGTCCCTAATTATGCGTGACAAATGCATTTCGTGCGGTGATGCGGACACCAGCACTGAAATGCGATAGTGTCACGCCTGATGCGTGACACTTGGCAGGACTGACTTTGGTCTACGGGTTTAAAGTAAAAAAACCAATAATTTACAAAAGTGCACACACACGCTGCAGGCAAGGCGGAAATAAGAAAGGATGACCTACGCACACGTGTCACAGCAATCTGTGCTCCCTTGTTATATTGCCAGAAGTATCTGATCCTTTTGCTTGAAGGTAGTAATTATGAAAGAAATTAGTGTTTTAAGATGACAGCCTCATTAAGGCGCCCTTGTAACACCCAGCGCTGTAATGCGACCAGAGTATGTGATCCTGGGCGCGGTATTAAAAATCCCTGGAGAGAACCTGATGAGCAGGGAACGCCTGTGTGCATTGGCACACCCATTTGGATACACTTCCCCCTATTCCTGGTCCCTGTGTGTGAAAAACATTTCACGATGTTACTTCCTGGTACTGCGTCCATGGCACTTCCCATCTCATAACTTGGCCCAAAGAAGAAAGTTAGTCCAAATGTCCCCTGATAAGCGCGGGAAGTTCAACTTGTCACTTTTTTTTTACGGTATTTGTCATCAGTGCTTTAATGGAAATTGAAAAGTGCAGGTACTCACTCCTCCCCCCACCCCCCATCTGTTTGCTGTTGATAAGTGCCGGGTAATCCCACATTTAAAGTATTGCGCTCTGGCAGAGAAGTGAAGGTACTGTCTCTTTAAATAAAATAAAAAAGTGCCTGTACTCAGTAGCTGCGAGAACGCGACCATTTAAAGCTCTGCTTGTGATTTTGATACAAAAAGGTGTCATAGTAGATACCACGGGGCAGATTTACGAGTTCTTCCACATCTCTGCAAATCAGCAGGGATGCGCCAGAAAAGATGTGACACGCAATTTCCTCCCTGCGCCAACCCGAATGCATCGCATTTACAATGCGGCGCAATGTAGCGCAAGGATAGAGCGATGCATGTCGCATCCTGTGGCGTAAGGTCGGGGCATTGCTGGAGTCCTGTCGCAAGCGGAACGCGACTCCAGCAATGGTCAGTTGGGCCCTATGCCTAACATGGTGCGTCACTACTTACGCCTGCGTCAAGCAGGCGCAGGGTTTTTACGTAGCATGGATATAAAAGTGACTCAGTGAATTCATGAAGATTTCACTGCGTCACTTTTACGAGGTGTTCCTGCGATGGAACGCCCACCTTGCGCCGGAACGCCCACATGAAGCCTAACGCAGGTTTCATGTGGCACAGGGCTTTACAACGTGACGCATCTCCCTAAATGCGTCACTATGTATATAAGGGGCAACGTCGTGCACGGTTTACGCCACAGCTGCGTCACAGAAGTGACGCAACGGTGGCGTAAATGTGGCACATGGGGCTTGTAATTCTGTCCCCAGGTTTCTACTTACAGCCAAGCGTCGCTTAGCGTTTCACGCAAGAGGAGGGCAGCCATCATGGTTAGGCACAAAAGACATGTCACAGACATGTAGACTGAAAGATCGTCAGCTGCGCCTGCTGGAAGCGGGACTGAGGTATGACTGACTGAACCCCAACCTTATGCTTTGAAAAGAACCAAAGTGCTGAATTTCCTAAAATCCCCCTGGTGGAGGCACATGAAGTGCCCACCGCTGCTGCCGAGTCAAGACAGGCCCGGGCCCCACTCTGGGGTTACTTGCGTCTTGAACAGCGCAAGAACAGCAGTGTTTGTGGCACCTCGGATTGTGGTGAATAGCTGCTTGTGCTGGGATCTTAAAAGGAAAAGAGCTGCGTCTGCTGGGAATGTAGCAACAACGTGCCTATATAGACAACCTTCCCTACCTTTGCAGAACATAACATGCACTTGGAATACACAATCATGCAAAACAATTGTGTTGGGAAAAGTTTTCTTCAGGTATATTCCATACAAAAGAATGCCAACCTGGTGGGTTAACTTACAGGCGATCCAAGGGCAGGCAGCAATGACTGACCTATGCTGCACGCCCGCCTGAAGAGCCAAATTGCACTCTGGCCAACCCAATCGGTGGTACCAGTTATGAGGGGATTCCCCCCTTGAATACTGTGAACCACCAGTCCACCACTTTCCTACACACCAGTATCACACACCTAGTAATACCCTTGGGTGTAACGTAACTGACGCACAAACTGATGAGGTCAGCACCACTTTACCATCACATGAGCTCTGCAGTCTTTTTGCCTGACAAGACACAGAGGGCCATATTATCAAGAAAGGGCTGTACATTATCGCCGCTTTTATCGGCAGGAAACTGCCGCTACAGCAGCGATAATGAGCTTGATAACATTCCCTTGTGAATTCCCATAGAAGCTGAGGTTAATACCAGAACCAGGGCTTCTATGGGAATTCACAAGGGCATATTATCAAGTCCATTATTGCCGCTTTAGCTGCAGTTTCCTGCCGTTTAAAGCAGCCATAATGTACCGCCCTTTCTTGATAATATGGCACGAGTTTTTAACCTCTTCGCTCTTTACTATTGCTCAGCACTGATGTTACTTGAAAGTAAATTAAGGGTCTAAAACACATCCTTCCACATCTCCTGATCATAGGTTAAAACCCAATTCTGAGAAAGATACATTCCTTTTCACTGGGCCCTCCTAGCCACAAAAGATTACGTTTGCTCCATTTGTACAATGGCCTCACCGTCAATGAAGTAAACGACGACAAAGATCAGTACCATTTATTTATTTATTTAGTGTATTTTATATAGCGCGCAGCTACCCCAACGGGGTGTCCCGGCGCTTCTGCACATATGCTGAGCTTTACGCAAGTGAGTTTAGCAGAAAAGAAATGTTTTTAGTGCTTTGCGAAAAGGTAGCTCCTCCTGAATTATCCGAATGGAAATAGGGAGTTTGTTCCAATGAGAGGAGGCACATACCTGAAAGGTTTTTCTCCCGGAACGTACCTTTTGAATCTAGGGGTAGTCAAGAGGTTTTTTGAATTGGATCGAAGATGTCTAGCATTACTGTGGTGGCACAAACAATTAGTTGGCAAAGCAGTGAGTTATCGGTCAACAACTGATTAAACTGCACTCCCCACTCCCCGAAGTATGCCAATGTGGCATGCAGCATCAAGAATTTGTGCCCGAGCATTTGTCTGCCCCAGTTTTAATTCAAGTCATGAAAAGCAGCTGCCGATTTACTTGCTGCCGATTGACTGTGGACTGAATGTACCTCGGCTCTAAGACACACATGCATGCCTAAGCACGCCCAGATGGAGTCGTTCCACAGGGCTCACCATCCAGACAATGCCATGTCAAAACCACTCTCATGCTACTTCCCCCAGTTACCTTACCTTCCGAGTTACAGACACTGAATGACCCAAGTAAAAATAATGCTACAAACATCCCCGTAAAGGTTTGCACATGATAACAGCACTATTAGCTATAGTCGTCCCACCGGGCCCACCATCCAGACAATGCCATGTCAAAAACCAATCCGAGGCCACTTCCCCCAGTTACTGTACCTCCAGTGTTCCAGACACTGCGTTGACCCAAGTGAAAATAATGCTACAAACTTCCCCACAAATGTTTGCACATGATAACAGCACTATTAGCGATTGTCTTCCCACCAGGCCCACCATCCAGACAATGCCATGTCAGCCCCACTCTGGGAAAAACCAAGGGGATGATGGACAGAGTGTTGAACATTGCAAGCACTCACCCCCAGTCAATTGATCTGGATTTAATCCATCATCATTCTTTTGCTCACTCTGTCACCCCAGTTCAGACATTGCCATATACAAATCAGTCTGACCCTGTGCCTCATGGGAACAGTCCAGCCCGAACTGCACAGCCATGTCTTCCCTGGACCGTAAAAAGCATCCTGGGACCAGTTTCTGGTTAATCAGCCGTCATCAGCCAAGCTAGCTTGAATCCAGTGGCAAAGTGAGCAAGGGACCCACATCTGGGCATACCCTGCCAACTTAGGGTAAACAAAGCAAAACCAAAGGGAATGATGGATGGAGTGTTGAACATTGCCAGCACTCACCCCCAGTCAACTGATCTGGGTTTAATCCATCATCATTCTTTAGCTCACTCCGCCACCCCAGTTCAGATATGGCCATATGCACATCAGTCTTGACCCTGTGCCTCATGGGAACAGTCCAGACCAAACTGCCAAGCCAGATCCTCCCTGTACCGGAAACAAGTCTCCTGGGACTGAATTCTGGGAATTACCCTTCATCAGCCAGGCTAGCTTGAATCCAGTGGCACAGTGAGCAAGGGACCCACGTCTGCGCATATCCATCCCACTTTGGGTGAAAAGTGCTACGCAAACAAATGATGGACAGAATGCTGAATAAATTATACATTCACCACCAATTAAGAGATCTGGGTTAAATCAATTGTTCTTTTTCTCACCATAGCACCCCAGTTTAGATCCAGCCATATACAAATCAGTTTTGACCCTGTGCCTCATGGGAACAGTCCAGACTGAACTGCCAAGCCAGGTCCTCCCTGGACTGGAAACAAGCATCCTGGGACTGGTTTATGGGTATTATCCTTCATCAGCCAGGCTAGCTTGAATCCAGTGGCACAGTGAGCAAGGGATCCACGTCTGGGCATACCATCCTACTGAGGGTGAAAAGTGCTACGCAAACAATGGACGGAATGCTGAATAAATCATACATTCACCTCCAGTCAAGAGATCTGGGTTAAATCAAATGTTCTTTTGCTCACCATACCACCCCAGTTTAGACCCAGCCATAAGCAAATCAGTCTGACCCAGTGCCTCATGGGAACAGTCCGGACCGAGCTGGCAAGCCAGGTCCTCCCTGGACTGGAAACAAGCATCCGGGGACCGATTTCTGACTATTATCCTTCATCAGCCAGGCTAGCTTGAATCAACTGGCACAGTGAGCAAGGGACCCACGTCTGCGCATACGTATCCCACTTAGGGTGAAAACTGCTACACAAACAATGGACGGAATGCTGAATAAATCATACATTTACTTCCAGTCAAGAGATCTGGGTTAGATCAATTGTTCTTTTGCTCATCATACCACCCAGTTTATACCCAACCATAAGCAAATCAGTTTTGACCCTGTGCCTCATGGGAATTCCAGACCGAACTGCCAATCCAGGTCCGCCCTGGACTGGAAACAAGCATCCTGGGACTGGTTTCTGGGAATTACCCTTCATCAGCCAGGCTAAGTTGAATCCAGTGGCACAGTGAGCAAGGGACCCACGTCTGGGCAAACCCATCCCACTTAGGGTGAAAAGTGCTACGCAAACAATGGACGGAATGCTGAATAAATCATACATTCACCTCCAGTCAAGAGATCTGGGTTAAATCAATTGTTCTTTTGTTCACCATACCACCCCAGTTTAGACCCAGCCATAAGCAAATTAGTCTTGAACCAGTGCCTCATGGGAACAGTCCAGACCGAGCTGCCAAGCCAGGTCCTCTCTGGACTGGAAACAAGCATCCTGGGACCGGTTTCTGACTATTACCCTTCATCAGCCAGGCAAGCTTGAATCCAGTGGCACAGTGAGCAAGCGACCCACGTCTGGGTATACCCCTCCCACTTAGATTAAAAAGTGCTACGCAAACAATGGACCGAATGCTGAATAAATCATACATTCACCTCCAGTCAAGAGATCTGGGTTAAATCAATTGTTCTTTTGCTCACCATACCACCCAGTTTAGACTCAACCATAAGCAAATCAGTCTTGACCCAGTGCCCCATGGGAACAGTGCAGACCGAGCTGCCAAGCCAGGTACTTCCTGGACTGGAAACAAGCATCCTGGGACCGGTTTCTAGGTATTACCCTTCATAAGCCAGGCTAGCTTAAATCCAGTGGCACAGTGAGCAAGGGACCTACGTCTGGGCATACCCATCCCACTTAGGGTGTAAAGTTCTACGCAAAAAAAGGATTGACAGAATGCTGAATAAATCATACATTCACCCCCAGTCAAGAAATCTGGGTTAAATTCATCGTTCTGTTGCTCACCATACCACCCCAGTTTAGACCCACCATGCAAATCAGTCTTGACCCTGTGCCTCTATGGAAACAGTCCAGACCGAACTGCCAAGCCAGGTCCTTTCTGTACCAGAAATAAGCATCCTGTGACCAGTTTCAGGGTATGTGTAATAATCGGCTTAGCTGTTATCTACTTGCCTAGCTGTGATGTCATCTATTGCGCTATGGAATGTTACTGTTTGAATCCAAGGAACTGCTGTGACAGTTTCCTGGAGGCTGTGGAGACGAACGGCCATTAAACATTGTGTTCCCACACTTACCTGTTCTGTGGTGATTACTTTAAATTTGGCGATGAGGTGGTCTGTCCCTTGGACATCTCCACCCATGTGTGTAGCATTGTGCTTTGGTTCCAATGCACATTTCTTTTTGAGTCAGCTGTGGAGCAGTGGAGGGACATCTCCGCTTTCTTTTGAGGGTGTGGTGACCATTAGGTCAGCTGAGGAGTGTCATCGGGTCAGTGAGGACAGTCAGTAACCTGAGTGCCATTGGGTCTGTAAGGACGATGTTCACCTTTATTGAGACATCAGTGGGACGTCGGTCCTGCTGTGAGGTGAGCCTTTTTCCCACTACTATCCTGGAAAATCATGCTTGACTCTGCTTTTCCAGTGTGCGGCTTCTTCGGACATCATGTGCATCCACTGAGGTTCGTCAGATTTCGAATGGTGGGAGCGGAGTGTGAGGTTACGTAGTTTTCGGTCCCGCTTCGCTACAGCCGCCATTTTCCCCATTTTATGTTGCCTCACTCAGGCAGCACGGCTAACGCGGTAAAATGGTCTTTCTGCCTTTTTCAGCTGCTCCATGTTTTTCCCATTAAAGAACAACCTGTGTCCTTGTGTGCGATACTGATGTCAGGGTCTGGCCAAGTACGCAAAGCCATGTCTAGACGGATTAATCCATGTCTTACTCCACTGTTTGGGTCCCACCATTCTTCTCTACCTTATCTTATTTAACTGGCCTTCACTATTCTCTTCGTGTGTTCTCTTGTTACATAGCCCTTCTCTTGAAGCATTGTACACATGTTTTGCCACCTGCAAATTGAATTACGGGCACTAGTGTTGATTAACCTGAGGGGAGGAGAGCACACGGGGTCTGAAAGGAGGGTGTGTTTTAGACATCCGATAGCTTGTTTTCGAACTGTTCCTATTTGTCAGTTTTGTGTATATTGGGAGTTGTCATTGTAAACTTGTGTTGTATAATAGACTGTGTGCCACGGATTGAAGTGGCAGTCTCTTGAGAACCTACCTGTGTGGTACTTTTTAGATAACTGTGCTTAGCTGCAGCTAATAAAACTGCTTTTCTACGCCTAACAGAGTGTCTCGTGTCTCTGTCGGTCGAGGCAGGTGAACTCGGAGATCTTAGGCGTGCCCTGCGCCGCCTGGCCCATAAGGTCAGGTTCTCCAATTGGCGGCCCAACGTGTGGGCGACTTCAGCGGTAGTAGTTTTGCCCGAGAGTCGTGAGGAGCTTCGCAAGAAAATTCCGGAGGATTTCGCGAACCACGTGAGCGACCCCTGCATGTCGAAGTGGACCGAAGGTCTTTTGAAGTGTGGCTACTCCTTCCCGACGGCTGCTGACGACTGCTGCCCTGACTGTCGCCCTGCCTTGGCCCTTTGGTGATGATTGGTATCGCGAGACGTTAGACGGCCATCTGTTGGCGTGAGAAAAGCATTTAGTTAAGTATTTGTGGGCAGCTCCCACTCTCTTTGTTTTTGTATTTGTTATTCGATTAGCGCGCTAACCGAAGCCAAGGGGTAAGTACGCTTGTGCTGAGACTCTATTGTCTGAAAATCCCTTGACGTTTGTAAGGAAGTCCAGTTTGTTACGAAATGCCTGGATTTAGTAAGTTTAAGAAATTTTGTTGTTTTGGTTGTTCTAGGGATTCCCGGCTAGAGGATTCTTGTCCGATTCCTCCAGTTGGAACTCCTACTTACGAGCTGTATTCGAAACATGGTCTGGGTCCTATTGTTTTTAATGAAACAAGGATCCGTTACACTAAGAAGGATGGTGTTTTACAGTGGCCACAAAATGGTTCTTTTGAGCCCGATATATTAGATAATTTGGAAACGATTCTATTCAAGAGAAAAGCCCGACCGGCAATGTTTGACTCCTTTCGCCTATGGCGTAAGGAAGTCAAACAGAAAGAAATTAAGCAAATGAAGAAAGATAAGAAAGAGCAGAGTATGTCGATTCTACAGGCTGCCCAACAATTTAAAAATGACGAAGCTGATCAGGTGATTGAGGTGTCGTAAGGACAACATCGTATGGCAATAGATAGATGCTATCCTGTGTTACCTACTGTATCAAAGAGTAAAACGCCTGATGACAATTCTTTTATGTCCCATTTGTTGACATTACCTCCACCTTATGTGTTAGGTGCTAATGCACCGCCATTGCAACCTGCTGTTAATCCAGCTGTTTTGGTTCCTGCACAGTTGCCTATCCCTGTGATTCCACCTCCGCCCCCTTTGCCAGCAATATCTGCACCCCAATCTCCTGTGCCTCAGCCTTCTCCATCTGTCGTTTCCTTTGCTACAGATTCTTCATCTATTTTACAGAATACGTTGTCTCCTGTTTTGGTGTCAGATTCCCCTACAGCTCGACAACGTTTAGTCGGTACTGTTTCAGGTCTTTTGTCGCCTTTTCTTGGGCCTCTTTACTTTTCTCCTGCGTCGTCTAGGAGACAAACCCGTAGTCAGTTTCCGGATTTGGAAGAACAGACTAAATTAGATTCTCTTGCTAGGAATTGGATTATGAGTAGTGTACAATATAGTGTACGTGATATTTTAGATACTTTCCTTCAATGGAACGCGCCCACACAGAGATACGTATTTAATGTTATGTGCAATACTCAGATTAAAGAATGGATCTAGATTCACCTCCTCAGGATTTATTCGAAATACAGGATCAATTTGATAAGGGACTTATTGTGGGTCCTGCTGTAGAGCATGCTGTTCAGAAGCTTGTTACTTTTGGATCCGCCTTTTTCTCTCAAAGTTCTCTTGAGCATGATCCCGCGGTTCGTCGTTAGATGGCACAATATCCTATGCGAGAAGTTCCTCCAATATGGAGAGATGAGGTTCCACAAGCAGGTAATGTTCCTGGTGTTCCTGCTCATCTTCAGCATATATGGGTACATGACCCTTGGAAAAGGTCAGAAGTATTGGCACTTAAACAGTCTTTACCGGAACCCCGTAAGAATCCTGCTGGGTATTATAAAGAGCTGTCTCAGACTGTTGACGCTTGTATTATGAATTTGGCAGATATTGACTTACTTATGGGAAATGTAGTCCCACAAGCAATATGAACCAAGATTCGTAGGCAGGATCATGCTGCAGCTTCTGGTGGTGATTGGGCTGCCATTACAGCTGCGGATGCAGGACAAGTAGGTGGTGTCAAACCGGATGTCTTGATTACGGAATTACCAGGAAGAATAATAGATTTGATGAAAACTATGATGCCTGCGGTGCGCGTTAATTGGGATAAGTTAGCGGCGTGTAAGCAAAAGACGGATGAAAGTGTCTCCGACTTCTTTACTCGTTTCGAGGAGACTTTCATCGACCATAGTGGGCAAGACATGAGTACTGAAGGTGGACAGCGATTATTCGTAGACAAATTTGTTTTTAATTTACTTCCGGAATTATCCCATAAATTAAAACAATCGGAGAGTTCGTGGGCTGTCTCTTCCACTGCTCAGATATTGGCTACTGCTCAATATTATGAGAATAGGGATAAGGAAGATAAGGAGAAAGCGGAGAAAAAGACTAAAGACTTAAAAACGAAGGTTCTTCTGCAACAGGCTTATCCCCCTCGTTCTGCTCAACACCAATTTCCACAGCCCCCGCAGTTTCAGAGGTTGTTGCAGAAGCCAGTACCCTCAGTTCCACAAGTTCTATTGGGCCCTAATCAGTGTGCCTACTGTAAGGAAGATGGTCATTTTAAGAATAGTTGTCCAATTTTATTACAGCGGTATGGTGGACCATTAGCGTCACGGGGTCGTGGTGATTCTCGGTCCATATCCAGAGGTAGGGGTTGTGGTGCGTCGACTCAGGAACGACGTCCCTCTCCCCCTCAGGATTCTACAAATTACTTTGATCAGCAGAATTCTCAATCTGCACAATACTACAATGATGACTATTGTTTCGATAATGAGGGCGTTGATTTTCATACTAGCTAGGACAGCCATAGGCAAAGTAAGGGAGTCGTATCAGTTCCAGTAGATCAGGAAGGACCTTATGTTAATGTTATGGCATTAGGTGTTACAGAACCATTTCTCTTGGATACTGGTGCTATGAGAAGTTCCATAATGCATTCTAAACTCCCTGGGGAACCTTTGTCTGGCTTAACAAATGTTTCTGTGGGATTCTCTGGCGCCCCAGTTTCAAATCCTATTTCTTGTCCTTTGCCCATTTCCATTGGTCCATACGATTTGGAAGCTCCACTCCTTTTAACAACAGGATGCGGTGAGAATTTATTGGGTTTGGACTTATTGAAACATTTACATGCTACCCTGTATTGTTCACCCTCTGGTGTTCACCTCACTTTGGGTGATAAACTGACTTCTCCGATGTATGTATCTAAAGAACAGCTACCACCCGAGTTGCGTTCACTTCCTGCTACACTTTGAGCTGTGGGTCCGAATGATGTTGGCTTATTGCAAATTCCACCATATGTGATTACTGTTAAAGACAATGTTAAGATGCCACGTGTTCCTCAATATAAAATATCTAGTGATGGTGAGAGAGCTTTGTTGGCCATTGTTCATGATTTGGTTCAGAAGGGTGTGGTTGAAGAGACTAGAGGGAATGTTTGCAATAGCCCTGTTTTGCCTATTCTTAAACATACTGATCCCTCTCAGCCACCCGTGTACCGTTTTCTAATTGATCTTCGAGAGGTCAACAAAATTGTTGTCCCTCAGTTCCCTGTTGTGCCAGACATAACAGCCTTGCTTACTATGATTCCTGCTTCAGCGGTCTGGTTCTCGGTTATTGATCTTAAGAATGCTTTTTTTAGCATTCCTATTGCTGAAGAAAGTAGGGATCTCTTTGGCTTCTCTCTCGGAGGCCGAAGCTTCCGGATTAAGCGTGCACCTCAGGGCTATTGTGAAAGTCCTTCCATATATAGTCAAGCTTTAAAGTCTCAGCTTGACACCTTTTCTTTACCCTCAGGTGCTACTCTTATCCAATATGTGGATGATTTGTTGATCGCTGCTGATTCGGAAAATGTCTGTAAAACTGCAACTGTGTCGCTCTTACGACATTTGTCTGATTTACATCATAAAGTATCATCTTCCAAGTTACAATATTGCCGACAAGAAGTTACCTATTTAGGTCATCTCTTGTCGAAGGAGGGAAGGCGATTGACTCCAGAACGTATTCATGCAATTGCCCGGATGCCTGTACCGTCCACAAAAAGAGAAGTGCGTGCTTTCTTAGGCATTACCTCTTACTGTAGACAGTGGATTCCAAATGTTTCCCTACTTGCTAAACCTCTGTTGGCACTAACACTTAAAGATACGCCTCAGCCTCTGCCTTGGACTGATGAATGTCAAAAGAGTTTTTCAGATTTACGTACTGCCTTGTGTTCTGCTCCTGTGTTGGGAACTCCAAATTATAGTAAACCTTTCACGCTCTATGTCCATGAAAGGGAAGGTTGCACATTATCAGTACTGACGCAACAATTCGGCGACAAACAAAGGCTGTGTGCCTATTTTTCTGCAACATTAGAGCCAGTAGCTAAGGCATTACCTAGTTGCCTTAGAGCAACAGCAGCAGCGGCAATTTCTATTTGTCAATCTGCTGGACTCATGCTAGATCATACTCTTAATGTTATGGTGCCACATGCAGTAGATACTCTTCTTAACAGGACGAAAACTCAGCACTTAACGAGTGCTCGCTTGTCTGGATATGAGTTGACACTTCTAGCTAGCCATATACACATAAAAAGGTGTAACGTTCTGAATCCAGCAACATTGTTGCCTATTTTGGATGCGAACCATGTACAAGATCAGCATGATTGTTTTCTTCGCACTGAAGAAGAAACGAAGGGTCGAATAGATCTGAAGGATACACCACTTGTGGACCCGGATGGGATCCTATGGGTAGATGGGTCTTGCTTCAAACTTCCTAATGGCGAAACCACAGCTGCTTATGCAGTAACGACTTTGTACACAGTGGTAGAAACTGCACGCATTTCGCATAATTCAGCGCAAGCTGCAGAATTGGTTGCGTTGACAAGAGCATGTGTATTGGCGAAAGGGGAAAAGAGTGACTGTCTATACTGACAGTCAGTATGCATTTGGCGTTGCCCATAGTTTTGGTCGTTTGTGGAGGGAAAGAGGATTATTTACCTCCCACGGCACCAAGATACAGCATGGTCAATTGGTAACTGACCTTCTTGAATCACTTACTTTGCCTACTCAAATAGTGTTTGTGAAGTGCAGTGCACATAAAAAGATTACTGATGAAGTGGGTCAAGGAAATGCATTTGCAGACGAGATAGCGAAGGAGACAGCGAGGAATGTTGAAAGTCGCATGTATGTTGCGGGCCCTGCTAGATGGGTCGCAGAAGCTGGTATGTGTGAAGACACAGTGGAAAGTGTGAAAGCGATTCAGAAGGAGGCCACCGAGAAAGAATTGAGTACGTGGAGAGAGAGTACGGGAATGTTGGATAATATGGGATGTTGGACGGAATTGTCAGAACATCAACGATGGTTGCTACCAGATGCGTATGTACTGCCTGTAGTTACTATGGCCCATAGACCAGTCCATATTAATGCAAGGGGTATATGTAAGCTTTTAGCTCCAGTATGGCAGAATGAGGGTATTCCTAAATTTGCAGAAAATGTGGTGAAACATTGCATTGTTTGTTTGATGCACAATCCAGGAAAGGGAACTCCAACTCCAGCAGGTCACTTTGCACCCCCTACGTACCCATTCGAGGTACTGCAAATAGACAATATCCATATGGAACGCTTTAATAATCTCAAGTACGTCGTGGTGGTGGTTTGTGCCTTTTCCAGATGGATAGAGTCCTACCCCCTAAAGGACAACACTGCCTTGTCCACTGCAAAAATACTTTTGAAAGAATTCTTACAGAGATTTGGTTTGCTGCGCATTGTCTAGAGTGACAATGGAAGTGAATTTGTAGGTCAAATTATGCAAAAGGTGTGTGTAGGTCTAGGCATTAGGCAGAAATTCCATGCGGCAAACCATCCTCAGTCAGCGGGTCTGGTAGAGTGCTATAATGGCACTCTCAACTCCTTTCAACTAGAACGACTGTTCATTCTCGTTTGGGGCTTAGCCCATACGAGATTGTGTTCGGACACCCAGCTAATGTCTGGGGAGTCCCCAGACCCAAAAAGTACTCAGACATTCCATACCCGCTGTTGGTTGACTATTTGCATGATCTCACCACTAAATTGCATGTTATTCGTCAACAGGTCCAAAACGCTTTACCGGAGGCCTTCTCAGATCCCGGACACTCCATCCAGCCTGGGGACTGGGTGTGTCTGAAGAACTTCCAGAGGAAAAAGAACTTGGAACCTCGTTGGGGGCCTGCCGAGACAAGTGTTACTCACAACTCGTACAGCTGTCAAGGTCCTGGAAAAGAAAAATTGGATCCACGGCGTGCATTGCAAAAGGGTACTGTAGTGATGAGGGACACAAGGGTCTAATTCTGGTTTCTTTAATAGATTTGAATATCACAACAGAAAGCCGTCAGCTTGTCAACCAGGACGCCGGTCCGCTCTGTCAACATTCCAGAGCGGGCGCCTGGCTGTCAGATGGAATGTACCAACATGCGATAAGGGAGGAGGGAGGGGAGGAAGGGGAACAGGGAATAAAGTGAACATTAACTGTAGTTACAACACATCATCCTCCTTAAGGGAAATAACTGAAAGGTACTGGATATATAATGATGGGTGATCCTGTGCTCCTATGACTTAAGTACGTGTGTCTATCTCATTATGTACTGTTTGTGCCACTGAGGAGAGGTCCTAAATCTGTCACTCCTTCTGTCTAATCTGATGTTTTCCCTGATGTCATTACCTCCACTCTTCTCATTACTGTCCTGGGCTCTCCCCCTTCTGCTGGAACCACTCGATCATGACTCCACAGTCTACCATTATCCACAACCACAGAGTTTCTGTTTTGCTGCTGGATGGTCTTGGGGGCATAGAACTTGTTGCCTCCACTCCACAGTCTCTCTGGTTTCTTTACGTAAACTCCTTGTCCTTCCTGAAATTCTCTCTCCTTCACTCCCCACTTCTTATCGTACCATTCCTTGTATTTCTGCTGACTGTCTTCAATTCTCCTCTTGATCTCTTTGTGATCGGTCTCCTTTATTTGTTTTCTCCCCATCCAACTGGGTGTGAGTTTCGGGCCAGCTTTTCTTCCCCTCAGCAACTCAAAGGGTGTGCATCCTGTAGTGGACTTCGGTGTAGTGTGGTATGCCCACATGTCCCTTATGGCTTCCTCAATGTTTTCCCCCGCTTGGTTGGCCAACTGTATGCACTCTTTCAACATACGATTCACTCTTTCCACTTTCCCGTTTGCTTTGGGACAATACAGCGGCGTGCGAACATGGGTCACCGAACAGTCTTTGAGGAAATCCTTCATCTCTTCTGAGATCAGTTGTACGCCATTGTCTGTCACCAGTGTTGAGGGTATGCCTTCTAGTGTGAACACCTCTTTCAAGAAATCAACTATGACTTTGGTGCTCACATTGTGAACGGTCTTGCAGGCTATCCAGCTTGAAAAGTAGTCAACTAGGACCAATAAGTACCTGTCTTGAGGCCCTTTGCCATGGATAGGACCCGCTATGTCGAAGCCTAACTTGCTCCACGGAACCTCCGGAACTTCAACTGGTGACAAAGGTGCTCTCCTCGTGATCTTGGATTTGTCACTCAGGGCACACGCATAACAGTCACGCACCTTGTCCTCCATTTCTCTGTCCATGGTAGGAAACCAGTAGTCTGCACGAAGTCTGGCTTTGCACAAGCTTCTGCCTAGATGTCCCTCGTGAGCCAGCTCCACTACCTTACTTCTTAATGCTTCTGGTGGGACCACTTTCCCTGATTTCAGTATTAGGTCACCTTCCACAGATAGATCCTCCCTCACGTTCCAATATGGCTGGATCTCTGTCTCCATATCTTTGCATTTCTTGGGCCATCCAGATAGTATATACCTCTTCACCTTCTTCATGACATCATCTCGTTCCATCTGGGTTTCCCATGACGCCTTTTCCACTGCCGCTAGACGCACTTCCAGGATTGAGCTACTCTTCATTTCCTCAACCTCCTCTCCGTCTGCAGGTGCTCTTGATAGGAAGTCAGCAACTCTATTTTGTTGTCCAGGTATATAGGAGACCTTGAAGTTGTAAGCTTGTAGTCCCACTGCCCATTTAGCTATCCTAGGTGTCATGCTTTCCATGTCCTTCTTGGTGAACAGTGAGACCAGAGGTTTATGGTCGGTTTGTACTTCAAAAGGAATACCCCAAATGAAAAACTTGTAGTGACAGATGGCCCAATAGACAGCTAGGGCCTCTTTCTCTATGGTGGAGTAATTCTTCTCAGATACTGTGAGTTTTCTTGATGCGAAGGCTACCACGTTCATCTGGTTGCCTTCTCTCTGTGCCAGCGTTGCCCCTATGCCTTTGTTGCTGGCGTCCGTAGATATAATGGTTACACCATTAGGATCAAACTTCCCTATATACGGGGCTTCAATGATAGCCTTCTTTATGCACTTCATGGACGCATCCTGGTCTTTTCCCCATTCAAAAACACTGTCCTTCTTTATCAAGTCTCTTAACGGTTGCGACACCATAGCAAAATCCTTAATGAATTTAGCCATGTATTCTGCAAGACCTAGGAAGGACAGTATGTCCTCTTTACTCTTGGGAATGGGAGCATCCTCCACTGCCTTCACTAAGTCATGTTTAGGTTTGATGCCATCTTCAGATAGAGTGTGTCCCAGGTAATCCACCGAACTTACTCCTAGTTTGCATTTTGAAGGCTTCGTGGTGAAGCCCACCTCTTTCAACTTTTCCAACACTCTTCTAGCCATTTCATTGTGTTCTTCTTCGCTACCTCCAAAAATCAGGATGTCATCCTGGAAACAGATGGTGTTCCTACAGTCTTTTAACACATGTTGCATGACTCTTTGGAAAGCAGCAGCTGCCGATGCCAATCCAAATGGCATTCTCTGAAACTTGAAATTTCCAAATGGGGTGGTGAACGCTGTCAGTATCTGGGAGTCCGGGTGAAGCTTGATTTGGTAATAGGCAGAGGATAGGTCGAGCACGCTAAAATACTTGGCACCCCTGATCGTGCTTAGCATTTCCCCTATCCTGGGAAGAGGGAACCTGTCCACAAGAATATTCGCATTGAGGTCCCTCAGGTCCACACAGAGTATTATGCTGTTCCCTTTATCTTTGGCCATGATGACAATCGGGGCCAACCAGGCTGAACTCTCGATTTCTGTGATGACTCCCTCCTTAACCAGCCTCAGAAGTTCCTGCTGGAGAGGGTCTCTCATGCGCAAAGGTATAGACCTGGTCTTGTGCACCACTGGCACCGCCCCCTCCTTTAGCTCAATCTTATGCATGTAGTTCTTAAATACCCCCAATCCATCACTGAACACTTCCTTGAACTCATTAGTGAGATTCTCTGATATACCTTCTGGGTCAATTAGCAACACCTGCTCTTTGTTGTTTGGATCAAGTATGATTCCCAACTGCCTCTGATGTTTCCAGCTCAATAGGGTCGAGCCTCTCGTGGATACATACACCTTTCCTACTGTGTGTCTATCTTTAAATGAGATTCTCATGGTCACCATTCCCTCAAGGGAGATCTTCCCTTTGTTGTAACCTTTGGGACTAATGTCTGGTGGCAACAATTTTACAGGATGATTGGCAAACTTATCTTCAAACACTTTCTTATCTACTAAAGTGTAAGGGGAGCACGAATCAGCATACATACTAAACATCACTCCGTCAAGTAAGACATCACATTTGGGGTAAACATCATCATTGTTATCTTCCTCATCCCCCACTTGAAAAATGTATGATTTTTCCCTTCCCTCTTCTTGGGGTGTCTCCTCAATGACATGCACTGCTCTGCCAGGTGCCTTACATACCTTGGAAAAATGCCCCCACCTGTTGCACTTTCTGCACTGTACATTCCTTGCAGGACACTTCCAGTTATTTGCCAAATGATTTGGACTGCCACATTTATAACACACTGTGGTACTGGGCTTGCTTCGATTAACCTCTTTACTCTTGTCCCCTACTTTGCAAACCGTTTCACCCTCGGTACTAACTTTGCTTTCGGACCTCTCTCTGTTTGTACCCTCTGTAACTCTCATTTCCTTCATGCAACGTGCTGTGTGCTCTAAACCCTTAGCTATGTTTATTGCTTCCTCAAGATTGGGGTTCTTGGTAAGTAATTCCTCTTGTATCTTGGTTTCATTGGTGCACCTCACCAACTGGTCTCTTATTAAAGAGTCTGTGAGTTGACCAAACTCACATGTGGCTGACAAGCCTCTCAACACAGCTACATAATTACTCACTTTCTCCTCCCTCTTCTGAACTCTCTTAAAAAACTTATGTCTTTCCATCACCACATTTATTTTCTCCTTAAAATGAGCTGCTAATTCCCTCAGCGTACTTTCATATACATTGACACCTTCCTCCACCTCCTCTTGCTCATCCTCAATGAATCTCCCAGTTATATCTTCATATATTTTCCTCCCATGTGTGCCCAAATTATGTAGCAATATATGTTGTTTGCGTATATTAGTGTAGTTGCTGCCTCCAATTGCTATTAAGTAAGATTTGAAGATACCTTCCCACCTTCTCCAAGGGATTACTGGTTCTCCTAATTCATTAAGAAAAGGTGGGGGTTGGCTCATTCCCGCACCTGCCATTGCCATAAAGTTCCTAAAATACTTGTATGTCTAAATTTTCTCAAAGAAAAACAACAGAACACTAAAAAACGTGAAAATGACTCTATGCCACTAGTTGCTGTGTTTCTAAGCTGATTAACACACACTTGTTTCCGCCCAAAAAAAAAAACATAAAAACAACACTTTCCTATTTTGCCACTAAATGTTTGTACACTGGAGAGAATATAATTAACCCAGAGGTTTATGCAGTCCTCTTTCTGCTTCCACGGTCGATAAATTCAGTCCAATGAGATTGCCTGCTTTCCCTCCGACTGGCGGGAGCTTCCTGTGGAGAAGCTTCCCCTCAAAATAATCCCTGTCAGGAAGAGGCCGCTGAGGTATCCGGGCGTGCACTCACAGAACTGCTGCCTCTCTCAACCCCTCAACACTGCCCTTCCAAGTTCCCACACGAGAGCGAGAGACGAACATGAATCCACAGAGTCACCACGTATCTCTGGGCGAAAATACCGGTAAGCGCTCTGCCTCGCGCAATGTTTCAGTCAGCGCCGTTGGTTCATGCGCGCTTCAAAGCTTCAAAGCTTCATGTAAAGCCGAGAAGTCCCACCAATCCATTCAAAACGTCTGTAGTCAAAATGCGCCGAAGCAAAATGCACGGTAATAAATTCAGGGCGCCTCACAGCAAGAAAGCAGGAAAGGTGGTTCTTCTAATCGCCCCTCAGCCTACTTGAAGATTAGTCGATTTCAGTAACGCTGCCACATGACTTGATAACAGCGCGCTTTCCACTCAAGTTCGCGGCGTATGCCCGACTCGGCACACAAGTATGAGCGATGGCACACCGCCCCTGGCGCTTCAATTCCGCTCCTGCCCCTTCATTGAAATTTCACCATACACAGGCAACGCGATGCCCGACCTGGCAACCGACAAAGTAAACAACCCTTCCAAGGTATTTTCTCGCAAATGTCTCTCCTAATCTCCTTACTTGTGAGGCTAAAGCTGCAGTTGGTGACAATCAGCATCGGTCACTCGCTTCCTCCTTAGTTTCACCGGCTCCGTTTAACTTCCTCCGTCAACAAGCATTAAATAATTCCAGGGAAACGGCAATGACTGTCCCTGGCCCAGTTTCCTTCTCCTCGTCGCCAAGAAATGTAGTGATGAGGGACACAAGGGTCTAATTCTGGTTTCTTTAATAGATTTGAATATCACAACAGAAAGCCGTCAGCTTGTCAACCAGGACGCCGGTCCGCTCTGTCAACATTCCAGAGCGGGCGCCTGGCTGTCAGATGGAATGTACCAACATGCGATAAGGGAGGAGGGAGGGGAGGAAGGGGAACAGGGAATAAAGTGAACATTAACTGTAGTTACAACAGGTACCATTGCCTTTACCTTATGACCAGTGGGTCCGAGAAGGTATCGGTGATAGTGAGTGCGAGAAGGTACCCAGCTTCGTACCGTTTAGCAGTGCACGCCTGGATTGGACTAGCTCAGAGAAGGAGGACGATTTATTTATTTATTTATTTATTTGCAGGTTTGTACCGCGCTGGCTTCACTCCCGAAGGAGTATCTCCGCGCCTTTGGCTTCTACATAGGGTTTTGAGGGAAGGAGTCTTTAAAGCTGTTCTAGTCTGGGTTTACTGTTCAAACAAAAAGGTCTTCAACCTTTTCCTAAAGGGGAGATGGTCTACACATAGCCTAAGAGATACAGGAAGGCTGTTCCAGAGAGAGGGGCCAGCTATTGATAGGGTTTTAGTTCCATGTCTGGCCTTCTTAGCTCTGGGTACACACAGAAGACCTTGTTCACTTGATCTTAGTGTCCGAGTAGGAATGTAGGGCGTAAATTTGGTGGTTAAGTATGCGGGGCCCATACCATGTAGGCTTTTGTGTATGATGCAGCATACCTTAAATTTTGCCCTCTGTCTGACAGATAGCCAATGCAATTTGGTCAGCAGGGGTTTGGAAGGCGTGCGGGGAGGAGCATTCAGAACCAGGCGGGCGGCCGTATTCTGAGCTACCTGGAGTCTGTTCATGACTCCCTCGTTGGCAGACAGGAGCAAGCCGTTACAGTAGTCCAGGCGACTCAGAACGAGTGCCTGGACCAGTGTCTTCCTAACTGCATCAGGTAGAAATGGGAAGATTTTCCGTAGCATGCCAATGACATGAAAACATGCTCCCACCACCTGGTTGCCATGTTGTTTGAGGGTAAGCTCCTGATCTAGACGGACCCCCAGATTCTTGACAGTTTGTTTAGGTTTAGGCACTGGGCCAAGATCTTGTGGCCACCAATCTGGGGTCCAGAGCATTTTTGCCTCCCCAAACATCATGACTTCCGTCTTCCCCACGTTGCACTGCAGGTAGTTGGAGGACATCCATCGTGCCACCGCTTTCATGCCCTTGGAAAAAGAGTTTCTGACCTCAGGTGTAAAGATCTTAAAGGGAAAGAGGAGTTGAGTATCGTCTGCGTAAGATATTGGGATAAAACCATATCTTCTCATGATGTTGGCCAGGGGTGCCACATAGATGTTGAATAAGGTAGGGCTCAAACAAGAGCCCTGTGGCACCCCCTTGGTGATCTCAACTTCCTCTGACCTGTATGCACCCATAGCTACTTGCTGGGTGCGGTCCTTCAAGAAACTCTTTAACCATGCCAAGGCTTCCTGCTTTAGGCCGATGTTAGCCAGTCTGGTGATCAGGATAGGGTGGGACACGGTATCAAATGCCGCAGACAGATCCAACAGCACCAGGACAGCAGAATAACCCCTGTCCTGGTACATGTGTAGATCGTCTGCGACAGTCAGCAGGGTGGTCTCCGTGCTATGTTTGGGTCTAAACCCAGATTGGGACTGGTCCAGTGCTTCAGTGGATTCAATGTATTTAGATAGTTTGTTATTAACATGTTTTTCAGCAATTTTGCCTAGAAATGGGAGCAGGGAGATGGGTCTGAGGTTAGCTAAATCTTCCCAAGGAGTAGCAGTGTTTTTCCTCAGCGGTTTCACCAGAGCCTTTTTCCATCCCTTGGGAACCTGTCCCGTACTTAAAGAAAGATTGATAATTTGCTGGATAAAGGGTCCCAGAGCCGCAGCCAGGATGGGCATGATCCGTGCAGGGATAGTGTCAATAGGAGATCCGCTCTTTATCATAGAGATGTTTCCTATTACTTCCTCCATAGATATAGGGGGGAAGGCAGAGAGGGAGTGCCTGATTGGCTTATCTGGTTCCAGATTTACGATGAGCTCATTATCAGCGGTGTTCTGATAATTCAAAAGCATAATCTTGTTATAGATGGCATCTATTTTTTGGTTGAAAAACTGAGAGATGTTGTCACAGAGTTTTTGTGACGCTACTTCTGCACTTTCACATGCGGTGGGTTTAAGAAAAGTCTCTAAAATCTGGTAAAGAGTCTTGGGATTGTTACCAGCTGCTAATATTTGCGTCGCAATGTGGTTTTTCCTTGCTGCTCGGATGGCTTTGTGGTATAATTTCTGAGAGCTTTTATATGATTGTTTATCCTGATCTTGGCGAGATGCCCTCCATTTCTTCTCCAGTTTTCTGGTGGTTTGTTTGAGCACTCTAAGGTTCTCTGAAAACCAGATTTCCTGCTTATGTGCAGGTCTGGGCTTAAAGGTTTTTAATGGAACAATGCTATCTATAGCTTTGAGGAGAGTTTCCTCATAAGTCTGTAGGGCATTGTCAATGTTCTCTTCCTCATTTAAAATTGGTCCCACAAATTTTTTGTTAAAGTCTTGTTGGGTCAGCTTATGCCAGGGTCTTCTTTTATTCGCTAGGGTGAGGTTTCCGTTTCCACATGAGATAAGAGTGGGAGTGTAAAATTCTATTATAAAGTGGTCAGTCCACTCCACTTGATAGGGGGATTTACATTCGACCTGCAGGGAGTTAGTTAAAATTAGGTCTAGCGTGTGTCCTGCTTGATGAGTGGGTTCATCATTGATAGGCTTTAGACCCAGAGTGGCGAGGTCTGACAGCAGTGTCTGGGCTTCGCTGTTAGAATCCAACTCACTGTGGATGTTAAAATCTCCTACAAGAAGGAAGTCAGAGTCTTCATATATGTGGGGTGCTAATGTTTCCATAAGGGTGATGGATACATTTGCACAAGGCCCAGGGGGGCGGTATACCACTGCTCCCTTTCTGCTAGTTTTGTTCGAAGTATGGATTTTGAAAACTAATACTTCTAGGTTTGGGGTACAGATTTCATCCAATACCGTTATGTTCATTTCTTGTTTATGGACAATTGCTACCCCTCCGCCAACTTTAATAGGACGGTCCATCCTGACCATTTTGTACCCTGTAGGGATTCCCAGTGTTATGGCAGGGACGGAGTGAGGCTTAAGCCATGTTTCAGTCAAGAAGCATAGTTCCGGTTGATGGGAATTGATCAGATCCCATATTTCAGTAAAATGCTTCGGTAGGGATCTTATATTGCATAGCAGATTTTTAGTTTTAAGGGGAGTGTGATTCTTCTCATTTCCCATAGATTGGGGGTTAGAGTCCATCTGTTTCCTACCATGAGGACGCTGTTTAGCGGTGGCGGGAAAAATCTTACTAGCTACCGCTGCAGTAGTAAATTGTGATTTACATAATCGGCATGAGAAAGGGCCTTCTATGTTGTGTTCCGCCTCAGTTGGGCAGAACGTTGGTGAAGACTTTAGTATTTCTAATAATACCTGAGAGGTATACGTTAGCTGTCTGCCGGCGTGTCCCTCCATAGCTTTCGGCCCCTGGCCCCGGCCCGGCGCGGACGGGCGCAGACGGGCAGGTCTTTGGCTTGTCTTCGGCGCCTGTTGAGGCGCCCCACTGCGCACAAGCACTGCGCGCTTGTGGCCGACGAGGGCTCTATAGCCTTATGGGGAGGAGAGCTGCAGCGCTGATCGCTCGCCTTCCTGGGAGTGTCTTGCTCTTGCCTGCCCCGCCCTCCGCTCAACGGTATAGGCTACCGAGTCGGACCAGGGCGGGCAGGCTTGAGTATTGAGCCAAGACAACAATTAAATGCCGTGGGAGCCCCTCTGAGCCCTGTCAGGCGCTAGTAAGTTAAAACGGGTGGTTTTAAAAGTTATTACATCAATTCTAAAACCAGTCAGTGCAAATACATCCAAACTTTAACATTTTCACATCAATTTTAAAATGAAGTGCACATAAAAATACGGGGTCAGTGCTGGGGCGTATTAAAATTATTATTCAATTTTAGCAGTGAGTAAATTGGAGCGCCTTGTGACAGCGCTTCCGCTCAAATACCAGTGTAGGCGCCAAGCGGGGTGGGGAGATGCTGCCACCGTCGTCCCTTACCGCCAGGAACCTCTGCCTCCTCGTTGCCTATATAGCCTTATGGGGAGGAGAGCTGCAGCGCTGATCGCTCGCCTTCCTGGGAGTGTCTTGCTCTTGCCTGCCCCGCCCTCCGCTCAACGGTATAGGCTACCGAGTCGGACCAGGGCGGGCAGGCTTGAGTATTGAGCCAAGACAACAATTAAATGCCGTGGGAGCCCCTCTGAGCCCTGTCAGGCGCTAGTAAGTTAAAACGGGTGGTTTTAAAAGTTATTACATCAATTCTAAAACCAGTCAGTGCAAATACATCCAAACTTTAAAATTTTCACATCAATTTTAAAATGAAGTGCACATAAAAATACGGGGTCAGTGCTGGGGCGTATTAAAATTATTATTCAATTTTAGCAGTGAGTAAATTGGAGCGCCTTGTAACAGCGCTTCCGCTCAAATACCAGTGTAGGCGCCAAGCGGGGTGGGGAGATGCTGCCACCGTCGTCCCTTACCGCCAGGAACCTCTGCCTCCTCGTTGCCTATATAGCCTTATGGGGAGGAGAGCTGCAGCGCTGATCGCTCGCCTTCCTGGGAGTGTCTTGCTCTTGCCTGCCCCGCCCTCCGCTCAACGGTATAGGCTACCGAGTCGGACCAGGGCGGGCAGGCTTGAGTATTGAGCCAAGACAACAATTAAATGCCGTGGGAGCCCCTCTGAGCCCTGTCAGGCGCTAGTAAGTTAAAACGGGTGGTTTTAAAAGTTATTACATCAATTCTAAAACCAGTCAGTGCAAATACATCCAAACTTTAACATTTTCACATCAATTTTAAAATGAAGTGCACATAAAAATACGGGGTCAGTGCTGGGGCGTATTAAAATTATTATTCAATTTTAGCAGTGAGTAAATTGGAGCGCCTTGTGACAGCGCTTCCGCTCAAATACCAGTGTAGGCGCCAAGCGGGGTGGGGAGATGCTGCCACCGTCGTCCCTTACCGCCAGGAACCTCTGCCTCCTCGTTGCCTATATAGCCTTATGGGGAGGAGAGCTGCAGCGCTGATCGCTCGCCTTCCTGGGAGTGTCTTGCTCTTGCCTGCCCCGCCCTCCGCTCAACGGTATAGGCTACCGAGTCGGACCAGGGCGGGCAGGCTTGAGTATTGAGCCAAGACAACAATTAAATGCCGTGGGAGCCCCTCTGAGCCCTGTCAGGCGCTAGTAAGTTAAAACGGGTGGTTTTAAAAGTTATTACATCAATTCTAAAACCAGTCAGTGCAAATACATCCAAACTTTAAAATTTTCACATCAATTTTAAAATGAAGTGCACATAAAAATACGGGGTCAGTGCTGGGGCGTATTAAAATTATTATTCAATTTTAGCAGTGAGTAAATTGGAGCGCCTTGTAACAGCGCTTCCGCTCAAATACCAGTGTAGGCGCCAAGCGGGGTGGGGAGATGCTGCCACCGTCGTCCCTTACCGCCAGGAACCTCTGCCTCCTCGTTGCCTATATAGCCTTATGGGGAGGAGAGCTGCAGCGCTGATCGCTCGCCTTCCTGGGAGTGTCTTGCTCTTGCCTGCCCCGCCCTCCGCTCAACGGTATAGGCTACCGAGTCGGACCAGGGCGGGCAGGCTTGAGTATTGAGCCAAGACAACAATTAAATGCCGTGGGAGCCCCTCTGAGCCCTGTCAGGCGCTAGTAAGTTAAAACGGGTGGTTTTAAAAGTTATTACATCAATTCTAAAACCAGTCAGTGCAAATACATCCAAACTTTAAAATTTTCACATCAATTTTAAAATGAAGTGCACATAAAAATACGGGGTCAGTGCTGGGGCGTATTCAAATTATTATTCAATTTTAGCAGTGAGTAAATTGGAGCGCCTTGTGACAGCGCTTCCGCTCAAATACCAGTGTAGGCGCCAAGCGGGGTGGGGAGATGCTGCCACCGTCGTCCCTTACCGCCAGGAACCTCTGCCTCCTCGTTGCCTATATAGCCTTATGGGGAGGAGAGCTGCAGCGCTGATCGCTCGCCTTCCTGGGAGTGTCTTGCTCTTGCCTGCCCCGCCCTCCGCTCAACGGTATAGGCTACCGAGTCGGACCAGGGCGGGCAGGCTTGAGTATTGAGCCAAGACAACAATTAAATGCCGTGGGAGCCCCTCTGAGCCCTGTCAGGCGCTAGTAAGTTAAAACGGGTGGTTTTAAAAGTTATTACATCAATTCTAAAACCAGTCAGTGCAAATACATCCAAACTTTAAAATTTTCACATCAATTTTAAAATGAAGTGCACATAAAAATACGGGGTCAGTGCTGGGGCGTATTAAAATTATTATTCAATTTTAGCAGTGAGTAAATTGGAGCGCCTTGTAACAGCGCTTCCGCTCAAATACCAGTGTAGGCGCCAAGCGGGGTGGGGAGATGCTGCCACCGTCGTCCCTTACCGCCAGGAACCTCTGCCTCCTCGTTGCCTATATAGCCTTATGGGGAGGAGAGCTGCAGCGCTGATCGCTCGCCTTCCTGGGAGTGTCTTGCTCTTGCCTGCCCCGCCCTCCGCTCAACGGTATAGGCTACCGAGTCGGACCAGGGCGGGCAGGCTTGAGTATTGAGCCAAGACAACAATTAAATGCCGTGGGAGCCCCTCTGAGCCCTGTCAGGCGCTAGTAAGTTAAAACGGGTGGTTTTAAAAGTTATTACATCAATTCTAAAACCAGTCAGTGCAAATACATCCAAACTTTAAAATTTTCACATCAATTTTAAAATGAAGTGCACATAAAAATACGGGGTCAGTGCTGGGGCGTATTCAAATTATTATTCAATTTTAGCAGTGAGTAAATTGGAGCGCCTTGTGACAGCGCTTCCGCTCAAATACCAGTGTAGGCGCCAAGCGGGGTGGGGAGATGCTGCCACCGTCGTCCCTTACCGCCAGGAACCTCTGCCTCCTCGTTGCCTATATAGCCTTATGGGGAGGAGAGCTGCAGCGCTGATCGCTCGCCTTCCTGGGAGTGTCTTGCTCTTGCCTTCCCCGCCCTCCGCTCAACGGTATAGGCTACCGAGTCGGACCAGGGCGGGCAGGCTTGAGTATTGAGCCAAGACAACAATTAAATGCCGTGGGGGCCCCTCTGAGCCCTGTCAGGCGCTAGTAAGTTAAAACGGGTGGTTTTAAAAGTTATTACATCAATTCTAAAACCAGTCAGTGCAAATACATCCAAATGATGACGATGACGTCTTACAGGAAGCAGTACCTGTGCATTTGAGACTTAACACTACAGATCCCAAACATTTATTTAAGAACCAAACAACGCCTGGAAAGAAACGATACAATCTGAGAAAGAGATTGCCTAAAGACAATTAATTTTGGTTTTCTTTAATTTTGTTTAAAAAAAAGAAAGGTTCCTTTTTCCTTTATCCATCAAGTTGCAGGGTCACGGTAGGAGTCTTGAGCTGTGACCTGAATAGTGACTAGGTCAACAGGACTTGCAGTGTCATAGGACGGCTAACAATCACAGCCAAGTGATTAAGGAAGATTATCGTGAGCAACGCCTCTAGAGTAATGGATAGTACAGGGAAAGGAAGTGATATTAAAATGATGAAGAGAGCTCATTATAAGAAAATATTATTCGTACATTGTGGCGTAGCACTATGTATTTAAGTATGTTTATGTAGTTTATTAGCATGCATAGGATGGCTTATTCACGTCCTACAGTTGGTACCTGTTCCCACTTCTGCCCCTCTAACTCCCTCTACTACTGTTTCTCCGCTTACATTTTACTCACTCCCAGACCACGAGCAAATGAGAAGAATGGAATATCTTAATAATTCATTCATTCAACTTTTACACCAGCATCAATTGATAGTAAATGTTACTGATTGTTGGGTCTGTGGTCTTATACCACATAATACACAAAGAGGGATGCCGTATCTAGTCCTCCCCTTTTCATACGAAGGTTCTGCTTGGGCCTATCTGGCTATGTTTTCCAATGCATACCAGAACTTACTTCGATACCCATCTGGTGGATCCTATAATGGTGGAGTGGATTTCAGTCACAGTTCTTTGATAAAGGGTATTGTAACGATGGCAAAGATTGCTGACATTATCAAGATTCCCAAAGACGAGAAGAGAGCATACAATGGGTGGAATATAACTCGTTATACTCTCAGCCTCACCGACAAGCTTAAGCAACAGAGTTCTACACCGATTTGGGTACTACCCCAAAGAGGTCATTTGTGCTTGCAAATAAATGGCCAGAATACCAAAACTAAGCAAGAGAGGGGTAATTGCTCCCATACTTATGTCTATACTCCTTCTACCCCCGCACCATTGGTGGCATCGCAAGGTACATATTTTATCTGTCATGACAAAGCTTACACATGGCTTCCCCATACTTCTCGGGGACGTGTTATATAGCTTTTCTCCTCCCTCCTACATATACTGCTCCTGCTGATTATCATAAAAAGAGAGTTGCTAGAGGAGTTGTAGATTCGGAAGATACGGCAGGGCAAGAAGGAGGGGATTTTCTGAAAGGGTTTCTTCCCTTTTGGGGTCCGATGGCCAATAGCAAAAATATCAGACAGTTGGTCCGCGTGGTTGATGCCACAATCAATGTAACTTCTGGAGCATTAAAGAATTTGACTGCCGAGCTTTAGGCGGATCGACTTATGACTTTACAGAATAGAATGGTTTTAGACATAGTCCTTGCAGATAAAGGAGGAGTCTGTAAACTGATTGGGTCTAGTTGTTGCATTTATATTCCTGACAATGCCCCTACAGTATACCAAGCCATCTCTAAGCTACATGTCATCTCTGAGTCTATTCACCAAGATACTGGAGATTGGTCTGTGATGGGATGGTTTTGGGGACTACTGTCTACTTGGGGATGGAAAGTGCTAACTTTCCTTGGAATGATTTTAGCACTCGTCTTTTCTTGTTGTCTTTGTCTACAGTGTGGTCCAGCCATTTGTGGACTTTGTGCCACGATCTGTGTCTCCAAACCAGTAGCACAGCAGACAGAACACATTAAGATGATGGTGCAACAACATCTCAATGACCTCATGACCATTGATATTGACTCAGACTAACATGGGTTCCTTTGTGCATTGCCTGAGCATGGCAAAAGGAGGGTCTGAGGTTAGGTAGTTTTCGGTCCCGCTTCGCTACAGCCGCCATTTTGTGTTTAGTCGACATTTTATGTTGCCTCACTCAGGCAGCACGGCTAACGCGGTAAAATGGTCTTTCTGCCTTTTTCAGCTGCTCCATGTTTTTCCCGTTAAAGAACAACCTTTGTTCTTGTGTGCGATACTGATGTCAGGGTCTGGCCGAGTTCGCAAAGCCATGTCTAGACTGATTAATCCATGTCTTACTCCACTGTTTGGGTCCCACCATTCTTCTCTACCTTATCTTATTTAACTGGCCTTCACTATTCTCTTCGTGTGTTCTTTTGTTACATAGCCCTTCTTTTGAAGCATTCTACACATGTTTTGCCACCTGCAAATTGAATTACGGGCACTAGTGTTGATTAACCTGAGGGGAGGAGAGCACACGGGGTCTGAAAGGAGGGTGTGTTTTAGACATCCGATAGCTTGTTTTCAAGCGAGTTGTCATTGTAAACTTGTGTTGTATAATAGACTGTGCGCCACGGATTAAAGTGGCAGTCTCTTGAGAACCTACCTGTGTGGTACTTCTTAGATAACTGTGCTTAGCTGCAGCTAATAAAATGACTTTTCTACGCCTAACAGAGTGTCTCGTGTCTCTGTCGGTCGAGGCAGGTGAACTCGGAGATCTTAGGCGTGCCCTGCGCCACCTGGCCCATAAGGTCAGGTTCTCCAAGTGTCGTGCTGCTCAGGTACTCTTGTCTGTGGCTGTCCAGAGCAATTCTCTCCATTTTCTAACCTTCTCCTTAGAGAACCTGCTCCGAGTGATGACGTGTCAGAATGTTCGTTATCTGACGTGTTTAGTGTGACAAGCGCTGACTTGGGTTGCAATATGCTGTTCGTGTGCGGAGTTTCCATGACAATCAGCGTATGACGTGGGACCCATTTCTATTGAGGTGGAGCATTCCGAGTGTGAGGTATCCTTGGCAACCAGCATCTGGCAAGAGGAGAATTCACACTGAATTGTGTGGTATCTCTGGCAACCAGCGTCTGATGTGAGCAGAAGTCACACTTAAGAGGAGTTCCTTATTTACTCGACTCTATGGCGACTATCATGCACAGTTAAAAAGAGTGTTTATCGCAGTTGGATATTTCTCTGGTGTTTATTTTGGGAAGAACATATCTTCAAGGAGCAGCAGTTTTCAAGTACTTTCATTTTTTTTGTTCGCTACATTATTTAAAAAAAAAAGCAGAAATTATTCCTCTAGCACTATTTTAGGCTGGCCTAAGGAGAAGCATCTTGATGCTGAACTTCAACTTTTTTACAAGATTTCCATTGAGCTTACATTGGAGGGTGGAGAGTTAATTTTATGTGGTGACAAGTTCATTACACCAGAATCCTTGAGGTCACGCATCATCAATTTGCACAACGAAGGTCATTTGGGACAAATTAACACTGCTCAGTGCTGTGCTTTTAAAACAGGATGTATGATCTTTAAATCCTTGCACTGCAAAAGCCCCAAATTTATCGACAAACTAATTATAAAGTATGTTCCATCCCGCAACCTCCGATCATCTCAGCTTGGCTTCCTCCGGATACCCTCCTTCAAACTCAAGCGTTCTGGAGGTCGCAGGTTTGCAACATTGGCACCTTACCTGTGGAACTCTTTTCCTCCTGAGATCCGGACCTGCCAGGACCTCCTTTCATTCCGGAGAGCCTTGAAGACCTGGCTCTTCAGACAAGCTTATCATTAAACTTACCATCCATCATCCGTGTTTATGTTACTGTTGATCTCAGCGCCAAGAAACTAATTGGTGATAGTGCGCTTACAAATGCCTTATTAACATAACATAACATAACAAAACACTAAGAGAAGAATTCACTCTGTTTATTGGTGGCCTTCAATGGATTGTTACTCCCCCTGTACAAATGGTTGTACCTCCTACTGAACCGTGGATGAAGTTAGCTGTAGACTTTATAGGGCCTTTTAATGCTCTTCCCCATATGTACAAGTTTACGTTGGTTGTAGCTGACTATCATAGCAAGTGGTGGGAAGTCCATTTTATTGTTGATCTTAACAAGACGGAGGTCATTCGTTTTTTTCAAAGTTTGTGTTATAGGGAAGGTTTTCATAAGGAGATTGTCTCAGATAATGGAGTGCAATTTACCTCTAAAGAGATGGCTGAGTTGTTATCCCAGTCTGGCATTTTACACCGCCGTGTGGCTTTATATCATCCCCAGGCCAATAGTTTCATTGAGCGCATGAAACGCATCTTGGTTAAGTGTGTGCGGTGGGCTTTTTCTAATGGTGTTGACATTAAGAAAGCTGTCCACAGTATGTTATGGGCTCACCGTACAACTCCTGTCCAAGCCATGGGTAAAAGCAAATTTTAATTGTTGCCTGGAAGAATTGCCACTTTTGACATGTGTCCTGCTTGGATGAGAAAGTGGGGTCTGCGTTCAAAGGGGTGAAAATCGAACAGGCCTTTGTCTGTTTCTCATGATTCTGATAGCAATGTTAACAAAACCACTGGTGATGCTCTTGATAATGTGAACAAACATGTGTTTAATTCAAAAGTTTCTGTTGGCGATTGGGTCAAAATCAAGCTTTCAATTAAGATGCATAAAGGATTGTCCAAGTTCAATACCCCAGTCAAAGTGAATGCCATTTCACGCTTTGCTGTCAGGGTCAATTGGAAGCATTGGTGGAACCAGAAACCTGGGGCCTTATTTATGAAAGCCTTGCACCACCGGTGCGTCACTTTTTCCCATGTTAAAAGTGACGCACCGGCGGCGCAAGGCCTTCATAAATAAGGCCCCTGGTTCTTAAAATGAGACTTGAGAGTGGTGTGGAGAAGAATGGAGAGTTCGGTCCTTCTCAAGGTCCATATAAACCTAATTTTTCTATTGTGCGTAGGAGTCCTAGGAGAAGTGTTCCTCCTAAACGCATGGATCTGTTTTAGTTTTATTTTGTTTTCTTATTCTTGGATCAACTTGGATCAACTTATGTTTTCTTCCCATGAGTTGTTATTCCCTGTTTTATTTTTAGTTTTCTTTGTTTTTATCAATTATCTCTACACTTTGTTGTGTTTTTCTGCTCCTTGTTTCCTTTTCCTTTCGCCTGTGTAATTTTTTATGAAAGAAGGGAAATGTTGTAGTAATCAGCTCAGCTGTTATATATTTGCCCAGCTGTGATGTCATCTATTGGGCTATGGAATGTTACTGTTTGAATGTAAGGAGCTACTGTGACAGTTCCCTGGAGGCTGTGGAGACAAACGGTCATTAAACATTGTGTTTCCGCACTCACCTGTTCTGTGGTGATTCTTCAGCCAGGCTAGCTTGAATTCAGTGGCACAGTGGGCAAGGGACCCACGTCTGGGCATAGCCATCCCACTTAGGGTGAAAAGTGCTACGCAAACAAATAAAGGTGTTGTGTAGTTCCTATATTCCCAATAGGCTCTGCGCATTGGAATAATATATCCTATAGATTAGACGTAGGACTGAGGTCTACTAGGTCTTTATCGAATACATTAGACTTAATTGAGAGTACCAGTTAGCTCAGAGGTCACTAGAAACTTTCTCGAATAAACAAGAAGGGATTAGTTTCTGACAACCGCATAAACATGACAACTCTGTCTCCCCAAGATAAAAATGATCATCAAAGTCGTGGAAACAATAGATAGATATTTTACTCAGTCATTCGTGCATGCTTGGTTTCACCAGAGGTGCAGAGAAATAGATAGACTGGCGTTTTCAATAAAAAGGTTTTATTGAGCAGTCTTCTTTCTCAAGCATAAGAAATAAACTGCTACAATCGTAAAACTGGTTGTAAAATATAATTCATACAGTATAAATAGTAGAATAAAATAATACTGTAAGAGCATTGTATGGTTCCTAAACCATAGATAAATACATACATAAATAACAGAGGCTAAAAGTACTCAACTGGTGCTTCTGAAGTACGCCTACCACGGTGTACCTAACCTAAGCTTAGTACGAGGGAAGAAATAAGTGAGGTGTAGCATAAACGTAGTATTATTTTGGGGGGGCAGAGCTTGCCGGCAAACTCGATGGCCGCCTGAGACCGTAGCTCCGCCGTGCATTCCCCAAAATCCTTCGTTTATCCTACATTAGAGTCAATAAATTGTGGGTCCATTAACCCCCCCCCCCCCCCCCCCCCCCGGGACGGAAGACTGTCGGGGCAGCTAGCGGAGCCCTGGTTTTGGTGTCCCGGCCCCCCCGGGACAGAGCAGCGTGACGGCTCGGACCGCGCGCCAGAAGGCCTGAAAGCCGTGAGCCCCAGTGAAACATCGGGCCGGACGACGTGCTGCGACGTGCAGCTATAGTGGGCGGGGACATCGCGGTCCACCACGAAAGAGCCCTGGGACCCGGAGGAGGCTTCTGAATCTGCACCACCAGGTGATGTGGGGGGTCTCTGTAAAGAGGAGGGGGCGCTCCCTCCTGGCCCCCCCCCTGGCCCCTGCACTCTGAAAGGCCAGTATACGCGATGCGGGTGCCGCAAAACAGAGAAGAGTTGCGGCCCGGCGCGAAACCCGAGGCGGGGAGCTGGAGGCCTCATTCCCGGGGACCCAAATCACACGTTGGGGACTGAGCCTACCGAGGGGGCGCCACTGCTGGGAACCCGGTTCTTTCCCCCACCGGTGGCGCGCAGACCTGAGATCGCACCGGAGTGCCTGCGCCTAACGCCGCGAACACAGGGGAATAGGCCCATCGCTAGGAGTGGCGGAGGAGGCCTGGGGATACCCGCAAGCACCCCGGGAGCTCCCCGTAGTGAGGAGGTTCGGCGGTTGATACAGAGGGGGCACCCATAAGGGAATTGGAGCCCAGTGGCGTGGGTAGCGAGCCGAGGCCTTGACGGCAGAGATCACAGACGTGATTCGCCAGCAACATCGCCACATTCCTGGTGCGTGCTGTCTACGGTGGGGCACGCAGTGCAACTCGCAGAGCGACTCGGATAACTAAAACCCATGGACTAACCGGAGAGACACCAGGATTGTATCCTGTGAAGAGCTGAGGAGGCGAATCATAGCACGGGGCTGGCACTGTGAACCTACAGTTAAGTGAGAAGTTGTCCCTGGCGCGTGGCTCCCTCCCGGTGCGCGGAATCGTCAAAGAGCACCACAGTCAGAGCTACAGACGTGCCTACAAGATGGTGAAAGGCGACAAAACACAGAGTAAACTCCCCTTTTCGCAGAGGAGATCGCAGTCACAGGGCACCCCTGCAGAGGAAAGGGTGGCCACCCGACTGGAGGACGAGCAAACTGGTGGGTCAGACATCAAGTGTATGCTGCTGTCCATGGAAAAAAGCCTGCAGACTAGCATGACCTCTCTAGGCGCCAAGATAGATGTGCTCACGTACAGAATGGACCGCATGGCGGAGCGCCTGGACAAACACGCTGAGAGGCATGACACGGCCGAAAGGAGAATGACAGAAGTGGAAGAGGCCCAGACGGAGCTGGATACGGGGCATAAGAAGCTGGAGAAGATGATGCAAACTCTGCACGACAAGACGGAAGACTTAGAAGCCCGCTCACGGCGCTGTAACCTTCAAATCACGGGCCTGCCGGAAACCACGCAAACGGGTACTATGGCGTTGTTTGTGGAGAAACTCCTTACCACCCTCCTGGGTGAGGGGGTGTTCTCTGCAATGTTTGTAGTGGAGAGGGCGCATCGATTGTTGGGGCCGCGCCTGCGCCCAGGGACTCTGCCTCGCCCCATCATCGCCAAGCTACTTAATTATCGAGACAGAGACACTGCCCTCAGGTTGGCCAGAGCTAAAAAATCGCTCCAATACGAGGGCTCGGCGATATCGCTCTATCCGGACTTCACTGCCAGGGTACAGGAGGCGCGTAAACATTTTATTCCCCATAAACAACGACTCAGAGAACTCGGACTGGACTACGCAATGTTGTACCAAGCTAAACTGCGGGTGAACCGGCAAGGTCACTCGCACATATTCACGGACCCACAGGCCCTGCAGCAGGCCCTGAAAAGCTGGACAAAGGAACAGGCCAGCGGTGGCGACAGATCGCCGGAAGACGGTGCAGGCAGCAGTCAGCTGGAGGAACAGGACTGAGCATGACCCACAACTGTGTGGTAGGACCCACCAATGGCGTTTGGTCTTTCCCCCTCTGCGCTGTTGCCCTGGGCGACGCGACTGGGTCTACTGCCGGTGTTGATGAAATCTGAAGGTTACCGGTCTGCCGCTCATGGTTTGGGGCTGGGGGTCGGGGAGAGATAATAAGGGCACAGCTGACACATGAACCAAACCTGGAATATGGACACACAGTCGTCGCCCTTTCAGTGGTCGTTTGGGAGCGCAGCTATTGTTTGGAGGAGGAGGGGGCTGGGAATAGCGAAACTTGAATGAAAATAACAGTAATGTGCTGCAGCTCTAATGATGCATACCACGGGGCATGGCGGTAGCTGGGTAGGGGCCGGACACGCGAAATGTGCGTCACAAGATCTCATAAGCTGACTGGGGACCTTGGCCTCCGCGCTCAATGCCCACCGGAGTTTACATTTACTATGTTGAGGGTTGGGAAAAGGGGTGGGTGGGGTGGAATGGGGCGCTGCAAGGCCAGGTTGGGGGTGGTCTGCTGTGGGTTGGGGTGGGGAAGTTTCGCTGTCTGTATGTTGCACACAGTAGGGGAGGTTTTTGTACACTGTTTGCACACATCACCCGGGAGGAGTCCTAGTTGGGATCTGACACAGGATCAACAAGTAATCTACAGAGATGGCTAGTGCCAATCAAGAAAGTACTAGAATAGAAACAGAGGTCCTTAGAGCTCTCACATGGAACGTGAGGGAACTGAATCACCACCCGAAACTTAGAAAGGTTCTAAGCTATTTACAGCGCCAGAAGGTGGATTTAGCTCTCCTGCAGTAAACGCATCTGACATACACTAGTAGAATGCTTCTTAGCAGAGGACTGGCGGGCAACATTACAACTGCAGGGTTTACAACACATTCCAGGGGTGTTCTGACATGGGTTAACCCTCGATCCAAGCTAACGCTGACACTGCTTCGTGCAGACCCTAAAGGTCGCTACGTGATATGTAGATGCACTGGGAAGGGGTATGACCTCATTGTTGTTAATGTTTACGGTCCAAATTATGACTCACCATCCTTTTATAGTAACCTGTCGCAAACATGCCGCGCTTACACAATGCCACAGGTGTTATGGGGGGGAACTTTAACTTGGTAATGAACCCGGCTTTGGACAGATCAGCAGGCCCGCCGCGCAGACCTACCGCGGCCGCACTTGCACTGCAGGCAGAGCTTCTAACCCTAGATTTAAATGATGTATGGAGACACAGACACACGGCACAGGGTGGGTACACACATTAGTCCGCATTTCACGATATACATACCAGAATTGATTATTGGTTAGCATCGCCCTCCATAATGGGGCGCATCGGGGACTGCACAGTACTGGAGCGTACTCTGTCAGGCCACTCGCCGTTACTGCTAGTGCTTGAAACACCGACGAAAAAGATCCCACCATTTAATTGGCGTTTTCCTCCATACTCACTGTTGGATGAGAGCTTTCGGGGGGAGCTTGCAAAAGAGATAGAGGTATTCTTCTAGGCTAATCTGGGCTCGGTGGATAGTTTCAAAACAGTGTGGGAGGCATTCAAGGTCTTCATAAGAGGCATAGCAATGTCCAAACACTCGAGTGTACTTAAATCTATTCGTCAGCGACTGCTGCTCTTGGAGAAACAGCTAGCCGAGTTAGAAAGACGCCAACAGACTGGTCGGACTCAGCAGTTGCTGAAGATATCAAAATACTGATAACAGAATATAACGAAGAGGCAGACAGGGAAATCCAACACATGGGAAAATACTCAACAGCTCGGTCATACGGAGAGGGGGGAACGACCTAGTTCGCTCCTAGCCCGGGTACTGAAAGGAACCAGAGGGAAGACTCGAATCTCAGAGCTAAAGACTGCCACTGGCGAGATAGTAACGGATAAGGCAGGGATGGCACAGGAGTTCAGGAGCTACTACTCGGAACGGTACGCCACTAGGTCTGGGGGATGCGAAGATGACATAATGGAATATCTAGAACATATCGACCTGCCCATGCTCACGAACGCGCACCGCGAATTCCTGATGCAACCCATAACCAAAGATGAAATCTTAGAGGCACTAACAAGCATGCGGTCAGGTAGCGCCCCCGGGATAGACGGCCTCACGGTGGGCTTCTACAAAGCGTTTCGAGATAAATTAATCCCGCACTTGTCCACACTATTTGATGAAGTCTGTGTGGAAGGTAGCATGCCGCAGTCCATGAGGGAGGCGCTGATAGTTACCATACTTAAACTCGGCAAGCCCCACAACGACTGCAGCTCGTACAGACCCTTATCACTACTTAATGTAGATGCGAAGTTGTATGCAAAAGTGTTGGCGACCCGCCTTGCGCTGCTTGCTCCACAGTTGGTTGCACCGGAACAGGCAGGGTTTATCCCTACCAGAAATCTCACCTATAATATACGAACGGTGCTGGGCACCATACAACATGTCAGACAAGATACGAAAGCGATAGCAGTGCTTCTCGACATGGAGAAGGCCTTCGACTCTGTTGAGTGGCCCTTCCTGGTACGAGTATTGCGGAGACTGGGGTTAGGAGACCCATTTCTACAAATGATTGGCGCTTTGTATTATTAACCGACTGCTAGACTCCGCATGGGTGACCTAGTGTCCGACCCTTTCCCGATAAGCAGGGGTACTAGGCAAGGCTGCCTGCTCTCACCGCTGCTTTATGCGCTAGTGGCTCAACCGCTGGCATGTGCACTGCGAGAGTACCACAGCAATAAAGGTGTCAACTTTCCAACGTATAAGATGGTAATTTCGACATATGCAGATGACACTCTGCTTTACGTTCGTGATCGGGAGGCCAATCTGACGTCGGTGCTCAGAGAGGTGGTGCGATTCGGCGCTCTCTCATGCTTCAAGATAAACTGGGAGAAGTCGGTGGCCTTCCCCCTGACCCCAACGACAAGTCGATTTGACATGGAATACCCGTTACAATGGTCTGTAGAGTCGGTACGGTATCTGGGTATTAGGATACACACAGACCCAGAAGTTTTGCTTAGAGAGAACTATGGGGTGGCATACAGCAGCCTGGAGGATGATGTAGAGGCGTGGTGCAAGCTACCACTATCCCTGATGGGACGTATAGCCATAATGAAAATGGTTGTACTCCCCAGATTTTTATTCTTGTTCAGCGCCATACCGATGGTATTATCCAAAGTTTTCTTCAAAACTCTAACACAACTCATGATAAAGCTGGCATGGGGAGGCAAACAACTCAGAGTGAAATGGAACCTTCTCACGCTTCCGTACGAGATGGGCGGATTGGCGGCTCCAGACCTGGAACGGTACTACCGGGTGGCTCAGGCGGTCCATTTACATACATGGATACACGGTGATAAACAGATACACCACATACGCATGGAGCGTCTCTTCGCAGATCCGCCTCCGCTCCCGCCCACGGTATTTAGCCCGGTAGACCACAGAACTGGCATCTTAGACTCTATTACGGCCACGAATCACGCATGGCACTTGCTTCTCCAAGTGCAAAATGGTGTTCTTTTATAATCCCCTAAAATGCCCATTGAGTGGACGTTATGGTTAACGCCAATCGCAGAAAGAGGGGTTACGCAAGTACTGCGCAGACTGGGCATCACTAGCGCAGGGGACTTATTTGCAGGAGGCAAAGTGGGAACAGGTGGCGTCGGAACCTGGCTTAGCTACATTGCTACTCCATTTCCAATATCCCAGAGTGCGCAGCGCATTGCTGGACCTTCTTGGCCCCGACATGGAGGAACCGCCGGAGATCTTACAACTTACGCACGTGATCAAAACGGAAGCCCCCCGTAAACTGATCACAAACTTGTACAAGATGGCTATGACGCATATCGAACTACAGCTCATGAAAGCCAGAACAGCATGGCAGAGAGATCTACAGGTGACGATAGTAGACGGTATGTGGCATTATTGCTGTTCAAATACTAGAAAACTGTCTTTGAACGGCAGGCATAGGCTGATACACTTCAAGTTTCTCCAAAGAGTGTATTACACCCCGGAGAGACTCCATCGGTATGGCCTTAGGCAGTCAGCGGAATGTGAACGTTGTCACGCGCCAGTAGCAGACTTCATGCATCTTGCATGGTGGTGCCCGGGCATTCAGAGGTTTTGGGACAGTATATTCACGGAAATGAGCAGACTGTTGGAGGTTGAGCTGCCCCCAGTTCCGGCGCTTGCACTACTGGGTTATTCTAGAGGGCTGCCAGTTGCGATCAGACGCTTGGCGGATATGGGAATGCTAATAGCCAGGCGAGGGATAGCTATCTGTTGGATGAGAGGCCCACTTCCGTTGGCCAAAAGATGGGTGCATGACATGCTGTATTGCAGCACACAATCGGAACACTATAGTGAGCTGCTCCCTCCCACAAGCTGCCCGAAGAACTTCTGGGGTCTATACCAAACACATCTTTGAGCTAGAGACACATAGAGTGAAGCTGTTGAGGAACCGAGTAGGGCAGACACACAACCGGACTTCCTAGCACCGGCAGAGGATGACTAAACACAGTTGCACAGCGCGCAGTCACAGAAGGTGAACCCTGATGAGAATGAGAGTCGGGAGCGGAGCTGGGCGGGAACACAGGGCGAACATCTAACAACACACTGCAGGTTCCCCGATGACTGCTCTCAATGGCCAAAAGGATCCTTCGACACAACTGACTTATATCTTGTTATGGTGCATAGGTAGACTACATTAACTCAGGCAGGAGGCAGAACCTAACGGCATGGTATACATACACATAGGAGAGGACCAGGAGAAGGGTTAGATGTGTGCACGGTTGGGAGGGGGGAGATGTTTAGGGTTTGTTCATTTTGACGAGGTCTTACATTCTAAGGATATAGACAGCCAATTAGGATTAGAGTTAGGATAGGACTGACGCTAGGTGATAGCAATGGGGTTTGAGGTGGCATAGGACTGTTAAGAATTTGATATCCTAAGCTCAGTAATATTTGCTACTCACTGCTTGAAAACAGTTTTGTCACTCGCCCCCGGACCCCCGGGATGTCGGCTATATGGCTGTGTATTCTGCGATTGAGATTATTACAGACTTGAGACTTGTCTGCTGCCGGCCTCTGGGTTGTAGGCTACGGGCTGTGTATGATAACATCTGTTACCTATAAAGGTCTTAAAAAATACAAAAATATATATATAAAAAATGTAGTATTCTTTTGCCAAGAATCTGTCCAAGATTTCTAATAGGGTCTAATCAGCTCCGTACATTAGTTTAGAATGAATAAGGTCAGTCGCGGGACTCGATTTCCCAACAACCTGCAAGGGTAGCTTGGAAACACTGGAGCTGGATTTCTCGGCAGAAGAAAAGACAGCGTCTCTCTCAGTGCGTCTGCTGGAGGGTCGGCTTCCTTTAACATGAAAAAGGGGACCCCCTCGGACACTACTTAAGGCAAGGGAAAAGAGGGGAAAACTAGAAACATAACATTAGAAAGTTCCCTCATGGCCTATATATATTTTAACTTCTGAACATTGTGCATATCCTTTTATTAAGCCTTCAAATCAGAACAGTGACACATGTGTTTTCTTCATTATATTTTTTTCCTATTTATTTATTTTATCATCACTTTATGTCTTTTTCTTTTTTCAACTTATAAAATTCTTTTTTACACTTTTTATAAATATAGCATATAAACATTGCAGTACTTAATTAAATTCAGTTCAAAATTTCATTGTAACACAAAAATACATTACAAAAACAGAATAAATTTACAAAAAGAGAAGGAAAAACAATTACCCCTGGTTCAACAATATAACATAAATACTATCACACTACACTCTCACAGCTTCATACACTTTCACACCAATAATATGCATACAGTATCAAAACATAATAGAGTATAAGACATGTCAGAGAGAATATGTGACACAGTTGGAACCACAAGGTGTTTTATAGGGTTCCACACAGGGTCGACACGCCTTTCGGTGGTTTTGATGTATGGTAACCACCTTCCTCAGGACCAATGTGGATACTCACTCCTCACTACCAATACCAGGGAATCTGCAAGTACATGAGAGAAAGACACTGTTATATATGATAGTACCATTCTAGGGCATTTCGTATCCATAAGACTGATCTGGTGGGAACCAGTGCATACACACATCTATCACACACAGGGGATACACCAATCGCTTACCAATTCATCATTAAATATCAAAGGAGAGCATAGAATGCATCTGTTTTCCTTTTTGTTAAACCAATCTCATATCCAGAAGTATAGTTATAGTCAAGCAGATACAAGATAGCCATCACCAAGAATATTTTTAAAAAAAAGGAAAAAAACCCTGTGTAAAGAAGACTTCTCTAGGATGCTCATAGTAAAGAAAAAGGGAAAGCTAAAAAAGAGGGAGAAATATATACCAATTTACTTACAAAAACACCTAAGTTCATAAAAGATCCAAATTTAAAACTTCAAATCTGAAGCAGAAATTGTCGTCCAACAGAATCATCCATAGGTAGTTACTCTGTTTCTCCTATGAAAGAAGGACCATCCTACATGAACTACATATTGAAAATACCTCACATGAATGCTATTGCCTGACAGTTAATTCCTTACCCAAGTAAGTGTACTAGATGAATCCAAATTCTATTAATAAATGTTTTCTCAAATTGGTCAGGGCAAGGGAAAAAAATCACTCGAGTCTGTGAAAAAACAGCGTCCAAAAATTAGACATGAATCATAATGTCTACCACATCAATCTAGTCTGCATGGCGATGGCGCGTACTGACCTTCTTCTAGATATGCATGAGATGTCAACAGGTATTATCTGTTGCCATGTGGTATCCACAGAATCTGGTACCGGCCTTCGGGTTTGTCTGTGTTTCCTAAAAAAACACACATACATGAACTCAGAACGTATTATATATATACTATTTTACAAAGTGATTCTACCTATGCCACAACTACTTGTTTGCAATATTGCATAAGACCTATATGTGAGTGTTTTAAACAAAAGGGGTTCACATATAGGGGCCGATTATGATGGCGGACGGACCTGAGTCCGTCCGCCACCATAGAGTAGGGGGGAACGTCCGCATGGGCAGCGGCGTTCCCCCCGTGAAGATTAGGATGTGACCGCCAGGGTGGCGGTCACATCCTCTATCCTTAACATTGCGGCGGGTGCAGCTTCAAGCTGCACCTGCCGCAATGTAAAAAATGCATACTTTGCTTTTGTATGCAGAAAACGGCAGGCACCGCGCGGTGCCTGCCGATCTCTGCATACAAATGCAGGGGGGTACCATAGGTACCCCCCATGTGCACCTCCCACACCCCCTTCACCTAGGGGGCCCGCAACGGGCCCCCGCAGTGAAGTTCCACATGCTTTTCCACGGCGGAAAATCCGCCGCGGAAAAGCATCTTTTCAAGCATTTCCTAATATGGTGGACGGTGTCTGAGAGACACCTCCACCATATTAGAGCTTTTCCGCCGTGGTTGTAAGCCAACCGCGGCGGAATAGCTGCGGACAGGAAACAGGACCCACCAGCCATCCTAATGTGGCGGTGGGTCTCTGGTGGGTCCCCTGTGGTTTTTCCGCATCCTCTGGGCCGGCGGTGGCTTCCGCCGGCCCGGAGGATGCGGAAAAACCGCAATCCTAATAGGCCCAATAGTGTGGATACCTTCAGGGCTTTGCCAGACAGTTCTGCACTACTATCTAACCTGTCATGACTGAATTCCCATATAGACATTGTTTCCTCTCATATTTTGTGCACTGCTGCTTTTACGTGTCTACGCCTGACAAATATACTAAAGAATCGTGACCGATGCTGTTTTCAAATATCGGAGCAATCCCATATTTTTTCTCTCCGGTCTCGCTTTAAGCTAACGACAAAAACTCTATCTCGACGCCAAGCGGTTCTCACCTGAGTTTTTACGCGACCTAGGTTCTGCATCCAAACTTGCCCGATGGATCCTACGAGACAGCTAAGCGTTACAGGATACCAAATATATAGTTCCTGGCGTGGCGCGAAAAAGTCTTCTGTCCTAACGAGTCAGGTGGCCCTCCTTCAAGTGATGAGTAGTAAACACTGAAAAAGGGTTACCAGATTCTTTGTAAACGCGGGCGCCATCTTAAGACTCGCCAGGGATCAATTATCTAATGGGGAAGTCTATAGATCTAAAAGTGGAGAATAAAATAATGATGATCATCACAAAAAGAATATACACCAGTCGTGATCTATACAGATACCAGATAAAGTGTCAAACAAAGTTACCCATTCCATTAATATGATTTACATATTTCTGTAAGTCTCGTAGAGCAAATGGCAGATGTTCATGGTAACCAATACTACAAAAATTCCCACGCGACCTATATACTTTTCATTATATATATGTTTTACATAAATTCACTTTGTTCATGCACAACAATCACAATAGAACCACTGGATTTCATTATTAATTTTATTATTTCATCATTCTTGTATTTATCATTTGTATTTCCTATAACTTCATCCTTTTTTTATTATTGTTTCATTTTCATTTCTTAAAAATATTTTCGTCTTTTTTTGGGTATATTATTTTGTGAAAATTACATATTCAAACAAATATACACAATTTATTACAAAAGGGGAAAGAAACCCTGGAATATACAAACACAAAAAATGCAATACCAATTATTCATTCACATTCATTCAAATCCTATTGCCATCCACACATTCCATACAAAAATGCAGTATCTGGACAAATCTTGACATAACCTGACAGAGTTAGAATTTTTGCTGCCTGAATTAATAACCTTAAGATGAAAAAAGTGGGTTCCACACAAGGTCGACGCGCGTTTCGGTGGGTTCTGTACCACCTTCTTCAGGACCTCTGCAGATACAAACATTTCTTAACACACCATAAGCCAGGGAATTATTATTTCGCAAGGCGTATGCCTTAAAGTTTTCTTAAAATTCAGTTTACGATATTTCTAACTTCAAAAGTTTCAGTATACATCAAGGAGTAAAGTTCCTCCTATGTTTCTATTCATTGCCACGCAGGGGTATCCTTATTTTACTGATGTCCTTTCGTTATTTAAAAAGAGTATCTATTCCTAGTAGGAACTGGTAGATAAGCGTATCACTGTTGTTGTGCCTTATTATTCCAGCGCAAATTCGTGGACACACTTGTTTAGTTGCAGATTAAAACTTCCTCTGTTTGTACATGAATTGACATTCCTCCTCCAGTCTTATCGTGTGGCCACTTGCTTGCACATGTCAATTCTAGTCCCGAGTTACTGCATGGCAAAGGAAGGATTAAAGAAGTATCACGATTTAAATACTAAGATGAGGCGCAAAGTGCCAGGCATGTTGGCAGACTTTATCTCAAGCTTTGTGCAGTGAACTCTTGCAGTCCTGGCCCACCTCAGCCTCCAGATCTCCCTTGATGCAGACCCTCGTGTATGCGCGCGCCTGGTGTGCTCTGGTGCAGGAGGCGCCTCATTAAAGCAGAGCACTGTGAGGGAGAGAGAGAGGAGGCTGCACCGTGTGTGTTTGTCTTTAAAACTTAACATATATTCTCCTTCAGCATAAAGTCTGAACAGGAAGGCAGAACGGAGAGAAGATCAGAGGGAAAGAGGGCAGAGGGTTGATGGTATGCTCTTTATTCACACTTTGTTGTCTCCACATCCCTGTCGGATCCAGGAGAGAGGGCCGTCCCAACAGAGGACCAGGGAGTTTATTTCATAACTTGCCACAACAATATGCTGCCTTGGGCTTGACTCTCTGCTTGGCAGCAGTAGCATTGCCTGAGAGCCGCGAAAAGCCCTGACTGCCACCAGAGCTGGCAGCAGCATCCTCTGAGCACGGGGAGAAAGCTGTGAGCAGCTGAGGCTGTCACCCGAAGGAAGTGAGCTATGCCCTGAGAGCCCGTCTGCTGCAGAGGGCAGGCAAAGAGAGCACGGGGCGCTGAGACGTCATCACCACTGGCGATAGATGCCCAGCTGACAGTCCCAGTCTCGCCTTCCAATCCAGCTCTAACACCCAGCTGAGAGGCCAGGCAAACCTCCCATTCCTTCTCTAACTCCCAGCTGAGAGACCTTGCGCCCCCTCCCATTCCAGCTCTAATTCCCAGCTGAGAGGCCCTGCACCACCTCACAGCTGAGAGGCCGTGCACCCTCTTCCATTCCAGCTCTAACATATGGCTGAGATGCCGTGCATCACTTCTCATTCAGAGCTCTGACCCCAGTAGAGAGGCCTCATGCCACTTCCCGCTTCCCTTCCTGTTCAAACTCCAGATGCCCCGTGTCTGAAAATAACAAGTCTCACTGCTTCCAAGGTCAGCAACACTTAAAGATACACTCCCCCAGTGGAGTAATGCAAAACGGTGAGCCCCACGGGCTGGCAGGAGCAGCCGGTGTCCGCCCCTCATGGTGCCCCCGCGATGCCCGCCATGGGAGCTAGCCCGGGGGGCGCAGACGAGGTCGGGGTCCTTGAGGAGAAGACGGTGGTCTCGAGGTGGCAGGGATAGGGGGAGGGCGGAGCCGCCAGGTACTTCCAGGACTCGGCTTTCCTCCTCCTCTCCCTCCCGCAGGCTCAGGGGCTTGGGAGAGGGGGCGTCGGAGCAGGCTGGGGTGTGGTGGGGGCCACTTCCGTCTGATTCCCCCATCCAACACTCACTCTCTCCCCTGCCCCTATTGAAGCCACTACTCCAGCCTTAAATCCCCTGGCTGTGGTGGCAGGGGATAGCTGGGGCGTGGGTGCGCCCACCCCTAAACACTTTGGGGGTCGGCCACCCCATGTCAGACCCCGCGGATGAAGAAAGAGGCTGGAAGCTCGAAATTTGTAGATAATAGCACACACACACCACGTTAAAAAAACAATCAAGAAACGTGGGTGCCACCTCTTTCTCCATAGCCAGTCCACACCCCACCCCCTGCCCGCTCCTTTATTAACCCATTGTTAAGTAAATGGTCTTTTTAAAGACCTGTGAAGTACTTGGGTGCGGCTGCAGTTACCACAGGCAGGCCAATGTTTGTAATCCTTTAGCTCCATCAAGTGGCCAAGCGGAGCAACATCTATAAAAATCAGTGACATTCGGTTTAACCCAGGTCAGCTGATTTTCATCCGGTAGTGTACTATCGGGGACAGTCAGTTTAAACCGAATTCCGGACAGCCTACATATACGGTTATGTGGGTTCTTAAGGTGTAAGCTGTTTGTGGCAAGGCAATGCAAGTATCTCAGCCTGTATTTCCTTTAACGTTTTAAAACTGTGGCTGTAAATCCTAGCGGAGATCTTTTTAATCAGAAGTAAGGCAAAGGCAGGGCTTAGAGGGACTGTGGGTGCTGACAACACTTACCCGGTGACCTGAGCTCGGCGTTCTCTCCTCCCCGCCCCGGTCCGACACGGTAACTAGTACCGTTGCGTGGAGGGCGGGGCAGGCAGAGCCAGGCACTTCCGGGGACGAAGGGTAACGCTCTAGTTGTTGGGAGCGATTACCAATAAAAGAGCCATGCCTCAGCAAACACGCACAGGACGCGCGCCGTAGGCGTGCCGAAGACGCGCCAATGACAAGCCCGTCTGCACCCGTCCGCGGCCGGACGGGGCCCAGGGCCATGACCCCTGGAGGAGGTGAGAGAGATCTGACCTATTCACGGCAGGAGCTGGTCGTTCTGCGAACGGGTATTATGCCCAAATGTAGACATGGTATTGACCTTTGTGTGGGGGTCCACACCAAGGAGTGCAGACACTGTGGATACTCGCTCAGCCTTGGTGCTCGCCCAGGAGATATTAATAGAGAACTTAGATGCGCTTTAATAAATTGCAGGTCACTCAAGAAGCACAGCGCGGAAACACATGACCTTCTGGTGGATAGTAAGATGGATATTCTGTTTATTACGGAAACTTGGTTAGATGAGGATTCGGCCCCCGAAATATTGGATGCTCTTCCATCTGGATACTGGATATGCAGGGTGGATAGATCATGTGGGAGGGGGGGAGGGATCGCGGTGATACATAAAGACAATGTTAAATGTACTATGGAGCCAGTAACTATATCTGATAGTGAAGCTGGCGCTTTCACCATAACAGTCTCGAATAATTATATACTTAAAGGCCTCCTCGTGTATAGACCTCCTGGAGGCAGCAAACATTTTTTTGCTAGCCTCATACATAATTTATTGTCTCCTGCCTTGCGATATGAGAAATTTATTCTAGTAGGGGATTTTAATTTGCACTTCGACGATACCTCTAATACCCTGGCCCAAGAGGTTCGTCCAGATTTGCTTACCCTGCAATTAGTATTAAAATCTGAGCAACCTACACAAGTAAGGCAAAGGCAGGGCTTAGAGGGACTGTGCGTGCCGAAGATGCGCCAAAGACAAGCCCGTCTGTGCCCGTGACCCCTGGAGGAGGTGAGAGAGATCTGACCTATTCACGGCAAGAGCTGGTCGTTCTGCGAACGGGTATTATGCCCAAATGTAGACATGGTATTGACCTTTGTTTGGGGCTCCACACCAAGGAGTGCAGACACTGTGGATACTCGCTCAGCCTCGGTGCTCGCCCAGGAGATATTAATAGAGAACTTAGATGCGCTTTAATAAATTGCAGGTCACTCAAGAAGCACAGCGCGGAAACACATGACCTACACACAGGTTAGGACATTTGCTGGACCCTATCTTTTGCAATTGGGAAGCTCTTAAAATTGATTCCCCAGAGCCGATGGTTTGGACGGACCATTTTCTGATGCCATTCCTAATTAAGTTTACCACGGGAAGTAATCCTGGGAAAGTGGGAGGCATTAGGAAAAGGCAGAGAAAATGGGCGAAGTTCTCCTCGGAAAACTTCTGTACCAGTTTGGTGCAGGGTGGTCCACCAGAAGGGTTAGGCACAGCAATGGATGAGGCCTGGATCATCGTATTCAGCTTGCTTTGGATAAATCTGCCCCTGGTCCAGCATGGGACCCACGCGGCGAACCAAATCCGCAATGTGGTTTAATGCTGAACTAAGAGAGGCTAAGACAGCTTGCAAGCGTCTTGAAAGAATCTGGAGAAATGGTTACCTGCCGGACCCGGAGAAGGCGTACAAAATGAGCCTCAGAGGGTATCACGCCTTGATAAGGAAAACTCGCTCGGCTTATTTCACTGAGCGGATTGACAAGGCGGATTGCTCCACTAAGGAACTTTTTGTGGTTTATAAGGAGTTATCTTCAGTGGCCTATATTGGAGGACAGGAGGAGGGTTCCGCGCAATCCTGTAATCAGATAGCTGAATTCTTCTACAATAAAGTGAAGGATATTTATTCTACTTTCCCTAATGGGGCTAGGGCCTTCTCCGGTAGTAAGGAGCTATTGGTGGAGGGACCCTTAGGAGAGGATTGCCTGAGGGCGTTCATGGTCCCTGACGAGGGTCGGTTGATTAAAGTAGCGAGAGTTGTGAAATCTGGTTCACCTAGAGACCCGGCTCCAGCCAAAATCTTAAGAGAAAATATTGACACGTTAGCATCGTACATTAGTCATCTGTTAACACTGTCATTGAATCAGCCAGGGTGCCGTCAATTTGGAAGCAAGCCTTGGTACTTCCACTTAAGAAAAAACCCCAGATTAGTATAACCCAATTGAGCAATCTGCGGCCCATTTCACTCCTTCCCTATTTTGCAAAGATAGATGAAAAATTGGTTAACCAACAACTTTCTACTCATATTGAAGCTCTTTGGCTCCTTCATCCCTCCCAGGTGGGTTTTCGCGCCTGCCACTCTACGGAGTCTGCTTTACTCCACAGAGGCTTTACGGAGACATGTGGACGAGGGTCAGACAGCGGCACTGATTCTTCTCGACCTCAGTGCCGCGTTCGACACTGTGGCACATCACACCTTGCTGCAGTGTCTGAGAAAGGGCGGAGTGGTAGGGAAGGCATGGCAATGGATGGAATCTTTTCTCCGAGAGTGTAGCTTTCGTGTTGAGCAGGGACCCTACAGATCTGAGGCTTTTGACCTGAATCAAGGGGTTCCCCAGGGTTCCAGTCTTAGCCCCTCCCTTTTCAATCTATATATGGCGCCTGTGGCATTAATAATGGAGCAACATGGGGTGGAAGTTGTGACATATGCTGACGATACGCAGCTGGTTGTGGCTTTGACACAGTCGGCTATGCACGCAGCTAGTAGGTTTGCATCCTGTCTTCAAGACCTGGCTGGCTGGATGTCTGATAATTGTCTCAGATTAAACGGAGACAAAACAGAGGTGCTGGTCTTGGGCAAGTCTCCATCTGTTTGGACTTCTGCCTGGTGGCCTAATATACTGGGCCCCATACCTGTGCCTAAGGATCAGGTTAAGAACCTCGGCATCTGGATTGATTCTAAAATCTCTTATTAGTATCACACCAGTCGTGTGGTGGGTACATGCTTTGGCATTCTACGTAATCTCAGACAGACGGTTGATCTGCTCCCTGTGTCAGCTAGGAGGGCCCTGGTCCATGCCTTGGTGACTTCCAGGCTGGACTATGGGAATGTCCTCTATTTGGGAGCAAATGTGAGGTGTCTTCAGAGATTACAGCATATCCAGAATGCTGCCGCACGCCTGGTGTTGATGCTACCCAAGAGGGCTCCCTCAAAAAAAGCCTTGGAGACTCTGCACTGGCTGCCGATCAGGGAGCTCATTCAGTTTAAAGCTCTCTGTGTCAGCCATAGGATCGTGCAGGGGAAAGGCCCTCGCTTTCTGCACAGCTTGCTTACTCTGTATACCCCTACTCGGCTGTTGCGATCTCAGGGTACATCCCTAAGACCAGAAGGGCCAGAATGGGAGGTAGATCCTTCCGCTTGCTGGCGGCCCGTAAATGGAATACTCTACCCCTCGGACTCCGTTTGGAGACTTCGGAGGTGGTTTTCCGGAAGGAATTAAAAACTTTTCTGTTCCCTAGGGATTAGCTCTGGGGTTGGGACCAGGATTGATGCGTTAGGGGATGCTGATGCCACTGAATAGCGCGGGGACACACTGGTTAGTGTAACCAGGCGCTGTATAAGCACAGAAATAATAATAATAAGCCTCAGAGGCAAAGGTTCCAAAGTTCCCTGTGTAAGGAAACACAGGCATATAATATCCCATGTATCCATACAGATATCTTATATGGGAGCTGTATTTTAGAAAGACTCAGTTGTGTCTACCATAATTGATCAGAAAGATGGCTGCAAATACACTACTGATCACGTCGAACAGATGCCTTACACTAAAATGTAACCAGTATATGTACAGATAAAACCCAGAATATGCCACAATAACCTAAAGTTATCAATTTCTGGTCACATACCAGACTATATTCTCATTCAGCCCTTTGCGTACACAATCAAAATGGAAGATCCAAAAGGTCTCACGTTTCTTGCGAGATGTTTCAGCAAGTTGACCCACTTTAATTTGGATCTTTTCTAAAATACACCATTTGAGATCAGATTCCCGGTGGTGAGTATCCAAAAAGTGTTGTACCAATGGGGCGGACACTTTTTTCGTCCTAATTGCAGATTTGTGTTCGCTAAAGCGAAGTCGGAAATCCCGGCCTGTCTCGCCTATGTAAGCTAATCTACAGGGGCACAGGAGTACATAAATGATGTTACCACTCCTGCAATTAGTGAGAGATCTCAACTTCACATTGATATTATTTCAACAAAAAGAATCTGTTACCAGGGCCGCATCACAGGCATGGCAGGAGCCACAACTATGGTTTCCAAAAAGCATTGGAAGACCAGTGATAGTCATTTGATTTTCAGATGGCTTTGATTTATTTCTGGTATGAACCAACCGGCCCCTGAGGTTCCGGTTTCTCCGATAGGCTATCATCGGTTGAGAAAGCTGAGTATCTGTATCATTTGTGTTTAGAATTCTCCAGTTCCAGTTAATCACATTCTTGATTTTGAAATTCAGAGCAGAGTGATTAATCACACAAGTGAAATTACCATGTGGCTTCTGTTTCGTTACTTTCAGTAATGCCTCTCTATCGTAATATTTGGCTCTTTTTTTAGCCTGACGTACAAGACGATGAGGATATCCTCGATTCACAAGTCTTTCATTGAGTGCATCTCTATGCACATGGAAGTTACTCATGTTGGTACAATTCCGTCGAATACGGAGAAATTCACCAAAGGGGATTGAATCTTTTTGGCAGTTTGGGTGAAAACTACCAAACTGCAAGATGGTATTCTTTGCCGTCGGTTTTCTATAAAGACTGACCTGTAGGCTACCACAACCACCATCAATCATGATGTCCAGAAATTCTACCTTAGTGGGACTATAGTTTGCAGTAAATCTAAGATTCATGTCACTTGCATTTAACCAAAGTATGTACTCTTGCAATTGAACCTCGTCACCCCTCCAAACAAAGAAAATATCATCAATGAACCGCCTCCATAAAAAAACATTCTCAAAAATGGAGCCACTTCATTAAGCACATACCTGAGTTCCCACTCCCCCATGTATGTAATAGCCACACAGGGGGCACAGGAAGCCCCATGCTCGCGCCCTTAATTCGTTTGTAGAGTGACCCGTTGAAGTCCAAAAAGTTGTTTAAGAGGACAATTTCCAAGCATTGCAATATAAAACCGTCCGGTCTATTGCTGGGATATCTCTGTAGGATTTATGCCACTGCCTGTAACGCTTGACATTAAGGAATGTTGGTGCACAACGCCTCAATATCAAGCGTTATTAAGATCTCTGTTTCCGGATTGAATGGCACTCCCTCTATTTTGAAAATTACGTCCCCAGTGTCTCTGATAAATGAAGCATACTTCTGAGTCAGTGGGCATAGAAATGCGTCCACATATTTTGATAGTGGCTCTGTACTCGAAGCTGTTGTGGAGATAATCGGTCGCATTGGAGGATGCCTTTCATTTTTATGCGTTTTGGCGAGACCGTACAGAGCCGGTGTTACAGGGCATATTTTGTTCAGGAAGGTATACTCATCTTCGCAGATGTAACCCTCCCTCAGGGCTTCTTGTGTCATGTCCTAAATAGATGTGTTCAGTCTGGTAAGTTCTCTGGGTTGAGCTGATCTATAATGTTCTTTAATAGATAACATCTCTAGCATCTTTTTGTCATATTCTACTTTGTTGAAGATAGAAATACCCCCACCCTTATCACAGGGTTTAATCACGATGTCTGGGTCTGTTTCAATTTTTCTCAAGGCCAAATTCTCAGTTTTCGATAGATTAAACCGTGGATTGTTCGAGCCCTTCAAAAGCCGAGCAATATCCTTCAATACACTTTGTTCAAAAAGGTGAACTTCGGGTCCTCCCATGTCTAGCGTAGGAGTGAACGTAGAAGGTGGTTTACAATTAGATAGGTTGTCACTTTCCTGTGCCTCTGGTCTATCCATGAAGAATTTCCTCAGTCTAACCTTTCTAAAAAAGGCAAATAAGTCTTCATGGAGTCTGAATTTATTGAGTGTGGGACATGGAGCAAAAAATAAACCACGACTCAGTAACGAAGACGCTTCTGCACTAAAGGTAGTGGACGATAGGTTGTAAATTGGTAATGAATCCTCACTACCTTTAGTTACTGGAATTGTGACATTTTCTACCACCAGGATTGCTGGTTTCGCGTTTTGACATACAACTGTTGAGGTTGTGGGCTCATCTGATGATGTCCCCCTCTGTCTTGTTGCCAGTGAACATTCCTTTCCCTGTACTGGCCCCTGGATAAAAACCCCGGCCACTAGAAGTCTGTTGTGTCTGTCTGCCTCTATATGGTCTGGGATTAAACTGTGCCCCTCCTGATTGATGGTAATTCTCATTTTCAGAATCGGAGGAGCCTGTATCCGAAAAATTAGTGTAAAGTCTCCTATCGTTGTTGGTATAGTCGGGCAAGTAGATAGTCGAACTGCTCCAAACCACCGTGTGTTTGCTAAGGCAAGTGTGGGCATATTTATACCTTGAAGTTGCCGAGTTTGACATAAAGGTGGCTATAATAACGTCATTAAAGACTCTCAGTTCTTTGAAAACTCCATGAGTTCTTGGACAAGTCAGTTCTCGAGCAAGGTAAAGTCCCTAGCTTCTGAAGCTGAGTTTTCCAAGAAATCGTTGTAGATTTTCGGAACTAGTGGAAGTAGCCCTGCCATATTTGGACTGCATGAGCTATGTCTAAATATGGTTATGAGTCTTATGCCTATATAAGGACATAGTGATTTATACCTATATAAGTTGCATGAATCGGGAAATTTACAATAGTGTCCTAAAATGGTTTACAACACCCACTCCTCGCTATTATGGTCATCTAAGAGTAAGTACTAAAACATAGAAGCTAGAGCATGTGTTTTTACAATCCCACCCAAAAATACATGAAATGTATTTTAAAAATGGTCGTGCACAAAATGAGCATTTGTACAGTATGCATCTAAAAGCAATGATTTCATTGTAAGCATATGCTAACCAAATGAATCCCGAAATGTACATTTATGAAATGGCTCTAGATACAGAAAAAAGGTCGAGACCATCCAATAGCAGAATATACAAGCTAGTTTGATTTGTGCATTAGGTCAATATTGTTTCTAGGAAGTAGTCAAAGAATTCTTGTTCTCTAAGAATAGTTCTACTTTAAGTAGATTACTTTGTGCCAAAGTTCAGTTTGTTTTGGAAAAAAGTCAAATTAAATCGTAGTGAAATAGAGTTCCAAACTTGGAAGCTTTTGTTTTGAAAAAAGTGAAGGTCAAGTTTCAGAGTGTGAAAGAATGCTGTGTGCTAATTTCAAAAGTTATTCTCGGTGTCAGGAGAAAACATTAAGTCATCAAGGCTGCCAAAGAAATCGTCTACCACAGTAGATGAAAGTTCAACCACTTCATTAAGAAGGTAAATCGTACACAGATGTGAAGCTTCGCTGTCAGCGTCAACCGCATTAGCAATGTTCATAGCAGATGGTACCTGTGTGCCTGTCGGTCCACGTATCTCACCTCCAGTTGGATTTGCTGGTGAGATCTCAATGAAGGCGGTCATCAAGATTGGTAGCCGATGGGGGCAACACAACACATGAGCCGTTACTGGACCCAGTAATGCGTCAGCATCCGTTGGCATAACCAATGGTAGTGTTAGACAGATATCTAACACGCATTCCTCTCCACAAAGCAGGCATCGTAGAACAGGTAAGATGCAATCTTGCCAGATTGGTCTGAATGACAGGAACCATGTGGTATGCAGATCTCTCAAACGAGCCAAGCCAAGGATCTGTGTTATTCTGTCATGATACCTCATGGCCTGGAGCGCATTCTCCATGTTGACTTGGGTATCGCTGGTGGCCGGATTTGCCATAACGGAGCAGGGGGAATAAAAATAAGATCCCTGCTACGACTCCCAAAATGAGAGGCAGACCGCCGAACACAGAGTGTACAAAGTTAGGAAAAATGCCCAGGACTGCTTCAAAGGGTGCTAATAGTCCAGAAAAAATCATCTTAAATACATGTGCAATACCGCTGGTATCAGACATGTTAAATATACGACCTAACATTTCTGCGAAACGTATTGGGCAGTTTATTGATGATAATGCATGTATCTCTGCAGAGGACCTTGCTACTTGCTGATCATACGTCTCTCTGGACGAGGTCAGTGGCACAGTTTTTTGCAAAAGAATGGCTTTCATTCTTCTTAAAGTATCAATTTGTATAGAAGAGATGTTCAGTGAAGGCCATAGTGGCGACTCCCCGTCTGTCTTGGTTTTTGGAAACAATATTTGTATACAACAAGTGACCCTGCCTGACACACTAACGAGATAGCCTATTCCAGGCATCATTCCACAACAGCTGTGATCATTTAACATAATGTAGCTACCATTGGAAAGCTGCCTAAAAATTGGAACTATCACCGCTGTAGGCAAACCCTGCAGGTGGCAAGAAAGGTTATTGGAAGAACCTTCGCAGGCTCCGTGTAAATTAATACCTTGACACAATAGTGTACTGCTTGGTGAGTTTTTACCATTTTTACCACTAAGAAATACCTCCTTTTCCCCACTCCAACATTTGTGTGTGTATGGTAAATCCCCGGTCGACTTGATGTATTCTTTACCCCACTTTTCATACAGGCCTGCTGGTATGTGTTTTAAGCAATACTGAAACTGGAAAGTCGTCACTGGTATCGTGATGGTGACATGTATTATCCATTCAACTGATGGTTTCTCAGAAACGGTCAATGGTAATCTCTCCAGTTTTTCTATGCTCAGCACCATATAGTCTGCTCCCCTCTGTGCCAAGGAGATTTGTTTATCTGTAAGGTTAAATACAGTAAACAATGACGTAGTGTTGATTAGACGCCAAGGCACATAGCCCGAATGAAGGTTTTGCAACGTCCAGCCTAACAGCATTATAGAACGTAATTGAGACTGGCCATCTTGTAACATTAGCAAGTCCTGTTCCATTATGTCTATGGCAGAGGATACAATGCTGTCCAAAGAATATATTCTGGACGACAGAGTTGTTAACCCATCGTCAACTACATAGAGTGATTTCTCTAAATTAATGCGATCAATTTCTCGTATTTTTTCAGCTGTTTCCAGTTGCGTGACTTTCCATTCTTCATTGTATGAAGCGTATATACCGGCGTATATGAAACGTTTATGACGTGGATTACGAGGTCCCAGTAAGAATTCTCTTAAATCAACACCATCTTTAAGCAAAGATAAGTGTTGTTTTATTTCTCGAAGTGTGGATTTCTGCAGCCCCTCAAGGCATAGTTTTCCTACACTATAAGTTGTTATTATCCCTGGATGTTGTCTTTGGATATATCTTGGATCTGGCCGAGTTATTGTGACCCCATGTGTCTTGTTCAAGAATCTATCTTGACAGTTATTCGTGTCTGTGGGCCAGATTAACCATTTTTTCCATTGAGGATTTGTTCTGTTTTGTAGTAAAATATAATTTACGTCTACCTCCTCACCTGAAGTTAAATTACTATCAGGTGTGGGCTTAGGTATGGACGGTTTGTTTAAATCTTTTATCTTAGCCAGGCCTAGACAAGATGTCTGTTGAACAGTGTCATTTAAGAACATCATTTGGTCTGGGATGATGCAGGCTCTGAACAATGCTTCTAACCCTTGTACCTGCCAGTCTTTTGTGCCCCAAACAGTTTTTGTCTCAATTTTGTTTTTCCAAAAGTCAAAGCCTAAGGTGGACAATTGAGCATAAAAGGCTGCAGAATAAATTTGTTTAGTATTTGTCAACATATTTTTCATGCCTGCCTTATTTGCCTTTTTAAAGTAAAAACTTTCTTGGTGTGTAACATTAAAACCTGTAAAATATGGACATTTTCTAATAAATGTTTTAGAACTATCTTTTAGAGGTTGTGATGCGGTGGAGAAGCAGACCAGGACAACTAGAGTTCTTTTCAAGGGTGATTAATGTTACCAGCGTCTAGGATATACTTTGGAATAGGGAAAAGTACATAAGTAGAGTTCAAACAGTCTCTGGTGAAAAGGATTCTGGGGTTTGTAGTGTTGGTCGGCGACTTTCTGGTTTCTAGGCTGATTGTCAGGAGTTTTTCAGGGGATGGTAGGCTTGTTGAACCGTGTGCCCGTCGTACAGATGAGCGTGACCATAAAGGAAGAAAATAATAGAAAACACTGTATAAGGGGTTTTGTTTCTACTTCAAACTGTGACGCAGGACGCTGGGTAGGTGTAGGGAGTTTGCCACCGCTACAGTCACCAAAAGTGTCATGCAGACGCGTACTTTAACATGAAGATTGCCCGGGGTCTCTACCTCCCGTTTCTACCCTCCCTCTGGGTCCCTCCAATATGCGGCCCCCCGCCAAGCCAAAATGCCCCCGTACCTTGTTTAGCCACATGCCTCCAGGGCCGTGGCTCACCTCTTCCCGTTGCCAGGTAGGGTCTGGCTGCTCGTCTGTTTCCTCATCCGGTCTTGCTCCGCTCCGGCGCTTCTCCTCGGAAAACGACTCGTCCTGTTCTGGTTGAAGATTTACTGCTTCGTCCGTCGGTAGCCCGGCGTCCTTCAACCGTTGGTTCCATCGAACGACTCCTCTCTCTGGCGTCCTCCGTTTTGACGTGTTCTGGACCATGTGACCCAGTCACCTGGTCCGGGAACTCTACTGCCTTAAAGGGCCAGTTCTCCGTGGGCAGGGTCTGCGAATACAGAAGGGGAGATGGGGAAAGCTAATGTGGAAAGTGTTCCGTTGTTGGGGCCCCGGAATGCTCGTCCTCACACACCCCTACCCCAGTTTTTTCACGATCGGGGAACAATGGAAAAAGAGAAAGAAAGTCAGCATTTCCATTGTCCCTACCTCTTCGGTGTATGACCTCAAAAGAGTATGGTTGTAAGGAAAGGAACAACTGGAGTATGTGTGGATTGTTTCCTTTATTGCGGCTCATCCAGAGCAATGGGGCATGATCTGTAAAGAGCAGGAAACGGGCACCCTCTAAATAGTACCTAAGTTTGTCAACTGCCCATTTGATGGCCGGGCACTCTTTCTCTATTATAGGGTATTTCTGCTCCCTAGGAAACAATTTCCGGCTTATAAAACGGATAGGATGTTCAATACCTTCGGGTGAAGTTTGAGACAACACCGCGCCCAGACCATGTTCGGAGGCATCTGTGTGCAGTAGGAAGGGTTTTGAGAAATCAGGAGAGCGGAGAACAGGGGCAGATGTTATGGCGACGTTTAAGTCCCTAAAAGCATTCACAGCCCTAGGGGGAGGTTGCAGGAGAACTTTGTTTTTCACATCCTTCTGGAGTAAATCTGTCAGAGGCGCTGCCAGTTCAGAATATTGAGGAATAAAGAGTCTGTAATAACCAAGGAGCCAGAGGAATGCTCTGACTTCTTTTTTGTAGATGGAAAAGGGGCCTCCGCTATAGCCGTCACCTTCTCTGACTGTGGTTCTAGGACTCCATTTCCCAACAGATAACCCAGGTATTTTACCTTTCTGAAGCCTTCTTATGATTTCTTTGCATTGATATGTAACCCTGCACTTTGAAGGGATGTAAAGACTTGCGTACAATGCTGGAGATGGGTATCCCAGTCAGGGCTAAATATGACTATGTTGTCCAGGTATGCTGAGGAATAGTCCTGGTGTTTTTGCAATACCTGGTTCATCAGACGTTGGAACGTGGCAGGCGCCCCATGCAACCCAAAGGGTAAGACCGTGAACTCGTATAAGCCAGTGGGTGTGGCAAAAGCAGTCTTTTCCTGGTCCTCTGGTTTAAGAGGCACCTACCAATAACCCTTGGTAAGGTCAAGAGTAGTGTGCCTCCCCTAGTTTTTCTATGAGTTCGTCCACTCTAGGGATGGGATATGCATCATATTTAGAGATAGAATTCACAGCACGAAAGTCAATACAAAAGCGGACTGACCCGTTTGGTTTTGGCACTAATACTATAGGGGACGACCAGTCGCTTTTTTGTGGGTTTGATAACACCGAGACCTAACATGCTTTCCACTTCCTTTTCAATAGCCTGCCTTCTTGCAGCTGGTATTCTATATGATTTTTGCTTTACTATCTTCCCTGGCTGAGTGTTGATAGTATGTTCTGCAAGGGACATTCTCCCTGGCAAATCAGAGAAGAGATGATCAAAAGGGGTTAATGTGTCCTGAAGAGTCTTCTCCTGTTCACTAGTCAAATCCCGACTAACGGCCAATTGTCTTACAGTAGTCGTGGGTGGTGATAGCCTTTCAACGTTGTGAACGTCTTGAGGAGGGGGACCTATCCACTTTTTTAGCAGATTTATGTGATATAGTTGGCTTTTTCTGGGAGTAACTTGAACCTTATAGGAGGTTAGACCGAATTGTTCTGTAATTTTATAAGGTCCCTGCTACCCTGTCTTGGTTTTTCCTATGGCGGCAGGTAGGAGTACTAAAACCCAGTCTCCTACAGAGAGCTGCCACCATTTCTTCCCTTTGTTGTACAAAATCTGTTGTTTTGTTTGTGCTTTCTCTAGGTTTGAATCTGCGAATTCCCTTAGCTTATGTAGTTTGGCGCGTAGACCTCTTGTATAGTCAAGAAAGGACTTTGTTTCTTCCTCATTGTCTTGCTCCCAAACCTCCTTAGTGAACTCTAGGAGACTTCTCGGTTCCCTTCCATATAGGAGTTGGAACGGGGAACAGCCTAGGCTAGCCTGAACCTGACTCCTTACCACATACAAGGTCCCATTCTTTCCCTTCTACAGTTAGGAGTTTCTTTAAGGTCAGTTTAAGAGTGGCGTAGTAGCGCTCACAGAGGCCATCCATCTGGGGATGGTAGACGGACGTTTTGATGTGGGAGCTATCCAGGCTCTTGCATATTTGGCCCATCAACTTTGAAACAAAAGGAGTCCCTGATCTGTTAGAATTGCCCTGGGAAAGCCAACCCGGGAAAACAGTTCCATTAATTATTTCTGAAATGTTTTGGGTCATAGGCGCTTGCAAAGGGAAAGCTTCCGGATACCTTGTGGCATAATCGACCATGACCAAGGCATACACATGACCCTTCTTGGTGTGTGGGAGAGGCCCGATAAGGTCCATACCGACCCTTTCAAATGGGTTACCCACAACTGGGAGAGGTTGTAAAGGAACTGCTGGTGGTCTATACGGATTCTTTTTCTGGCACACTTTGCATTCCTGACAGAAACGGGTAACATGTGCAAATATTCCAGGCCAGTAAAATGTTGTAGCAACATCTGGATGGTCTTTTAAGCCCCTCTGTGTCCGGCAACAAATGCGAGTGAGCAAAGAAGAGAAACTGCTCCCGGAAGGCTTGAGGTACTACCAATTGAGGATTATCTCCCTGCTTTCCCACCCTATAGAGCAGTTCGTTCTTTATCTGAAAGGATGGGTAAGTAACAGGGGTTGGCTGGGGCACCTGCTGTGCCTAATCCCAAAGAATCAAAAAGGATGGGTTATCCTGTCCAATGATCATCTGTTCTGGTAGAGTAGGAACAACCCCGAGTCTAACGTCTACGGTCTGCCCCCTTGGAAGCGTTACAGGTATCTTTATCAAGGGATAGGCCTTAACATCACCATGTACACACCTTATAGGTACTGTTTCCTTGATCACCCCTTTTAAGGGAGCCACCAGGGAGTGCAGAATCACGGATTGTTTACACCCTGAGTCAAGTAATGTCTTAATGGGTGTCCCTTTTACTTGTACACTTAAGTGGAAACTAGGACCCAGTTCCACAGAGTACAGAATGGAACGGGGTACACATCCAATATCCATGGACTCTTCCTGGGGTTTCTTCCTGGGACAATTCCTCGCAATATGACCCCACTCGCCGCATTCAAAACACTGTGGGTTACGGAGTGGGGGTGGTTCCAGTCTAAACGGTTTAGGTTTCGCCCCTTCTGCGGAAGGTTTTACTGGTTTCTTCTCTTGTTTACCCACAACACCCATTGACTTTGAGGTCTTATCAGTGTTCCAAGGCAAGGCTCTAGGTTGGGCTCTGTAAAATGTGGTGGCCATCTCTACGGCCTGTTCAGGGCTAAGGTGGTGAAGTGGCTTAAGCCACCTCTGAATAGGATATGGAAGAGCCTTGAGAAACTGCTCCAGATATATCATGGCCATAATTTCGTCTTTTGATTGTGTCTGGGGTCTTAGCCGTTTGTCAGTGGCAGCCTTTAATTTAAAGTACAAAGTTTTAGGGTTATCTGATGTGGTGCCTCTTTCTTTTCTGAATGTTACCCTATATGCTTCTGCACCCATTCCCATGTGATCTAGGATTAACTCCTTTATTTCAGTGTATTCTGTGTTACCGTTGGGGTTAGCCACCTGGTAGGCAGCCTGTGCTTCTCCTGTAAGAAGTGGGGCTAAAAAGAAAGGACATTTGACCTCGGGCCACCCTGACGCCCGTGCTGCCCTTTCAAAATTAAGGAGAAATGCATCTGGATCTTCTCCGGTTGCATATTTATGTAGGGAGATATTTGGGCCAGTTCCTGCACGTATTTACAACTGTGTTGTTAACTCTCAGCGGTCATCAGCTACTTTTAGCATTTGGTCTGCCTGGTTAGCTAAGCTGTCTTTCAAAAGTTCCCGGTGTGCCTGAGCGGAGGTCATTTGTTTCTCTACCGCCCACTCCAACTTCTCCTGTCCCCTAAATAACTCCTGGATCAGGTTTTCCATTTTGGAGGCGACCAGATCCCACTTCAGACGCGGTGGAGAAGCAGACCAGGACAACTAGAGTTCTTTTCAAGGGGGTTCAATGTTACCAGCATCTAGGATATATTTTGGAATAGGGAAAAGTACATAAGTAGCATTCAAACAGTCTCTGGTGAAAAGGATTCTGGGGTTTATAGTGTTGGTCCGGCGACTTTCTGGTTTCTAGGCTGATCGTCAGGAGGTTCTCAGGGGATGGTAGGCTTGTTGAACCGTGTGCCCGTTGTACAGATGACCGTGACCATAAAGGAAGAAAATAAAAGAAAACACTGTATAAGGGGTTTTGTTTCTACTTCAAACTGTGACCCAGGATGCTGGGGAGGTGTAGGGAGTTTGCCACCGCTACATTCACCAAAAGTGTCATGCAGGCACGTACTTTACCATGAAGACGGCCCGGGGTCTCTACCTCCCGTTTGTACCCTCCCTCTGGGTCCCTCCAATATGCGGCCTCACTCCAAGCCAAAATGCCCCCGTACCTTGTTTAGCCACGTCCCTCCAGGGCTGTGGCTCGCCTCTTCGCGTTGCCAGGTAGGGTCTGGCTGCCCGTCTCTTTCCTCGTCCAGTCTTGCTCCGCTCCGGTGGTTCTCCTCGGAAAACGACTCGTCCAGTTCCGTTTGGCGATTTCCTGCTTCGTCCGTCGGTAGCACAAGAAAGGTTTTCACGAGCGCGTTCTCCCGGCGTCCTTCAACCGTTGGTCCCATCGAACGACTCCTCTCTCTGGCATCCTCCGTTTTGACGTGTTCTGGACCATGTGACCCAGTCACCTGGTCCGCAAACTCTACTGCCTTAAAGGGCCAGTACTCCGTGGGCAGGGTCTGCCAATACAGAAGGGGAGACGAGGAAAGGTAATGTGGAAAGTGTTCCGTTGTTGGGGTCCCGGAATGCTCGTACTCACAGAGGTGTTGGACAATGTTCCCATTGATTATAAGTTAAAACATTTCTAGGGTTTGCATATTTATGCAAGTAATGATGGCCAAAATGATTAAAACAATACATTTCTTCATAATTTGATGAACCTTCTAAGTATTCATGTTTTGTCAATGTTGCTGACATTTCTAAGTCTGCCATCATGGTATTAACAGTTTCGAAGTCCCAATCATCAGAAAATGTGCTGGGTGAAACAAAATCACTCAAGTAAACATTAAATTGGTGTAGATTTTGCAGCAACTCGACAGGGCCATAAATGTCATAATCAGTTGTACCCAAAGCTATTCCACCAGGGAGAGGAACCGCTGTGATGTTCACTGATGACAGGTCTCGTTGTTCACGATGAGATGATTTGTGTGGTTTCAGGAGAAAGTTGATGTTCTTACTTGCTGTGTCCATTTTAATGTGTTTTCCATCTATCAGCTTTCCCAAACTTAAAACAAGAATGAGCCATAGCAAGAGATAAAATACACCTAACCCAATCCAAAATTAAACCCATGGTGAAACCAGATATGTTTTTGCAAGCTCTTGACCAAGTTCCGTTAATTTTTCCTTGAAAGTTTTATTTGCTGGCGTAGCTTCACGTTCACTGGGATCCTCAGAAAAGTTATCAAAGTTGATAAAATAGCCAGAAGCAGTTCTGTCAATAGTTGGTATTTCATCCGGATTCTTTGAAATCGCTGGAGCTGCTTGTTCCCTTGACATGTTTGTATAGTTAGATGCTACTTCATTGTAGACAGGAGTTTATTGACAAACTGTTATTTGGGTTTCAAGATGCACAAGTTCCATGGCTTTGTTGCATAGTCCTTCTTTTCTCACTTTAGAATCTTCAAAGGTAATGAGTCTTTCAGTTTGAACCTCTTGGATAGTAGCAAAATCTGGTCGTCTGCTACATCTTGTGAGCCCACTGGGCCTACTACTTATTATAGGCCACATGGTGTGGTTTTACCAGGTCAATTGATACAGACCGGTTCTCCTTTCTTCCAGCAAGGGGCGGCAGTAGCACTGTTCTTGATCCGTGGATTGCTAGTACAGGTACTGGTTTTCTGTAAGAAGGCCCAAATACCTTCTTCTTCGCTATTTTCTCCCTGACCAGATCCCCAATCTTTGGAATCCAGACAGGTCTTGCTGGGACAGGTGGTTTTTCTTCAGTGGTTGTTTTCGCTGGTATTGCTTAGACTTCTCGTTTCATTTAAGTCCTGTAAAACAGCCAAATGATCTTTGATATCAAAGGGTTATTGTTCCACCTCTGAAGTGTGACGATCGAGATCTTCAACCAACATTCTAGTACCAAAAAGGATTTCATATGGAGTGATTCCACCCAGAGTATTTCTTGGCAGGTTATTAAGACTACGTTGTACATTTATTAGATGTTTGACCCACCCATCACCCAAACCTAATACCTTAGCTGTTATAGATTGCTTTATGTCACTTTTTTTTTTCTCCACAACCGAATTTCCCTCAGGATGCAATGGACTCGAAAATTGCAAAGCAATGCCCAAGCAGGCCATGGCCTCCTTGTAAGCCCTAGAGCTAAAAAGCAGGACCCTGGTCAGAATGTAGCGTGCCGATTGCGTATGTGCCGATAAAGACACACAAATCTTTTAAAACAGTTTGGGCGTCAGCCGAGCACTGAGGCCACATCCAAATTAATCTTGAGCATGAATCCACTGTGACCATGATATATTTATGGGTGCCTTCCCTTTGTAAGGGACCACAGTTGTCCATGTAAACACATGCTAATGGTTTATCTGAAATTAGAAGGGGCGTCTGCGCTGGGCGTTTTACTGTTGAAACGTCATTTTCTGTCAGATTTCACATTCCAAAACATAGTTACTGGTTTGTTTGCTCATGCGTGGCCACCAGTAACTCTGTTTTAATAATCAAACTGTGGCGGAAACACCAGCGTGTGCAGAGGCAAGCCCTTCATGTGCTGCTAAATTTAGTCCTAACCTGTGTTCCATGTTTGGGATTACTCTATCCCCAATCCAGGGATTCGAGCAAACGGAACATTATTTGCATCAGTTATATATGTGTACTTGAGTGGAAAGCCCTTTGAAAGTGTTTTACCACTGTCTTTTTTTGAAGCAGTGACTGCTTGCATTATTTCGCTGTCTATTTTCATTTTTGAACGAGTAATTGCAGCTACGGAAGCCGTTTGCACATCTGCCTGTGCGGCTTCATCAGCTAATGAATTCCCTTCAACGTGAACGCCATCACGCTGATGACTCAAGTGTATGGATCACGTGAGGCTTTTGTAGTTCTTTCTGTAAAAGAACTACTTGTTCCCAAAGCATTTTATGCTCCACTGCCCCCAGGATTTTTGCAGAGCAAGTTTCTTTTTTTATTTTGTATTCCTTTATTGATAAAGGCATCGCAATATGAATCAACAAAATACATGTAAACACATAATCGTTTGCAATACCCCTTTCCAAAAACTAAAGGAAAGGAAGAGAAACCCTCCCCAAAAAACAGTAGAAATACAGAAATAAAGAATTAATGGAGGGTTTTCGCGTTTTTTCTGCATAGCGGATTAAAACAATATGCATTATCATTCAAAAATATTTCCCCGTATTGCCATACATTTGGTCATTGACCGCAGCCCTCTAGTGAGAATTCCATATCATATATGTACTTCACTAAGAGCCACCAGGCCGTCACAGTTGGAGGTTTCGGGGATGTCTACATCCTAGCTATTGTGAGTCTAGCTGCTACTAATAAAATAGGGACCAAGCTTTTGCAGTTGATATTTCTACAGCTATATCCTAACAATACCTCAGACATCTGTAAAGGTACTGTTATCTCTAGTTTTTGACGTAAGACATCTTTTACTTTCTGCCAAAATATTGTCAATTCTGGACACAGCAGAAACATAAGCTTAATATCCGCAGCATGTAACCCACATTTTAGGCATTTTGCTCATTATTAGCGTTGTTGCCTGATGACAATTTTACAATTCTATCCGAAGTGTAATATAACAAACAGATCATGTGATGTTGCTGCAGTCTCAAGTAAGTCGCGTGTACAGCCTTATCTATGGTATTAAAGGCCTGAGAGATTGTACCTGTCGTCCCTGTTGTCCCCAGAGTCCCACTCCACTTTTCAGCTAATCTATCGCCGTCATCCGGTCTACCAATACTAAGGAATTTGTATGCTTTACTTATCATATATTTTGATACCCCAGTATAGAAGAGGCCCCATATCTCCGAATCCTTTATATTCTCCACTTTTAGTTGTTTCACAAAAAAATCTCTTATCTGATAATACTTAAAAAGCATAGACCCCGGTAGATTATGTTTTTCCTGTAACCTTTCGAATGAAACAAATCCATTATAATCATATAAATGTCCCCTACAAGTGACCCCACTGTTATCAAATTTCTTCCCTACCAGATCATGAAATATCTTGGGTAACCCTGGGTTCTGCCAAAGAGGTAGATCATTGTGATAACATGAGATATTTTTGCTTAGCATATTTGAGCGACAAGTAAAAACCTCGTCTCGTAGAGTCTTAAATTTGACCCTTTTAAAGTAGTTAGGATCGTTGAGTCTGTACAAAAACATGTGGCTCTCTATCCCCAAAATGAACTTATGACCAAACATTGTATTAGCTGGGTTGATAAGACTGCATAGTCATGTGAAGCAAGCTGACCAAAAATAGATTTTAAAATCTGGAAATTCTAGACCACCATGGCAATACGGAAGTTTTAGCCGATCTATCGTTCGCCGTGACTTCCTATACCCCCATATAAAACTGCTTAATACGCCTTCTAGTTTTTGGAAAAATTAATTTGGGACACGGAGCGGTATGGCTCAAAAAAGAAATAGAAACTTAGGCAAAATTTTCATTTTAATATTATTGTCTCCTCCAATTATCCCAATCGGTAGTGAATGCCACTTTTTAAAAAGCCGGCTTGTCTCTTTTAGTAGTTCCTCATAATATAATGATATTATTTGATCGGTCCTTGCTGTTATTTTAACCCCTAAATTTGTAACAATGGGGCAAGCACCTAAAATAGATCGCTCTGGTTTATAATTAAGAAGAACTTGTGTCTTGTTGACATTTAATTTATAACCAGACACTGATCCAAACTGTTCTGCTGCTTCAGTTATTATATTTAATGCTTCCCCTGGTTCTGTTGAAAAGACCGCAATATCGTCTGCATAAGCGACAACCCTCAAGGAGCTTGCCCCTGGTTTACAATCCCTTATTCGCGGATCATTTTGTAGCATAACAATAAACGGCTCTATATATAGAGCAAATAATAAGGGTGATAAGGGGCATCCCTGACGAGTGCCGCATAACATCGAGAATTTAGATGATTGGAGATTTAAATAAGCAAGTTTAGCACAAGGTTTTTCATATAGTGCTTGTATCTGTAGCAAAAATAGTTTCTTAAATCCAAACTCTGTCAACATGGCCCATAAAAATTCCCACCCCACTCGGTCAAATGCCTTTTCTGCGTCCTGTAAAATCATACCGAGTGGGGTGGGATTGATATTAGCAAAATCAAATGCACTTATTGCAGTAATTATGTGCGAGGTAGTATCTTTCCCTTGAATAAACCCATGTTGATGGGGGGAGACTAAGTTGGGCATTATAGGAGCTAAGCGGTTAGTCAGGACTTTTGCGTACATTTTCGCATCTGCGTTTATCAATAAAATTGATCTAAATGACCCACATTCGTCTGCTGCTTTGCCCTTTTTAAAAAAATACAATTATTTTGGTCATATGCCACAAATCAGGTGTTTTTTCGCTACTTCCAATTTCCTTTATAACCTGGCTAAACGGCTCCAGCATAATGTCCTTAAAAACGTTATAAAATTCTAATGGTATGGCGTCTTCTCCCGAAGGCCTACCTGAGGGTAGCCCACCCATTGCTATTTCTATCTCATTGTCAGAAATACTTTCTTCCAGACGGTCAGATTCCTCTCCCCCCATCTTTTTAACAGGGTTATCGTGTATATATCTACAGATATCCTCTTGTTGAGGTTGTATCGTAGGAGTATAAAGTGTACTATAGTAGAGAGCAAATTGTTCTAAAATCTGCAGGGGTTGCTCATATTTTTTGCCATCTATCCCCCTTATTTCTTTAATATGAGCCTTAGCCTGATCATCTGCTACCTTGTATGCGAGTATTTTGCCTATATTTTCCCCAAACTCGTATTGTGTTACCTTATCCTTGTTATATCTAGTGACACTTTTTTCTTTCCATGCCTTCTTTAAAACAGTGTGTAAGAATAACAGGAGGAAACCCATAAACCACGTTGGGATGGGTGTGTAGTGTAAGCAGGAACAATTCCCAACAGGTATTATTTAAAAGGCAATTTCAACAATGTATGCAATTTGCATTACATGAACAAACAACAAGGAGTCTCTAAGGTTTCTGCGAAGGGGTATTATTCACCAATTCAGAGAAGAGGGGTCTTGGACATGATAATACAGTTGAACAGCACTGTACAGAACAAATCATGTGACAACCCGGTGGCACTTGGTGAATAGTGATATGTACAGTAGGTGATAGTGAAAGTGCAAGTGCTAAGGTGAACAGCGTGGTCGGCGCATAGTGACAAATTATAAAAAATATATATACACAGTAATGGCTCCAGAGGATCAAGTAGTAATCACTTAAAACATGAATAGATGAATTTTTAAGGAGTACAAAACATAATGTGCGCCATAAGGTTAGGCTGTGAAGTCGACGGCGTTTCGATCCCCGTGAGTCGGGATCATCATCAGGACAGGGTTGTCGATAAAGGCAGTGATCGTCACCCGAGTGGTGGCGTGTGGATGCAGTCGTTCAAGCAGTCATTTAGAGGTCCGCGGCTGATCGTGGGTTTTCAATTTCGGGTCAGCGGCGACGGGCAGCACCTGTATAAATCTGGCCGATTGAGGGCGATGAGGGCTCTCTGGGGGTAGCTTGTCTCGCAATGAATGCAGGAGCTAAGTGCTTTATTATGAGCCTTAGCCTGATCATCTGCTACCTTGTATGCGAGTATTTTGCCTATATTGTCCCCAAACTCGTATTGTGTTACCTTATCCTTGTTATATCTAGTGACACTTTTTTATTTCCATGCCTTCTTTAAAACAGATCATAGTTCTATTAATTTAAAATCTAGCTGTTCAATATCCCCTGATTCCTTTTTATGTGCTTCAGCATGCTGAGCTTCCTGTTTACAAATTTCAAGTGTCGTTGTGCTCAATATATTTGCTCTTTTTTATTTTGTTGCCATGGGTATTGCTGGGTAAATCCTCTAATAACTGCCTTACAGGTATCCCACACTATTCTAGGGGCAGCAGTTCCTACATTTTCCCTAAAAAAATTCTCCAGTTGGCCACTGGCCACGGCCATGTACTCCTGATCTGTAAGCAGGTATCTAGGAAATGAAAATGACCTCATGACCCTATTCGTATCTGTCATTTTAATTATAAGAAGTATGGGGTTGTGATCGGAGGTCACTTTTGGGCAAATTTCCATATCAGTAGACCATACAATAGATTCAGAGGCCCAGGCCATATCAATACGGGAATATAACCTATGTGGGATTGAATAATATGTATGCCCTGGCGCGGTAGGATATAATGTTCTCCAAACATCCCTGAGCCCCTGCAGCCACCCTAATTCTTTCATTGCAGCTCTCGTTTTTCTCATTCTCTGAGAAGCCCCTTGACGCGTTGTATCAATGTTGTAATCCATAATACAATTAAAATCCCCCATCAAAACTCTCTCCCCTACCCAGTTTAACATCTCAGTACTTATTCTTTCAAAAATAGCAGGTTCATCAATATTTGGGCAATATAGTACACAAAATATATAGCTCTTTCCTTTTGTCTTCATCTGAGCCATTGCCCACCTACCACCCTTATCTGCCTTCGTATTACCTATTTCCCCCTCCACCCTCTTATGTTTCAAAATAGCAACCCCTCTTATAGAAACACTTTGTGTAGTGCATACTACCACCTCATACCCCAACTGCTTCAGTAATCCACGATCTTTATATGAGAGGTGGGTTTTGGTTAACATAACAACTTGAGGTTTATGCATCTTTAATTCCTCTGCCACTAATTGCCGCTTGATCCTGCTGTTCAATCCAGCCACATTCCATGCCAGACAGTTAAACTTAACCCCTTGGGCGCGGCCGCGATTCTGCGCCTGTGCGGCGTTTTTCAAAGTGGGCGGGTATATGACGGCCCGCAGCCGTCATCAGCACACGAGCCCCGTGATGCATGACGACTGGGGGCCGTCATCAGCATCGAAGGGGTTAAATTGCTCCATAAAAAGGAAAAGAAAAAGCAAATCCTAAAATTGCTAATCCACAAACAATTATTTCATTGTATACCTCCAAAATATTAGCATTGTGATTTCCTATTGTTCTGCCTTTATTTTTTCCCACATTTTTTTGCCCCCCTTCCCTCCCACCACCACTCAGCACCCCCTCTATGCCCACCCTTTCTCTATAGAGGAGGATTCCTCTGTCTTACCAGCTGCCGTGGATTTGGGCAGCCATTAGAGATGCAGCGGTTGTGGCCCCTCTCCTCCTTTTAATTCTCATAGTATTAGTACATTGGATAGCACTATTTACATTTTTAAAGCATAAAAATATGTATAATCTTCTTCATAGCATAGCAAAGCAAGAAAAGAAGGATAAGTGAAAAGAGGGAAGCCAAAAGAAAGAAAAAAGGGAAAAAATAGTAGTAAAAAAATAGAAAGAAAAAAAAAAGGGATAAGACCCTTCAGCTTGTTTAGATACAGTACTATGTGATAAAGTACTATAAGTCCTTATGCAGCTTATCCCCTAATAATTTCGAAACAGTACTCTATTCTACTGTTTCTTCTATAGTTCCTGACCTCCATCTGGCTAGCATCTTTTCCGCTTCAAGATAATCTGTAAAAAAGTATACACAACCGTTCTTAAGAACTTTCAAACGTGCTGGTTCTTGGAGAAACGCCTGTCCTCCAAGAGCCTTAATTGGGTCAATGTGCTGTCGTAGTTTCCAGCGCTTCTCCATAGTGATCTTACTTAGATACGATCTGACAAAGAAAGTTACTGATTCTGTCGTGATTGGGTTATTAGGGCGCGCCTTCAATGATACAGCCTGTTGATAAATCCCAGGTTGAAAGGAAACGAGGTAAGCAGGATTGGTGTGAAGGGATATTTATTTCCTTAAGCGAAGCAGGTCACAGCCATGGGAGCCCACGCCAACCGTCGCACTGGAGTACAAGGAATGCCCCGCACAGAGCATTCCGAGTTCCAGGAGCGAGGGACAGCCACGAGCCCACACGAGGATACCACACATCCTCCTTCCTTAAAAAGAACAAATACAAGGAAAATAGGAAAGAAATCAAGCAAATAAAATTCCATCAAAGTACTACATCGACTATTACTTAAATAAAGTAGAAACTGCAAAGAATGTACTAAACATTACATATTGTCACAATAAATTTACATTCCTACTTTGAAGTCTTTGAGCCATGAGGGAGGTTTCCTTAAACGAGGGTTCCGTCTCTTGACTGGATGAACAGGAACAGCACCGCGCCTAGGCGCAGAAAAGGAGGACTGCCCACCATGAAGAACGGGTGCACCACCAAACTTATTATGAGGAACACCAGCAAAAAGTGGAGATCCATGACTCAACTTAGGAACCTTAACAATCTTGGAAAGACTCCAAACATTTCCATCAGTCAACTCTACTACTTGTCTCCCTACTCTAACCACACGCATGGGGTTGGAAAAATGTGACTCACCAGATCTAATAAAACCAGACTTCCTCACACGTACCCAATCACCAACACAACATGGGTTACTAACATCAGCATTGACTAAACCAGAATCAGGTTTCTTGCATTTGCCATCAATAAGATCTTTCATCCACAGTTGGCTCATGTTACAAACACCTTTCCTCCCCCGCATTTTTTCGAAAGGAGACAACTCACCCTCGAGTATGGGAGTATTTCTATAACTCCATAAGAGTTTCCTGACAGCGTCATAACAATTTTCACCATTACACACAGCCAGCTGTAAACCTTCCTTGAGGACTCTTATCCATCTTTCCACCATGCCATTACCTTGGGGATAATACACTGATGAACGTTTGTGAATTATACCGTGGTTGTTACAAAATAACTTCATCTCAATAGAGGTAAACTGCGTACCGTTGTCAGATAAAATTGACACTGGGAAACCTTCTTTCTCAAAAATAGCCTTTAAAAATTCAATGATGACTCTAGCAGAAACATGGGGAACAAATTTCACCTCGGGCCAATGAGAAAATTGATCAACTAAAACAATGGCATAAATAGGACCTTGACCAAAACTCATAGGACCAGCTACATCAAGTGAGACACATTCCCAGGGTCTAGAAGGCCTAGTAACCGAATCCCGTTGATATTTCACAACTTTTTGAGACTTGTCACTGACGCTACATTCTACACAAGATCTAACCTTTCTTTCAATAAGTCTGTCGACGCCAGGCCACCAAAATTCGCATCTTATTCTCCTTTTCATGCTGGACATGCCGGGATGACCTTCGTGAGCCATGTCCAAAATCTTTTTTCTAAGGGCTTGAGGAACTACCAGGAGTAGACCCCTCAACAAAGTATCACTTTGAACAGACAATTCTTGTGCAACATGGAAATAAGGTAAAATTCCCTGTGACAACTCTGTTTTGACAGGCCATCCAATCTTAACAAAAGACATAATGTTCATGTAATCAATATCATCACCACATGCAACTCTCCATTCGTCCTCTTTGATACACCCATTGGACACCTCACAGATTGAAACAACTTTATCCGGATCATCATCAGGAGGGACCAAATTATCATCTTCAACAGGTAATCTTGAGAGAAAGTCAGCTAAAACATTCTTTGCACCAGGAATGTATTCAACTAGAAAATGAAAGTCTTGTAATTTATATTGCCATCTTGCAATTCTGGAGGTAGCTTTACCACAACCCTTGGTTGTGAAAAGATCCACGAGAGGGCGGTGATCAGTTCTCACTACAAAATTGGTACCATACACATATTTTCGAAAATATTCAATACCCCACCAACAGGCTAAGGTCTCCTTTTCCAAAGATGAATATTTTATTTCAGCACCACGTAACGGTCTTGATGCAAAAGCAATGGTAACAAGACCAATTTTCTGCTTTTGCATCAGTACCGCACCAATGCCCACATTGCTAGCGTCAGTGACAATAATAGACTTACAATTGGTGTCAAAAGGAGATAGAGCAGGAGCAGAAATAATACATTTTTTAACAAAACCAAACTGATCTTTACAATTGGCATCCCAAACAAATTGTTGTTGATTTCTCATCAGGTTCCTTAAATGAGAAGTTTTGTCAGCAAAGGAAGGAATAAACTTTGCATAATATTCGGCTAGCCCCAAAAATGACCTGAGCTGATCTTTGTTGCCGGGTTCAGGTGCATTTTCGATAGCTTTAACCAAACTCAACTTGGGAGAAATGCCCTTCTTACTAATGGAATGCCCCAAATAATCTACCGAATCCCTGCCAAATTTACATTTTTCCTTGGTGAGGGTAAGACCATTGTCTTGTAAAATTGATAAAACTTTAAACAGAACTTCAGAATGCTCACAATCATTTTTACCGAAAACCAAAATGTCGTCCTGGAAATAAAGGACATTAGGTACATTTTTGAACAGGTTATGCATAACACGCTGGAATACAGAGGAAGCAGACACTAACCCAAAGGGCATCCTCTTGTACCTGTACGCTCCTTCAGTTGTTGTAAAAGATGTAAGATGTTTACTATCGTCATGGAGGGCAATCTGATGATAAGCGTTAGATAAATCTAACGTGGTGAAAACTGCAGCATCCTTGAGTTTTGAGAACATCTCGCCAATGTTTGGAAGAGGATGTCTGTCAACCCAAACATTAGAATTGAGGTCACGCATATCAACGCACAAACGAATCTTTCCATTTGGTTTGTGAGCTACAACTACAGGGGAAAGCCACTCAGAGGATTCAATTTCTTCGATTACATCAAGTTCACATAGTCTTTGAAGTTCCTTTTTAACAGACTCCCTTAAGGACAGTGGAATGTTGCGGACTTTATGCACCTTAGGTATTGCATTATGTTTCAAAATGATCTTATGCTTGAATCTTTTTAACAAACCTAAATTGGGAGAAAAAACTTGAGGAAAAAGCGTTTCCCACTTGTTAACAGAGGTTATGTCAACAGAATTTACAAAATCAGAATATCCCAAAACTTGTTCTGGATGATTAGGATCGAGCCTAATCATCAAATCTCTTTGCTGTGGCCAACCCAGTAGACATGAACCCTCCTTAGCCACATAAACTTTGGATACTATCGATTTACCTTTAAAAGATAAAGTGGAGGAAAAATACCCAAGTACTTCTATTGGTTTTTTACTGTATCCAAGCAACCTTATGTCAGGAGGTGATAGAGATTCATTTGGAAATTCTTTCATCACTTCGTGACCTATTAAAGTGTGTCTTGCACCAGAATCTGCCATGACTCTTATAAATTTATAACCAATCTGTAGCATACAAAAAGGTGCATCTTTTTTTTCCTCTCCAATTTCATACACAGCTAAAAGATCCTCATAGTCTTCATTATCACTGTCCACAGCTTGGACATCTGAATATTTAGTACGTCTGGGATCAGAGGAAAAATTTCTAGGTTTGTTGCGATTCCTGCACATCCTCGAAAAATGGCCTTTAGATTTGCAATAATTGCAGAATTGTCCAATTGCGGGACATCTTTTGTCAGTTGCAACGTGGCCAGGAAAACCACACTTGAAGCAAACAACTTCTTTTTTTAAACTTGATATCATTGTTGCCGAACTCGTAGGTCTACTGGGATAATTTTCTGTATATTTCTTCCTGACTACTTGAACTTCAGAAACAGTAGGTCTTTCTACAGAAGACTCTTTTGACTTCCTTTCCGACAATTCTTTTATGCCTAACTTCATATCTTCAAAACGATGTGCAATATCCAGAGCTTTGGAGAGAGATAAGTCTTTTGCATCCAGAAGCTTTTCTTGTAGTTTTACATTAGCTACATTATGCACTAATTGATCTCTTACCATTTGATCGTGGAATTCTTGATAATTGCACTTGGCTGCCAATATTCTTAAGTCTTTCACAAAGGAATCAATGGGTTCAATAGGTAGTTGCTGCCTGCTCAGGAACTTATGACGTGCCACAACCTCGTTGACTTTTTTGATAAATTGTTTGTCGAGTTGCATAATGGCGTTTTCGTAAACATCAGTTTCTTCTTCAGAAGAATTGTCTACAGCTAGAGGAGGAAGATGAGAAAGAACTTGCCTGCCTTCTGCGCCAAGAGAATGTTTAAGAATGGCAAGTTTGCGTTTATCAGTATAATTCTCACCACCTATGGCCTCATGATATGCTTCAAAACCTTCGCGCCATTGTTTCCACTCTAAAGGTGGTTCGCCTGGACTAGCTAAAAATGGGGGAGGCGCATTAAAACTTTCCATTGCGATGTAGTGTATAATATAATATTTATGCTGATTTCAGAGTTAATGGATTTGGTTACTTGTTTTTTTTTTTTTTTTTTTAGAGAATAAATGAACACTGTAATGACATAAGTGATTTCTTTGCAGTACGATTGAAAGATCAGCAGTCCATTATGACGTAGACAGAGTGTGCATGGAAGACTTTAGCCAGGGAATCTTTGTGATGTATCACATATGTCATAGAGCGAAGGTTGCTTAGCTACGCTTTGTTGAGTTTCAACAGGATATGCGTGCGCGCGCGTGCATGCGCTGTTTAGAACGCCAAACGCGAGGTTGAGCGCATGCGTCAACTCGCGCTGCTGAATTTTGTGTGCGCGTCGGAAAAATGAAATAAATTAAAATACAGTCTCACCGCTGGGCTCGGAAAAGCGGGGTTTTCACATCTAAGGGCAGCAACTGATAGCGGAGCGTCCGGAAAGACTTTGGATGAGCGTTGGCAGACGATCTTAGGAACGGTAATCTTGATCCGGTTATACCGGGGCTGCAGGCTCCCACATCGCGTGAATGTTCTTCTCCATCGTCGCCAGTGATAAATCCCAGGTTGAAAGGAAACGAGGTAAGCAGGATTGGTGTGAAGGGATATTTATTTCCTTAAGCGAAGCAGGTCACAGCCATGGGAGCCCACGCCAACCGTCGCACTGGAGTACAAGGAATGCCCCGCACAGAGCATTCCGAGTTCCAGGAGCGAGGGACAGCCACGAGCCCACACGAGGATACCACACCTGTCTTAGCAGGAAATGTCCTATGTAGATCAGGAATGGCCGGGAGTATTGGCTGCCCTTATTCCGTTGTGCTAATGGTAATCTGTGAACCTTTCATCACTGCCGAGCTTTTGCCCATTTGAGATGGGGTTCTAGCTATAATGTCCTCCAATTCCTTAAATTCCTCATCCGGGGCTGAGACCACAGTCGAATCTATGTTTTCGATCACGCTGTCAATAGCAGCACACATCTTTGCTCCCAACACTGAGATTACAGTCGCATCCTTAGCATCCTTGGCTGCATTAAAAGAGGATATCCGAAGATTCAATGTATCTGATGAGCTTGCTGCTGCACTTAGCGGGACCAGTTGGTAAGATACATCAGGCGCACCAGGCACACCAGAACAGTTAGTAAGCACTGTGTGTTCACGCCCTATAAGTTTGGTAGCCAATGACAGCTTATTCATTGTTACACTTGATTCTGTACTTTGCATTTTACTCATTTCTTCTGTTCTGTTTGCAATTTTCGGATCTTGGTCTGGGAGTCTGAGATTAAAGCTGAAGCCAGAGCTGGGTCTGGAGCAGGAGCTAGATCTGAAGCAGAAGCAGAAGCTAAAACAGAGACTAAGGCTGAGGCTGGAGCAGGTACAAGGACGGGCATGGGGGACAGTAGTAATTCTAGAGCCGCTGCTCTGCTTTGCTCTAAATCCTTGTTACCCTGAGAGTCTATGCTACACATCGGGTTTGTTAAGCCTTGGGGTATAGTAGCATTACTCTGAGTAGCTGACTTTTGTTCTCTCTGCTCTTTCACCTTTCCATTTTTTCTCCAGAGCTCTCAGACCCTCCCTTTAGAGGCTGCATAACACATACAATAGAGCTACTCAAAGTCTGACTGTTTTTTCTAGCACCATCAGCCCCACTGGCTCCATCTGCTCCATTTATATTCACCTCTTCAGGAACAGCAGCCTTACCAGCTCGTGTAGTTCTGGCTTGATTCTTCGGGGCCATCAGTAGCTCCAGGGAAACCCGGGTCCCAGCTTCTCTCAAGGCTCGTGATGCAACGGGAGCAGCAGGAACCAACAGGCGCGGCCACTTACACGCCAACCGGCCCGAGACCCACACCGTTGGAAGGCGTGCAGCTTGCAGCAACTTCCAAGCCCGAGCCCCGCCTGCCCGCCACATCCACTCCTCTCTACACCACCAGGACGTGCCCCTGATATTCCTGATGTTGCCAAATGCAGGTAACACTCTTAGGGCCCTCGGCTCGTGTTATTGCTGTTTTGTGCCTCAGATAGGTACCACTGAATCCCGCTGCGCTGCGTTGTGCTCCGCCGGTAAAGCCCGCACCTACCTCCGAATTATCCGACTTATCTGACTCTCACACTGCCTCGGCACCGTTAATGCTGCAGCCGTTAGCGTCGTTATCGCCCCCGAGTCCAGCGCCGCATCCACATCCAGCACTGTACCAGCGCTTTTCGTAGTAATTTTGTAGCGCAAATCTTTTCTCAGTCTCAAACTCTCAAATTCATCCCTTCTGGTTTAGCAAGGGAGGTGAGAGCAAGTTTCAAGGAAATAAAGATAAGGTGCACAACATTTTGGAACACTGTATCCTTCAGCGTTGAACAAAACCAAAAACTAATACATAGGATTTTTCGTCCTACTCAGTTTAAGGTGGATATTTTATCTTTTAACCCACTCCAGACGTCTATTGGAGTTTTTACGGGATAAAGGGGTCTCTGTGAAAAGCACGACTGAGTTACTCTAGTATCTAGCGTAAAAATAGTGCCTTACCAAACGTTGGGTGCCATGTAGTGTAGTTCCTATATTCCCAATAGGCTCTGCGCATTGAAATAATGTATCCTGTAGATTAGACATAGGAATGAGGTCAATTAGGTCTCTATCGAATACATTAGACTTAATTGTGAGTGCCAGCAAGCTCAGAGGTCACTAGAAACTTTCTCGAATAAACAAGAAGGGATTTGTTTCGACAACCACATAAACATGACAACTTTGTTTCCCCAAGATAAAACTGATCATCAGAGTCGTGGAAACAATAGATAGATATTTCACTCAGTCAATCGTGCATGCTTCGTTTCACCAGAGATGAAGAGAAATAGATAGACGGGCGTTTTCAATAAAAAGGTTTTATCGAACAGTCTTCTTTTTCAAGCATAAGAAATGAACTGCTACAATTGTAAAACTGGTTGTAAAATATAATGCATACAGTATAAATAGTAGAATAAAATAATACTGTAAGAGCATTGTATGGTTCCTAAACCATAGATAAATACATACATAAATAACAGAGGCTAAAAGTACTCATCTGGTGCTTCTAAAATACGCCTACCCAGGTGTACCTAACCTAAGCTTAGTACGAGGGAAGAAGCAAGTGAGGTGTAGCCTAAATATAGTATTCTTTTGCCAGGAATCTGTCCAAGATTTCTCTTAAGGTCTAATCAGCTCCGTACCTTAGTTTAGAATGAAGAAGGTCAGTCTCGGGACTCGATTTCCCAACAACCCACAAGGGTAGCTTGGAAACACTGGAGCTGGATTTCTCGGCAGGAGAAAAGACAGCGTTCTTTCTCAGTGCGTCTTCTAGAGGGTCGGCTTCCTTCGGCACTTGCTGTAGCAGGATGCGTCGGGCAAGTAGATAGTCTAACTGCTCCAATCCACCGTGTGTTTGCTAAGGCATGTGTGGGCATATTTATACCTTGAAGTTGCCGAGTTTGACGTAAAGGTGGACATAATAACGTCATTAAAGACTCTTAGTTCTTTGAAAACTCTTGGACAAGTCAGTTCTTGAGCAAGGGAAAGTCCCTAGATGCCGAAGCTGAGTTTTCCAAGAAATCGTTGTAGATTTTCGGAACTAGTGGAAGTAGCCCTGCCGTATTTGGACTGCATGAGCTATGTCTAAATATGGTTATGATTCTTATGCCTATATAAGGACATTGGCCCAGATGTAGGTAAAATAGATTTACCGATTTTTAATTACCGAATCCTACCGATTCGGTAATTAAAAATTGGTAAATGTAAGGGGTGGATATGTAGGAACATCCAGATGTTCCTTTTACCGAATCGGTAAATATCTGTATTTACCGATTCGGTAAATACCGACCGGTAATGCCCCATTCATTCCTATGGGCTTTGAAGCCCATAGGAATGAATGGGGCATTACCGGTCGGTATTTACCGAATCGGTAAATACCGATTTTGACAAGGGTGCAGGGGGTGTCACTTTGACACCCTCTAGCACCCCCAAAAAAGATTCGGGGGCCATGTGGCAGGCATACCTGCCCTAAGGGCAGGTCTGCCTGTCATATGGCACAGGTGTGCATGCACACATGTGCATGCACACCGGAATCGGTTTTTTACCATGAAGTTGGATTTCATGGTAAAATACCGATTCTGTAAGGCTTGTGGGACTCAGAAGAGTCCCACCTACATATCAAAAATACCGAATAGGTATAAATACCGATTCGGTATTTTACAGATTCGGTAAATTTACCGTTCAGTAAATTTACCGAATCTGTAAAATTCTGGGCCCTACATACCATTTACTAAATACCGGTCGGTAACGGCCGAAAATACCGATTTTCGGCCGTTACCGACCGACCTACATCGGGCCCATTGTGAGTTATACCTATATCAGGGCATGAAGTAGGAACATTACAATAGTGTCGTAAAATGGTTTACAACAAAGGATGTAATGGTGTCACAGCACTATCACATTCTGTGTGCAGCCGCTTTGAAGCGGTTTCCTTAATAAATGTTACAAAAAAACGAAGCATGTACTAATACAGCATAGGAAAAAGCAACAAGAGGAACCAGATGCTAAGATGCTTTAAACTGGAAGAATTCATGACTGAGGAGTTAAGTTAGAGCACTGTCCAAATTGACAATGCAGTATTTTTTGATTACAAAGATTCCCATTGTAGATTTCATGTGCGACACAGAGTGAACTTCAACTGTGGTGTAGTGGAGCCGACAGTTAGAGATGCCTTTACGGTCTGGGTGAGATGGTCTGGTCAATTGTTCAGAGTTAATCCTTAAATGAAATATGGGTTGATAAAAATATGTATTGTGGTTGTACTTTAGGTACCCCCACTTTGAATTGTTCTGACAACACTGTATTCTATTTGGGCAAGGTCCTGATGAATGTGGTTCACAGTTGTGTTATCCCACCGAAACGCGCATAGACCACATGCGCCCAGACCTTTTGGCTTTTGTCATCAAATCTGTCCATTGGAAACGTTTTATATCTTTGTGTTCCTTATACCCAAAAGTGTATAAGTGTCTTGTATGACTTGGAGTGAGTGTGAGGAATGTATGTGTCTGACTGTTGATTGATTTATCCGTTGGGGGTTGTCACAGTTGTTTTACACTGCATATAATAACGTGTATTTACTATTGTATTATTAAATGTTTTTAAAAATCTGTTTTTCTAGTGAACATTAATGAAAAAATATAGAGCAATAAATAATAGTTAAAAACTAACAAGAATCAAAAATAAAATGTTAAAAAAAAAGAATATGTACATGTGTACTTGAATGTTAAAATAATGCCAAGTTAGAATTGTATTTCAACCCATACGAGATTGAATCCTTTGTAAAGCAATATAGGTCTTAGGGGAGCTGTTTCTGTTTCGGTTTCCCCTCTTTCTCCATGACCTCACATGCCTCTAGAGCGGGTCCCTTTATTTACAAGTGTATTCACGGTTCTTTAACTGTGGGATTGTGAACTTTTCACTGATAACTGAACTGTTGCGTCAGACCAATTTTTGCACTTTGGGTGTTTGTTTGTTGTCATTGTCTCACAAATTAAAAAAAATGTTTTGATTTGCATGTATATAAGGAGGTAGTCTTTTTGTCTTAGTGAATAATAGTTAGATTTTTGTTTCTCAGTGGGTAGAATCCCAAGGTTGACATACCAATTTTATTATACCTCTCCACTAAAACATTTTTGACTTCACTAAATCACCATGGAAGGACTCTAAACGTTTGGGTTCTCCGATGAGGATTTTACCACACTCATAGGAAAGGCAATATCCATAGGTGATCTCACCACATCACATACTGGTGATGACTCTGAGTGGAATAATCTGTTAAATCTAAGAAAGAAACTAAAGAGAATGGAGTCTTATGCCCGTTATATGTTGGAGTACTTGCGTGCAGGCGTTAGCCCCTCAGGCCTAAGGGTCCGGAATGTACCGTCTCTCTTTGTCGAGCTACGCAAGTTCCTGGAGCAGTGGTCCCACATTGCGAACCACTGCTCCAGGGACTGGATGATCTTGATAATTGAAACTGCCAAGGAGGTCATGTCCATATTAAGACAAGAAATAAAAGAACTAGAAAACAAACTACAGATTGACACAGCATTAGAGGAAGCCAAGGCAAGACTGAAGAATATGACAGCGGAAATGAAAGACTTTGAAGACTATTTGCCCAGCAGAAATTCTGAGAAATTGAGGAAGGATGTGAGGTGGTGCACCCAAGAGAAAGCCTATCCATATTATAGACATCTTATTACCAAGACTGGAACCAGGGTGTTGCATACCAAAATCATGGTATAAACAATAGAAGAACAGTCATATATTTTTCGGATACCTATTTGTCGGATTCAGACGTAGACAACTAACAGGGTTCAGATGAGATGCAGTACAACTATAGGCCCAACAGGGGATGGCAGACAAACCAACCATCTTTTTGGGGTCAGTCCCCTTTTTTTACATTGTGGCCAATATCGTGGGAGAAACAGACGCTGGGACCAAGACAGGGGGAACCAGCAATCACAGATGGCCCCTCAACATCCACAACCTTACTTAAAAACACGCATTCAGCAACACTGGAAGACATAGTTGTTTCTGTCGCACTAAATACCAACATAGATGACACTTTACTTATATTTAATCTCTCTTCAGATAATCTAAGACAGGATGAGATCATATTACTGGGGATAGGATTATCTTTTGATCCGAGCACTTGTCGCAATTTGTTTAAACTACGCGAAGATATTTTTTCCTTTTTTAGGAAGGTTAGACTCCGTAAATTCTTCATGCACAGATCCCTTCAAAAAGGAGATGAAAACATTTCACAATGTAAACCTCCATCCAATTTTCACCCCCACCTTGGAAATGGTGGGTCCTGAGGTGAAAATATTTGAAAAAACTGTATTAAAAGAAATACTCCGTATCACCAAATTTCCCCCATATAAACCATATAATTTGTCATTGGGAGACCACCAAGTGCTCAATTACATCCGAGAAAACAAGAACATCATTATCAAACCTTGTGACAAGGTGGCGGGATCGTGATTATGGACCAAAATAAATATAATGACAACATTCTTGCCATGTTGGCAGTTAAAGAGCACTACAGGAAGTCTCACCCCAGAGAGCTAGATAAACTTAAGACCACTATTCAAGATATGACCAAAAGGGTGCTAGAATAGGGCTCCATCTGCCAGCAAGATTACTTGTTTCTTAATAAATCTTGTCCTATAGTACAAGCATTGTAAGACAAAAATATCACATATCCTCCTCTACGTCCCATCATTTCCACCATTGGGTCGAGCACAGAGCCACTCTCTAAATACTTTTTTATGCCCCCTCACAGGGAATTATGAGTCATAAATTCATGACACAGGGGACATCATAGAAAAGATTGAAGGAATATCATTTGATAAAAGATAGGGACATCTTAGTGATGCTTAACAAAAAATCATGGGGAGAATGAGTTTAAATGGTCTGTCCTGTTTAGTCTAAATCAAACGAAATGCGCGACAGATATAGATAAAGTCTTGTTGAAAAAAGAAGCGTACTTAATTTTAAAATTTAACAGTACCCAAACCGGCCTCAATACACTGTCTGAGATATCAAGACTATAAGTTAGGATCTTGCTTTCAACTAATAGCGCGATCAACAAACAGAACTCCATATTCCAGAATGCACCATTAAGCTGGGTCACATATGGGAGGGACCCAAGATGGCCGCCGTGTCCACAGTTTGCTAGAAGATTCACCGAGTGGAAGTGAACAACAGGTATGAGAGCGCTGTTGTTTAGAAAGAGATAGGCGCCATCAGTTTTACTACCTTAACTAACGAGGTTGCAATTACATTCAGGAGGCATGAGGCAGAATGACTCGCCGCTGACATAGCGTGTTGATTTGAAAGGAGACAGTGAACGGGCAGTGAGGAAACGCCCATCATATTCGAGAAGAGCGAATCTATGAAGGTATGTTGTACTTCAAGAATAGAGGCAGAGACATTTCACGCTTAATGCACAAGACTAAGGGCCGATTTTGATCACTTTTCAGATCGCGCCAAGCAAAGGATTGAACAACTAGGAGCCTTTATACACGCCTGTTGATTAAGAGGTAGGTCCAGTGAGAGCTTTGGTACCTAGGCACCTCACAACTGGCATTTGATTGAGAGTGACGAACGCATTTTTCATTTACACTCTAGGAGATTTTAAAAAGCAAATTGGATAATTTTGCGCTGGTATAAAAGGAAGTGCACCTGTGGGAGCAGCTAAGCTGGGCAACAGGTGCATTTAAATAAGCTGGTGATATATAACGTGAGGGGTACACCTAAAAATAGAGAACTAAAACAAATCCTCCCTTTTGTTCTATATATTCCATAGACAATCAAAAACGACAGAGCCCTGATGAGAATCCGGCAATTGCTTATACCGGATTTGAAACGCGTCGGCATAAAGGATGGATAAAACAATCACATTGATTATGAACTTGATTAAAAAGTATCACTTTGAGTTCCATTCGATCTTTCTTTCACCATGACTTTGTCCTTTATTGGTGTTTATGTTTAGTCATCAATACTTAAAAGATACCGTACAAAGAGTAATAATTTGTGGTAAAAAAGTGGTGTAATATAGATGAGGATTGTATATAATGTGTATATATGTAATTTGTGAAATTGTTTTGTATATATGTGTAAATGTGTGCTAAATGTATAGTGTTTTTTCTCATTCATGAAAATTGAAAAACTAAAAAATGAAAGCAGGAAATTAAAAGGGTCAAAATAAAAATACCTAACAAACATAAAACTAGGATTTGTTTGTTGCTCTTAGTATTGGAGATAAGAGTGAAGTGTGGGGTCGGCAATTTTTGTTTTATTGTTGATAATTATTGGTCCAGCTGCCTCCACGTCCCAGGACCTCACTCCGTAGTGTAGCAACTAGAAAACTGGCACTATTAAAAATATCCCATGTATCAGAAAGCAATTGAAGATAAAATAATAATGGTCTAACCCATAGCTTTCCAAACTATGTGTCGCGACACGGTACTGTGTCGCCTGTCATGTTTGGTTGTGTTGCGCAACGACGAGGAGATGCGGTCTATTAATTGATTGAGCAGGACAATGACACAGTACGCAGAAGAAGGCGGGTGAAACTGTCAGGCATGTGCACGTGGCTTCGCTCCCTTTGCCGCGCGCAAACACGCAGTCCAGTCCACAGAGCAGAACCCCCTCCGCTCCCCATAACCCTCGCACGTGCCTATTCCGTGGGCACCCCAGACACAGATCACTTACCGGCCCGCATCCTGTTGTTACCCATGATGGGAAATAATGTCAGCCAACAATAACTGTTCTTAGTGGTGGTCGTTGTTGGCCGCAGTTTTATTAATAATAAAACACACATCTTAAAAACATAAAACTGGTTAAGTAATTATCCATTTGCGAACTGTACCCATCAACACATATATGTCACATTACAAATTCTGACACCATCTTGTGACAACAGGTGTCAGTCTTTTGTGCACTCCTCAGTTCGAAAATGGCACTTGTACAAAAACCAGTTCCTTGTCAGTCTATTGGTGTTCCAGTGGTTGGTTGCCCACGCCTTCTGCGTGTCGTGGAGGGGAGCTTATCTGTCTGGAGTTAGGTCCCCAGCTCGCTACCATTTGCGCCCTGCCGTCCGGCCGGGTCTGCGCCGCGAGTGCCGTCTCCTCCTGTTACCCCCCTCCTTTGTGCGGCCACGTCACCCTGCCGTGCGGCATTCAAAAGTGAGTGGCCATCCTCCTACACACCGCCCGCCGGTGTGTTTCCTTAGCCAACCAGTGTAGGATTTCCGCCACGCCGCAGGGAGGCTCACGTCTTTCTGCGGCTCCCCCCTGCCCCTGGTTCGCGGCTCCCCCTTTTTTTTTTTTTTTTTTACTTACAACCTGCGAGCGCCATCGCGCCCCACAAGTTATCCCAGAACACCTTCATCCCCTTGTCAGAGAGATGTACCCCGTCTTGGCCATAAAGTTCCGGGCGGCCCGGGTGGATGAGGCCGTGCCGGATTGATTCCAGGCCATTGGTGGAGCAGAACTTGTGCATCGCGATGTTTAACTTTAGCCTCGCATTATCAACAGCCTTGTTGGAGTCAGCACCTCTCTAATGCCTCCTGCTGATCATTTCGGACCAGACTACCGTCGTGGGGCCCAGCCATGCTGCTGCTTTGGTGAGGTCCTTTTGAATGGCTTGCCCGACTGCCTTGCGCCCCAGTCGGGTCAGGTCAATGCCCCCGAGGTGAATTATCAGGACGTCGGGCAGCCACGCCGAGTCTGCCATGAGGCCGTCCAGCGCTGGTAGTAGCTGTTCCCATCTCATGCCTGGTTGCCCTATCCAGCGGATGTACGTTGATTTGGGCCTGCTTGCCCTGTGGCCCGATTGCCGCCACCAAGACTCCATTCTGGACACGAACGAATGTCCCACCACCCAGACCAGCCGCGGGCGTCCCCCTGTCAAGAGAAAGCATTCAGTTAAGGTGGCCTGCTGCGCACCGGGTATGGTTGGAGGGCATGCACCCTCCCGTGCGGCATCCCAAAGTGACTGCATCCTCCCACCCCTTTCTTCTCTTTTTTTTTTTTTTTTAAACGAGGTGTGGGCGTACGTATGACTTGTATGCCCCGGAACGCCATCTGCCCACGGCTTGGATCCTGTCCTCAGGCATGCCATGTTGCCATGCTGAGGTCGCTGCGCCGATCCTGAATGAGTGAGGAGCAAAAGACGCCGCGTGAAACCCGGCTTTACCAAGCCCTGGCGCATTACGGCCGTGAATTGAAACTTGCTCAGGTTCTTCCCATCCTGATGTATGAAGAGGGGGCCCTCGCCAGCCGGGCGGGCCACCATGTACCTAAATAGCCAGCACACTGCACATAGCCCAGCCTCTGGAATGCAATGGAGACGCACCGTCGTCCCCTTCCTTGCCCTGTCTGTCTTGGACCGTCTCAGTGTGAGTTCCACGGCCCTTACCATCGGTTTGATGTCCCTAGCCTGTAGGAATTGCTGCGCCGGGCCTGACTTGCTGGGTGCAACTATCTCGCTGATTCGGAATGCGCCGAAGAAGGCCGTGGTGAATGCTGACTTAAATAACAGTAGCTCGTATTTGTCTGAAATTATGCCTGTTAGAGCTCCCAGGAGCTGCCCCAGCTTGCTGAAGTCTATGGGGCGCCTGTTGTCCTTCCTTGTCCCTTCGACCCTCCTCCAGCCTTTTAAGGCTGTCTTTAGATAGGCAGAGGCAGTGGGGTCCTCACCCGTGTAAAGCCTGGCAAAGTGGGCAATGGCGGACAAGTGCGCCTGCGCCCAGGATCTCGTTTTCTTGGCGTTGAATGCCCATTGCACTAATTTTTCGACTGCCGTGAGAGTTTCTGCCTTGTCTTCGAGTGATTTTATGCCCCCAACCCTCATTACTGTGCTTGCGTATTTCCTGTATCTTCTGTTTGCCTCTGCGGTGAGTGAATGCCCTATCAGCCTAGACAGGTCTACCCCCCCAGGTCCCAGAGGTACGCTGGAAAGGGGGTCATCTCCCTGGCCGCCCCGGGTACCAGCTCTCTGAACCGTTTCATTTGGGACCGGGATAGTGCGTCTGCTGCCGTGTTCTCTGCCCCTGGCACGTGTCGGGCCTTCAGCTCCAGGTTCCCCTACAGCTGTAATTTAATCAACCGCCGCATTAGCCTCAACATGTCAGGGCATCTCGCTGCGCCTCTGTTAATGGCCTGTACTACTCCCTTGTTATCCGACCATAGAGTGAGTTTCATTTTTCTTATCTCCTCTTTCCAAATGGTCAGTGCCACTATTATTGGAAACAGCTCAAGGAACGTGATGTTTCTTGTGAGCCCCTGCGCATGCCACCTGTCAGGCCACTGGCTGGCGCACCAATTGTTCCCCAGGACTGCCCCGAAACCCAGGCTCCCGGCTGCGTCCGTGTAGAGAGCAATCTGTTTGGCGGTCACCCACCCTTCTCTCCAAATGAGAACACCATTAAAATCCTGCAGGAACTAGTCCCATACCTGCAGATCCTGCTTTACACCCGCACTCAACCGGATGTGATGGTGCTTGTGGGTGACGCCAGCTGTCAGCCCTGTCAGGCGCCTAGAAAACACTCTAGCGGGAGGGATTACCCTAGCCGCGAAGTTCAGTCTACCTATCACTCCTTGGATATCCCTAAGGGTGGCTTTGCTCCGACCTCGTAATTTAGCAACCTCTTCCCTGAATTCTTTTACTTTGTCTGCGGGTAGTCTGGCAGTCCCTGCTATGGAGTCCAACTCTATGCCCAGGAACGTAAGTCTCGTGGTTGGGCCTGTCGTTTTCTCCTTTGCTAGGGGGACCCCAAGGGACCTGGTCAACATCTCAAAGGCTGCTAGTGTACTAGCACACATCGGGGATCCTGCCGGGCCTGTAAAAAGGTAATCATCCAGGTAGTGCAATTTTCCGCCTTCCTGGTGTCCATCGTGCAGAGCCCATTCCAAAAAAGTGGCGAATTGCTCAAAGTAGGCACACGATATGGCACAGCCCATGGGCATGGCCTTATCAATAAATACGCCCCCCACCCCCATTGGAAACCCAGTAGGTGGAAACTGGAGGGGTGGACCGGCAGTAGGCGGAAAGCAGATTCAATGTCCGCTTTCGCCCTGAGGGATCCCTTTCCTGACGCCTTCACTAATGCAATTGCGTCGTCAACTGACGCATAACCCACTGAGCAGGCTTCGGGGTCAATTCCGTCATTCACGGATGATCCTTCGGGAAATGATAGGTGGTGTATTAGTCTAAATTGACCTTCCTCTTTCTTGGGGACCACCCCCAGTGGCGAGACAACTATGCCTGCGTGCAGCTCCTTTGGGAGGGGGCCCTCAATCCTACCCAAGCTTTTTTCTTTCTCTATTTTTGCGCTAACCACCTCGGGGTGTTGCATTGCCGACTTCAAGTTGTTCGCCCCATCCAGGGGTAATGGGCCCTGGAATGGGATAACAAAACCTTCCTCAAAACCCTCCACCAGCAACCTGGCGTCCACTCTGTTTGGGTACTTGTTTGCCAATCTGCGCAGCTGTTGGGTATTAATGGGGGATCTAGCCAGCTGGCAACTTTGAATGTCTACCAGAGCCCCGCTTCTCCCCGCTTTGGGGCTAGTGCTTCTTGCTCTTTTCCTTCTTGTCCCCTTTTGACTCCCGCTTGGACCCTTTGCACGCCGCGGCGGCGTGCCTGCCCCTGCAGCTAGAGCATGCGTGTTGAAACTTGCAAGAAGAGCCCCAGGAGCAGTCCCCCGCCTCAAATCTCCAACAGATCGCCTTGTTTGCGGTTGGGGAGTAGGATCTCCCCGTGGACTGCTTCTGATAAGCTCTGTTCTTTCCTTTTTGGAAAGAACTCCGAAAGGGCTGCTCGCTTTTACCTGCCCAAGCTCTCACTTCTTTGGCTGCAAGCATTTTATGGATGAACCCCGAGAAATCTTCCTCATTCCACTCAATGTCCGGATGCCTCTGCATCTTTAATCTAAACCCTTTGTCGTATTCCAGCCAGGCGTCCCCAGGGAACTGCCTCTGTGCTAGGTGGATGTTGGCCTCGTACAACCATAGATCAGCGGCACAGTGGGGGAACCTCTCCACTATAATGCATGCCATAATTCTGAATGCATCCAGCCAATTTTCGAAATTGCGCTCCTTTCTAGCCCCGCGCCTTTCTCTCCTGTCCTCTTCCTTCCTGTCGCACGTGGTAAGATCGAGGCCCTCTAGCTGTATTTCAAGTAGTGAAAATATATCTATGAATTCCTTGCGCCATATCCTTTCCTTCACTGCAAGGGGGATGAGACATGCTAGGCCGGTGGCTTTTGTTGTCAGGGACGCCGGACCCGGGGATGGCCTGACGTAAGGGTCATTGACTAGCCCGCCCAACGCTGGGCCCCCTGCCGAAGGGCCGTACCCCCAGCCGGATAGCGGGGAAATTTGCTCGCCCTGTGTAGACAGGCCAGCTTGTTCTTGTACCCTTGTCTGACGGGCCCACCCCGGGTCGACCATGTGCCATGTCAGGCCTGCTGACTCCTCTGCGCGCTGCTCCCTAGGCCCTGCTGCCCCCTGCCCTGTGCCATTAAGTAAGCCTGGCGCTAGCGATTTCAAGCATTCTTTAACTATGTCACTAATATGCTCACCATTTACTCCTCTGCTAGTCGTCTCGCCCTGGTCACTGACATCCGGCCTCGGCGGAGGGGGCTACTGACGTACTTTCTTTGGGGGGTTCCTCTTGGAAGCCTTCTTCAACGGCGTGCTTTTGGGTTTCTTGGGTGCAGAAGGGCCTGGTTCCTCCTCCGCCTGGTCCTCCGGTCTGTTCTCCTTCCCTTTGCTCAAATGGGGGTGGAGCCAGTCGTCGCCGTGGATGGCTGATATTTCCCGAATCTTCCTCAATACCTCTGCCATCTCGTCTGGCTGGCCCTCTGTCATGTTGTAGACCCCTCTGCGCACCACTTGTGTGGCTCTTATGTCCCCTTGCGTCTGCGTCAGGCCGTCCGCTGTGGCACCGCACGATGCGTGTGCTTACACAGGGCTCTGAGCACGCTGCACACCTCCTGCTGGCCGCTCCGCCTGCTGCGAGAGCTCCGGTCGCAAAGCCGGGGCGGGCGCATCCGCGCCACGTGCCCCTGCCTCAACGCGGTCGGCGGGTGTGGTGTGCCCGAGTTCAGTTGTGCGGCGCCTTTGCGGGCTGTTCCCTGCGCCGCCAGCCGCTATGATCGAGGGACAGGAAGTCTCGATCTGGGACAGCTGTAGAGGTACTCGGTCCGTCTGCTCTTGGGACCGGTTCACACGCTGGGGCGGGTAAGAGGGAGACCGCGCCTACCGGCAACCGTTCTTCGCCAGGGTCTCGCTTTCCCTCCCCCTTTCAAGGTGTAGCGGCTCGATGCGCGCTACGATTGGGAGAGGGAGAGACGGGGAAGCGGCAGCTCACCTCAGGATGCTGTGATGGAGCTTGGCAGGCAGGCCGAGCTCGTGGTCCGACGCCTTTGAATCTTCCGTGTTTTCTTGCCTCGAAGGAGCTGGAGCGGCGCGATGCACTCCACGTGGTGTCCTCGACGACGGTGCCCTGGAGCTCCCGACAAGGCCTTGCCTTCTTCGCCTCGAAGTCCTTCAGTCGTTGTTGTTGTCGCGCCGCTCTCCCAGCTCCACGAAGACGTTGTGCTTCTGCTGGGAGGGCGGCGGCGCTTAAATCCTCTTGACCCTCCATGGGGCCTCAGATGGGCACCCCCTGATTGGGGGGTTCAAATAAAGCCAAGTTGACCATTGGGCGCCCTGTGGGGGCGCCCGGGTCAAGGGTCACTTCCGGTCGGGGTGGCTGGTGCGCACCCCACTTCCGCTGGTTCATGGGCGCTTTTAGGCGCCCAGAACCACTTTACCCCACTGGTGGCACCGCGAGGATTATGGCGCCGGACTCCAAGCCTCCCCACCCCTGCGGGGGGGTGCGGCGGCCTCTGCAATTCCCGGCGCTCGGCACGTTTTGACAGGAGTCGAAGCCCAGGAACAAGGAGGTACTGTGGGGGACCAGAGCCGGGCACTGCTGTCTGTTTCTGCCTCGGGCAGCCACCATGAAAACAGAGATCCCGGCCGGCCTGACCGACCTGCTGTAGGTGCCGTGGAGGTGCTGCGCCAGTGGTCGCCTGACCTGCACCATAGGTAAAGATGTGAAACTATCCTCTGTCTTGAGAGATGTGTATGGTCACAGTTTTTCATGAATCCTTCTTACTTGTTGTTGAAGAGTCACGTTATATATATTGTTGGTGTATACATACAATGCTTGCAATTTACGCTCTTGGGAGAATGCCTGGGGCTGTGATGGCTGAGAGTCCGGGGAGCTTACGGAAGGTGCTGGAGCAGAGCGAGGAGCAAGAGCTGGAGGCCCCTGGGGGGATTTCCACACCACAAATTGATTGTCTCTCCTGCTCAACTCCGCCTCCCCAGCCCTCCGCGAGGTTTCCGGCCAAACTGGAGAAATCCTGAGCCCTGGCTGTCCAGCACACTGACCAGCCTCGCCCCCTCACCAGGACAATGGAAAATATCATGTGCGTAGAGCTGGAACCTGCCCGGCACCAGATGTTTGCAGAAAGGAAGCCCGGATTGCCACAGTTTCTGCTCCCCACGGTCTCAGCGCACACCAGCATCAGGTTTCCATTGGACTTCAGAATTTGGCCACGCGCTGCAGGACCGCTCCCAAAACCCATCACATTCTCACCAATCACATTCACAGCCCTGTCTCCTGTATCTTCCCTTTGTGCCCACATTTCATTTCGCAGGAGAGATTGAGCCTGGCGTTCTGCGTGCGGCTTGGTGTTTGCGATGCTTCAGAATGTATTGCCTTCAGTAAATCCCACATAAACCCGTGGACCGTTATCGCCCCTTCTCTGTTATGGACTCTATTAATGCCGACAAAATGATCACAAGAGCACAAAGCCTGCCCTCCTCATGGATACCAGGTGTGTGGCAGCTCGCATGTGTGTACTTGCAGTGTCTCGGGGTAGCCGCTAGGTGTATTCTTTATCCATAAAAAACCTTTACCTGCCAAAATGGTCCCTCCCCGCTCATCTCTTAAAACACCTTACATTTTATCGGTCTGCAGACTGAACCAGTCACCAGTATCGCCTAGATCAGTGCTGTGAATATCCCATTTTATTTTAATCGAAGTGGTGTCCCTTTATTTTCATTCCAGAGACATTTGAGACACTGGATCCCCTGGTTTTTGAGTAGCTGTGTCTGTGAAACACATGTCCTGATTCTTCCTCTCTGAAGCTTCTGCCAAATTTCACTCCTTCCTCCTGGCAGAAAGGATTTTTTGAATAACTCATATTCAGCAAGGAAGCAGGTGGACTTTGTGCATGGTTGAAAGTGTTGGCAGTGCGTGCACCCACCCTTTTTGTGCCGTAAATCATTGGGTCATGTGTCAATGTGTGCATGATTATATTCTTGTTACAGGCACAAACCTAACCTTACACCCAATGTATATTGTTCTCTTTTTGCGCGCCTAGGATGTCAGCAGAACAAGTGATACAGTTTTGCCAGTCACTGTCTTTCTTAGAACAGATTCACAATTGCTTTATTACCCTTTCTGCTTTCTCAAATGTGCTTGAAAATTCACCATTTGCCCACTCTTTTTTCGAACTTTTCTCGTGGTGAGAACCCCCGCCCCCCCACCCCCCGGACCTCTAGTAGTTGGTCCGTGACTGCATTGCTGTGTCACTAAATTTTGCATTTATAAAAAGTGTGTCACCAACATGAAAAGTTTGGAAAGCTGTTGTCTAACCTGTAGAAAGCCCTTTCACCTCAACAGAGGGACTAAAAATCTTCCATGGATTTCACTATCATATTCACAAAACATTATACAATGCAATGTGTTCTGTGAAGAAAAATGATCACAAGGGCATGGGCCTATATCCTCTGGTTTACACCAACCTTGCAGATTATCCAGGGAGAAGTGAATTAGGTTTAAATGAAACCTGATGAAAAGCCAGCGATGAAAAGGCTTGGTAGCTATCCTCAAGTATAGCTCAATTAGTGGAGATGTTTTTTAACGAAAAATGAGCCCTAACTGAGGGTTTCATTAACTCCTGCTCTTTGCTTTCCATCATTAATAAATTCAAGTTTTAACCCATTTCACATCCTATTTTTTAATCCCGTCCGAGTTGTTAAAGAGATCTTGGTATCCCAGTTTAGAGAACATGAGCAACCATGGGATAGTACTGCCTTTTTCCATAATCCCGAAAAATCTGGTGATTCAGGGTTAGATCTGGGTTAAGCCAGGTCTTAAGCCAGCAGACCACTGGGGCCAACACAACAAATCAGACATGCATCCGAGCTCCAGTTCTTGGTGAATAGCAAAGGTTGGGGTTGATTGAGGTACTGACAAGAGGGTACGTAGGAATCTGTTTTCAGCTTTCTGCACCCCTTCCAAATGCCTATAGCCCCAGATAGCGGAGTCATCCCTAGCAATAGCCAAGCATTTAGATCTTTAGATGTTAAGCATAGCTTCAAGAGGCCTAGCTCCCAGGTGCTGTGCAAACTCTTGTACAGCAGCCGTTGATCTAGCCATTGCACTTTTTTGACTTTCAGTTGGGGGAACCAGGTACCTCTATTGTCCAAGTCAAATCCCAGATAGGTAAAAGTGGACACCCTGGGCACCTCTGCTCCATTGCAGTAAAAGGATTTTACTTTTCTGTTTCTTTGGCCAATTGACGTAACATGAGATTTCAATATATTCACTAATAAATCCAAGGACTTTATGTAGGCCCCGAAGGCATCAAGTAGCCTCTGGAGGCCTAGAGCTGTACGGGCTAATAACACAGCGTCATCCGCGTAGAGGAGAACCGGAATACTCCTTTCTCCTACTCGCGGAATATCCAAGCTTGCCTGATCTAGGGTCTTATCTAGATTATTAATGTAAAGGGTAAAAAGTAGTGGCGCCAATATACATCCCTGACGGACGCATCTACCCGATTTAAAGTGCCTTGTGCATTTACCTTCCTGGGTGACCCTGACTGTTGCTAAGAGATCCCAGTGTAAATCTGCCAAAAAATAGACTAGGCAAGGGTCAGTGCCCATGTCAAGCAGAATAGACCACAGCTTCGACCTGTTAACCAGATCCAAAGCCGAGGAAAGGTCCATGAAGGCCATCTGCAAAGTGTCTTCTTTGGCTATGGTATGTTTGCCTATTATTAGATGAAGGTTAAGGCACTGATCCATAGTGCACCTACCTTGTCTAAAACTATATTGTAGGTTGGATAAAACCTCATTATCCTTCACACAGTCCGTGACTTTAGCTAGGATCACTTTGCTTAAGATTTTAACGGCAGAATCAATTAGAGATATCGGTCTGTAACACCGTGGATCCCCTCTCTGACCCTTTTTAAAAACTGGTATGATTGTGGATAAACACCATGAAGCAGGAAACCCCTGTGAACTTGAGGCATTAAAAACATTACTTAATATTTTGGCCCAGAATTTTGGGTTACATTTATACAGATCAGCAGGGACGGAATCAGGGCCAGGCGCTTCATTACTAGACATCTGTATTATCACCCTTTCTACATCCTCCCCCTTGAAGACCACAGGAGGTAAAATTCTATCAACTTCCAGGCTAATGGAGGGGTCCACGGTGGCATTAGATCCATAGATTGCTTCAAAATGGGAGAGCCACTTGGTCGCTGAAATGTTGCATTTTAAAGAGTCATTCTCTATATTGGAAAAAACGTGTTTATTAACAATGGCCCAGAATCTAGAGATAACTTTAAGGACTTCAACAGATAAAAGTGCCTTCCAGGTCTCCCCTTTAATCTAATTTTTTGGCATAGAAACAGCGATCTTGTACTGTTTCCTTAACATGGCTATCTGCTCCTTATCTCGAGGTATATTTTTCAGGGCTTGAGCCAATTTGCGATGGGCCCGTGAACAGTTGTTATCAAACAGTCAGATCAGATGCTACCTGACCACAAATGCCTTCAAAAGCTCTAAGGACCTGAACCCCTGGGGTGGTATTATCAAAATATATTGCAATATTATATTTGGCCTTCTCACAGAGGTTTGAAAAGAAAAGGTCCAGAATTACCTTAGCCCACTTAAGACTCCTCCCCTGATCACTTGTTACCACACTACTGACTCCCTCTTTCTTTCCAGTTTTTCCCAAAAAACTACAATCTTTATGTAGCACAAGAATTACCAGATTGTGGTCACTGAAAGGCGACAGCCTAGCATTGTAAAACACTACCTGAGATAGCATGGAGGGGGAGATAAATATATCATCAATAACTGTGTCCCTCTCCCTAGCTTTAAAAGTAGGGATCCTGTCTGTCAGATAACTAAAACTAGGTTCAAAGAGATCTGCACCAGCCACAAGCTCCTCCAGGGCTTCCCCCTGTTGTGTATGCTCAAAATGGCGTGTCGCAGAATAAGCTGGCCCTAGGTGGTCATCAACATAACAGTTCAAGTCTCAGATAAGAATGTTAAAATCGCCCATAAGTCCGATGTAATAAAAAGTAGTTTGTTTCAACCTATATTCTTCCCAATTTTTTTTTCAAATAACATAAATGTTGATTTATAAAATAACTTTCCCTGAATTATAAAAATTAACAAATAATATTTCGGAGATGTTAGGAGTTATCAGTTCTATTATCAAGCTATTATGAGAGCGCACCTCCAGCCTCTTTTGGGTCCCTTTCAATTTTAGCGAGAAAAGCATTAGAAGGCCCCCCTTAGCTCTACCTGACAGAGCGGGCGTGCTGGGTAACAGTACGATTTATACCCATCCAACCAAAAATTACACGCCTTGTCCCATGTCTCCTGGAGACCGATTATGTCATATTGTTTTAAAAAACCCAACCAGCTTGGATCATCTTTTCTACTTCTAAGGCCTGCCATATTCCAGCTAATTATTTTACATTTAGGGGCTAAATCTCCATCTGTGACTTGGCTGTTTTGACTGTCTCCATGGAAGCTCTCATGGGGCTGGGGTGCCTCCAGTCAGTCATTCGCATCTAAGTGGGACAGTGGAAGAAATCTATTTTTTAGGGCTAAGCCACCTCCTACTTCATTACGCACAGTCGGCAAGGATAATGATTGTGGGGCTGTTGCCGATCTCCAGCACGGCCTATCTGAGCGAGTCTCTGGTTCTTTATTTCGTAAGGGACAATCACCGCTCTGGTTGTACATCATTGGGCGCGCCTCGCTAAGGGGATCTACCTGCTGCTTTTATTCCTCTTACTGGTGGGTAAAAGAAGCCCAGGGGCAAAGCCCTGATACGCCCCTTCCCAAACACAGAACTGTCCCAAAATAGCTGACCCGCTATGTCCTTTTTATCAAAGTTGACATTGATACAATCACCTTCGGCCTGTTTGGGACAGTTTCCAGCCCACCCCACACGTCTAGCCATTATGATGTGAGATGAAACCTTGGAGTTGCCATTACATTGTTGGTCACACCAGTATTTGGTTTTCCATAGCAAAGCCGCAGTGGATTTGTTGTCACGGTCTCCAAGTAGGGGCACCCCTATAAGAACAGCTACCAGAGGAGTGCCTTCTGGAGGGAGGCTAAGTCTACAACTGTTCAGTCTACTGTTCCTCTCTTGTAAGCCTTGGTTCCTACTTGTGGCCAAAATCATGCCATTCGATGGAAAGCTTAAGGATCTCTGATCATCATGACTGGAGTTCCTCCCCCCGCTTAACTCCCCTGTATTACCCCAGTCAAATTCAGGGGGCGAAGTTTTATCCTATCTAAAAATTGCAATTGAGATATTAAGTTAGTAGACAAGAGAAGATGCAGCGCTAAGTGCAAGCAGAGTTAGAATTTATAAGTAACGCGTGGTGCTCATTTCATGTAGTACAATTTTCCATCTTTTCATCGTGCCGCCCTTAGTTTGTCTTTATGATGACAAGGGCTGCACTCAAGATTATTAGTAACCACTAATTAAAAACAACTGACAGGAGAGGGTGTCATTTCTTTCTAGATTGTACTTGAATATATAGTTTACTCTCCACCACTCCAAGATGGAGGCATTATATCTCTGCAGAGTGGGCCAGTTACCAATGTTGGGCAGCCTTTTTCGAATGAATGAATGTATATACTTTTATTTGATTTCATTAAAAAAATCATAAAAGGGTGGGAAAATCACCAAGAATAAAACTTGCAAGGATGTACATTGTTATTATTTTTGTAAAAGATTTTTATTAAAGACAATATTTTAAAAAATATTACCATGTAAGCAAGGCTGTCGGAGGATTTCGGAGCCAGATGTTCTGACACTGCATGAGTTGATTAACAGATTCTGCATTGGCCAGTTCTCTTGCCGCGTTTTTTAGAAAGTTTATGGCTCTGCAGGACAGTGGGATGGATGAGCCCCTAAGACAGTGAATCACTGCTGCTCTACAAGTTCTTATTTGTTCCTTCCTGAGGACATCCCTAAGGCCAGTTTTGCGTGTTTCTATTAGAACAGGGCAGATGCACAGTAAATGCAGTAAGGACTCATCCCAAGCTCTGCACAGGCGGCATTTCTTTGATTGCCATGCATATTTCCATTTTGGGGTTAGGTTCTTTGATGGGTATGACCCAAGCCTTAGTAGCGGTAAAAAGTGTTTTTTCTGATGTGGAAAAATCTAGCAAGTAGGATAGAGGTTGCAACCTCTGGTATGTCTGTATCACGGTCCAGGTGTGGTTTTTTCTAATAGTAAAGAGTGCCGTTTTATGGCTTTGTTGACCACATAATTAAAGCCGGAGTAGGTAGGAGCTGTAAGCCATGCCTCCTCTAACTTTAGTGCTGAGAGCAAGGCCTTCAGAGATTCAAAGATTTAATTTTTGAGGTTGGCTTGCTTTTCGATTTCTACCCAATGGTGGGCAAGTGTGTTTTCTTCTGCATCACGCATCCTCCAATAGGACTTAACTAGTGCACCTTGTCTGTCGGAGATCTGGTTTATTAGACCATACTCAAGTCAAATTTAAGCTTGCGAAATATGGCGGAGAATTGTAAACAGTTTCTTGAAGAGAATTGATTGTTCCAAGTTCAGGCCTGTATCGTCCTTGTCATTCATGATTTCTGTGCCATATGAGATGGATCTGAAAGACCATAGAGGTCGTACGTGTAAATCTTTGGAACGCACAGAGTTGGCGGACACCGCAAGAACGATTTAAGAGGACGGTGGGCCACCGTGTTAGGGACCAGCAGCGAGTGTTTACTAAGGAATGTCTCTGTTTTACCAGGAGGTTATCTAGTCCCCATGATGTAATCTGGAGACCACGCTTCAGTTGGAATAGTAGTTCTCTAATTACCATTGTCCTGAGGAGGCAAAGATTCCTGGAGGCCGAAACGACTCCGTGTCGACACGCCATTTTTTCGACAAGAGGAGTCTGTTGATACATTGTACTAGAGTGAACTTTTTTGTTGAACACAATCTGAAATTTTGATTCAAGAATTTGTAGAATCGATTGTGCTGGTACACAACTTCCTCTTAGTGGACCCCCTGAGTGAATAGGGGGGCACTTTCTTTCATTTAATAGTTCTTTGTTGGGTGAAAAAAAGAAAAAAAGAATTGCTTCCGTGTAATAGTGTTTTTTTGTATTTAAGAATGTGCATATAGATATTCATTTGAAACTGAGATGTATGCATGTATATATGTGCATTTGATAAAATGTAAAAAATCTAAAAAGACTGATTACTTGAAAGTACGGATTACTATAAATAAAATTAGTAATCACTACGATGACTAGGCATGTGATCTTTTGTATATAAAATATTCCGAAAATAATATTGAGAATCAATAACCCTTGATTTGTATAGGATTTCGGTATTGATCCCTCCTGACCATTTTTTCTCCTTGAAGATATGAGATGTAAGGCAAGAATTTTGCTGCTATAACCTTTAGTAGGTGACCAGTGGAGCCGCCCGCAAGCTTATTTTTTAAGATTTTGAAGCTTTTACCAGGTCCCTTCACAAGAAGAGTTGAATATAATCATCGCTGGCATATCCTCAGGTTCTCCCCTGGACCTGCTTCCTCATAAGATGTGGAAAGTCTTTGGTACTTAGCTTTTCCGTATCTTCACCAGATGTGCTGCCAGTCCCTAACTAATGGTACAGTGCCTAACTGCTGGAAAAAGGCAGGTGTTTCTCCCTTATTAAAGAAAGCTACGCTGGATCCCCAGTGCCCCTCTAACTAAAGACCCATCTCCCTGTTACCCTACCCGATTAAGATTTTAGAAAGAGTAGCGAGTAAATCTCTTTCAAAATTTGCGGAAGAAAACAATCTTCTGGATGAAGTTCAATTTGGGTTTCGGCCGGGACATGTCACAGAAACTGCTTTAGTGAAAGTCCTGGATGACCTAAGAATGCGGGTTGACAGTGGCGAAACAGATACTTTAGTGCTATTGGATATGTCACCCGCATTCGATACGGTTAACCATAAGTTCTTGATCAGGAAACTAGAGGAGATTGGCATTGTGAGCAAGGCACTGGACTGGCTGCAGTCCTATCTTCTAAACAGACAGCAGGCAGTGACCTTGACGCCATTTCTTTCTCAGGATAGCCCCGTAAAACACGGCGTTCCGCAGGGCTCGGCGATCAGTCCAACCCTTTTCAATCTTTACTTGTGCCCACTTATTTCCCTTATAAAATCTTTTGGCATAGATGTTATAAACTATGCGGATGACAGGGAACTTGTCTTCTCTATCGAGGGCAATAATGCAGTTCCTCTGGAGAAATTTCATAGCTGCATGCGAGAAACAGCAGGTTGGCTCAGAGATAACTCATTACAATTTAATGGTGATAAGACGGAAGTACTTTGCTGTGCTGCAAGTAAAGTCCCTCGCCCCCTGCCAGCAGATTTCTGGCCAGTCTCTGCTAATAATCCTCCATTGCCTGTTAAAACAGCCCGTAATCTGGAGTACTATTAGACAGTAATCTACAATTGAACTCTCAAGTAAATAATACAGTGAGCACTTGTCTATCTCTGCTCCGAGATCTTTGAAAAATACTCCCTTTTCTACCTGCTTCAGCTAGACCTCAAGTGGTAAGGAGCACTTTTATGAGCAGATTAGATTACTGCAATGCCCTACTCATAGGAACTCCAGCTTCCCTGCTAATAAAATTGCAAAGGATATAGATTATTGCAGCTAAACTTGCATTAAAGAGACAATGTAGAGCATCAGCCTCTCTTGCCCTAAAAGATCTTCACTGGTTGCCAATTGTGCAGAGAGTCCAGTTTAAGGCACTTTGTATCATTTGTAAGGCAATACATAAAATGGGGCCTAAGCTTTTACAAAGGAAATTCCTATGGTATTCTCCAGCTAGAAGCATGTGCTCCTCCTCAGCTAGCCTGATATGTTTGCCACATGTTAACAAAGCTCGACTGGGTGGCAGATCATTTAGTTTAGACAAATGAACACTCTGTCACTCTTCAGGAAGGAATTGAAAACTAGACTCTTTCCCAGAGATTAATCTCCAGCCCTGGTTTTAAATTCAGTTACACACAGTGTTTTTTTGGTAATCTCAGCGCCAGGATACCCGTTGGGTGGCAGCCGCGCTATAAAAGTGTCCCTTACATTACATTATCAACTACCTACCTGAGTCTATCAAAGAGGGGCCAATGAGAGTGGGATGATATCTGCATATTACAATTTAGTACCATAAAATAATAATTTGTTTTTACCTCTATAGATTTTTATGCATCGGTGCCGAGGAGCTACTATACGTTGTATACATTTTTTAGAGGCAATTTCAACCCCGCACTAGTAGTTAAGGACCCAGCTGTAGAACCACCACCTGTATACATTTTCAAATTAGTGGCCCGTACCAGATATAGTATTCATTTTTATATTCTTTGTCGGGATGGTCAGCCGCAGGCGATACAGACTCCGATGTTTATATTTTTCAAATCTGGTTATACTGGACAATGGGTACTTTACCCAATCTCAACTAGTAAGTTAAACGTGTTTTATCCCTTTAAACTGTGTGGCTGCCTTTTTAGACATCGAACGTTAGCAATCTTGTGAGCATGGCATTAACCAACTCTTGCAAACTACATTTTCACTTCTGTGTCACTTTTTTAGACATGTTTTTGCATGGCACGATGTGGTGTCTTCTGGGATATTTCCTATCTTTTCTGCCTCTTTCACCTTTCGTCTCATGTTTTGAAACCTCCTGGTTAAGCAGCCCGCCAGGAACCAGGTTTACCCTTATTGCATAGAGCACTTATGAAGGCAACTTTCCTGGGTCCGGTTTCTTCTTTCGTTCTTTAACAATGAGATGGTCTGGTCAATTGTTCGGAGTTAATCCTTAAATGAAATATGGGTTGATAAAAATATGTATTGTTGTTGTCCTTAGGTAACCCCACTTTGAATTGTTCTGACGACACTGTAATTCTATTTGGGTGAGGTCCTAATGAAGGTGGTTCACGGTTGTGTTATCCCACCGAAATGCGCATACACCACTTGCGCCCAGGCCTTTTGGCTTTTGTCATTGAATCTGTCCAATGTAAACGTTTTACATCTTTGTGTTCCTTATACCCAAAAGTGTATAAGTGTCTTGTATGACTGGGAGTGAGTGTGAGGAATGTATATGTCAGACTTTTGATTGATTTATCTGTTGGGGGTTGTCACAGTTGTTTTACACTGTACATATTAACGTGTATTTACTAGTGTATTATAAAATGTTTAAAACATCTAGTGAACATTAATTAACAAAAATATAGAGCAATATGTACTGATAAATAATAGATAAAAAGTAACAAGAATCAAAAATATTTTTTAATTTTTTTTTTTAAAGAATAGGTACATGTGTACTTGAATGTTAAAATAATGGCAAGTTAGAATGGTATTTCAACCCATACCAGATTGAATCCTTGGTAAAGCAATATAGGTCTTAGGGGAGCTGTTTCTGCTTCACTTGTTTTGGTTTCCCTTCTTTCTCCCTGACCTCACATGCCTCTGGTGGGGGTCCCTTTATTTACAAGTGTTTACCCGATATCACCACACAAACACTTTGCTCTACGGATTTAAAGTAAAAAATTAAATAATTTGCAAACATGCACATACAGTCTGGAGGCCACGGCAAACACAAGCAGTAATGAAAGAAAAAATGTGTTCCCCAAAAATCACACATAAACACTAAATTGTATAGATACCAGTATTTGGGTGGTGCTCCATAGAAGGAAACAAAATACAAAAAGGAGAGACAAAGAGGAAGGATTAACTACTAGCAAGAACGCATTTTTAAAGGACAATTGTTGATTATTTTGGTCACCTAAGTCACAGAGAAGTTGGGCACCACTGTAGGTTTCCAACACCGGGGTGTAGGCTTCAGACACAGGGACACATTCAGCTGCACCTGCACATTATCAGTGGAAAGGAGGCTTTCTTATTTTAAATTCCAGCTAGTTCAAAACAAAGGCCGAAGTTAAGTGACCATCAGGCCTCCTTTGGTTCGAGCATCTTGGCTGGGAGCCATGTGGAGGCTCACCCCTAAATGCAATTGGGGTGGAACTAAGGCACAAAGCTTTTCAATTCACAGGTACTTAAGAGAGGCATGGTTTTGACTTTGTTTAGTTCCTGTATATAGCGCGCCTCGTCATTGCCTGCTTCCTCCATCATGAACAGGTTCGACTGCTCCTCACTGCGGCCCACTCCCACTATCCATTTGAATTTGAGGAACATGAGATCTACATTCCTCAGATTTCTCCAGAGAGACCAACGACAAAAGCAAGGCCTTCCTAGCCCTCTGGCCCCAACTGAGGAGACTGGACATCAAATTTGGCCTCTTCGAACCAGTGTGTATATGGATCACAAAGGATGGCAGCATGTCTAAGGACTTCTTCGATCCAGGGGATCTTCGCTTATTCCTGGAATGCCTCATGGATCAGTGGATGGACACCCTCACCTGTGAAAGCATCAGATGTGCTCAACTCATTGGACGACCTCCTCTCAGCAAGCGGGAGCTGGTGCCCTGGAGGGGGACGACATCGAGACAGGTTGCAGGACTGCTCAGTTCAATCTCAGAATGGCAACGGCATGTCAATAATGGTGGTGGTGGAGCTCACACAAAATTGTGGGTGTTATAAATCCGGCACACGGACAAGGACTGAGGTGGCTACCTTTGCACCCCGTTCAGTGCCCTCCAGTTGGACGGCTGAGTATCCCCTTATTGCCTGAATGTCTATCTCCTTCATTGCGGCTTTGCTATGTCTTGCTTTGTTTTGTTGTTAATAGTCATTAATGCTGCCCCCCACATGCATCATTTTTCACAGTTGGCTCTTGGGAAGGGGTTTTGACTTGTTGCTTCTCATGTTCAGTTCACTTTCTCTTGTTCTTCTCCTATCCCTACCCATTATCATACTCCAAACTCACCACTGTGCCCAGTGCTTCCAATGGCACCTTAACTTTGTACTCTACCGCCTGGGACCCTTTGTCCCACACTTCCTTTTTTCCTTGTCCCCCCCCCGTGACCTCCGATGCAGTGTGGGCTCTCAGGTTTAAACTTGCGATTCACGGTTTCTGGCACTAGACCTCAGCTCTTTGCTGGCTTGTTTCTCTCCTTCTCCCACTCCCTGATGTTCACCAGCACTTCCTTGTCCTGTCTTGAGTCTCCTTGCTGCCTCTACTTCTAGCCTTCTCCACTCTCCCTACTGTGTCTTCCCTACTCCTCCTCACCCGTAGACTCTCCCTCTCTGTTTTTTTCAGCACCTACGTGCTGCTGCGTCACAAAGGCCAGCAGCACTCCTCATCCTCACAAACCCTTGGAAGTTATCTCCTGGAATGGTAATGGCTTCACGCACTTCATCAAGCGCATGAAAGTACTAGCATATCTCCCGTCCAAATGAGTCGATGTGACTCTCCCACAGGAAACTCACCTCTCCCAAAAGGAATCAAAGAAACGGCGGTGTGACTGGGTGGGGAGGGTTATCCACTGCAGCTGCCCACCCTCAGCAGCTGACGGACCTAGGCAGCCTTGGAAATGCAGCATAGTTATCCTTTAGTGGAAATCCTTGCCCTTCACTGTCCTGAAGATGTGGACCGGTACCATTATCCATTGTGTAGGATGGGGCACAAATGCCAGCTTTTCCTTTGGCTCAATCATCGCCATATGGAAATTGAGCCAAACCACTGACACATCGGGGGGACTGGAACCTGGTCCAGGATGCGGTCCTCGACTGCACCGGTCCTCTTGATGTGGGCAGCAGCGGACCAGGCTCGTTTGGGGTACAGCATCACAGATCGTGGCCATGTGGACCTTTGGCACCTTAAACACCCAAGGGAGTGAGGGTGCAGCCTTTCTGTCACCGGGGCATGACACCCAATCCTGTCTGGACTACTTCCTAGTCTCCCAACCAGTGGTAGCCCTCTCACAGAACCTAGAGGGCAGTACCTCGGACCGTTCTCCGACCCTCCAGTCCCTGGACTTGGGGTTATCTTTCCCAGGCCGCAAACCTTGGGGCCTCAATGTCTTACAGAATCGGTCTCCACAGGGCAAATCTCGACTGCGGTCAAATATTTCCCATTACCTAGAGCACAACAAGGGGTCTGTTGTCCTGTGGGTGGCAGCTATGGTGACCATCCGAGGCCAGTTGATGAGACACTCTGCCCTCACCAACACCCATAGGGCTATGCCCCAGAAGGCTTTTGAGAACAACATTGTGTCCCTAACCATTGTGTCCCTCAAAATCTCCTAAACTACTAACTACTTAACATCCCTCTGGCACCATCTGAAGGATGCCCGTATGGACCTTAACGCACTCTACAACTCCAATGCCAAGTATGCATTACTATGAATGAAGGGCCGTCACTACAAAGAGGGCGAGAAGGTGGGGAGGATATTGGTTGCCCAGCTGCACCAACGGGAGGCAGAACTGGGAATCCTCGCCTTCAGGACCCCAGGTGGCACCATCATCAGCCACCCGTAGGACAGTGTGAGAAATGTGCAGATTTTTACCTGGCTCTGTACACCCCAGAGGGCTGGGTCGACCCTTCTCACCTGGAGGCCTTCTTTGAAAAGGGGCGCCTTCCTTGTCTCAACGAGACGGGGAGGGGCCTGCTAAAGGGAGAGAACTACGAGATGGAAATCACATTGGCCATCTCAAAACTACCATACCAGCACTGGGGAGGACGGCTTCCTGGCAGAAGTTTACAAATGGGCAGCAAGGAGGTGATGGATTCTCTACATGAGGCTTTCGGTGAGGCTAAATACATAAGCAGCCTCAGCTCCATCTCAAACATATCTCTGATCGCAGTCCTCCCCAAACCCAGAAAGAACCATCTCTGTAGAAGCTACACTCCCTTATACCTGCTCAACACATTAATATCCTGGCCAGGGTTCTAGCGGCTCTCCTCCAAGCGGTGATCCTATCCCTGATCCGCCACAGATGGGTGGGATGCATGCTTCGGCGATCATCTAGGAATCACCTCTGTATCCTGGCTCACGCTCTGTAGTCCACCAAGGATATCCCCAAAGACATGCTAGCCCTACCCTTGGATGCCGAGACGTCCTTTGACAGGACTGCGTGGAGATACCTATTTGCGACACTCAAGAGATACCGTCTCAACCCCACTTCACCCAAGAAGAGCAGCTTGGGATTGCAAGAGCAAGCTCCTGTCCACTAGAAAGGGATATCTGGACTCTTTGCACACTATACCTCTTTTTTTTTTGTTTAACTTTGTTTTATTGAGTTTCAAGAGCATCAGGTATTCTGCATTACAAAAATCATGTGCCCCTTCAAGCCCAGACATCAATAATCCGTACCCTCCCCTTAAATGGAAGGTATTGAGGCTCGTAAGTCACAGGGAGATAATGTGTCCATGAAAGCAGGTCCGGGGCGAGCATCACTAGTCTGCATACCCAACCACCCCATTAAATGACAACAAGCCCCCCACCCTCCTGAACCCTCAACCCCCCCTGCCCCCAATTCCCCCTCTCTCTCCATCCGGTGTGCCGCATCCGCGCCCTGCAAAGGTGCCAAGTCAGAAAGTTGATTCATTTCAGATTAATTGGGGGTGTCATCTCGGAAAGAAGTATTTGTGAGCCGCAGTAACCGGAGGTATTTGGACACGTGATCTCATTGAATTCCTTGGCAAGGAGGGAGAGGAAGGGCTGCCAGATGGTAGAGAATGTTGTTGTGGATTGGGTAAGGGTGGCTTGAATCCGCTCCATGCCCAATATATACCAAAGTTTATGTAGCCAACCCATGTGTGTGGGATGTCTAGGAATGCCTCAGAGCGAAAGGATATGTTGAATGGCAGCCCCCATTGCTAGCCCCATTTGTTTCCCTCTGACCGATTTCAGTGGGAATGTGAGTGTGTTTGGGAGCCCTAGGAGTGTGTAGGCTGGGAAGCGGGGAATTTCTGTATCAAATTGTGCGTCAATATCATTAAGGACTGCCGTCCAGTAGTCCGTCACCTCTTTACAGACCTATAGTAGGTGAGGTGAGTCAGTGTCCCTATTTTATCAGACCCCCTCCAGCAAGTGGGGCTGCGTGTTGGGTTACATTTGTTAAGGCGGGCTGGTGTCAAGTACCAATAAGTCGTGATCTTAACAGCTGTTTCCCTACTGGCAGTGTTCCTGGCTGTGTGATGGGCCTTGTAGTATATGGCCTGCCATTCTTTGTCCTTGAGGCTTTTCCCTATTTCGGCTTACCACCTTCTCTGGCCGGCGGAACATTGATTGGGATGCGATGGGCTAATCATTTTGTAAAGGTCTGAGATCGCTTGCCGGTTGGATTTTTTAGCAAATAGCCATTTCTCGTAGGTTGTGAGTCACCTGCCAACCAGCGGACGACTTTCCGGCTGTGTAAACCAAAGCCTAATATGAAAATATTGATATTGTCTTTGTGCTTCTAGCCCATACATCTCAGTTAGGTCAGTGAGCTGAATGAAGCAGTCCAGGTCGAACAGGTGTCCCGCAGACTTGCATTCAGAATTTCTCCACTGCCCGAACGCTTGTACCTCCATCCCTGGAACGAAGGCAGGGTTGTCAAATAACGGCGTGATAGGTGAGGGGAAAGTGGTGAGCCCCCTTTTGACCACCACCGCATTCCACACTCACAGTATCGTACGAGTATTGGGGGACTTATTGATGTATGTCGGTCTATCGGAATGTTTCAGAAAAGGGATCTTCCAGGGCGACATTTGCGCCATCGCCCTGTCTTGGAAGAGCCATCTCTTCTCCAATTCAGGACGCTTCCACTCTAAAATATCGTAACTGAGTTGCCTGGAAGTACCTCAGCAAATTAGGGATCCCCAAACCTCCCTCAAGCGGAGCACAGTGGGCTATTTCTCTGCGCATCCATGGGCGTTTCCCGGCCCAAATAACAAGTTGTGATGCGTCTTGCAATTTCTTTAGCATTCCCATCGGGAGAGTCACTGGGATAGTCTGAAATATATATAAGACCTTGGGGAAGATGGACATTTTGACTGCTGCGACTCGACCCAAAAGTGAAAGTGGCTGTTGCTGCCATCTCCTCAGGTCTCCCTGTATTTGGGAGAAAAGATCTGAGTAGTTCCGATCGACAGTCTGAGCGGTGTTTTGGTGTCAGGATGATTCTCGGGTAAGGGATCGAGGCTTGAGATAACAGTCCCCCATACGCCGGAGGCCCGCCGTCGAACTTACGTGCATTCCAGCCTAGCAGAAGAAGCATGGACTTCCCTGAGTTCATTTTGAAATTGGAGACCGTCCCAAAGGCCTCTATTTCTTTCAGGAAGGCGGGCACAGATTATTTGGGGTTTTCAAGTGCAGCCAACATATCATCGGCATAAAGGTTGATGGTGTGTGGCTTGGCCCCGAAGGTGATGCCCATTATATCAGGATTGTCTCTAATTCGATGCGCAAGAGGTTCTACGTAAACGCGAAGAGGAGAGGCGATAATGGGCACCCCTGTCTGGTGCCAGGTCTAATTTTCAAAGGGTTGCGAGACGGTGCCTTTGACGCGGATTGTTGCTTGGGGGTATTGTAGCATCTGGCGACCCAAGCCCTGAAGTGGTCTCCTATTCCGAAGCGCATCAGTGTTTTATCTAGAAACCCCCAGTCCACCCTGTCAAATGCTTTCTCAGCGTCTACCGAGAGTAACGTGGCGTCGGAGTCATTGTAGTGAGCTTTGTCTGTAAGGTGCAGGAGGCGTTTGGTGTTATCACTGAACTGCCTGTTGGGAAGAAATCCTGATTGATCGGGCTCTATGATGCCTGGTAAACATGGGCCTAGTGTCACAGCCAAAATCCCCGTAAAAAGTTTGAGGTCAAGGTTGAGCAGAGAAATGGGTCTGTAGGCGGCCCACTGGGTAACGTCCTTGCCCGGCTTTGGCAATACTATGATGTCTACTGCGAGCATCTCAGGTGGAATGGAACCTGGCCCTTAGAAGGAATTAAATATTCTGGTCAGGATTGGCGCTAGCAGAGGGCAAAATGTCTTATAAAAACCGGCAGAAAAGCAGTCTGAACCTGGTGCTTTCAGAGGCTTTAGGCGCGCCATTGCGCTGATCACTTCATCCGTCCGGATAGGTGCATCTAATGAAGCGGCGCCCGCCTCGTTAAGTGCAGTGACTGCCACCCCATTGAGATAGGCTTCCACCCTCTTGTCCAGAGAGAGATCCTCGCTGTATAATGAGGCACAGAAGGCTCAAAAGGCCTCTTCTATTTTGTCATCATCGTGCAGTGCCTGACCCTGAGCGTCGTGAAGAGTGGTGAATTTGGACCTGTGGACTCTCACCCTGAGCTTGTTTGCTAACAGACACCCCGTTTTATCGCCTCCCACATAGTAAGTGTGCCACAACCGGAGGGCTGCGTACTCCGCGCAATCCAAATCTAGCCCGGCGCGTTGCGCCCTAGCCGTGTTTAACTGTCGCCATATCCTGGGGGCCCCAATTCGGCTGTGCACTCTTTCAAATTTGGACACCTGTGCCGAAAGCGTCTTCCTCTTTTGCCTCTGCTGATGATATAGCTATGAGATCCCCCGGTATAACTGCTTTGAGTGCTCCCCAAACCACCGTCAGAGGTACGTCCGGCTTGTCATTAAGTGTGAGGTATTCAGTGATGCATTTGTGCAATTGCTGGGTAACATCTTTCCATTGCAGAAGGGCCTCACGCAGGCGCCAACGGCTTAGTACGTGTTTTTGTACGGGGGACGGTCATCGTGAGTGTGACTGCATCATGATCTGAGAGTGCGACAGGGACAATGTCCACCTCTGTGGCAAGATCTGAGGACCCTATGAAGTGATCTAACCTCGCATAAGTGCGAGGTACATGGGAGTAAAACGTGTATTAAGTAGTGCAAGGATGCGCCTCTTGCCAGATGTCCGATAGACCTCTACTAACCAACTACTTCCTTCCCTCCGAGGAAAAAGCCTCTGTAGAACCATATCTGTGACCCGATCTATCCAACTCCTGGTCCATCACTAGGTTAAGGTCACCACCCACTAGGATGAATCATGTTAAGTACCTGAAAGTGTCCGACAGGGCCCCCTGAAGAAAATATTCTTGTCCGGAGTTGGGGAAATATATGAACCCTATGACCAAGGACATGCCTCCCACCTGTACATTTTAAGCTAGGAGCCTGCCCTTGATGTCGGCTACCTTGTCCCCCAACTGTCCACTAAAGTGTCTAGCGAGCAGTATAGCTACCCCTGCTTTTTTAGTATACCTCTTTTTGGTATATTATGAGCCAATATAAAGAGCCAACTTCCTACAGAAAGGATCTGACCTGAGCAGATAACAAAATACCTAGGCCCTCTTTTACAATATTTTGGTGTGGGGCAGCGCCGCAAGCCTTCCTGCTGCACTGCCCTTTGTCAAAAGAAAAGGGCAGGAATGTGCCATATCTATGAGATATGCCACATTCCTGTCATCTTTCAGAGTGGTGGGCACAAATGTCTGCCATGCTGCAACGCAGGCAATCTTGCACCATGGTGCAAGTGTGTCTGCGTTGAAATCAGGTTGTTTTTGTGGGGGAAGGGATACCTTCCTTCACAAAAACTACCCTTACAACCCCCTGGCTAGGCATAGGCTGATTCATTCCCAGCTTTACAGCATGTTGTAAATCTGGGAATCAGTCAAATGCCATGGGTGTTACATGACAACATCCACCGTAACCCCCATGGCACTCCTCCCTATCACAGTGTTAGGCAATGAAGCTACTTGCACTGTGTTGCCTCAATCCATATCTATATGGCCATGTAAAGCCATGCAGGGCGGCTTTACGTGGCCTCTTAGATATGGAAAAGCACAGTGCCTCACCGTAATGTAATAAAAAGTGACGTGCACTGGCCTTGTAAATAAGCCTCCTGGGTGTTGACAAAGACCTGTTGAGCCACACCAGTTACCGAATGAGGAACCAGCTGGTGCTGTTGGGTATTTGGGAAGTATTCTGAAGACGTCTTGCATATGGATGGATGAGTATATTATTGTAAAACAAAACTGATTTACTATCTGACTGTTTGAAATTGGGGTCTCTAGCTGGCAATGATTTGCACCTTTGTCCAAGTAGGGACCCTTCTTCCTAGTCAGTGTAAGGGGGATACACTTCTAAACAAAACCTGCTCACACCCTTGGTAGTTCGCCAAGAGCAGACAGGCGTATATCAGAGGCAGTGTGTGAAGCATTTGTGGATGCATACAGTAACACAGTGAAAACACTACAAATGGACACCACACCAATTTGAAAGAATAGCAAATCGTTATCTAATCCAAACAAGACCAAAAATGACAACATCCAGCATACAATACTGATAAATAGATATTTTGACAGATAACCCTCAAATTGCAGAAATATCTCAAAACCACGGTTCTTCTCAGTTGGTAGCTCTGTCTGGGGTTACCGCGATGCTGAATACGACAGAGACTAACAGTTCCAGCTGACCGCGTCGGTATGGGTCAGCTGTAGCGTCGACGGACTCGCAGACATTACCTTTTTCCTTGCGGCGATCCCGTTAATATGAGTCGGTCGGGTCAACCGTCGCACTGTGAAGTGAAGTGGTGCAGCATGCGGTGCCCTCACGGCACCGTGCAGGCAGCTTGATGACGGTCGTCAGTGAGACTAGGGATGCAATGCGGAGTTGGGCTGTGCTGGCAGGTCACGGTGCAGGGGACGGAGCCGGTCGATGTTCGGGCGGGCAGCTAGTGTCGGTGAGGTCCGGGCGGCAGAGTGAAGAAAGGCAGTGCAGAGTGCGGAGGCCACAGGACGCGGTGCAAGCAATGGGTGGGAGACGGTCTTCCAGCGGCATCGGTGAGATGAGGATTGCGAAGCCAAGTGTGCCGGTGCATTCAGGACATGGAACCACCAATGAGCTCGATGATGGAGTCTGCTGCTCTTCTCCTCTGTTGTGACTGAAACCCATGGTTCCAGAGATGGTACCAGAGGGATGGTGAGGTCTTTGCTGTTCCTGGGACATCTTTAACAGAGGCAAGCTCTACCTCAAGCCCTTGGAGATTGTTTTCAAGCAAAATACACACACAATTCCTCTACCTGGCAGAAACAGCTACTGTAGGCCAACCCCAGACAGCACAAAGAGGCAGTACTTCTCCTTCAGCTTTCCCAGCTCTTCTCCTTGGCAGAGATTCCTTTTGAATTCCATAAGTCTGGATGCCTCCCTTCTCGTCCACAGTCAGGAAACTCTCTACGGCGATCCCTCAGGGCTCCACGTTGAGCCCTCTGCTTTTTAACATCTATTTGACCCCCTTGATCTTTTTAGCAGAGGAGCTGAAGATAAAATTATAGCTTACGCGGACTACACCCAGCTATTATTGACTTGGAAGGACTCAGATCTGGGCACTAATACTGCCTAGAAGTGCCTCTCATTCATATACCACTTGCTTGTACATGCCCAACTTAAATGCAACAAGGACAAGTCAGAGGTACTTCTGTACGGCCGGTTTCCTTCTGCCTTCAGAGTATCTTTGTGGCCCCCTGATTTCCCCTGCCCTAACTCAGTGGGTGGCCCGGCGAAGAACGTAGGGGTCTGGATCGATGAAGATCTCTGGTTTTCTGATCATGTGAAAAAACTTACCAGAGTTTGCTTCGGCACCCTCAAGGCCTTAAGAAGGTTTTTTCCCCTGCTGCCAAGGCAGGCTAAAGAAATGGTAGCCCGTGCCCTTATCCTTTCCCGCCTTGATTACGCCAGGGCTCTGTTCATAGGCATCCCTGGCTACTTGATAAAGAAACTTCAAATTATACAGAACGCCGTAGCTAGATATCTGTTTAACATCTCTAGGATATCTAGTGTTCTACAGCATTTGCGGGATTTGCACTGGCTGCCCATTGCCCAGCGGGTGCACTTTAAGGCGCTTACCTTAGCTCATGAAGCCCTCCACGGCCTAGGGCCATTGTATCTAAGGAAGCGCTTTGCTCTGTATACGCCCATCCGATCCCTCCGATCTGCCACTCAACGCCGGATGGTAATCCCGTGGTTTCGCAGGTCACAGTTGGGGGGTCAGTCCCTTTCTGTCAAAGCAGCAGCTACCTGGTATGCTCTCCCCGTGGACTTACAGCATATCCAGGACTTCCGACTTTTAAAAAAAATATTTAAAAACTCATCTTTTTAATCAGCTTATTTAAATACTCTTTGCCCTCTCTGCCACAGACCACTCACGCGCCAGGACACTCTTGAGTATTTGAGCGCGATATAAGTCTTTTATTACATAACATAACAGAAGTAATATAAAGGTCCGGGGTCTGAGCCCCATTTTTTATAATCAAAATTCATTTTTTCTCTTGTGGCAGAGAGTGTCTGTGCTCAGCAAAAAAACAGTTTGGTCCTTTCTGGCCCAGATTCCTGGAAGGAGGTGGAGACAGCATTGTCTAAGGCAGACCAGGCCCATTCAGGTGTAAAGAAAATCTCTTCCCCCTACTCTAAATGCAGCCCAGATCTATTCAGCTCAGCCCTGACCCACGCTGGAAAGGCAGGACACGGCTCCCCCCCCCCTCCCCCCCCCCCACCCCAAGTGGCTGTCTGAACAGAAAGCACATCCCCAGCCCTTGTAACTCCAAAGGCATATAGTTAATACACAAACCTATCAGAGGCACACTGGATGGCTAAGCAAGACAATACCCACTTTCTTTCGTATCTTGTTCCCATGGGTAGTTATACTTATAAGTTATGATAAGTAAACTCCCCATTCTATCCTATGGGTCAGGTAGCCTTTCAATCGTGAAAATGAAATAGGCAGTGTTTTTACTATCACAACATGCCACACCCATCAGGACATGTCATACCTTGCACATACACTGCACCTTGCCCACAGGGGTACCCAGGGCCTATCTTAGGGGTGGCTCATGTGTAGGATAAGGGAAGGTTAGGGCCTCGCAAGTGGGTGTATTTGCCAGGTTGACATGGCAGTACAAAACTGCACACAGATCCTGTGATGGCAGGCCTGAAAACCTTGTGCACTGCTGCTTGTTTGGGTGGGACAATCAGTGCTACAGGTCAACTAGCAGCCTTTGGTTTACAGACCCTGGGCACAAGCAGTGCACTGTACTAGGGACTTAGTAGTAAATCGCCAATTATGGAAACACTAATCCATGACAACAGTTCACAAAGGGAGCACTTGAACTTTGGCAATGAACAGCAGTGGCAAAGTGACCAAAGCATCTAGACCAGCAAAAATGAAGTCCAACACAGAGTAAAAATACAGGAGATACAGGCAGAAAATCCAGGGGAAATCCACGCCAAAGATGCGAAGTCTAAAACTGACTATATGTCCAGAAGCTTAGGACTGATGCCAAGACCATCAGTTAAAGACAGAGCGGATCATGATTTTAAGCTGTGGTGGTGGAGTGCAAAAATGAAACCCAAAAGGTGCTTACATATATAGTGAAAATGTTTATTGCATAGAAACAGACGGCGACAAATGAAAAGGAAGTCTGTTGGATAAAACATTCAACTTTCACATTGGATTATACAGTTCTGAGTTTTAACCTTATCACAACTTGAGTGCAGCCCTTTCTAGTAGCTAGTGCTTGCATCTGTCATGCCTCTCAGCCAAGGGTTCAGGACAGCTGGACAGCAGCAAGGATCACCTCGTGGTGGTAGGGTGTAGTTATGCTCACTGAAGTTCTACCCTGCAAAGCCTACTTCTGTCTTGTATAGGTCACTGAACTAACATACAGATTCCTTCTTCCTGCTCTCTGGAAGGCCGAGGGGGTTGCTCCACAGTTAAAGTGGGCCAAAGTTGTCTCAAAAAATGGCTCCATGCCATGTAGTAAATTCAGCTTCCTCATGGCAGGGATTCCAGCCTTGTGATAATACTAGGACCAATATTTACTAACATTTTGCATCGGGGTTGAATCACTTTTTTAATGCAGCCCAAGGCAAAATGCTGGATTTAGTAAGACATGCAAAGCCTGGTGTGTGTGTATAAAAAGTAGCAGCCATTACTTTGTGTTGGGGAGGCCTTCCATGGGTGGAGTATGGGTGTTCCTATGCATCATCTCATTTGATGCAAACTCAAATTTACCAAGAGCAGTAAACCTGGCTTTGCACCTAAATGGTGTACTTGACAGAGGCTGAGGTAACGAGGAGAAGTACCTCAATTTCTACTTGTTACTTCTATCTCTTTGTGTTGCATTCTACTGTACACATAAGAAAAGGAATATGCATCTAAGTGTTGTCTTTGTGCAGGAAGATATTGCATCTTGTACAAAAACAGTCTTCCCCGCAGCACAGGCACCCTTGCACCATGGTGCAACCATGTCTGCTTTGGCGCTAAGCTGAATGAAGTGCACCAGTGCTAGCAGATCATAGAAGTGCACCATACAATTACTTTTTTATGCACCACAGCTCAGCAGGTTGCCTTGCTGCGTTGCATGAAAGGTTAGTAAATCTGGCTCTACATTCTGGAGATCTTCAGTTACATGTCAGACAGTCCATGTTTTACATGGGGTCTTGGCCTAGCTCAAAGAGACTCAAGAGCACATTCCTAAAGCTATCAGCCCATACTTTATTCTGTACATGTGATACAAATATAATTTGTTTAGTCTGTCACAAGTTACTCAAGCATGTGTTCCTCTGTGCTCCACACTACATAGGAAACTACAACCCAGCAATTTTCCGTACACGTATAAAGCAATGTAGCATGTCCCTTCGTAAAGCTATGTTCCTCTGCACCAAACTGTGCAAGAGTTTACATTATGGCCACTTAGACATGTGTTTGGTATAGTGTGATGTGAGGGTGTATTAAGACAAAGTCCCACCAAAAAACACAGGGTTTTATTTATGAAGGCCTGCAACACTTTTACGTGGCAGTTGCATACATTTTTTGTAACGCTGCAGCAGCATAAATAATGTGCCACGTTGCGCCATATTTACAAAGTGAGGCTTAGAAGCAGATGCATCACTTTGTAAACCCTTGCGCTAAATTATACCTGCATATGGTATAATGTATGCACGGTGGGCGTACCCACATAGGAAGGGGTCATAGAAGTGGCGCAGGGAAATCTATGAGCTTTCACTACAAAACTTCTAGGACTCTACTACATCAACATCTTATACCCGCCTCACAGCAGGCGTGAGACTGATGCAGGCCCTTTCACATGGGGCTTGCCCCATGTGAAAGGACAGATTGCAGGAGTCGAGTCTGTTTTCAGACACACCCCTGCTATGCGCCACTTTTGCGCCTACAGTTCAGTGAGAAATACTGACGTCTCTGTAACACCTTGAGACATGTTGCACCATACATTAAATACAAAGCATCCATCCTGTCGCAAGGAGGGCGCAGAGAAAACTCTTGCATCGCTGTTTTTACTCAGTGATGCAACAGTTTTCATAGTTGGAACACACAGTAATCAGTGGCACCAGCTTAAGACACAGAATCCCAGCCACACTGTTCAAAGCAATGATGGAAACAGTCCAGCGATGGCTACTGAGAGCACCAGCATCAGCATCACATGGAATTTTTTTAACTAAAATACATGCGGAGAAGGTATATAGAAGGATATGCAAAGGGTGGTGCATTGGGTGGGTTGGCTGAATTGGCCACACTTGAGGGGATCATCAGGGAAGGGAGAATGGAATCTGGCACATTGGGGGTTTTAGGTTTGGGTTGCTTTCAGTTGCAGGTCTGGAGAAAGTGTAGATATGGGAGGCCTTTCGTTAATGCTGCTTCTTAAGGCATTAAAAGGTGGAGAGGTGGCTTCAGGTGTTTGCCACTCTCACCCAGTGTTCAATGTCACCAGTCAGTGCAGCTGGACCCCTCCTCTTAGCATGCTTAATTATGCATTTCTAGGAGATAGATTTGTGACGGGATTGGAAGTCGCAGAGGCATTTACGTCATACTATGACGATATGTACACTTCCACAGTGACGCCCACCAAAGCAGACTGCTTAGGCCTCCTTAGGGATATCAAACTGTCAGGCCTCTCGATGGGGGGAAAGGAATAGCTTAGTAAAAGATCTGACGGTGGAGGAGATAGCCCTAGCCGCCCGTGCATTGAGTTCAGGGAAGGCATCAGGTCCAAACCATCTCCCGGTAGAATTGTATAAGTGTATGCCTGAGAAGACGATGCCTCACGTCCTATTGATGTTTCAAGAAGGCGAACAGATAGGGAGGCTGCCACATGATCAGCGGACAGCAATGATGGTTGTCATAACCAAGGATTGTAAGCCTTCAATGTGTTGTGGGTCATACCGACCAATATCACTGCTCAACTTTGAACTGAAGGTGCTAGCAAAGGTCCTGGTGACGTGGCTGAATGCGGTTCCAACATCTCTGGTGCACCAGGATAAGTGTGGTTTTATGCCGCATATGGGGCACCATATTTAATCTCCGCAGATTATTCGGAATCCTTCATGTAATGGACCAGCCTCCTTTGGTGCTTCGGAACATTGTTTATTGGGTTGATAAAACTGCTGTATGAGCAACCGCTGGCCAGAGTGAGGGTAAATGCAACAGTCTCCAGAGAATTCCCTCTACAGAAAGGGACTAGACAGGGTTGTCCTCTATCCCAGACTTTATTTGCCCAGGCTCTTGAACCATTGGCGGCATGGATCCGGCAAGATCCCTTAATATGGGTTATCCCAGTAAGTGATGATTCATAAGACCATTTATCCTTGTATGCAGACGACATCCTGCTGTATGTACAGCGACTGAGGCACTCAATAGACTGAACTCTGCAGATATTTCGCATTTTCTGAGATTTCTCAGTAAACAGGAACAACTGGGATAAGTCCCTACTCTTTACGTTGGCAGGGGCATCCCTAAACAAAACCTCTTGGAGCTAGTAGGGTCAAGTACCTTGGGATGCATATAACGAGAAATAAACAAGATTTCTGTGATCAGAACCTTTTGCCCCAACTGACCAGGTTTCGAGAGGAAGCCCAGAGATGGGGGCAATTACCGCTGACTTTGATGGGTCGAACGGCACTATTCCAAATGATGACACTCCCAAGGTTGTCATATGTCCTGCAGAATTCACCCTATTGGATTTCGATTAAATTCTTTAATTTAATAGAGGTGGAGCTGCGCTTGCTGCTGTGGAATGGAGGGGCATCACGAATAGCACTCCTTAAATTGCAGAGGGGCGTCTGTGATGGGGGCTTGGCGTGAAACTATATTACTGGGCATCCCAGCTAGTGGTGGTGAATGGCTGAGCATTGAGAGACCGGATGGAGCCAGCGTACAGCGTTGATAGATTATAAATGGGAAACAGGGGATATAGCTACCTACTTAACGATAAGAAGGGAACCAAGGACCTGCTGGCACACACACAGTGACCAAAATTTGGTGGGAAGAAGCAAAATACCTGTGGGGGGCAACAGACTGACAGAGATTACCCAACTGGCGAAGTGTGCAATTTGAGTGGTTTTTCCAAATGGGAACTACTGGTGCTGGAAAATTTGGGAGATGTCTGGAGTGGCTGATATTCCAGATCCTCCAACAAGAGTATGAAATGGGCCCGGGAGAGTCTCTGCACTACCCACAGCTGGGACAGCTGGGACATGCGTTACGTATGCATATCAGGGAAGGGGAGGAGCTGGTGGACGCGTTCCCATTAGAGGACAGGCTGTTAACAGATCCCCTAGTAGAACAGGCTATCTCGTTAATATATAAAAAACTAGTGAATAATGCACCAGACTCCCTGTGACCACTGCAAACAGCCTAAGAGGGGGAAAGTAGGCACACTGGAAGATTCAGGTTGGGTGGAGACCGTACAAAGCCCCAGGGAAGTTGCAATAAGATCCCATTTCCACCTAATTCAACTCAAGGTTCTCCACAGAGTATACCGCTCCCGGGGACTGCTGAGCCGACTAGGCAAGGCAGACTCCTCCCTATGCCACTGGCGGTGCGGCCAAGAGGGTACATTCTATCATCTCATCTGGAAGTGCCACGCAACTCAGAAATATTGGGGCAGAGTTAGAGACATCATGTCACAAGTGACGGGGTTGTAGGTCCCGTTGGTGCCACAATGGTTCTTACTGGGTATAGTAGGGGAGAAGGACTGGCCTAGATACACCAAAATATGGCTGGCTTTGGGAGGGGTGGTGGGCAAGTGCAACCTGGTCAGGGTTATTGGGGCAAAGGCACTACCAAGGTCAGAGACTGGCAAACATATATGGATTGGTGCTGGTCAGCAGACCGTACAATCTATCAAAGTAGGGTCTGTCCTGAAAAGTGGGAGAAAAACAAGGCTCCATGGCGGGGCTTCTGAGGGCTGTGAGAGGGTTCGGAACTTGCATGCTGAGCACTGTATCTCCTATGTAATACCCTCTAAGATAACTTAGGGCCAGATGTAGGCTTTTACCGGTCGGTAACGGCCGAAATCTGCCGTTACTGACCGCTAATAGCCTTTTCCTATGTAGGTGTCATATTTACCAATTCGGTAAATAACAAATCGGTATTTACCGATTCGGAATGATCATTTACCGATTCGGTATTTACCGAATCGGTAAATGAGATGTAGGAAGCACTTTAAAGAGTGCTTTTGTGCTTTAAGGATTCGTTATTTACCACCAACTATTGGTTGGTGGTAAATAAGGAATTCCTGTGTAAATGCAAATATGTGCATTTACACCTGTGCATTTACACCTGTGACATTCATTCCTATGGGCCTTCAGGCCCATAGGAATGAATGGCAAATACCGAATCGGTAATTACCGATTCGATAAATCCCGAATCTTACCGATTCGGTATTTTTTACCGAATTATTATCTACATTGCAATTACCTATTCGAAAATACCGAATCGGTAAAATTCGGTAATTTACAATGTAGCCCAAAATGACCTGGTTTCAAACTTGCATGTGAAATCTGCTAGATCTGTCCATGCTGGGTTCCCAGAGAGGAGATCACAGTATCCGAGCAAGGGGCCCATGTCTCTGCACACTCTGTTCTGACTATCAGGTTTAGAGGGGATTTGGAGACCCAAATGTTCTAAAGCGCTTGTTCAGAGTTAGTACTGCAAAAGGGGTTCAGCCAAAACTGCCATGGGGGTGGAGGGGGCTTTTTAGGGGCAGAGAATCTTCCATATGCCCCTGAACCGGCTATGCTCAGCAACACTTATTTCTAGATTTAGTTGTAAACAAGTCTGCCTTCTTCCTTCTTAAGAGAAAAAAAACAAAGGAATAGAGAGGCAACAATAAGAGTATTTGCACAGTTCTTCGAAACTCTGAAACAAAATGAAAGTCCTTCAGTGATATAAAAGATCACTTTTAATACATCCTTTAGGATATTCCGGATATAAGATGATCGGACAGACAGCCAACACATTTCGCCCAGGTTGGGCTTCCTCCGGGCTGTAAACATAACATTAATGTAGTCAGGACACATATTCCATGATCTTAAGAGGCAACTTACATGGAAAGTGCACTAGATGGCACCACACTCCATATTTTCACTTTCTCTGAAGTACATTTTTCAAATACTTCGAAACAGATGTTCATAGCATCTGACACAAACTGGAAAATCATCCTGATGTATTTATTGTGAAAAGCATAAGTTAACGTCAAGAGGCATTTAGGGGGGTGGTTGTTCTTACTCAATATTAAAGCCTTAAAAGAGGTGTGTATTTGGTTGCATGGAACTTTAAAAATTTCCAGAGTAGACAAGGGTTTTGGCAGTGACATAAAAAACCTTAGAGACAGAAGATTTGCAGTAATAATCCTTGTAAGGCCCTCATAAGAGAGATACTATTTTGCTTTGCCAACTGTAATTTGTATAAGTTTGTAAATTTCTGACAGTATTCTTGATGGATGCCTTGTTAGAAAGCTTATGCTCAGTATAGTAGGCCTTAGTTGAGCATGATAACAAACCAACAATAAAGGATACAGGCCTGATTGTTTCACTGGGAAAAGATATATCAGATGTCACAGGCCTGATCTGTTTATTCTTAGAAGGTGTGAATAAACCTTGTTTATTTATTGTGAAAAGCATTTGCTGAAAGCAGTAGGTATTTAAGGTGAAATGTCATCACACCGTATTACAGTCCATAGACAGATATTTTGTTACATGCATTCTCACAGATTGCTATTTTCACTGTGATAATCTTTGTTTGGCCCAGGGGTGAGGTGATGCTATTGCCTAACTCCCAGGACATATTGTTTGGGTTAAAAGGCAACACTTTTTCATGTTTAATTTGTCCACTGGGCAAGTAGCCTCCCTCACCCCAGCATTAACTCTTTGGCTGCCATTTTACAGTACCAAAGTACAGATCCGTGAAAGATGATTGCCCACAATAAAGGCACAATTTGTATCCACATATGTTCAAACTTATATACATGGTTCATTCATGCAAACCTTTAGCATAAAGATGAACGGAAGTGGAGTGAAAGTTATTCCTGTATACAAATGTGTCCAAAAGTGTACAAAATGTAACAATTTCAGGCTACTAGTGTTCTTAGAATGATCCCTGTTTATAAGCAATAATATAGAGAAGTCTGAAAGTGATATTGGGGATAATGTGCTTTCAAAATAAAAATGCAGTTTGAGAAAACAAAAGGTTTGGAATTCTGCTGTGCAACTTCAGTTATCATATCTCTGAAGAATCGTTAAGTAAAACATGTTAGATGCAAGCTAATATTTGGAGAAAAAAAGAATGGTAATTCAGTGTCAAATCACTATGGGCAACATGAGACTAATTTAGCACAAATGTACACTCACTAATTTGTGCCCTTAAATGCATCTGAGAAGCATCCACCTAGTAAACTTTTATGAATTTTACTTTTGCATGAGCAAATACACAAGTGTATATTTGCTCATCCGAAAATCTGCTTGGTGATTGCAAATTCACTTTCTCCAGATCCTATGTATTCCCTCCCTGGAAAAGGGTTTACAACTGTCCCTTGTCAGGAGTAAATTCCAGCCTTTTTCATAGTAGAAAGGGATTGTAGATGAGTTAGTGAATACCACTAAACATGTATGTTTTTGGGAGCGCACTGACTCACAGGGTATTCCATACTGAGAACTACAGCGTACTGCCTCTTTCCTACCTGCATCGTAGAAAGGTGGCAAAATCAATCAATCAATCATACAATTTGTAAAGCGCACTACTCACCTGTGAGGGTCTCAAGGCGCTGGGGTGGGGAATGCTGCCAATGCTCGAAACGCCAGGACTTGAGGAGTTTTCTGAAGGTCAGCAGGTCTTGGGTCTGCTGTAGGTGGATGGGGAGGGTGTTTCAGGTCTTGGCGGCGTGGTGGGAGAACAATCTGCCGCCGGAGGTCGCTCTTTGGAAGCGGGGGACTGTGGCGAGGGCGAGGTCGGCGGAGCGGAGCGGAGCGGAGCGGAGCTGGCGGGTGGTGGTGTAGAAGCTGAGTTGTCTGTTGAGGTACGTTGGTCCAGTGTTGTGGAGAGCCTCGTGTGTGTGGGTGAGGAGCTTGAAGGTTATCCTCTTGTTGACCGGGAGCCAGTGCAGGTCTCTCAGGTGGGTTGTGATGAGGCTGCTGTGAGGGATGTCGAGGATCAGGCGTGCAGAGGCGTTCTGGATGCATTGGAGCTGTCTCAGGAGTTTGGCCAAGGCTCCTGTGCTGTCGGTAACATCGGGTTTCAAAAATGAGTAAGCGCAAGGGAGTGGTGGGGACCCTGGACAACTTCATTGTTAGGCCAGAATCAATGCTTAATCACGAGATACAACTAACCAAGAGGCGCCTTTCTCTTGACCCACTAACTCTGCGGCGCTCTTCTTTGGGACATATCACGCAGTGTAAAACCCCTCATACTTAATCGACTACCGTCTCTCACGGCCCGGTGGACCAACCAGCGAAACAAAGGAGAGGAGAGGGAGTGGGTTCTCTAAAACCTAAACCTAAACAACAGAAATTGCCCCGGCGTGTAAAAAATGTAATGACTAGTACCTATTCACTTGGTAAGCAAACTGAAGCTCCCTCTCCTGTTCTTTCTCACAGTGTATTAGTGCACACTGCCTCAAATACTTCTGGAAAGACAGCCCATGATAACGTTCAAATGTATTTTAAAGAGCTATTAAATAACAGCCTGGTGTTGGTAAAAGGTCGTCTGGATCACATGGATATCACACTGACTGCATTGACTGATAAATTAGCAATCTCACAGTCCACGCCTAACTTAGTGGAGGGTGTGGGCATAGCTGCTTCAGTCGCATCTGCTGTTTCTGTATCTAATGACGTACTTAATAATGTTGTTTCTGCCTCACTAAATAAAATGTTGACTAGGGTTACTGCCATTGAGGATCTAATAAGATTAGGGCAGAGAATTACCCCCAGCATTTTTTTGAATACACCCTTACACTTTGTATGGGATGAAGGAACGGTAGCCCCCACTGTGATAAATGAATCCGTACATATTGTAGATAATGTGCCAGAAAGTTCTAGGGGTTGCAGTAGCTCCTCGCTTAGAGGTGCCCTGACTCTTAATAATTTAAGAGAAACTCAGCCCATATCCATTTCCCGTGTATCCTCTACAGCTAGGCAGGACATTAATCTGAATCTACCCCCGGAAGCTACCCCATATATCATAATTTTGGCCAATGCACCCCAGCTCCCTCTCACGGTTAATGAAACGTGGGAGGGACTGAGAAAGAAGCCTCTCTGTTGGTTCGGAACAAAAACAGGGCTTACAGAGGTTTTTTTTGGCGAGTTTAAAATGGTAAGACATGTAAGCTGGGTGGGGAATAGTGATAAAAAGCTTCCTGGTGACAGTAGTGTCCTTACATTTAGATCACCTAAATTGGTACAGGAGATCTTACGTAGACTTGGTAATGATGTTATTATTAATGTTAGGATTTATTCCACTTTCCAGCCCTAGTCTTGTCTCTGTGTCTATGTATGGGCGGGTTTACTAGATCGTGGCTTGCCCTTTAAATAGAAACCGGTTGCATTGGTCAGGTGCTTGGTTTCTTTCCTTGTCGGGTATCACTAACCTGCCTTGTTCTGCACTTCTGGACCGTTTTTTTGTTTTTTTTCGTCAATTTGGGTGCTGGGTGTCGTTAGGTTACGCCCTTTTGTGGTTCCTGATGCCTGCAAGAGGAGTCTGGTAGCGGCTGCGGAGACCTTCGCGGCGTTTTGGGACCAAGGAGAACAATGGATGGACGCGCGGCAGCGTGTACAGGCTGGGGGCATTTCCGGGATTGTGTAATTGCTCCGCATCGTTGTGCGGAGATTTGAAGCGAAATACGGAACGCACTGTCGGATGACAGCGTTCTTGGGTTTAGGCTTGATTTTTAGGATTATCGGGAGAACGGACATCGTTTTCTTCTTTTAGGGCCTGGTCTATTTAATTAATTGGGCTCAATAAGTTAAGCGAGGGTTTTTTTTTTATGCCTATGGCTTGTTCCCCTCGTGTAATTACGTTCAAGATCAAGACAAACGGAGAGGGAGTGATCCAGCGGCCTATAGAAAATATATCATAAACAACGCTACCCAACTTCATAACCTATAAACAAAATTCTACACTAACTTATGGACCCATTTATAAACATGACATATTTGGGCCTACTGAATCAGGTGGTCAGATTAAATCTATATACACCCTATTTACAAACTATATACATTTTTATACATCTGCGGAAAGAATGTTGTCATTATAACAAATCCTAACTATTTAAACGACCACCATTGGCGATGGGATCTAGCTAATAGTAACCTGCACTTCCGAATAATCAAGACCAGCTTGTTTGTCAAAAGTAAGATTTTATTAACTAATTTATGGTATTTCAAAAAGTAATTTTATAAATGCAATTTTATTAGCATTAAAGTAAGCATAATTGAAAAGAATCATGAGAAAAATACAGTTTAAGTAAGTGAATCAAAATTTAAGTAAGAATTTTAAAGTTTAGCATTTCTAAAGCCTAAGTCCCTAGCTAAGCTAGATAAATGGAAAATAAAGTAAAGTTCTTTGAGGTTTCTTACGTGCTCCACGCAAAGTCCAGCAGCACTTCACCCTCATCGGAAAGTCAGAAAGCAGCAGCCAGCCCATCCCTAAGGGCATGACTTTTTATACCTTTCTAAGCTAACTAATCTAAGTAAAGGAAAGTTTTTCAGAAAACCACGATGTCCCATTGGTTGAGAGTGACAAGTGACATGTCACCCACATTTCAAAACTTCCATTAGGTCACATTTCTTAAGGACCATTGTCTTTTCCAAACGTGACTAGGAGCTTCCTTGGTTTGCAACAATTGTAAATCAATGTTCTCGCAGCGTTCATTACACTTCCGCGGGTGCCAAGTTAGAACTGACAAAATTGTTCTTTTCCACCGGTTTATGACCTTGGCCACGTCCGACAAAATGATGACAGCACATCAGATTTGCTCAGTGAATGCAGCTTTGACGAACACTTTTTCAGAATGGGCTTCTCGTGACTTTTGCAGAAGTAAAATTCAGCTTTTTAGCAAACTCGAGCAAACTAGGCCCAAAAGCAGGCAACTTATGCTTTCTAGTATAAAACAAACACAAGAAAAGTATTAATGTAAGAAATAATGTTGATTCTGTAACCACCCTTCGTTTTCTAAATGATTAACCCTCCCAATTAGTCTAATGTTACCTAGCAATTGCAACAATTAAAGCAGCATTTTATATCTACCAGTCTTCATGAAATCCATGAAACCTTATGTGCACCTAGAATAGTAGAAATGACACCACATAGACAAGGAAAGCAAAATAAGCACATGCCTCTTTTAGGTTTGCTGCAGTTAGTAATGACAAAAACGAAAACAACAAATTATTTTATTATTTTGCACGAACAAAAAGATGCAACACTTATGCACGTTTATGAGCACACATGTTAGTCCCCCCATGTGTAAAGTTTAATCTAGATTGTATTAGCACAACACATCACAAATCATTAATTTTATTATTCATGTTATGGAAATGTGACTTTGCGAGTTTAAACAGAATTCTGTTTTCTATCTCGCTCCATCAACTCCCTCATCTGGTGATTAACAAATCCCCACACCACCACCCAAAATTTGGTAATTTAAACTTCCGAGAAAATGATTCAAATTCATTCGAGTCAGTAACCCTAAAAACCTGTGTCTGCAAAATCCTCGGAATTGGCATAGCGTTCTCTATGTAACTCCTGTAACTCAATCTCCCTTTCTTCTTCATTTTTGAGTTTATAAATCCTTCTCTTTTCTTTCAACTGTTTCTTTCTCTTATGCAACAAACAACCTATTTTCGTCAAAATAAAAATGAATATTATTATAATCAAAGGTGCCAAAATCTTGCCAAGAATTGAACTTCCAATATCACGAAACCAATTTTTAATTGCTTGGAATCTTTTTGAAAGTTTCCCTGTAAAATCATCTTCTTCTAAAGGAATTATCTCTGAATGTATCTGTGTAATGTTCTTAATGTACATCTCAATATTCTTACTTTCATCAGGTATATATGTGCAACAATGTTGTACATGCAATATGCCACAGACTCCTCCCTCTTTTGCTAGGAGTATATCTAAAGCAAGGCGATCTTGAATCACCATTGATCTGATTGCAATTACTTCAACATTCACTAATTGGAATCCATCAGCTGTGTCTGTTGATAATCTATCAACAATTGTGGACAATTTTCTAATTCTCCCTGCATTTAGGGTTATACCAACAAAAGGTATTACTGCTTGAAAAATATCTCCCAGAACTTCTGTGAAAGTTTCTCTTTTGACTCTATTTACATAATTATGAATTTTGAACAATCCTTCTGAATCTCTGTCAACATGAAACACTTTAGGAAAAACAATTCCCACATAACAAGTTCCATACCAGTGGTCTGGAAGGTTGTAGTAGGCTTTGTCACCACAAACAAAATAAATCCCAGGAAAGATTGGATCTTTTCCACCTTTAAATCCCCAACCTCCCAAAATCTGATAAGTATCTTCACAGTTACTTGCACCTACAAAATAATTATCAAAAAGTGTATTATCTCTTCTAATGCAAAGCTTTCCACTAACTGGTTTATCTATGTGAATTGCAACATTTTCAAGCATTTTGCCATTTAACTTCTCATCTTCTTTCTGCCAGAACCTGGACTTTAGTCTGCTTGACTAATTCATTTCTTTTATAAATTGCTCTCCTTTCCTCAACCAAGTTCAAAAATTTCTTTCCCTCAGCACTTAATTTACAGGTTAGATTATTCTTGTAAGCATACTCATAAGTGAGTTCATTAGTAACAAGGAAAAATTCCCTCATCTGTTTAGCTTTCTTATGCTTATTTAAAGCACCCTCAATCTTTATATTTGCAAAAATCTCGTCAAAATCTGAATAGTAATATTCTAAGCGTCCAGTTTGATAAAATAAGCTAGTTAACACACTACATGTTACACCATATGTAAGAGGAAGCATATTGTATGTCACTCCCTCAGAAACAGAAGCAGGTAACTTTACGCACACATAACAATCCTTTGCGTCCATTACCTTTACATATTCACTCAAAAGCTTTGTGAATGTATTGCTTGAAAAATCACTAATAGTTTTATCTTGATGAATGTTAGGCTGATGATCAATAACTTTTGCAGATGCACTATGTTTAGTTTGACTAACTAAAGCTTTGTTTGTTATGTTAACTTTGTGTAATTCTCTGTTCATCTCCAAAGGGATAATCACAGCTAAAACTAACCAGAGCAGAATTAAAATGAGCAAACACACCAGAGTCATCTTACAGCATCTCTTGAAAACAGAACACCTTGAAGTGCTCTCCTTAACATAAGGCATTTTTGGTTAGCTTTTTCTCAAAATAAAAACAAAATTTATTTTAAATTTTCTAAGAAACAAACTAAATATTTATTCATACCCCCCTTTTAAAATAATTTTTTTTTTTTTTTTTTTTTAAAACCCTAAACAAGATTTCTTCGACCTTATGTCATACATAAGTTTTCTTCAACTAAACAGTTTTTCTTCGACCTTATGTCAGCTAACAAAATTTCTTCAGCCTTTTGCCAAATTAAAATTTCTGTACTTCAATCATTGTCACTAATTTCTTCGATTTCATCTTCTTCACTACTACCATAAATGTCAATTACAGGTGGAATTACTAAATAAGTCCACTCAGGAGACTTGTATTTCTGGCCTTATTATCCTTTTTCCTTTTCTCGACACTACTTCAATTTTTCTTCCAACTCCAACTTCTTTTCCAGGACTCTTTTGACTACTGATTTCTTCAACTTGCTCTTTAGGTTTCTTGATCAACCTGACTCTCAATCTTCCACCAGGCCAGTAGTCTGCTTTTCTCACATATTTCTTCTTTGGTTCAGAAGCATTTGATTCTGACTTCCAAGCCCTTTTCTTTCTGTTTTCACTTTCACCATCCACGTCACTTTCTTCAGTTTCGTAGTCTGAAATTTCAATCGACTCAGGAATTTCTCTATTCGGCAGTTTCACTCCTTCAGGAACACCACTTTGTTTTCCAATACTGGTACTTGGTAATTCGTCTTCGTCTTCTTCTTCAATTACCTCCAACTTCCCAGATTTTGGATTTCTGTTCCTTACTTCAGAGCTTGACTTCTGCTTTTCGATACTCTCCTGGTCTGAAACTTCTTTCTGTTCCGCTTCTCTGTTTTCAACAGAACTAACTGAATCCTCAGTTTTCTTTCCTTTTAACAGATTCTCTTCACCTTCAGAATCTATTTCAATAATTTCCAAGTCTTTTCTTGTTAATTTACCATTCACAGGCACAGGTTCCAGATGTCGACTTTCCTGTCGATCTTCAGAATCTGGATTTGTTTCACCTTCCACTTCAGAATCAGAATCATCTGTAGTATCACTTTCAATATCAGAACTTTCAGGAGTTGGTACTGGAATAGTATGACTAGGATGAATCCAACGTTTCAATCCCTTGCATTTTACTGCATTAGTAGTGATCAGAATTATTTGCCTAGGCTTCTGCCACCTAGGAGCCAGACAATTTCTTCTCCGATGTACTTTTGTTCTGACCCAATCACCAGGCCTCAGATCATGTGTCAAAACCTTTTCATTTGATTGTGCTTCAGTTCCCACCTGATTAGACACAGAAGTCACTATATCAGATAACCATTTACAGTAATCCAAAATAGCACTGTCATTTATGCTCAACAGTTTACCTACAGGTACAAAAGCTTGCCTCATAACTCTTCCCATTAAAATTTCATGAGGACTCAAACCTGTCTTTTTATCTGGTGTACTTCTCAATGACATTAAAACAAGTGGAAGAGCATCTGTCCACTTTACACCTGTTTCAAGACACATTTTTCCAATCCTGTTTTTAATTGTTCCATTAATTTGTTCAACTACCCCAGATGCCTCTGGTCTGTATGCACAGTGTATCTTCTGCTCAATGCTCAAGGCTTCACAAATTAACTTCATCAATTTGTTATCAAAATGGCTTCCTCCATCACTCTCAATAGTGACTGGAAAACCGTACCTTGGGATAATTTCTCTGAGCAGCAGTTTTGCTACTGTAATTGAATCACAATGTCGTGTAGGAAATGCTTCTACCCATCTTGAAAATAAACAAACAATCACAAGAACATATTTTAAGCAATTGTGTAAGGGCATTTCAATGAAATCCATCTGTAACCTGGTAAAAGGACCACTCTCTCGACCAATTACTCCTGTCCCCACCACTGATTTTCGGTTTGGATTCATTTGTTGGCATGATAAACACCTTTGACAAAAAGATTCTGCAATTGTTCTAAATTTAGTATTGAACCAAGTCTCTCGGAAAAGTCTGATCATAGAATCTCTTCCAAGATGAGCTGGACCATGATATAATCTGGCCATGTCAGCAATCAAGCAATTTGGTAAGACTACTCTGCCATCTTTGTAAACCCACACTCCATCTTCATCACGTGGTCTACAATCTGATCTTAACCACAGATCTTTTTCCTCATCATCTGCTTCATTTTGTAAATCCCTAATCTCATGCCATGTTTCTACAACTGTTGTTAGCATTAATGAATTTGAATCAGATTCTTTACTCTTTTCCCGATTGTATGCACATCCTTTTCTTGCGCAGTATTTTGCTGTTTCATCTGCATATGCATTGCCTTTTGAGATATAATCCACTCCTTTAGTGTGCGCTGCACACTTGACAATTGCGATTTCTTTCGGTAATTGTATTGCTTCAATTAATCTTCTAATGAAAACTGCATTTTTAATTGGTGACCCTGCTGATGTCATATAGCCTCTCTGAGACCAGAGTTGTCCATAATCATGCACAACTCCATACCCATACTGACTATCAGTAATGATGGTAACTCTTATATCTTTTGATATTTCACATGCACGAATCAAAGCAATCAATTCAGCCACTTGTGCTGAACGAATTCCTTCAAGACATGATGCTTCTTCAACATCTGCAACTGTACAGACAGAATATGATGCTTTTAAAACACCTCCCTCTGTCCTCAGACAGGAGCCATCCACAAAGTAGACAACATCTGATTCAGATAAAGGTCTATCTTTGATGTCTTGTCTTGGTTTAGTGAAAAATTCCATAACATCTAAACATTCATGTTCTATTTCAGTGTCATCAATAATCTCAGAATCAGGCAGTAATGTAGAAGGATTCAGATTTAAACATCTTGAAATCGAAACATTATCTGCCCCTAGTATGATTTTCTCATACTTTGTCAATCTGCTGCTTGTCAAATGCTGAGTTTTACCTCTTGTCAGTAATATTTCAACTGAATGAGGGACAACAACTTTCACAGGAAATCCCATAATAATTCCTTCACTCTGCTCAAGACTGATACTTGTAGCTGCAACTGCTTTAAAACAACCTGGTAATGCTTTTGCAACAGGATCAAGAACTGCAGAGAAGTATGCAATAGGTTTCTTTAAATTTCCATGTCTCTGAATCAACACAGACAATGCACATCCTTCTCTCTCACTGCAATACAGTTCAAAATCTTTCTCATAATTTGGCATACCTAAAGCAGGAGATTGGCATAAACTCTTTTTCAAGTTCTCAAAAGATTCCATCTCAGCTTCGTTGAGAATAATTGGATCTTTTACATCAGATTTTGTCAGTCTTTGTAGTGGTTTCGCAATTACTGAGAATCCACTTATCCATTGTCGACAGTAACCAACCATTCCCAAGAACATTCTGACCTGTCTCTGTGTCCTTGGAGGTTGCATTGCTTGAATCATTTTAATTCTCTCAACTGTCACTTGTCTTTTTCCCTTTGCAATTCTGTGACCTAGATATTTTACTTCTTGTTTGCAAAACTGTAATTTTGCTGGGGACACTTTATGTCCCTCTTCTGCAAGGCGATTCAACAGTATTATTGTATCTGTCACACAATTTTCTCTTGTCTTAGCAGCTATCAACAAATCGTCGATATACTGCACCAACGTAGACCTACCAGGTAAGTCTAGGTTTTCCAAAGACCTTTTTAACAATTCATTAAATATTGAAGGACTTTCTGTATAGCCCTGAGGGATTCTACACCATCCGAGGGTCTTACCTTGGAATCTGAAAGCAAAGATTTCATAACTGTCTGGATGTAAAGGAACAGTAAAGAATGCATTGCAAAGATCAATGACAGTATACCATTCAGCATCATGTGGAATTTGGTATAGAATCACTGCTGGATTTGGAACCACAGGGCAACATGGAACAACAATCTGATTAACCTTTCTCAAATCTTGTACAATCCTAAATGTTCCATTTGACTTTTTAATTCCCATAATTGGTGAATTACAAGGACTACTCTCCATTTCTTTTAATACACCTTGTTTGAGGAATTTTTCAATTACAGGCATAACACCTTCAATTGTTTCTGCTTTCATTTTATACTGTGGAATGTTAGGAAATTCTATTCCTTGTTTCAATGTAATTTTTACTGGATCTACATTTTTCATCAGACCCATCTCATTCCCAGTAAAATCCCATATTTCAGATTTCACTGTTTCCTTGAGTTCTTCAGGTAAATCTTTCTTTTCAAATGCAGGAAACAATTTTGTTTCATCTGTTTCCATCAGCATCATTGTCATCCTGTACAGACCATCTTCCTCCATTGTTTGTAACTCAACCCCATCAGGAGAACAATATATTCTGCAATTCATTTTACACAGAATGTCTCTGCCTAATAAATTTACTGGACTACTATTACAAACCACAAATCTGTGTTTGTCTCTGTAATTTCCAATTTCAACTGGAACTGGATCAGTCAAATCAGTTTTAATTTGTTGATTGCTTACTCCAACAACTTGGATGGTATCCCCAGAGAGAGGTAGGTTTTCAATTTCCACTGATCTAACAGTAGAACGGGTAGCACCAGTGTCCACTAGAAAAGTGATGTCTACATCATTAACTTTCCCGTTTACAAATGGACCAGACTGGTCAACCTCAAGAGTGGCTCCAACAACACACTCTTCCTCCTCTCCCGGGCACCGTCAGCAATAATCATCAGAATCACTGTCTTGGCTTTCTGTTAACAAAAATTGTTGTGAAGCATTTTGCATTTGTACCCTTTGCTGCTTTTGCTGTTTTTGTGGTTTTATCACCTGTTCATTTCCCTGAAATCCCACACTTGAATTATATTTTTGAACCCCCCCACAATTCGGAAATGGTGGTTGTGGCAATTGATCCTGACGGTTATTCACCTGTTGCTGCAACTGTCGTTGAATGTTTAACTCGTTTAACCCCTGTTGCATCTGTAGCTGTTGCTGCAGGTCAACACCATTCTGCATCTGTGGATTCAATAAGGGATTCTTTAAATTTTTAGGAGGTTTAGGACACTCGTCTCTCCAATGTCCAAATTCGCCACAATTAAAACAAGGTAATCTTTGTTTCATTTCCTCAATCTTTGGGCTAAATTTTTTCGGAAAAATATTACCTTTAAGTTTTCCTTGTATCTGGTTCGCGTTTCCAGTTTGAACAAAATTTGTGTTCTTATTACCCATGCTGGCAATTTGTTGCTCAGCCACCTTTACCTGAGCCCACATGGCTTTCTCTTTGAGCTTCCTTTGTCTCACCTCCAACTCATCACTGCAATATTTAGCTTTTCTCAGAATGTCATCCACAGAAAGTGATTGCCATCCTACAATGCTATTCCTGATCATGTCTGCAATTTCAGGTTTCAGGCCATAAACAAATCTATAGACAAAATGACTTTTTCATCCAGTTTTTCATAGCCACTGTATTGTTTAAAAATTAACAGTAACCTCTCATAAAATGAATGAACTGATTCTTTTGTTTCCTGATTTGTCCTTTCTATTTTAACCCAATCAACTTCTTTGGGTGGAATTTTGTTTTTCATCCAAACAATCACCTTTTCATAAAAATCCATTACAAGAGGATTCGGAGCACCAGTTTCTTTGATTCGTTCAGGTTCTGTTTTTGGCCAACTTATTGATATTTTGCATTCTGTCCAAAGATCTGATGGGACGACAATGTCGAAAAATCCATCTAAATCAATCCACAGAACTTTTGAGACTTTGATAAACCTATCCACTTGTCTATACCATTCTATTGGTTTCTCCCTCAATTTTGGAAAGTCATTTGTGAATAGCAGTATGTCCTGTCTTGACCAAGGGACATGAACATATCCTCCACCTGCAATCTCTCTCATTGGAAATTGTTTTGACAATTTTTCCAATTTCTCCTCTTCCTTCTTTTTCGTCCATTTCACTCTCCACTTATTGAGTTCTCCCAGCTTTTTGATGTAAACAATCAAATCTTTTATATGCAATATTCTTCCCATTGAGTTCAAACTCTCAATGTCATTTTCTGAAAAGTCTAATCTGTAATGTTTTGCAAAATTCTTTTGTTTACTCACATCGATTTTAAGTTCAGTTGCTAGTTCCTCTAACTGATCATATTTATTCTTTGTTTTCCACTGAATACTTTTACAAATGAACAGTAGTTCATAATCTCGATAGTAATTTAAACTATCAGGACCAATAGTTCCAATTATTAATTCTTCAATATTTGCTTTCAATTTAGCCACATCAAGTTTCGGTGTGGTTACCCTAGCTTCAGGACTCCCTACATCTGATATAGCACCCATTGGTGTTTTTGGAGATAAATCCTCATTAAAGGTTAAATCTGGCATTCTTGATCTCGAAGAGTTTATTTCAGATATGTCTGAATAAAATTTTTCAGCAACTTTTTGAATTTCTGCATTTAAAGGAATAGTTAACCCTGTTTTGTTAGATTCTCTTTGGTCAAATACAGGTTGAATAGGACCAATCGTTACTGGAACTGTCACAGCTTCCATGCTTTTTGTCATTCGTCTAATTAATTCTTCCTTAGATCTTAAATATTCATCAGAATCAACAGCCTCAACATTTCTTGTCTCTCTTGCATAATCTTTTGGAGCTTCTCTTGCTCTTGGAGTCATTGAAAAATGTCTACCTTCATTCCGAACATTATCAAATTCTGGTCTTTTTGGAGTTTCAATAATTTCACAATTATTTGGATAAAGTTTTGGAGCTTCATTAATTGGAGGTGCACTCGGTGAAGTTTCTGTAGAAACCACCGTAGTAGACCATGATCTAGGAGGTCTCAGAGGCTGATTCTTTCTAGCTGTAGTGTATATTTCTTCCATAACTGCATCTTCAGATTCACTTTCTAAAGATTTCCCAGCAGGAGTACCCATAACCATTTCCTGAATTAAATACAATCCTTCACTCATGTTTCCCTGTCTCCACATTCGCAACCTGTCTTCGTGAGTATCTCTTCTCCAAGCAGGAGATTTAGAAGGTCTTTTAATTCCACTAGCTTCTCTTTGTAACTGATACATCTCATCTTCCCACTCAACTAAAGCTTCAAATTGAATTGGTCTCAGTTTTGGAATAAGAGCATTCATTTTCTCTCGTAAATTTCTCAGGACCTTTACATTAAATGAACCATCATCAGGCCAAGTTAAAACACCGTCGTTCTTTGTATAGCGTTTCCAGCTATCAAACCATAAAACAGTATGATATCCATATTCACCTTCCATGTACGCAGCAGGTGTTTTATACTTATGAAGTAATTTACCACCCCGTGTTTCGATTTTCTTGTCAGGTGAAAATAAATTTTTAAGTTTCTGAAATAATGTTGGCTTTTTCTCAACATGTTTAAAATGATAACTCATTTTTAAGAGTTAAATTTAATTCACAAAATCGTTCGTAAAATATTTCCGGGATGTTCCGCAAAGCAACCAATCCGTGCGCGAAACACACCAACAAGCCAATGACAGTTGAGCTACGTCACTTTTCTGCTCAACTAATAAAAAATGGAGTTTTTCTGAAGGACCAATCAGCTTACAGGTCGTCAGAGACTCAAGAACCAATCAGAGTACAGTTTATGACGTAAGTTACCCAATCCCAGCGCGGCTCTGTGACGTACACAGCAGCTGCGGTTTCTCGTTTCTCACTCCTAGCGCTTACCCCTCCTTCACAAAATCTTTTCACAGCGCCATTTTAAGAACACTTTTCAGTGTAAATTAATTCTTAAACAATGACAATAAGGACTCATCTGTTTGTTTCACTATTTAGGATAGTTTACATACATTCAAGTATCCACACTTCGGAATAGTCGGCGCTATTCACACTAAGGATAATTCTCAATTGTCAGTAGAGTAACTCTTACCCCACCCTTCTAACATGTAAAATTATGAACTCGTTTTCCTTTGAACGCACCGCGAAGTGACAGTTCGAAAGTTCCACTTGAACATAAATTACAAATCAAACTCGCACTTTCGCACGGAAAATTCCCTAAATTCAAACACACATGAAATCCGTACAGGACTCTCACCTGTTTATAGAAATCATGCACCGTCAGCAAAATAACGACGTTATCCGTACAGGACTCTCACCTGTTTATAGATATAAAACATGTATCCCTACAGGACTCTCACCTGTTTATAGATAATCATGCACCGACGCTACTTTACCCTTCAATCAAGCTCGAGTATACCTAATACTCTTATCACAGTGAGTTTTATGGAAGGCGCTTTGTCCCTATTCTCATGCTGCTCTAATTTCTTAGATAACTCTCACTATTCAAGATTCACACCTAGCCCTAACACTGTGCTGCACGGCGACAACACTTGTGGTACACGGCGATACCACTTGTGATACTCGGCGATATCACTGCAAACAGAACAGATGACTTGCGTGACTAATTTCTTGTCACACAATCTATACCGGTATAGCTTACAGATAGCACGAAAAACAAACTCAACATGTGTTAAAACATCGATCCTATTTCCATACCATAACACCTTAGCAACCCTTAGCAACCAACATATTACCTTGGTTACCCTTAGCAACCATCAATTTCTGCTACCAGAGAATTGATCCAGCGGCCTATAGAAAATATATCATAAACAACGCTACCCAACTTCATAACCTATAAACAAAATTCTACACTAACTTATGGACCCATTTATAAACATGACATATTTGGGCCTACTGAATCAGGTGGTCAGATTAAATCTATATACACCCTATTTACAAACTATATACATTTTTATACATCTGCGGAAAGAATGTTGTCATTATAACAAATCCTAACTATTTAAACGACCACCATTGGCGATGGGATCTAGCTAATAGTAACCTGCACTTCCGAATAATCAAGACCAGCTTGTTTGTCAAAAGTAAGATTTTATTAACTAATTTATGGTATTTCAAAAAGTAATTTTATAAATGCAATTTTATTAGCATTAAAGTAAGCATAATTGAAAAGAATCATGAGAAAAATACAGTTTAAGTAAGTGAATCAAAATTTAAGTAAGAATTTTAAAGTTTAGCATTTCTAAAGCCTAAGTCCCTAGCTAAGCTAGATAAATGGAAAATAAAGTAAAGTTCTTTGAGGTTTCTTACGTGCTCCACGCAAAGTCCAGCAGCACTTCACCCTCATCGGAAAGTCAGAAAGCAGCAGCCAGCCCATCCCTAAGGGCATGACTTTTTATACCTTTCTAAGCTAACTAATCTAAGTAAAGGAAAGTTTTTCAGAAAACCACGATGTCCCATTGGTTGAGAGTGACAAGTGACATGTCACCCACATTTCAAAACTTCCATTAGGTCACATTTCTTAAGGACCATTGTCTTTTCCAAACGTGACTAGGAGCTTCCTTGGTTTGCAACAATTGTAAATCAATGTTCTCGCAGCGTTCATTACACTTCCGCGGGTGCCAAGTTAGAACTGACAAAATTGTTCTTTTCCACCGGTTTATGACCTTGGCCACGTCCGACAAAATGATGACAGCACATCAGATTTGCTCAGTGAATGCAGCTTTGACGAACACTTTTTCAGAATGGGCTTCTCGTGACTTTTGCAGAAGTAAAATTCAGCTTTTTAGCAAACTCGAGCAAACTAGGCCCAAAAGCAGGCAACTTATGCTTTCTAGTATAAAACAAACACAAGAAAAGTATTAATGTAAGAAATAATGTTGATTCTGTAACCACCCTTCGTTTTCTAAATGATTAACCCTCCCAATTAGTCTAATGTTACCTAGCAATTGCAACAATTAAAGCAGCATTTTATATCTACCAGTCTTCATGAAATCCATGAAACCTTATGTGCACCTAGAATAGTAGAAATGACACCACATAGACAAGGAAAGCAAAATAAGCACATGCCTCTTTTAGGTTTGCTGCAGTTAGTAATGACAAAAACGAAAACAACAAATTATTTTATTATTTTGCACGAACAAAAAGATGCAACACTTATGCACGTTTATGAGCACACATGTTAGTCCCCCCATGTGTAAAGTTTAATCTAGATTGTATTAGCACAACACATCACAAATCATTAATTTTATTATTCATGTTATGGAAATGTGACTTTGCGAGTTTAAACAGAATTCTGTTTTCTATCTCGCTCCATCAGGAGGCATAGAGCTCCAGTGAAGAAAGTGGACGCCTAGGTGCTGGTAGTCTCCTACTCCATAAATGGGTAAGAAGCCATTTGGATAACATTTCAGGGGCTTGCACATGTATGGGCACAGAGACAACGTTTAATAGGTGGCCATTTGTTTGTGACTGAGACTCTTTTTCTTGTTCATGTACAGGTGCAGTGTGAGGTCCATTCTTTACAAAAGGTCTCCGGGGATCCGAGATGGGGTGCTGTGTTTTCCCTTCTTTTCTCTCCCACCCTCTTCCGGTGCTCTTGTGGCAAGTCCATTGTTGATACACTGCGGTGGTTGCTACAGGGGTATTAGGGGAGGATTGGTGTTATCGTAGTTCCTGCAGTGTTGGGCAGAGCTACAGGTGATTTTGACAATTAACAATGGTATAAATGTACTGCCCCTCGATTTATTTTATCCCCCCAATGAATTATATCAATTCCTCCCGAACGCAGAGGCCTAATAATTCTAATGCACATGAATGTTTTATGTTACTTTTGCACAATAGCCTTATTTCTTTGCCTGGCCCCACAGTGCAAAGAGGGTCTTTTTTTATCTAATTCTTTGAGTTTAGAATCTATACCGTCTGATCCAAGGGTACCTGCTTCAGTGGCGTAACGAAACTTGAGGGGGCCCCCCTGCAAGGTACGCGGAGGGGGCCCCTCTGGACACAATCAGGAGCTCTCCGCAGGCCCGTAGCCAGAATGATATTTTTAGGGGGGCCTGACCCTCAGCTATGACGAAACATAAAGCTGTGCACAATACGTATATTCTTTCCAAAGTAGTATTTGTAGGGGAAATGTACAGTATGCAAGATTTGAAATTGCACACTGCGTTTGGGTGCTTTTTCAAACAACAGAAATTCTATCTTGGTTGGGTTGAGCTTCTGCTAGGGGCTGGGCATCCAGGTTTGCATGGTATGCAGGCAGTGTTTGAGGCACTGGATGTTAGAAGTGGAGGAGACTTTCAAGTAAAACTGTGTATCATCGGTGTGTTGAAGGAAGCGGAGAGGTCCAGAAATATTAGGAGGCAGTGGTAACGTCATCTGGAGGGCATTGTTTACGACGTGTAAGGTAGTAGTCTCCTAGCTACAGCATGATCTGAAGCCAGACTGGTAGTCGTACATAGGTAAATGGCTTCATTTTCAAGTGCAAAGCATTCACAAATGGTGATCAAGCAATAGTAAATCAATTTAATTATACACAGACGCTTGGCTGGTGTTAAAGTCAACTTCTCCTGTCCCTAAACTGCAGAAGTGGGACTCAGAGCTCCTGTCACTGATGTCAAATCGCCAGTCGTGCTGGGATGCTGAACGTAGAGAGGGCCACACTAGGATCCATGTCAAACAGCATCCGATCAACCTTGAGGCCATCCGAGCCAGGGGAATTTCAAACTTCACCCACTCGCTTTCCCGCCTTCGTCAACAACAACACCGTGATTCCGCTCATAAGCAACCCACCGTCATCAAACACCACTTCAAATCCAGCTTGCCTCTTCAGAGACCACATTTTCCCCATAAAACTTTCTAAGTCAGAAGGTAAACCTTCCACTGGCAGGACCCTAGTCCCTGCATCCGACCCTCGCTCCATCACGGTCATCCTTAACTTTTGATTTTGAACTGGTCTAACACGATCAGATGGCCACGATTGACGCTTATTCATATCTCCTGTTCTACTTATTGGATTTTTATCGCTTTGGTATAGTCTTGTTCATTAAAATTTACTACGTTTTCCTAAATTGGCTTGGTATTTTTGCTTTGTTGTGTTTTCACTTTATTACTGTTTGAGTACTGCATAAATAATTTACACATTACCTCAAAGGTAAGACTGACTGTTGTGTGGCAAGCTACCAGAGTTAAGCATAGGTTTAGTTAGTGACTCTAGTGGTTTATGTTGATAAGGCTTGTGATTATTATTTGAGGTGGGTTTTCACTCTCTCAACCAATACTCCAAGTTCTTACAGCAAGCAAAACTGGGAAACCGAGGCTGCTGAGATTTTGTTAAATTCAAGCATGGGTAGGTATTCAAGGCACTCTCTTAGCAATGTTGGTTTAGATTTCCTTGAATACCCCCCTCTGTAAAATCCATTATGACGGATGTTAATTCTGAATGATGCAACCAGATCGAAAAGAATGTGGACACTGACAGCCAGCATACACCTCTCCTCTCGTGTTACCCAGATTCAACAGCACTATCAGCCCCATTCTATGGTGTAGAAGAATGTCTGCATATACATGACGGGGGAGGCCATGCTGTGCTATGCGATACTGATTTGAGACCAAGATGCCCAATCTAAAGCTTATTTTGAAATGGGAAAGAGAGAAATAGTGTAGTAGTTGCAAAGGTCTATCGTATTAAGGGGTCACTTCATGTTCCTTTCCTCTCCCACTTTCATTTATTTCCTCCCATCTTTGCCTGTTGTCCTGCCTCTTCCTTGACGGCATTGTGTTTGCTCTTCTCTCACAACTTGTTCTCTGCAGTCCATCACTGTGGTCCTTCAGCCCAGTCAAGTCAGTTTCTCACCCAGATTACGTAGGACACTGTGTTTGAGTGTATATAGCTCAATGGTGTGGGGGCAAGGAAATCACTGAAATATTTGCAACAGAATGTGAAAGCAGCAACAAATAAGATTTCTCTCATAGGGAGCAGGGGACAGAAGCAGCAGCATTTTAAACTTAACTCAAATGCAGTAATCATACTGCACAAATAGCAGCATTGTAGGCTTCTTGGCAACACAAACCAGATAGAACACAGACTAGAAGGTGAGATTTCATCACACAGAGAAGATACCTTAGGCAGCAGGACTAATAGCTTTGCTCACACAAGGAGTAGAGGTAAAACACAAAAAGTACCTTTGCAAGTTTTCTTCAAACATAGAAACATTGGCAGATGCAGTGCAAGCTTTCCTTAGACTAGGACAAAAAAGGCACAATATAGACAGCAACTATAACAAGCACTGGCAAGGCCAATAGGTCTTGCCTATACAAGAGCTGTTGGCTTTGGCAATGTGGTTTTGCCATGTTGTACGCCAGTGTGGCTGCTGTCCAGGTTGGCTACAAGTTAGTGGCACGGAGTGTCCTAGAGTACAGTGGGGGGAGTAGAGTCCCGTACACTGGATTTGTTGGAGTAGAGTGGAGTAGGGGAAGTAGAGTGTCAGAGTTGAGTAGAGGGGAGTAGAGTTCACTGGTTCAGTGGCAGAGAGTGTTGTAGAGTGCAGTGTCAGAGTGCACTACCGTAGAGTGGTGTGGAGTGGAGTGTGGTGGAATAGGGTAGAGTGGACTGAGGTAGTAGGGTGGACTGGACTGGAGTAGATTGGGGTGGATTGGATTAGGAAAGAGTGGGTTGGATTAAGTGGAGTGGGGTGGGGTGGATTGGAGTGGGTGGACTAGATTGGCATGGGGTGGATTGGAGTGCATTAGATTGGATTGCAGAGGGGTGGATTAAATTGAGGTGGATTGGAATGGGTGGGGTGAACAGATTGGGGTGGATTGGATTGAGGTGGATTGGATTAGGGTAAAGCGGTTGTATTGCAGTGGGGTGGAAAGTAGAATTTGGAGTGGGGCAGATTGTCTTGGATTGGAGTAGGGCACATTGGAGGGGGGCATATTGTTTGGGATTAAGTGGGGCTGATTGGGGTGGGGCAGACTGTTTTGGATTGGAGTGGGGCAGATTGTTTGGCGTGAAGTGGGGCACATTGTTTTGGATTGGAGTGGGGCACATTGTTAGATTGGAGTGAGGTAGATTGGAATAGGGTAGATTGTTTGGGATTGGTTTGGAATGGATTGGAGTGGGAAAGATTGTTTTGGAGTGGGGCAAATTGTTTTGGATTGAGTGGGACAAATTGTTTTGGATTGGAGTGGGGAAGATAGGAATGAAGGAGACTGTTTTGGATTGGAGTGGGGCAGATTGTTTTGGATTGGAGTGGGACAGATTGGAGTGGGGCGGATTGTTTTGGATTGGGGCAGATTGGAGTGGGGCTGATTGTTTTGGATTGGAGTGGGGCAGACTGTGGGGCAATCTGTTTGGGATTGGGGTGGAATGGAGTGGAGCAGATTGTTTTAGATTGGAGTGGGGCAGATTGGAGTAGGGTAAATTGTTTTGGACAAGAGTGGGGTGGATTGGACTGGGGCAAATTGTTTTGGAGTGGAGTGGAGTGGAGTGAATCGGAGCGGACTGGATTGGAGTAGGGTGGCTTGGATGGGGATAAGGTGAATTGGATTGGAGTAGATTTGACTAGGCTGGATTGGGCTAGATTGGATTGGTGTGGAGTGGATTGGAGTGTGGGGATTGGGTGGATTAGAGTGTGGTGAATTGGGATGGAGTGGGTGGATTGGGGTGAGTTGGGTTGGATTGGAGTGGGGCAAATTAGAGTAGGGAAGATTGGAGTGGGCGGACTATAGTGGGCAAATTGTTTTAGTTTTGAGTTGGGTGGTTTAAAGGGGGGCTGTCTGTTTTAAATTGGAGTGGGGCAGACTGGAGTGGGGCAGACTGGAGTGGGGCAGACTGGAGTGGGGCAGACTGGAGTGGGGCAGACTGGAGTGGGGCAGACTGGAGTGGGGCAGAATGGAGTAGGGACAATTGTTTTGGATTGTAGTGGGCGGATTGGACTGGGACAGATTGTTTTGGACTGGAGTGGGGCAAATTGTTTTGGACTGGAGTGGGGTAAATTGTTTTGGATTGAAGTGGGGCAGACTGTTTGGATTGTAGTGGGGCAGACTGTTTTGGATTGGAGTGGGGCAGACTGTTTTGGATTGGAGTGGGGCAGATTGTTTTGGATTGAAGTAGGACAGATTGTTTTGAAATTGGAGAAGGCAGATTGTTTTGGATTGGAGAGGACAGATTGTTTTGGATTGAAGTAGGGCAGATTGTTTTGAAATTGGAGAGGGCAGATTGTTTTGGATTGGAGTGGGGCGGATAGGAGTGGGGCGGATAGGAGTGGGGCGGATTGTTTTAGAATGGAGTGGAGCAGATTGGAATAGGGTAGATTGCAGTGGGATGGATTGGAGTGGGGCAGATTGTTTTGGATTGGGGCAGATTGTTTTGGATTGGATTAGGACAGATTGTTTTGGATTGAGTGGGTCGATTGTTTTGGATTGGAGTGGGGCAGATTGGAGTGGGGCGGATTGATTTGGATTGGGGCAGATTGGGATAGGGTAGATTGGAGTGGGTTGGATTGAAGTGGGTCGGATTTTTTGGAGTGGGTTGGATTGTTTTGGAGTAGAGTGGGACAGATTGTTTTGGCTTGGAGTGGGGCAGATTGTTGTGGAGTGGGGCAATTTGTTTTGGATTGGAGTGGGGCACATTGGAATGAAGGAGACTGTTTTGGATCAGAGTGGGGCGGTTTAGAGTGAGCAAATTGGAGAGGGTCAGATTGTTTTGGATTGGGGCAGATTGGAGTGGGAAATATTGTTTCAGATTAAAGTGGGGTGAATTGGTTTGGAGTGGGTGGATTGGGGTGAGGTGGTTTGGACTGGAGTGGGGCAGATTGTTTTGGATTGAAGTGGGGCAGATTGTTTGGGGCTGGAATAGGGCAGATTGCAGTGGGGCAGATTGTTTGGGACTGGAATAGGGCAGATTGCAGTGGGGCAGATTGTTTTGGATTGGAATGGTGCAGACTAGAGTGGGACGGGTTGGGAGGATTGGAGTGTGGATGTATGGAGTGGATTTGATTGGGGTGAGTGGTTTGGATTGGGGTGAGTGGTTTGGATTGGTTTGGTCTGGTGTGGATTGAATTGAGTGGGGCGGATTTGAGTGGGGTGGTTTTGGGTGTCCTGCACGATTATGTGTTAAAGCATCATTTCAGAAATTTCACATAAGAAAGAAAGGATGTCGCTTTGCAATAACATAATCCCAATTTTTAGAGAATAGCGCCCATGATCAAAAATAATATTAAACATGAGTGCAAAGTGAGAAAAGTAGACTTGCCAAAATAAAATAAAGTTAACTATACAAATTAAACTTTTGCAATTTTATTTGTCCTGCTGGGTATTTTTTTGCCAGTCATACGCCGTCTGTTTGAAGGGCACTAAAAGTTAAAAAGAACAAAATAGTACCTCAATCAGGTCAGGAGCAGCAACGGACACTGATTAAGTTGAATCAATCAGTGCTTGGTCCCTGCTCCACAGAGATGAACAGAAATTATGTTAGGCATGCAGTGATGAATTACTAGGCTGTAAAGAAGAGTGCCACACAAGCCAAATGGTAAGAAACTGGCAGGCTCCAAGCCCTTTTCTCTAGACAAGAGTGTCTCATAAGCGAAACGCATGCTCTCGCAGGCTAGACCCTAAAAATTACGCTTAGGAAAAGCAGCTGATCCATGGAAATTAGTTAGGCAGGCATCTCTCCCACAACATGGTGCATCACAGAAAGGAGTTGTGCAAATGTCCTTCACATAGTTATATGAAGTAGCAGGAGAACGCTCCCCCACAATATAGGTAGAGAATGGTAGGAGATGAGTGAAAAACTTGCACAAAACATGAGCAGCAGGAGCAGAAGCTCTTAAAACAGGTAGGTCACTGGAAGTAAATGTTATATCATGCATATCTGTGGAGCGCACTACCTCAGGGTTTTCAGGTGCTGAAACTCACTTTACAAAATAAATACCCTAGATGACAACTGTACAAACCTCACTAACATTTACAAAATAGAGAGGCAGGAAGCAATCATCATTTCAAGACTCCTTCACAAAACATGTACATACTGCTAGCAGGGACAGGTGTGTAAATCTACCAAGGAGCATTACGTCATGTAGCAGGCTTTAGAGCTGTCCTTGCTTTCCTGTAACAGTATCTTACATGAACTGATGTTCACAGGCATGATTTTTGTGGTAAAACAGAAATTCAAAGTGCGATTGGATTAAAAGTTTGAGTGGTTGATTGTGTTACACATAATAGGGCCCACTGGCACCATTTATAAGTGTGCAAGCATCAATTCTGAAGTGTGAAAGTAATACCTGATGTTTTGGGAATACATTAAAACACCAATTGCAGTTATCATCCTGACAGTGAAGTCGATTGTTGTTATTTAAAATGTAGATTTTCCTAGTACCTATGACGGAAAGTCTTAATTTTATTAAAGACACGGAGGCGAGTATTATGCCTTCTTTTCTTGCTTTATTTCAAATAGCAGCAAGATAAGTAGAAAACAACAATACAATACCCAGAAGGCACAGTAGAAGAACTACTGGCCAATGGGATTGAACAGAACAAACAATGTACCAATCACAGTAAGGCTAGTATATATGTACAGATCTGACCACGAGTAGCCCTCTTTTCTTGTGCGAGAAAGTCAGTGAGAATGTATAAACAGAGGAACAATTGCAAACAAAATGCAAAAAGTCAAAATCCAAGCAAATAAATCCTGAAGGAAACTCAGAAGAGCAGGATAATGATGGAAGAAAGTCCGGTGGAAGAGAGACGTTGATCCATATGAAGGAAGACAGTCCACAGCCGCAGACGCAGTCTTAGGAGGAGGCTGGTGGTAAAGCCGGAGACCCTAAGGGTGGGAAAAAACAGAGATAGTTAGCAATGTAGAGGTGGGATAATACTCGCCTCCATGTCTTTAATAAAATTAAGACTTTCCGTCATAGGTACTAGGAAAATCTACATTTTATGGCAAGAAAGGAGGCTCCTATTATGCTTGTTCAAAGCATATCAACAACCAAAGAAGAAGCAGTAACAACAGGTTTTCAATAAAATGTTAAAACAGAATCATTAGACCAATCTGCTGATTTCAGGATATCCTCCAAACGAGAGCCTGCCCAAAAGGCTTTAGAGGCCATAGCACCCCTGGCGGAGTGAGCACCAAAAGCGGAAATGTCAATGCCCGCGAGGGACATAATCCAACGCACCCAACGGGCGAGCGTGGCAGCGGAAACAGGATGGTGGGGCTTGCAAAAAGAAATGAGCAATTGCGAATGAGAGGAGGTCCTGAGATCAGCAGTTTTTCGTTCATAGCTTTTCAGGCATTGACCAACGCAGAGCTGAGGTTGGGAAGGGAAATAGGGATAAAACACAGTTTGCAAATTAGTTTTGGTACGCCTGTGAACTTGAAACAAAACACCAGAAGGTGAAAATTGTCTGGAAGACAAATCCAAAGCCTCGACATCAGAAACACGCTTGATTGATATTAAGCACAATAACATGGTAAGTTTGGCTGAAAGCATTTTGAGAGAGAGAACATCATTAGCAGGCCATGAAAGAAACAATTTCAATACCAAATTAACATCCCATAAAACAGAATACTTAGCCAACGGAGGTTTCGAGAATCGGACTCCTCGGAGAAGACGACACACCAAAGGGTGAGTACCTACCGGCTTGTTGTCAATGGGACAGTGGTTCAGAGAAATAGCGGATCTGTAAAGATTGACAGTGCGGTAACATTTACCCGCGCTAGCTTCAGAAGCGAGAAAGTTTACCACAAAACTTAGAGGGGCTGAAAAGGGATCGACAGACCGTTCCAGACACCAGCTTGACCATAAAGTCCAAGCTGACTTGTAGGCTCTGGAAGTTCCCGGGGCCCAAGCTTGACTGATAAAGAGTGAAGCTTCTTGTGAAACGACGATGTCAGAAGAGGAAGACCGGAAATTTTCCATGCTGAGAGAACCAGGGATCGGTCCAGGATCATGGCGTGGGGAAGACCCTGAGGGTCTAGGAGGAGATCTTCGCTGAAAGGGAGAAGAATCGGAAAGTCCACTGCCAGTTCCAGGAGTGAAGGAAACCAGATTTGAGCTTGCCAGAAAGGAGCCAACAGAACCAAAGAGGTCGACTGACGTCGGACTTGAGCCAGCACCCTGTTGATCATCAGGAAAGGAGGGAAAGCATAATTGAGGTGAAGGGACCAGTCCTGGAGAAAGGCATCCGTCGCCAGAGCGAGAGGATCCGGTTGCCAACTGAAGAAAGCGGGAAGTTGAGAATTGAGTCGGGAAGCAAAAAGGTCGATAGAGAAAGGGCCCCATTTTCGGGAAAGAGAAAGAAAAACGGAGGGAAGAAGCCTCCAGTCGCTTGAATCTCGCAGATAACGAGAGTGCCAATCCGCAATGGCGTTGAGATTGCCTGGTAGGTACTCCGCCAGCAGGGACAGTTTGTGTTCGAGACAAATTTCCCAGAGACTCTTTGCAAGTTCTGCGAGGGGTTTGGATTTTGTGCCACCGAGATGGTTTATGTAGCGGACCGCAGAAACATTGTCCATCCGAAGAAGAATGGAACAACTTGCCTTGTTTTTGGCTAGGCTGCGAATTGCAAAGGAGCCTGCCAGCATCTCTAAACAGTGATGTGCAATGACGACTCCTCTGGAGACCATGTACCTCCAGTCGAGATTGAACCACATCGGGCGCCCCAACCCGACAGACTGGCATCTGATTCTAAGACAAGATCTGGGGCCATCGCGAAGATCGTTCTGCCGTTCCATGCATCTAAATGGTCGATCCACCATTGAAGTTCGAGGCGTGACTCTAGGTCTAACTGAATGAGATCGGAATACGCGAGTCCTTTGCGGAGATGTCTGATCTTCAAACGTTGAAGGGCGCGATAATGAAGGGGACCGGGAAAGATGGCTTGAATAGATGCCGAAAGAAGTCCCACGACTCTTGCAAGAGAACGAAGGGACACTTCGGAGAGTTGGAGAACCTGACGAATCTCCGAGCGAATGGCTGAAACCTTGGATTGTGGAAGGTAAAGAGAGGCGGTGGAAGAATCTACCAGAAACCCCAGAAACTCTATACTTTGAGATGGGACCAGCATGGATTTTTCTGAGTTGATCAGAAAGCCAAGGTCGAGGAGAAGAGACTGAGTAACGCTGAGGTTGGCAAGAAGAGACTGTTTGTCTGTATGCATGAGTAAGATATCGTCCAGATAAATGATTAGGCGGATGCCTAAAGACCGTAGATAGGACACGACCGGTTTCATCACCTTGGTGAAACACCAAGGAGCGGAAGAAAGACCGAAAGGAAGCGAACAAAAGCGGTAGGTGACACCGAGCCATTGAAATTGAAGATACTTCGTGTGAGATTCGTGAATGGGAATCGAGAGATACGCATCCTGTAAATCCAGTCTGACCATCCAATCGGATGGACGCAGAGTGTCTCTGAGATGGATGATGGTCTCCATCTTGAAGTGGCGATAAACCACGAATTGATTGAACCACTTGAGGTTGATGACAGGACGGACCTTTTTGTTCTTTTTCCGAACCGAAAAGAGAGAGCTTAAGAAACCGGAGGGATCGAAGGGAGCAATGAGCATAGCTTGTTTGTGAAGGAGGGTTTGAATCTCCTGTGAGACGAGCAGAGCTACGTCGTCGGAAAAAACCAGAGGCGGAGGAAAAGTAGCCTGGAAAGGAGGAGCGTAGAATTCTATGAGATAACCTTGGACTGAATTGAGGACCCAGGGGTCCGCCGTGAGAGTGCGCCACCTGTGAAGAAATAGAGACAGACGACCTCCGACTGGAGGAGTGGGGCTTACCTTGGGTATTGGCGTGGCTGTTGTTGTTGCGGAAGCCTTTTTATCCACGGCCACGGAAGCCACGGCTTCGCTGGGGGTAGAATTGTGGCTTGTACTCCTGATAGCCGGGATTGGCTGCACCTCTGGAACCTTGGTTTTGATAACCGCGGCCGGAAGAGCGGTTCCTGCCTCTGCCGGCCCTGCCAAAAACCCGAGGGGCGAAAACTTTCTTGATGGAAAATTGGGCTTTGTCCAAAGAAGCAAAGGTGGAAACATAGCGGCTGAGGTCCTTGACAAGGGAATCGCCAAAAAGGAGTCAATCTGCCTTGACGCCAGGATCCTGGGAGGCCAAATTTGCCAATTTCGGATCTAGTTGGATTAACAAGCCTTTGCGGCGTTCATGTATAATCGCAGCGTTGGCATTGCCCAAAAGGCAAAAGGATCTTTGAATCCAAAGGGAGATATCTTCAGGGTTGAGGTCAGACCCCTCAAGGCGGGCAGTCTCCGCCATGTCCAGCACCCGGGCCAAAGGACCAACAACATCCAACAATTTGTCCTGGCAAGTGGACCAGGCTCTGTCCACGCCCTTGCGAGGGTCTTTGCCAAATTTTGAAAAGAAAGTCAGGAGAGGTTGGTCAATGGAAGGAGTGACAGTTATATGGGAAGGTAAGGAAGGTTTGGGACATTCAGACCTGAGCTTGACTCTAACAGACTTGTCTAGAGGAAGACGCAACTTGGAAGAGATATAATCACCCACATGTGGGATGGGAAACCATTCTGTAGAATTGGGGTGGCGTATAGTAGTGGGGTCAAACATAGGATTGCCCTCGGAGTCAAGCACAGGTTGGGACGCAAACGCGTCGAGTCTAGCCTTCTTGGGAGAAGGAGGATCATTAATCTGAAACAGGTCTAACAGATCATCAGTGTCACCCATATCATCATCATCATCCGTATCAGGGATGGAGTCAATGACCAGCTTCTTAGGAACCTCCACATTCTTACTCTTGGATTTACTTTTGCCCACAGACTTAAACCCCTCCGTGGTCGGAGGCCTGGGAGGGACCGAGCCCTCAGTCGAATGCGAGGATAACTCGCGACTCAGCAGTGACACATTTTTAGAAATATTAGTGGAAGGAACCAGTTTACGCTTTCTGCTTTCCCCCGCAGAATGGGACAAAGCTTTGGTCATTAGGCTCATGAGAGAGTTCTCCATGTGTTTGGAAACACAATTCATTGAAGCTTCCACAGCTGTCTCCACAGAAGAATTAATAAAATGACTAAGGTTTCACCAGAGGAGCACGTTGCTGTCATTGCAAGGTCACTATGCGCTGATCCTTCAGCTCAGCTGCTTATGAGTAAGATGGGGACCCACATTCGTTCCCTTCAGATAATGGGGTTGTTTCATCCAGATAGAATATTCTTGGCAGAACACATACATACAACTTAGGCATCCAGATAAGGGCACGCTCAGAGGGAATACGCTTGACATATATCACTATATATATTACCTACTGGCGGTCACCAGCAGGTAGTTATAGTTAGAACCTAGTTTCCATAGGAAAAGTGTTTTTCTGATTTGCTAATAACTTTGGCATCGTTTGATGCATCTTCGCGAAATTGTCCCAAACAAAGTCTATCCAGGTCAGCTCCTATCCTGAAAGTTTGGGGGTGATTCGTCAAGTGGGGGCTGAGAAAAAACACGTTTTTCGTGTGTTCATTTCTATAGGAAATTTTGAGACAGGCTACAGCCTGAACTGCTGAACGGAATTACCCCAAATTTGGCAAAAAGGTAGTGCTTGGTTTAGAAAGCGACTTTTTTTTTTAATGGTGTAAATCCATTCAGTAGTTGCTGAGAAATTCAAAAGTAAAAGTTTTGATATCTATGGCTGCGGTGGATTTGCGAACCCTCCCGACATCGAGCTTTATTCTAATTGGCTGTTAACACTCCAAACAGAGAATTAAGCAGGAAAAACAAGAAAGGGGGGGGCAGGGTAAAAACACCCTGACCCCCTAGGCCTGCTCAGGGGGTCCGTCAAGGACCCCAAGGGCCAAAAAAAGCCCCCGCGCTTTGTTTTTTTTAAGCTCCCAGGTGGGTCAGGTTCCGGGGGCATGCAAAAAAGTATAGTGGTGTACCATGGGGGCCCCCGCAGCCCCAGTACCCGCCACCTCCCTGGGGCTTCATTTATGTTTTGCGAGGGCACACAGTCCCCCGCAGACCGCCAACTCCTCGGGGCTACATTAAAAAAAATAATAGTGTGTGGGGGTACTCGAGTCCCCCCAACACGCCCTGGGGAACACCACCTCCCCGGGGTTCATTTAAAAAAAAGACAACCTGTGTGGGGGGCTAGAGCCCCCCCACAAGCCCTGGAGACCACCACCTCCCCGGGACTTTGCAATGGTTGGGTGGGGGGCCGTGCGGCCCCCTCCTGGAGCCTTTGATGACCCTGGGTACCGCCACCCCCCAGGACCGGCTCCTGCAGTATCCCGGGGTGTCCAACCCGGGACACTGCTGTTTGCCATGGTACTATAGCAAACTCTGATTTGGATTTTGGAAACGAGAGCAGGGAAACCTCAGGGCATTGGGGCTCCCCCCACGGCCCCCAACAGAGCGGCCAGGCCCCGGGGATGGGCTCACCGGGGCTAGAAGTGGCCCTGGAGGGGGGCCACATGGCCCCCCTCCCCTTTAAATGAATAAAATATAAAATAAAATAAAACGGCGGGCTGGCGGATGGGGCCCCGTGGCCATGATGTCACTGACCATGTCATGAATAATGTAATATGTGACATCATCAGCAGTGCATTGTGGGGGCACGAGTTATAGTTAGATGAACTAACTATAATGGGGGGATTTCTATGGTTTTGTACGAGTGAAATGTCCAACTAACTATAACGTCCCTGAAACCTATGGTTTTTTCAGTAAATCGTGAGGACATCGTGAGCTTTCAATAAAAACTTAAAGCTCGCCACCGTGAGTGCTGGTCTTTGTGGTGCAAACTACGAGGTTGTGGAGCAGTCATATATATATATATATATATATATATATATATATATATATATATATATATATTACCTACTGGCGGTCGCCAGTAGGTAGTTATAGTTAGGACCTAGTTTCCATAGGAAATCCTCAACATTCTATTTGGATTAACTTTGGCTCTGGTAGATGAATCTTTGCGAATTTCTCAAAGAAGATGGCTCGGTCCGCTGCGCTCCTTCCCGGAAAGTTTGGGGGGGATTGGTGAAGCGGGGGCTGAGATAAAAGGGGGGTCCCAAAACGTGTTTTCTCCATGTTATTTTCCATAGGACGTTTAGACACGGCTACAGGTCGAACGGCTGAATGGGTTTATAAGAAATTTGGCAAAACTGTAGAGTCCGGCTCGCAGATTACGTTTTTTTTGGAATGGTGTAAATCCGTTCAGTAGTTGCTGAGAAAATGAAAGTTAAAGTCAATTATATATCTGTAAGCGCGCACGGGTGCGCGCACTCAAGCGGCTGCGCGCGAGCGGAATTTTTTTTTTGCTGCGTGACGTGTGTTAACGTTCGATTCGAAGGAAATCAGGAAGTGTTGACCGCCATTTTGTCACTGCGAGTAAATATATTGTTCATTTGAAAGCGTTGGAACATGGAAAGGGGAGAAGGTAGAGATTGTTGGGGAGGGGGCAGGAGTCAAGAGGAAACAAGGAGGGGTTTTCATCATTTGGGACAAAAAATATTTCTAAACCAATGAAAAGTTTTATTAACAAGTCACATGACCTGTTATGCTTACGTTACGCGCTCCGCGCCGCGCCCCGGATTGCTTCCGGGAAGCTGCGCTTCGCGCCTCCCGCACCGGAGCACTTCCGGGTGCGCTAACGCAGCGTGTCATATGACGCATTATGCAACAACGCGATACGTCGTTGGGGCTCCACCGGAACTGATTGAATTGGTAGTCTACAGTGTTTCTGGAAGTTTCAGACTGAAGCTGGCGTCAGCATGAGAGCACCCCGTGGCTACGTCGTGGCCATTCTGCGAGCAATCATGGCAGAAGCTCCCCACCGGAACTCTGCGGGAGTCGGGGGCCCCGGTGACTCTTGTAGAATCTTCAAGGCTGATGGGACGCTTTTGGGAATGGGGCCCATGCCATAGCAGTCAAGCGTCCGAGTTCCAGGGTTGTCCAGAGCCATCCTTGCAGGCCAGGCCCAAGTCTGTGGAGCCGACCGCCATTTCCTGAGCTCCGTGGCAGCCGCCTGTCGCTGTACCGGAAGAGTGGGTGCAATTCAGCCGGATGGCGGGTGAGACGCTGTAATAGCAAGAGCAGGTGTAATTCAGCTGGCCGAGCGAGGCACTGTGCGGCAGGAGCGGGCGCAACTCAGCTTGTCGAGTGAAGCGCTGGGGTGTAGCTGAGAAACCTCCACCTGGGGAGGTGGGGGAGGCTCGTTCGCGCCGCCTCTCCCTTCCAGTGCACCCCACGCCGTCTCCTGGCGCAGGTATATGTGATGGTTGGACCAGGGCACCGCAGGACGTGTCTTTAGGGGTGTAGCTGAGAAACCTCCACCTGGGGAGGTGGGGGAGGCTCGTTCGCGCCGCCTCTCCCTTCCAGTGCACCCCACGCCGTCTCCTGGCGCAGGTATATGTGATGGTTGGACCAGGGCACCGCAGGACGTGTCTTCAGGTCAAACCCTCAACTATGACACCCAACATCCAGGACTTATGACATTTGTGGAAGGCAGTGACATCGAAGCATCTCAGGGACCAAGCATATGCAGAGTCCTTCCTACAGCCTCTGCGTTCCTTCTTACCTAGTTATGGTTTTTTCACTGCCACTCCAGGCTTTTAGTCTGTGGATCGATGTTGCAGCAGGCTGCCATGTAAATAGTTATTTAATTAAACGTTTTACCCTGTTACTTTGTTGGTGTGTTGTATATATTTATAATATTTGCATAGGGTTTCTCGTTATTTTGGGCGGGGTGGGCGGCGGAGCAAATTCACTGAAAAAACCATAGGTTATAGACCATATATAGTTAAATATCTCAAGTCCATCTCTGCACTCGATGGAGATACAGGTCGTCGATCAAAAAATGTGCTGGCCACCTCTAATGGTAATAGCGTGGCCAGGGCTTTTGTCAATCCCTCTGCAAATTGCACAGGGTGCTCTTGTTTGACATGCCGCACCATGGTATGTATGGAAAAGGAATATTTTTTTGTTGGATTTCCTCTTGAGAGAAACGAGTCACATATCGTGCAGGTTACTTTTGGTGCATTTACTTTCTTTTGATCTTCAGGATAAGTGAAAAATTGCCAGATGAAAGATTCTTTTTTTCTTCATAAAGGTAGTCGATCATTTTGTTCAGATTCGGAAGATGAATGAGATAGGGTAGCCATTTCACCAAATTCTTCCGAAAAATGTAGGACGTTGTTCTCTCTTGAGAGTAGAAAAGATAGTGAGAGAAGTGGGTGGAGTGCTGCGTGTAAATTCCAGAATAGAAACTAGTAAGAACCAATTGGAAGTGTTGTTTTCATGTTGCAGCAGGCTGCCATGTAAATAGTTATTTAATAAAACGTTTTACCCTGTTACTTTGCTGGTGTGTTGTATTTATTTATAATATTTGTATAGGGTTTGTCGTTATTTTGGGCGGGGTGGGCGGCGGAGCCGAGCTATCTTGCAGCCATCATGGCGTCGAGCTCGGTTTCTCTCACTAGTTTCATATTTCTCATGAGGGGTTGTTCCTAATGTTTCTATTTTAGCGAGGTGAAAAAGAGATCCTATCAGTGGCCTACTGATTTTGCTCGATTCCTTTTGTTTTTTCTAACGATTTTTAAGTTAGAGTTTGCTAGCACGATACAGCGGCTAGTCCGCATTTTATATATGTCTTTTTTATTAGGGGTCTCCTCCGGTGGAGTCGGATGATCTACCTCTAATAACCGGTAAGTGTTCCTCTGAAGGAATGCGTCTTGAAAGTGGCTGACTGTAATGTATGATATTTCACTCAGTGACTTTCAGGCCCATGCTGTTTCAAAACTGTGCATGTGCTTGAAGCAGGCGTAGGTATTGACGCAGCATTGTGAATATAGTGCATTGGTGAGCCTTGCTGGAGCTGCATCACAGTTGCAATGCAACTCTAGCAATGTATTAGTTTTTGAGCACAGATGTGTTACGCATGTATGGTGTTTTTGTACCATGGTGCGCCACATTTCAAATGTGGCACACCATGGGTAACGGAGCACTACCATACTGTGGTGCACATTAACTGGTGCATATCTGGGTATGAAGTAGTTAACATGAATCTGCCCCATAGGTTACAAATCCGCGTTTAGTAGACTGTTTGGCCTTTGTAGTTTTATGTTTTTTCTGTTATTCTATGTAGGTATGTAATATTGCAAGATTTTTGTCACGAAAAAGAAGCCATGAGTATTGGGTTTGTGAAAGATTGCAAGATTTTTAAAATTAAAAAGGAAAAATCATGGCATTGTTTAATATAGTATTGTAAATACTTATCTTTAACAATGATGAGAGAGTAAAAAAAGGTTAACCTGATGTTCGAAAGTTATTCACAGGCTTCTTTAGAGGAAGTATTCTATATGATTGTAGCGTGGGTGTTTCACTTTTTTATAGGTAATAGAATGCATTCTGCAAGCATGTAGTACTCCTCCTGCTACAGCATAAATATTCTTCAGTGCTTATTTTCATTTCGTAAGTGGTATTGAGACCGACACAGAACTTCAATGGATCGGAGGGGCTGTTCCTGTGCATCCGGAGGACTGCCAAGCCGTTGCAGCAGTGGGAGTGAGGCCTCTCACGACAGAGAACTTCAATGGATCGGAGGGGCTGTTCCTGTGCATCTGGAGGACTGCCAAGCCGTTGCAGCAGTGGGAGTGAGGCCTCTTACAGGGGCGTAGCGCAGCTCCTTTTGATGTTCACAATTGCAGATAACAGGGTAGAGATGTGAGAGAAGTGGGTGGAGTGCTTCGTGCAAATTGCAGAATAGAAACTACTAAGAACCAATTGGAAGTGTTGTTGTGAAGTCACATGACTTCACATGCGCGTCTCAGGACGTGTACGCGGTGATAGTATCTGGTCACGTATGCCATTTGGAAGTAGCGGTCTAATTCAGCGAAGTTTCAAAACGTGAAAAGGAGTAAATCCAAATATATCCGGATTTAATATATCTTCTGAGCTGGAATCAAGCATACAATTGTTAAAGTATAAAACCTTTTATATTTTTTTTTAAAATACCAAGGTGTGTACATTCGGTCACACACGAAAGTTTAAAAAGACATTCGGCTCCATTTAATGAAAATTTTCATAATAATAAAAAAGAAGCCTAGGTTTACTGTCTTTGACGTAGTATAAGTTCTTTGATGGGTCTATGAAGAAATTTAATAAGTTGCAATCGCGAAGTTTTCCCGAAATATATAGGCGGGTGCGCGCACACGGTCGCGCACGAACGAAAGCCAAAAAAGGAGAGATAAACCCCCTTTATAATATGCTCCTGGAGCTGTTTTTGGTACAATGAGTTAGTTCTGAAAATAACTTTTTTTTTTTTTTTAAAACAAGTGTTATGTTGTTTGATTTTGGACCAGGGCACCGCAGGACGTGTCTTTAGGTCAAACCCTCAAGTATTGCACCGAACATCCAGGACTTATGCCATTTGTGGAAGGCAGTGACATCTAAGAATCTCAGGGACCAAGCATATCCAGAGTCCTCCCCGGGGTATTTGCACAACGGTCCTCCACCCCTAGGCCGTCAGCTATGCTACCTTGACAGGAACAGTGTCATGCAGTTTTTGATTTTTTTAACTTGCAACAACATTTTCATGTGTGACACAGGATCAAAATGAAATGAAGAAATTTATCTTTTCTCGGGGCATTTATGACTCTCAATTTTTAGTTTAGTAAGAATGAGGCTCTGCTCTCCGTACAGAAGAATTTCTCCACACTCGTTGCATTTCATGTGCACCTTTGCAAGATATGGTCTCAAGTCCATCACAGCACTCGATGGAGATACAGGTCGTCCACCAGAAGATGTGCTGGCCACCTCTGATGGTAATAGCGTGGCCAGGGCTCTTGTTGATGCCTGTGCAAATTCCACAGGGTGCACTTGTTTGACATGCCGCACCATGGTATGTATGGAAAAGGAATATTTTTTTCTTGGATTTCCTCTTGAGAGAACCGAATTGCATATCGTGCAGGTAACTTTTGGCGCATTCACTTTCTTTTGTTCTTCAGGATAAGTGAAAAATTGCCAAATAAAAGATTCCTTTTTTCTTTTTAAAGGTAGTCGCTCATTTCCTTCAGATTCGGAAGATGAATGCGGGGCGGCAGCCATTTCAGCAAAGTCTTCCGAAGGGTGTTGAACGTTGTTCTCTTTTGAGAGTAGAAAAGATAGTGAGAGAAGTGGGTGGAGTGCTCCGTGTAAATTGCAGAATAGAAACTACTAAGAACCAATTGGAAGTGTTGTTTTCAAGTCACATGACTTCACATGCGCGTCTCAGGACGTGTACGCGGTGATAGTATCTGGTCACGTACGCCATTTGGAAGTAGCGGTCTAATTTCAGCGAAGTTTCAAAACGTGAGATGGAGTAAATCCAAACATATCCGGATTTAATATATCTTCTGAGCTCGATTCAAGCATACAATTGTTAAAGTATAAAACCTTTTATATTTTTTTTTAAAATACCACGGTGTGTACATTCGGTCACACACGAAAGTTTAAAAAGACATTCGGCTCCATTTAATGAAAATTTTCATAATATTAAAAAAGAAGCCTAGGTTTAGTCTCTTTGACGTATTATAAGTTCTTTGATGGGTCTATGAAGAAATTCAATAAGTTCAGATTGCAAAGTTTTCACGAAATATATAGGCGGGTGCGCGCAGTCGGTCGCGCACGAAAGCCTGGAAATGCGCTATCCATTTTATTGAGAACTGTTGCCGAGAGTGCGCACACCGGGTCGTGCACGAAAGTTTAGAAAGGCTATTTTTATTTACAGGCAAATTTTAATGCGTTGAAAAAAAGGCAAGGTACAGACTTTCTAATTCTGTATCGCTTTACAAGGAGTCTCTATGCAACTTGAACAGTGAAGAAAACGGCTTGTTTCTGAAAAAAATATTGCCAGAACTTTATTGACAAAAGTATAGGTTGTATACACGAGATATTTCTGAATTAGCATTTTAAAAACCAATGAATTTCACTGAAAAAACCATAGGTTTTACACACGTTATAGTTAGGAAGTAGCATTTACAAAACCTATGAAATTCACTGAAAAAAACATAGGTTTGACACCAGTTATAGTTAGCTGGAAATTTTACTGATATAAAACCAATGAAATTCCACGTTATAGTTAGTTGGACTCACTATAACTTGCGCGTGTAATGCACTGCTGATGACGTCACATATTACATCACTCATGACATCACTGATGACACCATCCAGTGAATGTGTGTCTTTCTGAAAAATAAATATGTGTTATATATGTATATATTATTGAATATCTTAGTGAATACATCTATTAGTGAGTAATGCTTAAATATTTAAATATATGTATTAGTGTTTCACTTTGTGTATAAGTGGCTGCATGGGTTGATGAGTAGGTACATGTGTATGTATATAGGTTATTAGATGTTTTTCTTAGTATCAGTATGAGTGTTTGCATGCTTTGGTGGGAGTATTACTTAGAACATAGATGCAAGAATGACTGAGTCTCTGTTTGTATGTGTTTTGAAGACAGCATATGTGCAGGACTGTATGGGTGCATGAGTGTGTATATGTCTGTGTTAGTGAGTGAATGACTGTTTTATTAGTGTCTTTATCAGTAACTACATATGTTTTAATCTAGTATATGTGAATATTGATGTATATAAGTGAGTATATGTGAGAGTGAGGGATTGTAAGAATTCCTGTTTAAATTAGTATGTGTTTCTATAGGTGATTTTTTAAGAGAGTAAGTATGTGTAAGTTTCCTTAGAAGTAAAGTGGTAGTGTGTGTATAGCTGTTTATGCAAATAAATGGATGTTCAATAGTTTATTTGCATGTGTGAGTATGTGTGTGAATAACTTTTGGATGACTGTCTGTGTGTAACAGGATGTGTAGGTGTATCACTACATATGATTAGTGAATATATGTATGATTGACTATATAGAACTGTTGGTGAATTAGTGCATGTGTATATAGATGGTGGAATTATTGAATTGGTTGTTGTAACTGGTATGAGTATCTCCATTTTTTTGAAAATTTTAGTTTCTATTTTTGAATATGTGTTTCAAGGGTTAGATTACAGTGAAAGGAGGTCTGTCACTGTGTCACAAGGATGGTGTCATCAGTGATGTCATGAGTGATGTAATATGTGACGTCATCAACAGTGCATTACACGCGCAAGTTATAGTGAGTCCAACTAACTATAACGTGGAATTTCATTGGTTTTATATCAGTAAAATTTCCAGCTAACTATAACTGGTGTCAAACCTATGGTTTTTTCAGTTAATATATATATACATAGTTTTTGTGTGCATCAATATTTTACATTGTCTTAGCAAGGTGGTGGAGCTTTCCATTCTGTTCACTGTCCTTACATTGCTAATCACTTTTATCTACTTCTGTCTATTGATCATAGCAGTACACATATTATATACGAGTATCACGATGGTGCAATAAATATTGAAAATGCCCCACTGTGTATTCTTAGTATATGTCTCGGAGAGAAAGAGAGCAGTAGTGACTGAGCAAAAAGGTTCTAGATCAGTTACCAGGAGCTCGGAGAGTGGTTCAGGGATGTCATGTTCTGTGGTTGCCAAAATTGTTGCTACCTGTCTAGGTTTTGGGGTGCATCTGGTGGCATTGTGGGCTAGTTGGTCTCAAGGATAAACTATCCTGCAGAGGAGCATCAAATTAGTCTGGCACCATCTATACGTTTATGTTGCCCAACAAATGCACAGTTCCTACTGGGAAGTGTGGAATTACACAATACTAGCAACATTTTATGAAGGTCACTTTTGCATGAGAAAATATACAAGTTTACATTTGCTCATCCAAAAATTTGCTCAGTGATTGCAAATTGACTTTCCCCACATCCTACTTTTCCCTCCCTGTAAAAGGTTTTACTCTTGACTTTCCAGTCTTTTTCAGAGTGGAAAGAGATTGTATAGGAGTTGAAGAATACCACTAATCATGTACCTTTTTGGAAATGCACCGACACACATGTTATTCTATCACTTGAACGAACTCTTATGCCTCTTTCTGACCTGCACTGAAGAAAGGTGGCAAAATCAGAGCCTTGCTAGAATCTAAATCCATGTACAATATGAGTCCTGGAACAATCACAGAGGCTATTATCAGAGTTCTGATATAATGAATGTGCTGCCATAATTTATCACCCTCACTTTTGTTAAGAGCATTCAAGAGTTCCCCATAGAGCATTAACACGCTGCTTGCTTACCACTCATTAAATCTGCACTGCGCCGTATCTTGTGTGCCCGCTGCCTCTAAATCAGGCGACTATAATGGAATGGTAATGTCCACGGTGTATTCATTTTTTACCATTTCAAGTTTGACAGTGTGTTGGTTCTAAACATGGTGGCCATGCCTTAACTCTTCAAAAATGATACACTATGTACAATACAGTTGCGATATGGTTATCTGCTGTGATGTTTAATTTTATTTGTTTCTGCAAGCATATGCCTGTCATGCATATGATGTTGAGTTTTTTGGGGCTGCTTGATTGTGCAAGTGTATAAATGCAAGAATGAGTCAGTGGGTGGATGAATGGATGTGTGAGTACAAGAATAAGAGGCACTTTCATTTATAAGCCAGACCAGTTGACATTTGCATGGCTTGTTTAAATTAAAGTTGACTGTCAGGCATATTTTCACACAAAAATTCACTCAGAGCCCCATATTACAGTTCAAGCCCCATTGAATATTATATGCAGAAACAGTGCACTGTTGGAGTGGCAAATTCTATGCAGGGAGGGACTTCTCACTGGAGTAGCAGAAAAAGGTCCGGAGTGCAAGAACAGGATGATGCTCTACTGAAAGAGCTGTAAGGGTATACCCTTTCTGGAGCTCTTCCGGCTGCCTTTGTCAGGAAGCCGGAAGGAGGGTGGAGGTCAAAGTTAAGCTAAGTTGGCCAATTCCTCTTGGGCAAAACCACTAGGTAAGAGGGGAACCCCTGGAACGATAGAGGTAGAGCACTAGGGGAAAATCGAGGTATCATACAATCTAACAAGCAGCTCTACCGATCTGAGTTGTATGAACGCTGTTTAAGTCGTTATATAAATAGTCACTCAGGCTAGACCATGTGTAAACAAAAAGGAGTAGATGAATCAATTATTGTGATAACATTTTATTCTTGTCTTATTAATATTTAAAAGAAGTAGATCAGTATCAAAATATATTCTGGTTACATAATAAAATATATACAACACCACAACTGGCCCAAATAGTGACACTTTCCATGGACAGCCTAACACACCACATTCATACAACCAATCATTCAAGAGTCCTTTCAAACCGTGAATCCACACTGAACATTCATCACCAATAGATATATCTTAGTCAGATAAAACGTCCCAAAACAACAGATACAATAGCAAAGCTCATATTTCTTCAAACAGCCATCTGATTTGTCAAGTCCGATCCACTATTCGGTGGATAGAATGTCAAAACAACAGTAGTATATCTAAGTAAAACCGATTTGAAAGCAGGCTAAATTGGCACAAGTTGGTTTAACAAATGTTAGGGACAAGAAGAGAAACAGTTGACTGTCAGGCATATTTTCACACAAAAATTCACTCAGAGCCCCATGTTACAGTTCAAGCCCCATTGAATATTATATGCAGAAACAGTGCACTGTTGGAGTGGCAAATTCTATGCAGGGAGGGACTTCTCACTGGAGTAGCAGAAAAAGGTCCGGGGGCAAGAACAAGATGATGCTCTCCTCAAAGAGCTGTATGGGTATACCCTTTCGGGAGCTCTTCCGGCTGCCTTTGTCAGGAAGCCGGATGGAGGGCGGAGGTCAAAGGTAGGCTAAGTTGGCCACTTCCTCTTGGGCATCAGACCCAGGTGGTTGTTCTGGTCTTCTTCAGGATGAGGCCTTGACGCTGCAATGAAGATAATTCCTGATGGATTCAAACACGGTCCTCTGTTGATTACATTAGGCTTTTTACTGGAAAATATTGGTGTTTAATGACTTCAAATGACACACATTCAATGACACGACCAGTGATCAGGTCTTTGGGACCTTTAGTTTGTCAACCTCATACTCGTACATTTGGCTACTACTGGTTTTAATTGACTCCTTTTGGTCTTTGTTCATTGGGACCATAGGGTTTTCTTTTGCCCAATACAACCTGTTGCAACAGGAACCAGAAGAGCTGCTGTTGGGACAGAAAAAGGAGTAGACCAGTCAATAATCATTTTTAGATGATGTCCGCTGGTCTGACACCCAACAATACCAAGTCTATGAAATGTCGATCAGGAGTTAGGGCACAGCGCTATCTTTCAACTCAGGGACTTCCGAGGAGTCTCTGTAAAACAAGTAACAGTCGCAGAGAAACATACAGCCGCGAATGACGAGGGGCAGTCCCAGGAAAATGTACACCAAAGTCGTCATCCAGAAGGCATAGATGTAGAGCTCCTTGCGGCAGTAATTTGCAGCAGTGTGGTCTGTATAATTTGGGGCATAAATGGAATAAACCCAAACGTTTCCTGGGAGAGAAAGAGATAAACATCTAATTACAAGTGATGAATAAAAACAGTTTGCATTTGGTATACGCTCAAGACCAACATCCTTTACCTAAACTCTGTCTTGGCACCAAAAGGGGAGCTAGCATGGAACCAAACAGGGAGAGATCAGAAGGAAAAGAGAAAAACTGTCCTGGAGGAAACAAGATGACAGCGAGGCAGAGGAAGGCACAAAGGAAGAGGGTGAGAGGGCAGAAGGGTGAGAGAATGAGAGACAGAGAGAGACTGGAAAGAGTAAAACACAGGAAAGAATGGGTGCTAAATGAGGAGAAGAGAAAAAGGATTAGACAGTAGGATGGCTGCATCAAAGGTACTGTAGTGTAGTTCCTATTATCCCAATAGGCTCTGCGCATTGGAATAATACCTTCAATAGTATAGACCTAGGACGGAGGTTAACTAGGTCTTCTATTGACGATATTAGACTTAAAGTTTTTGGTTTTGCCAGCTAGCTCAGAGTTCACTAGAAACTTTCTCGAATAGGCAAGGAGGAGTTTAACCTCCCTGGATAGACAAGAAGGGATTTAGTTTCTGACAACCATAGAACATGACAACTTTGCTCTCCCCTAATCAAGAGTGTATCTCTAGAGTCGTGTGAAAACAAAAGACAACTTATTTTACTCAGTCAGTTCAGTGCATTCTTAGTTTCACCAGATTGTAGAGAAAAGGAAAAGACGGGCGTGTTCAATAAAAGATGTTATTTATTGATCAGTCTCTTTTCTCGTACAAGAAAAATGAATCGATATTATTGCGATACTTATGGTTAAGTAAAGTGCATACAATAAAAGCAGGAGTATAAAATAATACTGCAGAAGCATTGATATGGTTTCTAAGCCATATGATATTTAAAATTGATAAAATAGATACATACATATATACATTTGACTAATCATACTCAACTGGTGCTTCTAACCACGCCTACCCCAGTGTACCTGACCTAAGCCTAATACGTGGGCGGGAGTAGATAAGTAGCAGTTTAAGTTAAGTTTGTTTTGCCAAGTGACTGACTCAGTCAGTCAGTCAGTCAAAAACACTTTATTCGATTGTTTTAAAATCATAAAAGTATGCTACAAAATCACTTTCGATCGTACAGACAAATTATTAAAAACAAGTTAAAAAGTTAAAAGAATTACAATTAAAAAGTGAAAAATTCATATAAAAACTTCTTTGTCATCATGTTTGCAGGGACAATAGTTTTATGGGCCCATAACAATGTAAAACATTTTTTAAAAGTTAGCAAGACTAGCATATATTTACAATTCTAAATACAAAAGTACTAACAGCCTGGGGAAAAAGTGCAAGACGTGCAGAACATTGGTTCACATTTCTGGATTACAAAAACATTAGTCAATTAATAGTTTTAAGCAAACAATTTACGTTAGAAATTTAACCTTGATCTTGCTTGCTTTGATCGAATTGACATTATCAAGAAATTTGCTACCCCAAGTGACTGACTCAAGAATTCTCTGGAAGGGGTTATTCAGTTCTGTACCTGAGATCTAGAATGGTTGAGGGCTGGTATCTCTCGTCTCTGGTCTTGATATTCCAGCTGCCTGCGAGGGCCGCTTGGAAGCGCCGGAGCTGGATTTCTCGGCAAGAGAAAAGCAGCGTCTCGTTCTCAGCGCGTCAGGAAGGCGGGGCAGTGCCAGCGGGGTCCGCTCTGTGCTGGCCTCTTCGGCAAGTCTCGCTGCTCCGATCTCGTCACCACCGCGTGTGTTTGCTTAAGGCAATGTCGGTAATATTTATACCTGTAAGGTGTCGAGATTGACGTAAGGATGGACATAGATACGTCAATAAGGATGTCATACGGACTGGTCGTTAGCACATTCTTTACTGAAGTTCTCGGTGAAATCAAAACAATGGCCGCAGGGATTTTCCCAGGTTGTCATAGGTTTGATTTGTTTTGAGAACTCCGTATGCCTTATCAGTGGCTGGAGGAATAGTGCTTGCCTAATTAGATGGCAAGCGTAATGACCTAATCAGATAACGCGGTCCTGTGCCGTGGTGTGGCTTAATCAGATAACGGTTTTTGTACCGTGGGATGGCTGCTACTTAATTATTAACCAGAACAGGGTCAGGAATAGGGGGATCGATACAGAACCTATAGGAATACATCACACCCACTCCACGCAGACTATGTCCATATTTACAAATCTAGGCATAGTAAATATACTAGTAGAGCACGTGTATACCGTACCACCCCAAAATACATTCATATGCATTTTGAAACCATGAAATATACGAAAAGATAATTATATGCATTATATGCACTTAAGCAGTATAATAATGCTAAATCAATTACGCATATTCAGACATCATTATTAAAAAAATATGAAAATAACACATGAAATGGCTCTTTAAGACAGAAGAAAAAAAATGCGAGACCATTTCATCACAAAATAAAATATATATGAACATGCCAGAGGGCAGCTAATGTCTCTAAAGTTCCTAAAATAGAATTTTAGTTCTCTAAGAATAGTTTCTACTTTAAGCAGAAGATAAGTGTCCCGAAAAATTGCAACATATTTTGGGGCCGCTGAAAAATTATGTTCCGCTGTCCGTAAACTGGAGAAAAATTGTTCATGATGCTTTATTATCAAAGTTGAAGGCCAAATTCAGGGTGTTGGGAACTCCGTGTGCTAGCTTGCTCAAAAGCCATTATTTCTGCTCTGGTGAGAACATCATATCATTTAGACTCTCGAAAAAGCTGTCAACAGCTTCCTGTGAAAGTTCCATTAACTCGGAAAAAGATGTTACCATGCATTCATGAGCATGATTGCCTTCATTGATGTTTCGATCAGCATAGCTGACAGGAGGTCGTACCTGATCGATGCTGCTTTCATCTTGAACCTCACTACCCCTCAATCGTAGTGGTGAAGTCTCCACGAATGCCGTCATCAGGATTGGTAGCCGCTGGGGACAGCACAATGCATGAGCCGTGACCGGACCCAACAAAGTTTCTGCATCCATTGGCGCATCCGATTGTAGCGTCAGACAGGTGTCCAACACGCATTCTTCTCCGCATAGCAAGCACCTTAATGCAGGTAAAACACAACTTTGCCACATTGGTCTAAATGAAAGAAACCAAGTCATGTTCAGGTCTCTAAGCCGGGACAGTCCAAGCATTTTAGATATCCGGTCCCGGTATCCAATGGCTAGGATTGTTTCTTCCCTTGTCGCAGGTGTTTTGTCTGTGACACGGTTTGCCATAGCGAAATAACAGAATCAAAAATAGGATTCCTGCCACTAGTCCCAAAAGGAGAGGAAGTCCACCAAAGATGGAATGGACAAAGTCAGGAAAAATACCCAGAATGGCTTTAAATGGTGTTAAAGCCCCCGAAAACACTGTCTTAAATACATTTGAGACTCCACTGGTATCAGAAATATTTAAGATTTCGTTCAGGATTTCTGCGAAATGTATGGGGGAATTAGTTGATAACAATGAATGAATCTCTGCCGTTGTCCTTGCAACTTGGAGATCATACGTTTCTTTTGATGACGTGAGCCTGGTCGGCGTCTGAAGGAGCACTGTTTTCATTCTGCTTAAAGTATCAACTCGAATGGAAGCAATTTTCAAATTCGGCCATAACCTTGCCTCCCTGTCTGGCATTGCACTGGGGAACAATACTCGTTCACAGCACATGACCTTCGCTGTCGTAGTTATGAGATAAGGTATTCCGGGCACCAAGCTACAACATCTGCGGTCTACAAATATAATGTAACTCCCGTTCGATAGTCTCCTAAAGAATGGTTCTATTTGTGTCGCAGGTGTGCCTAGCTGGTGACATGAAAGGTTATTTGAGGACCCTTCACAGGCTCCGTGTAAACTAATACCATTACACAGAAGTGTACCGCTTAGTGACATCGCACAATTATTGCCACTAAGAAACACTTTCCGGCCTTTATTACTGACACATGCATGTGAATAGGGCAAGTTCCATGTTGACTTAATGTACCCTTTACCCAATTTTTCGTACATGCCAGCCTGTATATATTTTTGGCAGTATTGAAACCTGAAAGTAGATATTGGAATATTAATTATTCCATGTATTATCCATTCACTGACAGGTCGTTCTGACATTGTCAATGGTAATCTCTCGAGTTTCTCAATGCTCAGGATTGTATAACTCCCACTCAGGATCTCTGCAATACCCTTAATACCTTCTTTCTGAATAAGATTTGTACCATAAAGCAAAGTATTCTTACTACCTTATCCCCTCCTTCCCCGGACATCTATCACAATCCCTCCACCCTGGAATCTTTCCCCCCCATTGACGCTGCCTGCCTATTCAAACTTCTTCTTAAAGTAAAATCTGGCTCTCCTGATGATGTCTGCCCTCCCTACATCCTGCGGGAAGTGGGAGCCGCTATTCCTGAGAGCATTCTTTTCATGATGAATGGTTCCCTCTCACTGGGTTTGGTCCCTGCCAGTTTTAAAAAAGCTCTTCTCATCCCTTTGCTGAAAAAAGCTGGGGCTAATCCATCGGATCCTCTCAATTATAGGCCCATTTCCCTGCTGCCGTACTGTGCCAAGATATTGGAGGCTCATGTTTGTGATAGCATGTCCCAATTCTTGGAAGAATCACAGTACCTTGCGCCTAACCAGGCTGGCTTCCGTCCTCTCCATTCCACTGAAGCAGTCATCGTTTCAGTTCAGAATACTTTGAGGCGGAATGCAGACGAGGGGATCCACCAGGCGCTGGTATTATTAGATCTATCAGCGGCATTCGACACGGTTGACTATACCATCTTGGTCAACCGTGTCGAACAGGCCGGCCTTAGCGGTCCTGCGTTGAGCTGGATTCGCTCATTTATTACTGGCCGTACCCAATCCGTGAGACTGGGCCCCTTCACGGCCCCCACTATCCCTACTACCTGTGGAGTCCCTCAGGGCTCCTCCCTGTCACCTTTGCTTTTTAATCTTTACCTACGCCCCCTGCTGTACTCCCTCAGGGATACCAGAGTTACCATCTTTAATTACGCGGATGATTTGCAGCTCATCTTTCCTTTAAACACCGAGGACTCAGTGGTAGTGTTCCAAAACACCATGTCTCACATCCTGAGTTGGATGAGCTGCAATCACCTGAAGCTCAACCCAGGCAAGACTGAGTTGGTCTTGCCTGGGCAGAGTGTACTTAGCTGGAACCCTGGCTTTTGGCCGTCCAGCATGGGAGCCCCCCCACCTAAATCGTCCTCAGTTAAGAGCCTAGGAATCTTTCTTAGCGAAGATCTGTCTCTGAAAAGGCAGGTCAGCGCAGTGGTGTCCTCCAGCCTATTTCAGCTGAAGAAAATTAAGAAAATTGCTCGTTTCTTCTCTTTGGAGGCGCTCACACAGATTGTTATCTCCTTGGTTCTGTCCAGATTGGATTTCTCCAACAGTCTCTATCTTGGGCTCCCGGTCGGCGAGTTAAAGCGCCTCCAGTTGATTCAGAATCAGGCAGCCAGACTCATTCTGAATCTACCTAAGAGGCAGTCTGTCAGACTGGGCCTAAAACAACTACATTGGCTGCCTGTTGAGCAACGGGTGGCTTTTAAGACTGGTTGTATTTTATTTAAGTCCTTACACCAATCAGGCCCCCTATTCATCAGAGATCTGTTTAAAAAATATGACCCCCCTAGGAATCTTCGCTCCATGCATAAACATCTTCTGACTGTCCCTACTTATAAAAGGAAGCGTCTTGGAGGCAGCTGCTTTGACCACCTTGCAGCTGCCTTCTGGAACTCCCTTCCTCTTCACCTTAAAATGTGCGGAAACATCCTTAGTTTCAGACACTCCCTCAAAACATGGCTTTTTTCCCAAGCATTTTGATGAGTTCCTCTTTGCTTCCTCTGACTGATGCGTTGTGTCCCTGTCTATAGCGCCATGAAGCCCCCGGGCGAACGAGCGCTCTACAAATACATCTCAATATCAATATCAATATCAATAATCAGCACCCTTCTGTGCCATACTGATTTGTTTATCAGTAAGGTTAAAGATATTGAATAGTGACGTTGTGTTGAATAAACGCCAAGGCACATAGCCTGAACGCAGATTTTGTAACGTCCAGCCAAGTTGTACAATAGAACGCAATTGGGACTGACCGTGTTGTAACAACAGTAAGTCTTGCGATATTATGTCGATTGCTGAAGACACAATGCTGTCCAAAGAGTATATTCTGGAGGACAGAGTCATTAACCCATTGTCCACTACAGAAAGTGATTTTTCCAAATTAATACGGTCAATTTCCCGTATTCTCTCTGATGTTTCAATTTGGGTTATTTTCCAGGCTTCGTTATAAGCTGCATATACAGAGGCTGCTATGAAGCGTTTTTGACGCTGTTTGCGTGGTCCCATAATGAAATCACGCAAGTCAGCACCATCAGTAAGTAAAGTCAGGTGTTGCTTAATTTCTGCCAGTGTGGATGTTTGTAGCCATTGAAGGCAGAGCTTGCCCACACTGTACGTGGTAATTATCCCTGGGTGTTGTCTTTGGGAATATCTAGGGTCTGGCCTGGTCAATGTGAACCCCTGGATTTTGTTCAGGAATCTGTCTTGACAGTTATTAGTATCTGTGGGCCAGATCAACCACTGTTTCCAATCAGGATGTGTTCTGTTTTTGCTTAATATATGGTTTACGTTTATCTCCTCAACTAAAGATATATTACCGTTCATTGATGGCTTTGGAATAGACGGTTTGTTTAAGTCCTTGATTTTAGCTAGGCCAAGACAGGTAGTTTGTTGAACAGTGTCATTCAAAAATATAATTTGTTCTGGGATCATGCAGGCTCTAAACAATGATTCTATACCTTGTACTTGCCATTCCTTTGTACCCCAAACACTTTTTACTTCAACATTTTTGTCCCAGTAATCAAAACCAAATGTACTCATTTGCTCAAAAAACGAGTCTGAATATATCAATTTAGTGTTTGTAAGCATGGTCTTTGTACCTGTCTTATTCGATAATTTGAAATAAAATGTTTCTGCATTACTTGTGTTGAACCCTGAAAAATATGAATATTTGTCATAAAAAGTTCTTGAGCTACCTTTTGGAGGGGTTGCACAGTGTTCCCATTGATTATAATTTAAAACATTTCTAGGTTGTGCAGATTTATGCAGATAATGATTACTATGGTGATTATAGCAGAACATTTTATCATAATTAGACGAACCCTGCAAATAATCATGTTTCGTAAATTTAGCAGACATTACTAGGTCAGACATCATATTATTAATGCTTTCAACGTCCCAATCATCAGCAACTGAGCTTGGTTTTACAAAGTCACTCAATGAGATCTTGATTTGATGTGGATACTTCAGGATTTCAACCGGACCATAGATTTAATAATCAGTATTGTCCCATGCTACCCCACCGGGTATAGGATTGGCTGTGAAGTTGACTGAAGATAGTTCTCTTTTCTCGACGTGTGAGGACGTGTGTGGTTTGAGGACCAAGTTGATTTTCTGGCTTGCTGTGTCCATTTTAGCATATTTTCCCTCAATGAAGTGTCCCAAACATAGTACCATGATGAGCCAAAGTATGAGGATAAGTGCACCTAAGGCCACCCAGAATTCAATCCATGGAGAAATCAGATACGTTTCTTTCAGATGTTGAAAAAGTTCCTTAGCTTTATCTTTAAAGGTTCTTGTTGATGTTTGTTCCTTTGATTCACTCAGATCTTCAGATGAATCATTGAAGTTGATGAAGTAACCGGATGCCGTTCTGTCTATTGTTCCTATTGCTTCAGGATTACTGCTTGCTTTATTAGTGTGTTTTGTTGCAGCAGCATAGTCATTTGTTACTTCATTGTAGATTGGTGTGTCTCTGCTAAATGTTTTTATATGGGATTTTAGAGGTTTAAGTTCCATAGCATTGTTGCATAGTCCTTGTTGTTGTTCTGTTGGCATTTCAAATGTGAGTAGCCTCTTAGATTGAACCTCTGTGTTTGTAGCAAACCTTGGTGTTCTACTACTTATCGGGAGTCCACTTGGCCTACTGTTCATTATCGGCCACATGATTGTGGTTTTATCAGGTCGATTGATACAACTCTGTTCTCCTTTTTACCAGCAAGGGGCGGTAGTACTACTGATCTTGTCCCGTTGATAGACAAGACAGGAACTTCTTTTCTGTAAGAAGGCCCAAATTCCTTCTTTACCGCGATCTTTTCTCTGACTAGATCCCCGACTTTTGGAATCCAGACAGTTCTTGCTGGGACAGGTGGTTTTTCTTCAGTGGTCGTTGGCTGTTGTTTCAACTTTATGTTGCTCAGGTCTTTCCTTGTTTCGTTTAAGTCCTGTAAAATAGCCAAACGATCTTTGATATCAAAGCTTTTTCCTTTAACCACTGAAGTCTGACTGTCAAGATCTAAGACCATCATTCTAGTTCCAAACAATAATTCGTACGGACTGAATCCCCTCAGAGAATTTCTTGGCAGGTTATTTAGACTACGTTGGACACTTATTAGATGTTTGACCCACCCAGCTCCCGAACCTAATACCTTCGCTGTTATAGATTGCTTTATGCCTTTGGTTTTTTCTTTACACCATCCCGTTCCCTCAGGTAGGAAGTGAGAAGAGTCCCGCTATGCTATGCTCATTTGGCCATGTTTTTTCATACGCTTTACGGCAAGAAGAAAAAACATTCAGCCAAACGTAGCATGCTTCTAGCGTATATGCCATTATAGACTCGCAAATCTTTTTATAACAGTCCAGACATCAGCCGAGTGCTGGGGTCTACATCACAAGTGGAAACTAGTCTTTATATGTTAATTGGACGCATTAATTTTTTTCGTTGATCAATTCTGGAGTGAAACGCCATGGTAATATACCGTTTCTCTCGCCACTGCGATCTCTATTGCAGTCTGGGCAGTTCTTTACAAAAATTTGATGATGCAGGCTCATGCCTGGCCACCAGTACACTGATTGTAATTCTTCCAGAGAATCTTTTTGTTTAAGGTGTCTGAGACCCTCACCCATATGCGCGTCTGCTATTAACAAGCCTCTCCTGTCCGTGTTTGGAATTACTCTATCCCCCACTCCAGGGATTCGAGCAAAAGGGACTGAGTTTGCATCGATTATGTATGTATAATTGAGTGGATAATTGATCGGTAGCGCTGAACAGTCGCCTTTTGATGACGTTTTTACTGCCAGCACTGTTTCACCGTCAATGTGTTTTACTGCACGCTTTTTTGTAGCTACGGAAGCCGATTCAGTTGCTGCCGTTTTGGCTTTCTCGGCCAATGAATTCCCTGCAACGTGAACGCCATCACGCTGATGACTCAGTGAGTGTATCACGTGAGTTTTTGGTCGTTCTTTCTGTAAAAGAACTACTTGTTCCCAAAGCACTTTTTGCTTTATTGTTGCACATGTGTCATCTTTGTAACCGTTTTGAATCCATTTCTGTAAATCGTTATTGTATGATTTGACGCAGTAATACGAATCGCACACAATAAGTGTCGGGAATTCGCGATCGGCATTATCTAGCGCCATTTTTAACGCTATTATTTCAGTTTGTTGTTCTGAATTATTTTCCACTGAGTGTGTTTTTGTAAGTAGAGGTCTTAATTTACCTCCGCGCCACACTTCTTTTACAATTTCGCATGTGGCCTTGTAAGCCAGCTCTCCCCAAACTGAGGGTTGAGCATGCCCGTCTGTATGTATTACACAGGCGTACTGTCGTAAAGGCAGAATGTCGATTGGCAGAGGGTATGTCATTTCATATTCTAGATATTTTAATTCCTTTAATTCTGGATCAAAGTAGTATTTCACTCTGTCCGTTGTAATTGAATTCACCCATTGTATCCATTCTGGATTCACTGCTGTTGTTGGTAAATTACATGGGGTTGTTAATGCCTCAAAGGCTGACTCCGCTGTTCTGACTGTGATACGTCTACCGTCAGCGTTGTCCTTTTCTCTTGCTATAGCAGTTTGAACTGCATAAACAATGTTTTCTTTAATACTGAACTTCTTTTCAGCTTCTGTGTACAAGTGTGATTTGTATGCAATTGGTACCTTTTCTCCCTCATTAGAGGTCAGGTATGTGAATCCGCATCTTCCTGGGATGACTCGAATCACAAGATTGCGTGTGTTATCACGTGTTTCTAATTTTGTTTTAATTAACATGTCTGTTTGTAAAGATCTCAAAATTTCTGTGTGTTTTTGAGTCCAATTGATTCTTTTAAAATCTGGTTTTAGTAGATCATAAAGGGGTTTGACCCTTTCTGCGTAATTTGCAATGTATGTTCTTCCGAAATTTAGGAAGCCTAGAATTGATTGTAAGTTTTTTAGTGTTCTAGGAGCTTGGAGTACAGCACATTTCTCTAGGAAATTGTCAGCCAGGCTTTTGCCTTCACTTGATAATTCATATCCTAAAAACAGGACTGTTAGATGGGCAATTCTTGATTTTTTAAAGTTGAATTTGTAACCCTCTGCTGCGAACCCAAGTATTATGGTGTTCACTCTCTTCAAGTGAGTATCCAAGTCATCATCTATTAGGTAAATGTCGTCGACATATGATAATGCCTCGTCATCGTATGTTTGTAGTAATTCTGTTACTCTCGTTGAGAATAATCCTGGGCTGTTCTTGTGCCCCTGGGGTAAACGGCAGAAACTTTTTTGCGAGCCATTTACCGAGAACGCAGTCAAATATCTGCTCTCTGGTGCTATATTTTGACAAAAGAATCCATTAGAGATGTCTAATGTTGTTTTGTATTTTTTGCGCACTATGTTATTCATTAGTGCAGCACTATGCGAGTTTTGCACTGCAAATGTTTTGCAACATGAGTTAAGGTGTCTGTAATCCAAAACAAGACGATATGAATTTTCTGGCTTGGAGATAGCAAACAAAGGGTTGTTCATTTGTGAGGTGCAAGTTTTAATCACCCCCTGATATTCAAGTTGATCTAGGATCTCTTTTACCTGTTTTTGAGCTTCTTGCTTAATCGGGTACTGCCTCTGTGCAGTAGGTTGTGATTTTAACTGGATTTTGTGAGGAGGAGAGTCCTCATCCCATCCTACATGATTTTTATATAAAGCAGGAGCTTGAGCTACTGCCCACTTTCTAGCAAGTGTATATTTTTTATGAATTGGAATATGATTTGAGAAGGCAGGCATAATTATTTCTTCGCCATGTGGGCACTCCCTGACAAACTCTGGAGGCCAGTCTTGTTCAGCTAGAAGGATGTCATAGCCCTTGGACAGATTATCCCAAAATAGTCCCCTTATTTTTCTAGTCTTATCCCCCTCTATACGCAATGTTATTTCATATATTTTATGAGGTTTGCTAACTCTGGTATCTGCAGTTTCCACCTGAATGTATTCATTCGTGTCCACTGTCTCCAGATGATTCATAAGGACTTTGCGAGCTATGCTCACTTCTGCTGCGCTGTCAAGCATTGTCTGAGCCCATTCTCCGTTTTTCAGCTGTGTCCTCAGTATTCTCGGCATCTTTGATTACTTTAATACTGGCTACCTTCTTTTTTGGAAATTGTAACTTTTTATTTGGATGAGCAGGTTCCTTGTCTTTGGACTTGACGTGCTCTTCCCTGTGTTCTGATCGTCCTCTTCTTTCCGATTTCTGCGAGGAAGTCTGAAAAGATTGAGAGGGACGTGTATCATTATCTTGATATCTATCAGGTTTCTTTATATTATCCCTATTTCTAAGGTTGTATTTTTTCCCAGAGGGCTCACTTTGGGGAGACCTGCGTCCTTGGTTCGGAGATCTTTCTCTCCGCCGAGGAGACATTCCTCTGGACTGGAATCTTTTTTCTTTAGGATTGAATTGTTTATTTCCATCCCAGCTCTTTTTTTGAGTGTTTACATTATTTTTAATAAATACCTTTTCAGGACTTTCAATCAGTTGAGGTTTTACCGGTATTCCACCCAGACTATCTCTTCCTAGTTCTTCATAGGATTTCTCTATGATGCTGGCAATTTCAGTTGGTTGGTCTGCTATATCTGTCTCTTTTAACCTTTGGCGGATCGCCACGTTTGCTGCTTCTCCCTTTATGTTGGCTAATAATATAGCCGAGACCTGCTTGAAGTCTTTCAGTAATTTCATACCAAGAGTTAAAGCGGGTTCTGGACCGTATTCATCTTGAATTTGTTTTAGCACATCTGGTATTACTGATATGGATGGTACACCATGTGTTTTTGTGTATATGGAAGCAAAGACTGTACCCCAAGTGTCACAGTCCTCCACGTGTGGTGCGATTCCCATTGGAAGACAGAAAGTCAGAATCCTATGTTTCTCAACAGGGGTGGTATCTGGAAACACCGCCTCTATTTGAGTGATTTTTTGTGCTTGCCAGAAAGGTATTTGTTCCCGTTTTGCGGGTACTTTACCTAGACAGGACTGTATGTTCTGTGGTGTAATTTTATTTGTGTTACCCTGATGAGGGGTCAGCTGTGGAATTTTACTTGCTGGTTGGACTGTTGAAGTCCGCATTACGTATTGGACTAATTGTCTATGTATTTTGATTAGTTGTTTTAGCTGTATTAAAAGCTTTGCTGCAGGCATTTCTTCAATGTCTGGATGTGGTGTGTATCCGGCTAGGACCGGCCACGTTGCTCCTGGTCTACCTAGTGGACCGAGCCTGGTGATGTGATTATTATGTTTTAGGGCGCCATGAAACAAGAGCAGGTGCTCTTGGAATTTGAGTGGTACTTCCACCTCCTCGAAAGGAGTGTAGGTATCCGGTGGTTCCTTTATTTTATAATAGTGGAACTCTTTTGTTACAGCGTTTGCTGCTGGAAAGTTTATCCATGAATAGAATACCTCTGTCTGCCGATATTCGTGTGCCTCAATTACGAATATGACTGTGCCACCTCTCAATGTCAGTCCATTTTCTATAAGTTTTAAGGTTATAGATTTCCTTATGTTGACCGGGATAAGTATTGCATTTGGGTCATTTTCCAGCAGAGTATTGTCTGCTACTAGGAGTTCAGCTGCTAGTCTAACTGTCTCCCTTTCTTCATCACTGTCTACCATTTTACCGACAGGAAGGTTATTCCGTTTGTTTGCAGATCAGGAAACAAAGATTAGATGCACAATATTTTGGAACAGTGTATCCTTCAACTTTGACTAAACCAAGAACCATACATAGGAGTCTTCTCCTGCGAGGTTTGGCGGATATGACCTTTCAGCCACTCCAGACGTCTTTGGAGTATTATGGGAAAAAAGGGGTCTGTGTGAAAAAGCACGACTGAGTTACTCTAATGTCTTGCGTTAGTTTTATCGCCTATCCAAACGTTGGGCGCCATGTAGTGTAGGCTCTGCGCATTGGAATAATACCTTCAATAGTGGCGACTGATCTAGGTGGTGGCAGCACTCTGAGACCTCGCTGGGGAAAGACGGGCAGACTGCGAGGGTTCCTCTTCTGCCTACTCACTCTCCGCAGCACTGATTTACTAGCGCATTTTTAAGCAATTAATTTTAATCTACACTCAATTGAAAACGAATTGTGTTGTATGTTTTTTAAACTGTATTGTGTCTAAAAACCTTCTGTGCTGTTTCCCGGTTCCCCTGGGCCCCGGTCCACCGCGGCTTACCTGTGCCGTTTGTTGTGGAGGGCCAGGTCGGGCGGCGCCATCTTTGGTGAGTCCCGGTACCCGGCTGGTCGGAAGTTAGCGGTCCAGCTCGGGGAGGGGCTTGGGCGATAAATAGATCCTGAATGCTCTGATTCCTCGCGACTGATCTAGGTGGTGGCAGCACTCTGAGACCTCGCTGGGGAAAGACGGGCAGACTGCGAGGGTTCCTCTTCTGCCTACTCACTCTCCGCAGCACTGATTTACTAGCGCATTTTTTAAACAATTAATTTTAATCTACACTCAATTGAAAACGAATTGTGTTGTATGTTTTTTAAACTGTATTGTGTCTAAAAACCTTCTGTGCTGTTTCCCGGTTCCCCTGGGCCCCGATCCACCGCGGCTTACTTGTGCCGTTTGTTGTGGAGGGCCAGGTCGGGCGGCGCCATCTTTGGTGAGTCCCGGTACCCGGCTGGTCAGAAGTTAGCGGTCCAGCTCGGGGAGGGGCTTGGGCGATAAATAATGATACACCATAGAGCGCGCAGCGGTCGCGCCATCTGCGCGCCGAAGGAGCACCAAAGGAGGGCCCGTCTGTGCCCGTCCGTGCCTCGGACGGGCCCAGGGCCAGCCTTTCTGCCCGGAGTTCTAGGGGAATGGCCAAATCAGAGACACGCAGGTACTCATGCCACGACCTCCGGAGACTCGCTCCCCCCGCTAATAGTGTGCCTTGCACGCGGGCGGATTTGAGCTGTGATATGTCCAAATGCCCCACCTGCGGCTTTCTGCCCCAACCATCCCCCCCCCCGGTCAGTTGTTAACGCCTCTGTTACTAACATTCGGGCGGGTTTGATTAACGCTAGATCTGCGGTTAAGCATGCCGCTGAGATCTTTGAACTACTGGTGGATGGTCAGCTGGAGGTGCTGCTCCTCACGGAGACATGGATGACCAGCACCTCCGCACCTAGCGTAGAACTTGCTGTCCCCAGGGGGTTCAAGATCGTCAGGGTGGATCGACCCCTGGGTAGACGGGGTGGACTAGCTGTTGTTTTTAAAGAAGAATGGAGCTTTACTTCTGAGCCTCCGATAGCGGATGTTGGTTGTGAGGTTCTCCACTTCTCCATTAAAACTTCTCCCCATTTTACCTTAGGAGGTTCCCTGATTTATAGAACCCCGGGTCTGGCTACCCACGTTTTGGACTCCCTTGAAGAATATTTGGTTCCGCGGGCCCTAGGTTTTCCTAAGTTTTTACTGGTCGGCGACCTAAATATTCATATGGATGTTCCTGACTCCCCCGAAGCCCATAGGCTTGGTGAAATTCTGGAGCTTGCTCAGCTCAAGCAATGGGTGACCGCTCCGACGCATACGGGTGGCCATCTGTTGAACCTGGTATGCTCTAATTTCCCCATCCAGTCCGTGGCTGTTGAAAAAACTACCTGGTCCGACCACTATTTGGTCAGATTCAAGTGGGAGATTGCGGAGCTCTGCCTCCCGCCTTCCATCTGTCACTCCCAAAAGATTAATTTGCCTGCGTTTAGACAGGCTTTGGCTACAACTCGCCCAAAAACTAAGACGCCTCTGGTAGATGCAGTCTGCAAATTTAATGAGTGGGTACAGCAGGCGGCCACCGCCTCCACTAAGCAGACCACGCTGACCAGATCCAGGCGCTCCCCTTCCCAACCTTGGTTCTCCCCAGAATTAAGGGAAATGAAATTGGGGTGTAAAAAGCTTGAACGAGCGTGGAGACGGGTTTATAGCCCTGAGGCTAAATCCACTTTACGGCTTGCTCAAAAAGGTTATTATACAGCTATCAAGGCTGCTAAAGGGAACTACTATGCTGGGCGCATTGCCAAGGCAGACAACAATAGCAAAGAGATCTTTGCTATTGTTAAAAGCTTTGTGGCACCCGTTGCTGAGGACGTCCCCCACCCACCCTCGATGCAATGGTGTGAGGAGCTGTCCTCCTTTTTTATTATCAAAATAACGCGGATCCAGCAAGACCTTTTGGCAGCTCTTCCCGCCGACAGCTCAGCAGTTGGACTGTGTCCCCCTCTATATCCTAGTTCCGGACAACAGTTTACGAATTTTGAGGAAATTGCGGAGGATGCTACTCTCCCTCTACTCCAGTCCTTGAAATCTGGCTCTCCTGCCGATCCGTGTCCAGCCCGGGTGCTTTCGGAGGTAGCAGAACTGGTCTGCACGGAGATCACGGAGATAGTGAACCTCTCCCTGGCTACGGGCGAGGTTCCTCTTGTTTGGAAGCAGGCCAAGCTTCTGCCGCTTCTGAAGAAGCCAGGACTGGACCCGACGGCTCCTGGGAATTATCGACCAATTTCCCTCCTACCGGCACTCACGAAAATCTGTGAGAAGGTGGCATTTCAACAATTAGAGAGTTTTGTTGAAACCTCCAACGCCCTCCACCCTGCTCAATCGGGCTTTAGGGCTGCATATAGCACCGAGACGGCCCTGGTGGAGATGAGTGAGGCCATTCGGGACTGCTTGGACGGAGGCGGCAGAGTGGTCTTAATTTTATTGGACCTCTCTGCCGCGTTCGATACCGTCCCACATGAGCTTCTCCTTGGCCGGCTGGTTGACATAGGCATTGGGGGGGTTGTGCTAGACTGGCTGTCTTCCTTTCTTTCTGACAGGACTCAGCAGGTCTGGCTGCCTCCCCATGCCTCCGAGCCTAAACCTCTGCTTACAGGTGTCCCGCAGGGATCTACTCTCAGCCCCTTACTGTTCAATGTTTACATCACCCCCCTGGTTTATCTAGCGGAACAGTTCGGGGCTAAGACTATAGGGTATGCAGATGATACCCAACTGCTGTTCACTTGGCCAGATGATAACCTGGACACTTCTATAGTCCATCTGAGTTTGTCCTCTGTATTTCGCTGGCTAGCGAAGGCCCAGTTGAAGTGCAATGAGGACAAATCTGAAGTGCTTTTTTATGGTTCCTTTCCCCCCTCGTTCATGAGTACTCTATGGCCTCCTGACATTCCCAGCCCGAAAGAGATGGGGAGACCTGCGAAAAATCTTGGCATCTGGTTCGCGGAGGACTTAAGATTCGAACACCATATTAAAAAACTCACTGCCTCCTGTTTTGCCACTTTAAAAATGCTCCGCAAATTCTTTCCCCTGCTCCCAAGAGATGCTAGGGAGTCTGTTGCTCGGGCACTCATACTGGCTAGGCTGGACTATGCAAATGCATTGTTCTGTGGTATCCCTTCTTATCTAGTAAAACGCCTGCAAATTATCCAGAACGCGGCTGTCCGTCTACTATTTAATATTCCCAGATGGAAGAGCGTTCGTGCTGTGATGCGCACACTCCACTGGCTCCCCGTTGCACAGCGCATCCTGTTTAAATCTCTGGTACTGGCGTTTCGTGCTACCCATAATCAGGGTCCCCAGTATTTGAGAAAAAGATTTACCAGCTATGCCCCTGCACGTACCCTGAGATCCTCCACCTTGTTTAAACTGTCTCTTCCCTGCTTTAAACGTGCCAGACTTGGCGGCCAGTCAATCTCGGTGGTTGTGGCTCGCGCTTGGAACGCTCTCCCTCTCCATCTGCGCTCCACACCTACAGTAGCTGCTTTTAAAAAACATTTGAAAACACATTTGTTTAAAAGTGTAATCTAAGATTTTTTTCCTGTGTTCTGCTGTCTGCTTCTCTCTTTCTCCCGCGCCAGGATACTCTCCAGTAACGGAGCGCGCTACAAAATGGTTTATACTATACTATACTATACAATAGTATAGACCTAGGACGGAGGTTAACTAGGTCTTCTACTGACGATATTAGACTTAAAGTTTTTGGTTTTGCCAGCTAGCTCAGAGTTCACTAGAAACTTTCTCGAATAGGCAAGGAGGAGTTTAACCTCCCTGGATAGACAAGAAGGGATTTAGTTTCTGACAACCATAGAACATGACAACTTTGCTCTCCCCTAATCAAGAGTGTATCTCTAGAGTCGTGTGAAAACAAAAGACAACTTATTTTACTCAGTCAGTTCAGTGCATTCTTAGTTTCACCAGATTGTAGAGAAAAGGAAGAGACGGGCGTGTTCAATAAAAGATGTTATTTATTGATCAGTCTCTTTTCTCGTACAAGAAAAATGAATCGATATTATTGCGATACTTATGGTTAAGTAAAGTGCATACAATAAAAACAGGAGTATAAAATAATACTGCAGAAGCATTGATATGGTTTCTAAGCCATATGATATTTAAAATTGATAAAATAGATACATACATATATACATTTGACTAATCGTACTCAACTGGTGCTTCTAACCACGCCTACCCCAGTGTACCTGACCTAAGCCTAATACGTGGGCGGGAGTAGATAAGTAGCAGTTTAAGTTAAGTTTGTTTTGCCAAGTGACTGACTCAAGAATTCTCTGGAAGGGGTTATTCAGTTCTGTACCTGAGATCTAGAATGGTTGAGGGCTGGTATCTCTCGTCTCTGGTCTTGATATTCCAGCTGCCTGCGAGGGCCGCTTGGAAGCGCCGGAGCTGGATTTCTCGGCAAGAGAAAAGCAGCGTCTCGTTCTCAGCGCGTCAGGAAGGCGGGGCAGCGCCAGCGGGGTCCGCTCTGTGCTGGCCTCTTCGGCAAGTCTCGCTGCTCCGATCTCGTCACCACCGCGTGTGTTTGCTTAAGGCAATGTCGGTAATATTTATACCTGTAAGGTGTCGAGATTGACGTAAGGATGGACATAGATACGTCAATAAGGATGTCATACGGACTGGTCGTTAGCACATTCTTTACTGAAGTTCTCGGTGAAATCAAAACAATGGCCGCAGGGATTTTCCCAGGTTGTCATAGGTTTGATTTGTTTTGAGAACTCCGTATGCCTTATCAGGGGCTGGAGGAATAGTGCTTGCCTAATTAGATGGCAAGCGTTATGACCTAATCAGATAACGCGGTCCTGTGCCGTGGTGTGGCTTAATCAGATAACGGTTTTTGTACCGTGGGATGGCTGCTAGTTAATTATTAACCAGAACAGGGTCAGGAATAGGGGGATCGATACAGAACCTATAGGAATACATCACAGTACTGCCACTGCTCATCACAAACATCCAGAACCCCAAGAGGCCTTTAACACACAAGTGAAGTCTGTACGCTGTCCCCTCCAGCGTTAGTTGTTAGAATGAGACTTCTACGCATGACTATGTTCTTTTCACCTTCATTTTCTGCCACTGTTTCATCCATTGCCAACTGGATATTTTTTCCAACTTTATTTATTTTATAAAGCATTACTATAGACTACAACCCATTACTGACAGACGTCGAGGTATCACAACAAAGAAGCGAAGACACCAGATTTTACAGAGCAGTAACATAAACAGCCTTCATGAAAAAAGTGTACTCTTTCAGCAGTCATATTTAATGGAAATATCTAACACACATTTCAAAATTACAAGGTATACACAACTATTGATGTACTAGTAGGCTAGATAATGGTATTTATATGCAGACATGTGACCAGCCGGTACTACGGGACACCACAGCAGGTTTACAGATGGGCTTCATGCCGAGACCAAATTGGGACATCGGATGAGACCCCTCCCGAGCCTCAATCAGCAGCCCATAACCTTTACATAGTGTTTTTTCAAGTGTCTGTAAGTACGCTGACAACTTAGACCACACACACCTTAACGTGTGTGTAGGCACTTCCCTTTTTTCACATGGCACTTTCCACTTTGCCACTCACCAGTCTCACTATCCGGTCCTGAAGAAAGACCCCAACATATACCTTCGCAGGCTGAAACATGTAGACCACTCGCAAAGTCAACTAAGGATAAAAAGTTCCCATCTAGTTGCACTACACATTTTTTACCCATATCTTGAGCCGCCACTAACAAAGTTTGCAGGCAAGGATTCCCGGAGATATTAGTATAATTCACGTCACATCACAAATTCACATCACACCAGCTCCCCTGTGATCAGGCATCGTAGCACAACCAGGGAGCATTGGGACCCCAATGAGGAAGCATGACACCAAGCAGGTTGGTGTGTGAGGGGTCTTTTAAACAAACCTAATGAGTCCTAACCATACTAGTGACTGTACCATACCTACATAGTGGGTTTGTCCAGTCTCTTCTAGCTTATCATTATACTGGGGTTACGGATGCCCCACAATTCCCTTGCTCTCCCATTATTTTTTTATGTAACATGTGTGTCCAGCATATAGTATAGGTCAGGACTTCATCAATCATTGTTCGGGGCTCAGAAGACCGCCTCTTTTTGGTGCAGGTCTTGTCTCCTAGGGTTCAGATGTCTTTTATGCATCGGAAGGTTGGGAGGAGAAATGTATATGTGTGTGATGAGCCATTGCAGAAAAACAGGCCTTTAATCCCATAAGAACCTCAGGCAGTGGGCCTGTGTCCCAGCACATTAACAATCTTGGCAACCAACAACACAAGGCTGTGTATCTACTGGGGAGCAGGATATCTCAGGCATATCCCAGTGGCACTATCAGGAGTGAGGGTCCATCTTCAGCTGTGTCATCAAGTATAACTCACCGAATAGCTCTTTCCAAAAAGCCGTCAATCCTGGCATTCCTGGGACGAGTGTATGAAATCAGATTCACTATGTGAACATCTGAGACTTGTTGCATTCTTGAAAATCCAAATAGCATTAAACTCTGCTGAGGAGTTATTTTATCACATAAGACATCAGACCTCGACAAGTCCATGTCTGCTATTCAACAACATACCGTTTATCTGGGCACAAAGGCCAGCTGTTCGTCTGTCTGCAAAGTTTCTAGGTCTCTTGTGAAGAGCGGTCTGCACACGAGAAGAAGAGAGACTATATTAACCTATCTATTGGCCGGCTAGTTTTGTGCCTCAGGTCTGCCCTGACACCATCATTGGTGTGGAGTTAAAACAAAGAAGCAGCAAAGCAGTGGACCAATGAAACCAGAAGCGTGTGATGTGCGCTGAAGCTGCCCAAAAGCAAAGTTCTGAATGTGGAGTTCACCAGGTAGGGTCAATGTTGTTCATTCCACTGGGTGTTCCTTGTCTGCCCCTGCCAACTTTATCATTAGGTGTTTTAGGTTCATGAAAAAAAGACTGTGGTGGAGTGATGGGGATGTTCGTAAACAGCTATTAGAGTCTGGAAGGATCACCATTCTCATAAGGGCAATTTGCTCAGCCAAGAAAAGAGGCAATGTTATCAATCACTGGACAAAGTCACATCATTGTTTTAATGTTCCCTTGTTGTCTTTAAACACATGTTTCTCAACACACACGTAGAGCAGAAAATCTTCTGCATGGCAGGGCAGCAAAATACACCACCCTTCAAACTGTATGCCTCGCTGAATGAAGTGTGCACACCAAGAGAACAGCAGTGGGGATAAGGGGCATCCATGTCGAGTACCGCGTGTTATATCAAACAGTACAGGTGTAGCTCATTGAACCCAACTGTAGTGGTGGGGCTTGTAAAGAGGGTTCTATGACACCCATCCCCATTCTATGCAGCATCACACACATGTAGCCCCATTTCAGGGACTAAAAAGCCTTCTACTTAAAAAAGGACTGCAGCGCCCTCACCTCTTCATTCAGCAGTTCTAAAGACATGAAGAAAACTCACAGCCTTCATGCTGCTGAGTGACCAGGGACAAATACAGCGCAAGTCATAATTGATTTTAGAAAGTATCTTATTATCAATGTTGATTCATAATAACGTTCTGTAGAATGTACAGGATGCTTTGGATTGTTGTTTCAACAGAGTTATCACTGCCTCTGAAGTGCTGGGGGTGTTCAACCCTTGAAATATGCTACCTTTATGTGGCAGAAATGCACAATTCCGTGGTGAGCCCATCTGCTCCTGGTGCTCCCCCAGGTATGCTAGCCATTTTTTTAAGGTACACATATCCCCTTTCTACCTATTTCCAGCCAGGCCATAGTTGTTTTATCTGAGTAAGCTGAGGTCATTATCTCACAATATTGTATTTGAGCGGAGCGTGTAGTCTCGTATTATCTGAAGAAGAAGAATATACAAAGGACATCATATACGCACACATCTTCTACTTTTTCTTTCAACATATTATCACTGGCAGCTCAAGAGGGATTTGGCATTCAGGCTAGGGTCCTAGCAGGGCATTTTCCCTATCCATAGGTGCAGGAAGTGCAATATTTCCCTAAAATCTAACTTCACTCTCAGTGTTTTTTCTAAATTCAAGAAGTACAGTATGCAAGTTTAACATCATAGCTGTCTCACCAGATTGAGTGTCTTGTTTCTCAAGATCATAAATTGTGGATTTTAGGATATTATGTATTTCCGAGTTACTTTAGGGACCCATGATGTTTTGGCTATGGAAATCCTCGAGGTAGGGCTCGAAGGCTTCCCCTACCACTCTCTGGCTGGGTACTGATCCAGTATCAATCCAGAAATGCTCTTTTTAAAAAAAACAAATTTGATTGTTTTCCACCTTTACCCAACATCAAACTGCTATGTTGAATTCAATAATTCTCTTTTTGTATGCTATCATAGACATAACAGTTGCTATACAAACTATAGAATCCCACTCCACAATGTCCACCCACCTCCCTCTTTTGTGCCTCTTGGCTATATAACACCTGACGGAGGTTCAGTTGAAATTAAATCACATTATGAGCAGTCCCAAAGAACCTTCAAATTGTGCTTATAAACCGGTTCTGTCCTATCGGATCATCAGTGTTACCAATCTCTGCTTGAGGGGGAGTCAATCTTCTAGATAAAAAGTTCTCTTTAGGGAGTCCCCAATGACACATCCAGAGATGGAGGTTCTGGGTGTGCCACATAGTACACCAGCCCCTCCCGGGCACTGGCCAGATCAGTTGACCCTCAGCTACATCTAGCCTCTTGAAGCAGCACTTCACTTTCATTCCCGCCCATCATTCTAGGAGTTCACTCTGCCATACTAACAACCGAGGTCCAGCTGGAACCTTCCAATTCTTTTTGATTTCCCGATTTGCAAGATTAAAAGCTAGGTCCTGAAGCCTATGTGTGGATTTGTTTTTTGCAGTGTGTGGAAACCAGCTTAATAAGCAGTATTCTGGAGTGCAGGGAACCTCTCTCTCTCTTTGACCTCAGAGAGCACACTAGTGACTTTCTCCTAGTAGGCAGTGAGCATCGGGCAATACCAGAACATGTGTATAAATTCCACTCCCTCCTCAGCATCTTGGACACTTCACATCCGTGGTAAGAAAGTATCTATTTATACGCTCCTGGATGAAACTGGCAATCCTCAAGATTTGGGGTACTCTCTCCAGTATACCCACTCAGTCTTCTTCGGGTGTAGGTTTCCCCAGGTCTTACTCCCATCGAAGTTGAGGGTGGAAAGGGACTGCAACATGTCCCACTCCTTGGTTGTCCGATATAGGCAGGTGATGACTAAAGTTCCCCAAAGATGTAACCATATACTGACAGCTCTTGTGGTGCGGAGGTTCTTACATACCCGCACCCCAGTGTTTACGTATTACAGTCGTCACAGCCCCATGGAGCAGAAAGTGGCCCAGAGGTAGTTCATGCCCTGATTGGAACTCCTCAATCGGGAGGAGTATCTTGGCTTCATACAAGTCACAGAATATGGAGGCTCCCACAGCCACCCAGTTCTCTCCAGACTCGCCCATGTGGCAATACCTCCAGCAGTTCCATAGGAATATCAGGTGAGTATGGGACTTTCACACACATTTTCTGAAGGCATCAAGCCCAACATTGCGGCAGCACTCCAAATTCTGTGCTATCATCCTTGTTAGGGCACCTGAGGTTTAGTAGCACACTGATCAATTGGTGAAGGTCAGAAACAAAAGGAGAAAACATAATGAGATGATGGACATAGAGCTGAAACTTTCCAGACACTCACCCCCCAGTCACAGATCTGGGTTGAATCCATCATCATTCTTTAGCTCACTTCTTCAGCCCAGTTCAGATCCAGCAATATGAAAATCACTCTTGACCCTGTTGCTCCAGGGAACAGTGCAGCCCGAACTGCCAAGCCAGGTCCTCCCTGGACCAGAAATAAGCATCCTGGGACCGGTTTCACCCCTCATCAACCAGGCTAGCTTGAAAGGGGGGAGCTTCTTCCAAAAGTCAATGCTTGTATGAGAACCCAGATCATATTTGCAAAATTCTTCTAAGTAAGTCAATTGGTCCATGGAAGGCTACAAAAGCCTTCTCTACATTGACCGCAAAGATCGGTGCTTCTGCTTGATCATAGGTGTTGGCCTCTAATATTGTGAGTAGTCGCTGTATGTTGAGTGCCATGTTACGGTCAGGGATGAATCCCGCTTTATCAGTCTATGTATGTGGGGAAGAAGTCTAATTGCAAGGATACAGCTGAGGATCTTGCAATTGAGGTTTAACTTCGATAACAGCCGGTAGACCATCCTGTCTTAGGCAGTTTTCCCCGATTTTAGTATGGGTACCATTAGGGCCTCGCGGGTGGAGGAGGGTAAGAGATCTGAATCCTTAGCACCTTATAGTGGTATACTAGCTTGGGAGCCAGCACATCTACATAGGCAGCATAGAACTCAACAGGGAGCCTATCCGTTCACGGCATTTTGCCCTGTGCCATACTTCCCATTATACCCACCTGGATTTACAGGGTGTTCTCCCCTCCCAACTGTTCAGCCTTGTCAAGGGACACTGCTGGGAAAGTCATAGGTGATAAAAAAGCGTCAGTGTCTTCATCGGACCAGTCAAAGGTGCTCTGGTATAGGTTAGTGTAGCAAGTATTGAATTCACAATAATATCTACTTGTCGGCAGACTCTAGATCCTTGGTTTGTTTCAAGCTTCAATAACTGAGCCCCGTTTTGCAGGGTTTGCGAGCCAAGCCAACAGCAATCCTGTGCGATCTTGCTCTGCATGCACTCTGGACATATAGACCTTGTAGTCAAAGCATCTCATTCTTTCTACATGCTCAGCAACCTTTTTTTTGGCCTCTAATAGTTCAGGTTGGAACTCTGGATGACCAGGTCAAACTACTCTCGATGCCTCCTCAGAGGCTAACACCTACACCTGCAAAGTGCGTCTCACTCCCACCGACTTTGCAATGCATGTCCCTCGAAGCACAATTTTAATGGCATCCAAATCCAACTGAGGGGATGATGCCGTGCCGTTTTCTCGAAGTACTGCTGAATGCTACTACCCACAGAATCTGGGAAAACCAGGTCCTCTAAGCTGGGATGCGGGGTAGCGTCCTACCCCAACTCAAAGTGAATGGGACCGGATTATGATCTGATATGCTCAGAGATAGATATACAATGGCGCCAGGAGCACATGGAGAGGCGATAAAAAATTAGTAATCTTGCTCCTGGTGGTGTTGTAGGTGCCGGGAGTCAATGATTCCTCATTCTGTCTGCTAGTCAGAAAATACGCAGGCTATTCTAATGGTTGGAGAATCTCCTAGTGGTGGATGGGAGCGGTCAAGTAGAAGGTCAGCTACACAATTCTAATCCCCCTCCCCCCCAATAATGACTGAGCATATCAGGTAGGGGGCCAATACTCTCGAATGCTCCACAAAGAACACTTCTTGATCTCAATTTGGAACATAGACATTGACTTTTGTTATGTCCTTACCATCCAGGTGGCCCGTCACCAACATAAATTTGCCTGCTGGGTCAATCAAGTCACTGGGATAGTGGAGGGAACCCCTGGGCAGATCTCTCGCATAGGTCAGGTAGGTAGTATGGTAGGCTTGACCCCCCCATCTTCACTGCAGGGCTGCTCCTTCTTTAGCTATTAGGTGTGTCCCTTTGAAGAGTGCTATTTGGATCCCTTGCCCATTGAGGGACGAAAATACTTTATACCTCTTGGCCATAGTGTGCATTCCCCTAATATTCCAGGATAATATGTTGTAAGTCAGTGGGGCTGCCATCTTATCGGAATAAAGACTACTAACCAATTCCACCTGTTCTCAGGCTTACAGAGACATTCCACCATCCAACAGTGGAACAAGGATTGAATTAGATAGTACTACCACCTTTTCCTATCTAAGGGTGGTCTTTAGCTCCAATGGCTCATAGTTATCCGACATACCCGAGCGGAGAACTAAGCTCTCTATGGCCACTGGCTCACTTTTTAGTCAACCATTCCCACCAGAGGATTGAGCGTTCACCCACAATATACAAATTTATTCCAGGCAATGTGTACCAGCTGCTACCTATGACTAGAAGAGTTTTTTTTGCTGCTGGGTATTTTGCCACATCAACATCCAGAAGGCAATCTGTTTTTTTCATTCAGTGCAGATACAGTCTAATTGTATTTGTCTGATGTGTGATGTGCAATGGCAGGCTGTGCTGTTGAGTAATGATGAATTCTGTATGCAGGTCAATGAGCCATACTAGTGTAGGGTCATCTTGGAGCCTGGAAAGCTCTGCTCCACAATTTGCACTGTTAATCAGTCAAGCTGGAGAAATTCTTCCACGAGTCCTCTCAATTAGTCCGCCCAGATCAACTCTGCCAACCTAAATGACGGATTTATTTTGAGGTTCTGTATGGCACAAAGTGCGGCCAGATACAGTAGCTCTTCATTATCCCAACAGATCAGTTCTGTCAAGACGATTTGCCTCTTCGGTGTAATACCAGGGCGTCTCCATCAGAATAACGTCTCACATAAATATTGTGTTCTAAGTATATACTACAAAAATACAGTCCCATTGGAGTTCATGAATAAGACTGCGCCCACTAGGATAATATTTGTGTAAATAATTTTAGGATATATTATTTATGTCTGATGATATTTCTGTATTCTGATATACAACTGTATTTTTTTTCACTTTCTCATTGTGCATTCAATGTAGTTGCCTTTATCAATGCCAATGCCTTTCAACTCAGGTGATCTTTTCGCTGGCTTTCTATTAGAGAAAAGATTCTATGTGAAATGTGTTGTCCAGTGTTTTAGAGCTTGCTTAAGTCAGTCTTTTGAAATCTTATGGAAAATGTATACATCACCACATCCTTTAGGAAGCTCAACCCCCCGCTAGACTTTATTTCTGCAAAGGAAAGACAATCAGCAAAATTACTGCATTTAATTTTGCTCTGCTGATTCAGAGTAGATGGGTTTTTCTAACCACATTTTATTCTGAGTATGGAGAACCACACCTGATTTTTCCAGCTGGTAATTCCAGAAGGAAACACTGCATTAGGCTAGGGCTGCAGTAGGAGCCAAACCTCATTTCCCATTTTTAATTACGGGAAAGAGAATAAAATGCTCCCCATTGCCAGTTAAACATTCCCCTCTTCTCTCACCACCCTACCCCACCCTCAGGTCCCAGCAGACATTCATCACCTGTTGAGAGCAGGTGGTTAATGTAAGTGTTAAAACGTAAAGGAACCTGGAATTTCAAAATGGATTTACAAGCGAACAAAAGCGATCTCACGTGGTAATTCCCCATTTAGGGAGTTACTCATCATTGCATTGAGCTGGTGGGGGTTTATCGCACGGTAATGGGAAACCTGTGATTTTACTGTTACCCATTACCATGCAACTTGTAATCAGGCCTTCTAGGTTTACTGTGCTAGAGCCAGAATTCAGGTACACTTGATCACCATCTTTCTACATCTTTGACAAGATTTAAAGGAGAACTTAACATCTAATTCTGCTATTTAATCCACAGGACATAGAAAGGTCAGCACTGAGACCCCATGTTGGGGTAATGTGCATGTAGTATCTTGAGTTAGCATTCTAGTTTTTATGTGTTAGAGTATAGAGGGCATTCTGCTTTGGAATGTATTGTAATGAATGCTGTAGAGGCCTTGACTGACTGAAAAAGCTGTGAAGGATTCTGGGTGTTGGCTGGAGTTCTGGAAAAAGGCCTGTACAACCTCACCTGGCCTACTGAATCCATGCTTCAAGGGGTTATTGCCACAGAACACTTTTTAAATATAGTAACAATCTGAAATAGTAAGATTAGTAATGACTGGGGACTGATGCCAAGCATATCCAATCTGAAGATGTAGAATGACTCCCGTACTATCACCTGGGTCAAAAACATCCTGGTGCGTATGGGGAATCATTCAGGACAGGACCCTGCACAGAGAAGACAGTAGCGAGTAGGCAAAATATTCACTAAAACAGCACTCATCAATGCATTGAATTACACAACAGTGTTCCTTGCCTCTGGATCCTGGATTTATACAGAATTCACCATGGCCCTATAGTTTCCCAGGGATCATGCTCTTCTGATAACCTGTGGAGATTGAAGCAATGCCCTCTCTTCTCTGCCGGATCTATAGGTCTTGCTGTGTCATCTGTTGGGTCTCAGCTGTTTGAATTAGACTCTAGGTACAGAATTGTATGTCAAGACCAGAGGCTCCTATTTTGCTTTCCAATCTTGCTTTAATTTCTATAGCCTTTATTTATTTAAGTTTTACATAGCGCTGGCTAGACCCGGAGGTATCAGAGCGCTTTACATAGGGTTCCACAAAGTTACAAAATTACATCAGTTACCAGTTAGCTCAGTTACCAGAAAACATTTCAAGAGCATAAAGACGAGATAAATGGAGCTTATATGGGAGAGGGGGTAGGGTAAAGGGGTAGGAGGAAATAGGGTGGAGAGACGAGGGAGAGTCTGCCCAAAGTTCGGTTGGGTAGGTGTCGGCCGAGGGGGAAGTCCACAGCCCATCTCCTCTATAGCTATCAGGTAGCTCCACCGGGCATCGGCCAAATAGTTAGGTCTCAACGGAAAAACATTTAAAAAGCAGAGGGGATGAAACAAAATCGAGGATAGAGGGGAAAAGGGGGTTGGGTAAAGGGGTGTGAGAGAGAATGCGAAGGCAAGACGAAGGAAGGTCTGCCCAAAGTCCGGCTGGGTAGGTGACGGCCAAAGGGGGCCATCTCCTCTATAGCTATCAGGTAGCTCCACCGGGCATCAGCCAAAAAACTAGGTCTAGCGCTTAACAAAAGGCAACATCGTGTTTCAAATTACAAAAATAATCACATTAGTTACAGAGAAGTTACAAATTCAATACAGGAGTTATTAGCGATCATGAGAAACAAGATCCACAGAAAAAAAGAGGGGGAAAAAAGAAAAAGGTCAAGGACAGCGGGGAGTCCACGGGAGGAATCAGCAGTGGAGAAAGTTACAAGACATAAGTCCGAGGTCCGGCTGGGTAGGTGATGGCCATGGCAGTGTGCAGAGCCTGTCTCCACTATAGCTGTCAGGGGCAGCTCCACCGAGAATCGGTCATACATTTCGGACTCCGCCGGATAAAAACGAGAATCAGGAAGGGACCAAGAGTTAGCAGCGAAGAAAGTGACGAGACATAAGTCCGAGGTCCGGCTGGGTAGGTGACGGTCATAGCGGTGTGCAGAGCCTGTCTCCACTATAGCTGTCAGCGGCAGCTCCACCAGGAATCGGTCATACATTTTGGACTCCGCTGAATAAAGATGAGGGCAGGAAGGGACCAAGAGTCTAGAGTCCAGAGACGGGCTGGTGGAGCTGGGGAAAGTGGTAGGATAGGAAGGGGAGTGTAGCTTGGCAGCCATCTGAAGGTTAGGCAAATCAAGTGTGTTGATCTCCACGACTCTGTAGGTGGTGTAGTGTCTAGATCCTAGGGTTGTTTCCCATTCCTATTATATTGTATGAGATCCTTCCTGCTTTTTTCAGCTCTCCTGGCATTTTTTTTATTATTATTTATTATTTATTTAATTACAAACTAAACTTCTTACCCCAATAATGACTGGTAACTAAGTGTCTGATAAAATAAGTCAAGGATCCCTAATGATTGGGCTGAGATAGTTAATTGGGTGGACCAAATCGCCTAACCTCCTTGGCCTCGACACCGTTCCAATATGGCTGCTTATTTGCTCTAGCTGGAGATCACTTTCATGCAGTCCTGCTTTTGTTTCTGGTATTGTTGTTCGCAGGTCTTCTTTCACTTTCAATTAAATGTGTGGCAGAGAATGAGGGTCTCTTTGTGAGTTAGGGTAAGGGCCGAAGTGTTTGTGTGTGTGTGTGTATATTACCGGAATTGCCAAAGCCCACCATCTATCCTGGTCGAAATTGCGGCGGTGTTGGGGTCACATGATTTCACGCTGGGCGAGGTATGAGTCCCATCCTTGCCCCTGCCTAGATGACACCAGGACTTTGGAGGTTGAAACGGTTTGGGGACTGGAGGAGACGGCGGATTCCTGTGGCATCGGGTTTTGGGGGTTCCTTAGCAGCACAGCTTTATTCCACCCCGGGCAGTATCCACCAGGCAAGACTGAAAACATTGCATCCTGGAACTGGTAGTTGCCGTGCATTAAGCTACTAGCCAAGGACAGCTGCTATTGGTACTTACCTGTAGGGGCGGAGCAGAGTTTAAACCTATTAGATTGGGTGTGATATTACATCTGTGAGAATTGCCGCCACCTAACCTGCACACACCAGTGGCGCTGAGGAAGGCTTTATAGAAGCTGAAATGCATTCGCCTAATAACGGATGATGTGGACTTTCCTTACCTGCTCCAAAAGAATAAATGTTGTTTTCTCCTACTCCCTTGGTGTGGCCTCTTCACTCTCGTCGTTGGAGGAGGTGATTAGGATACACATTGCAACGCGGATTCCAGTGCCGCATTTAAGAGGCCCCCGTTTCTTCAAGCTGGCTCTGGTTCGACTGGCTGCTACTTCGGTGGTACTTTTTTTTGGATCCGGATTACCGGAATTGCTAGAGCCCACCTTCTATCCTGGACGAAATTGCGGCGGTGTTGGGGTCACATGATTTCACGCTGGGCGAGGTATGAGTCCCATCCTTGCCCCTGCCTAGATGACACCAGGACTTTGTAGGTTGAAACGGTTTGGGGACTGGAGGAGACGGCGGATTCCTGTGGCATCGGGTTTTGGGGGTTCCCTAGCAGCACAGCTCTATTCCACCCCGGGCAGTATCCACCAGGCAAGACTGAAAACATTGCATCCTGTAACTGGTAGTTGCCGTGCATTAAGCGACTAGCCAAGGACAGCTGCTATTGATACTTACCTGTAGGGGCGGAGCAGAGTTTAAACCTATTAGATGGGCGTGATATTACATCTGTGAGAATTGCCGCCACCTAACCTGCACACACCCGTGGCGCTGAGGAAGGCTTTATAGAAGCTGAAATGCATTCGCCTAATAACGGATGATGTGGACTTTCCTTACCTGCTACAAAGGAATAAATGTTGTTTTCTCCTACTCCCCTGGTGTGGCCTCTTCACTCTCGTCGTTGGAGGAGGTGATTAGGATATATTCATATATATATATATATATATATATATATATATATATATATATATATATATATATATATATATACATACATATATGCATACATATATACATCCTACTGGCGTTCGCCAGTAGGTAGTTATATGTAGGACCTACATTCCATAGGAAATCCGCAACATTCTATTTGGAATAACTTTGGCGCTGGTGGACGAATCTTCGCGAATTTCACCAAGAAAATGGCCTGCTCTGCTCCTTCCCTGAAAGTTTGGGGGTGATTCGTGAAGCAGGGGTCGAGAAAAAAGGGTGGTCCCAAAACGTGTTTTCCCCATGCAATTTTCCATAGGACCTTTAGCCAGGGCTACAGCCCGAACGGCTGAACGGAATTACACCAAATTTGGCAAAAAGGTAGAGTTCTGTTCGCAGATCACGCATTTTGTTGAATGGTGTAAATCCGTTCAGTAGTTCCTGAGAAAATCATAAGTATATCTATAGGCGCTTACCGTACTCTGTACTGTACTCTGTACAGTACGCTTACCTTCCCGAGCACGAGCTGCATGCTGATTGGATGTCAACTGGCTGTTAACACTCCAAACCAGGAAGTGTTGGCAGCCATCTTGTCGAACCGAGGCACAAGAAAGCAGAAAACAAACGCGCAAAACATGCAAAGGGGGAAGGGTAGACACACCCTGACCTCCTAGGCCTGTTCAGGGAGTCCCACAAGGACCCCCCAATTTTTATTTATTTTTTAAATCGCGGGGCATGAAGTACAGTACTCTGTATGGTACTCTGTACCTTCCCGAGCGCATACTGGAGGTTCCTGGTGGGCTAGTTGGCCCCCAGGGACCTCCAGTATGCAAGGGGAATTAGTTCCCCCTCTTCAAACTCCGGAGGGGGCTGCGTTGAAGAGAGGTGTGAAAAGGGCCGTGGCCTCATTACAACTCTCTGCAATGCAGTCCCCTGGCGCATACTGGAGGTTCCTGGTGGGCTAGTTGGCCCCCAGGGACCCCGTATGCAAGGGGAATTATTTCCCCCTGTGCAAATGCGCCAGGGTGCTGCGTTGCAGAGAGGTGTAAAAAGGGGCGTGGCCTCATTACACCTCTCTGCAACGCAGCACCCTGGGGCATACTTGAGGTTCCTGGTGGGCCAGTATGCAAGGGGAGTTAGTTCCTCCTCTGCAAATGTGCCAGGGGGCTGCATTGCAGACTTATGGAACAAAGTATAGGATATATCTTTTCTAGTCAGTGCTCGGTCTGCGGGCTGGCCACATGAGAGGCCAAATGGGGAACATATAGGCGTTCAGCAGACCTATGAATTTAGTTAAAGAGGTTCAGCCATTTCCAGGGTGAAGGTTTGTTTGAGAAACCAGTAAAGTGTCAGCTTCCTATACAAGAAGGGCTGGTATGGTGTTACCGCCATCTCATTAGCAGCCAGAATACTCTTCGAAGCAGCCGGGGGTCTCCAAGTTCCACTTAATTAATGTACAGGTCTGAAGACGTCATTCCAAATATGCTGGAGCACTTTGTGTGGGGCATTTTGTTATTAAATACAGATATTAGAATCTGGTTTAGACTTTTACCTGAAGCGGAGGTGGAAGTAACCGGCTCAAGTTTCCCCAGGCCGGAAACTGAATGAACTGTGGCATTCTGAAGAACTAGCTGTTTTGACATGACCAGCATAAGGGTGTCAGGTTAAACAGTCCAGGAACTCACCGCTGAACTAAAGATGGTGTCACAAAGATGAACGACGATAGCATAAAACATGCATTAGAGATTAAAGAATGTATTCTTGGTGGAAAATTAATCTGAATGCCCAGAAAACAGTGTTCATTTTAAGACGACAAAAACGTTCTTGACTTTGGTGCCAAAGAATATTTTTTGTCTAGAGATCTTGAGGACAGAGTTTAAGGAGGACACTTTGGGCAGTTAAACATGACTTCCAGAAAAAAATGTTGTGCAGTGTGTGGCTGTTGCCAGGGAATTCATCTTAACCCTTAGCCACACAAAGGTTGGGGTTTTCATACAGAGCTATCAGTGTGACAGCAGGAAGTGAATCAAAGTACAGAGATGATGAGATCAAATAAAGGCTGAACATAGACACTGAGTAAGGAAGGAGACAGCAGAAATTCTAATGGAATAGGAGTTGATGGAGATAGAGGGAAGTAGAGCACATGTACTGGACATACTGTTGTCTGGTGAGAATACAGAAGTTATTGATTAGAAAGAAGAACGTGATTTCAGGGGACAGAGGTCAGAAGAGAGGACGACACTGGTAGGGCTACATTGGTGATGCCTAGAGACATTTGGTGCCACAAATGAGAATCCTGGTGACAGGGTTTGGAAGAGATGGTGGGCAATTGAGAATGTAAGAACAGAAATCAGAAGAGAAAGTTCTAATGAGGCTAAAAGGGAGGAATGCTGGAAGCATGGGGGAAGCGTGAGTGATAGAGATGGAAGAGAAATTCGGGGGGTGAAATTGTAGGAAACATTCATCTGGAACCGAAGAGCCTGCTGAGAAAGCAAATGATGAAACTCTAAGTAGAGTATGCACAGTGGTGGTTCCTCTGTGGGAGTGTAGAGGAGTGTCACCCCCCCTTGCTGGACAGAAAGGTGGAGTATGAGGGCAGGGTGGGGCCAGTGCATCACTACTGCTAATAATTGACAGCAGCGAGGAGTGGCCCCTTAAGCTTGATGTGAGCAAGTTGTTTTGGCCGACTACCTTGCTATGGCCAAACAAACATGCGCAATACAAACCTCTCCAAACCAGCTGTCTTGGACAGCTGGGTTGGAGAGCAGGCATAGGCCTATTCTACCATTTAGGGTGCAAAGCCAGCCCACTCTAGCGAATCAAGAATATTTACTCATACAGCTTAACAACATGAGAACAGCATTGTGATTGGATGAGAGAGTTGGCTGTAGGGCCGTGAGAGGTTGGGTAGTCAAGCAAGATTCACAGGACCACTTTAAAAATGGTAAAACAAAGTCATGTTTGGAGGGCGAGGTGGAGATGTGCAGGGAAGCCGTATGTAGCAAACTAATGGAGCAAGCTGTTCACATTAAACAAATCTGTCCACTCCTAAGCCATGTAAATAATGTTTTCTAGGTGTGGATCTACTACTTTCGGAAACAGCTGCAGCAGTACTGTGACATCGGAACCAGATTGTGTGGTATCTACTCACCTCCACCAGTCCCGCGTTCACCTTGCCCGAATACTCTGTTCAGAATTGTGGGTCGCTTCCGCTCATCACAGCTACTCAGAGAAGCCTTTACACAAACTATAAGTGCTCACTTACCTTTCAAATTGATCTATTTTATTACTAACCTGGAAATATGTGGAAGCATGTGAATATCTATCTCAACCAATAGGACTATTGTGCAAGGGTCGGGGAGACTTTCTTCAATTCTACCAGGCCTCTCTAGTTGACTTCTTAATATTGGACGGTTTCATAGTATTTTTTTTCCACTCAAAATAAGGAAATAAAAACAGGGTTATTCAAAATCACTCATTTGGTAATGCTTGAGAACCCTCCAGCCTCTCAAAAGGTTATTGTCCTCAGGATCCTGAATTTAAACTGAGTCCCAATTTATGAGGAATGAAAACTCATGAATCTGACTTTGGCCAAATGCTGTAGTGCATCACTAACAATCTGAGGCTCTTCTATCTAACATGAGGATCCAATGTGTTTATTCCCGGCTATAAATGAAAATATTTTCTTTGCTGAATGTTGTGCACTTCAAATGTCACCATACAAGATACCCATGAATTAACCCTTGCTGACTGGCATATTTAAAAAACAAAATCACATATGCTCTGCCGAAGACAACATTGATCTTTTACGTGCCTTTGCAGTGTAATAGGCCCACTAAGGAATAGATGCTAAGAAACAGATACATATTGGGAATACAGCTAGATAAGCATAAAATAAATGGAGGACGCCCTTCCAGCCCTTAAATAGTCCTACTGACCAAATTGAGTGAGGGCTAGGTAGATACACCTACTGTTAGGCTTATTGCCTAGTTAGTAGTAAAGTCTCCACGTCCCCTATCCGACTATTGTTAAACGGGTGATGGAAGTATTCTCTGGATTCATCAGCCCAGAACCTGTGGACAAACACCTTTATGCAAGTGTGGGTGCAGTGGCTCTCAAAAGAAGCCTAGCCGGGCAAAATTGCATTGCTGCACTAACCAGGCTGGGTAAATGTAGTTTTCTGATCAAGTTATGTGGAGCAAATATTAGTTAATCAGGTGCTTTGCTTCCAACACTTACATCCCTACTCATTTAATCACCTTCGTCGAGGTAGAATTCAATACTCAAGCTCGGTGTGGGCTCGGGTTTTAAAAAAGATCATGAAGACACCCCCTTGCCACTCCACACCCACACTCAGAGCTGCTGAGCCCACATTGATACCCCAGTTAGGGGCTCCAAGAAGCCTGCTATTACCTCTTCTACCATTACCTTAAAATCATTAATTGTCTTCCACTACCGCTCAGCTCTATTTTTCCTCATTCGGATGCCTACCTTGTCTTTAATGCCTAATCTTAGACTCCAAACAATCGATGAATGCCCAAATGGACAAACTTGCAAGATCAAGCTTGGTTACTAAAAGAACACTGCAATGAATTTCCCCTCATTTGGGATTTTCCCACAAGGTTCAAGCTACCATCTCCCTTGTCTGTCCAAACTCGATTACACCAATAGCCTCTACCACGGATCACCTTTAACGACCATGAACAGACTACAATGGATTCAGAACTCGGCTGCCATACTGCTCTTGCATATCAAACCGCGAGACCACATCTCACCTGCCTTGAAAACCCTGCATTGGTTACCGGTTACCAGAAGATCTACGTTCAAGCTGCTTTGTTTCACCCACAAAGCAATATATGGAATGGGACCGCTCTTCAACAGGAATAAAATCACCAAACACATTCAAAAAAGGAACCTCGGCTCTAAAGGGGCACCTCGCTTCAAAATCCCTACAAGGAAAACAAGCATTCGCAATGCAATAGGTCTTGCATTTGCGAGAGTTTCAGCTATTGGCACTGTAAATGACAACGTCTTTTATTTATATGTTTTGATAATTAATTCATAAATAAAAGGCATTGTCATGTACAATGCCAATAGCTGAAACTCTTATAAACGGGAGACCTATTGAAAGAAGTGGCCGCCATTGTCCCGGGCTGCTTAGAAAGTGAATGCACGCATGACGCACTGAATGTTGCAGGAAAACATGTTATGCCTGCAGTAGGAGAAACTATTTCAATAAAATGGTGCTTACAGACTAAAAAAATAGACTCACTGTGTAACCACCAAAGAAAAAGGGGCAATCCTCATGGGAGGTTATGAATGAAGACAGGAGGGACTAACAAGCCTATTAATGAATCAGAAGCCAGCATTTACAAAGGACAATGACAAATATTGGCGGAGTGGGCGGGGCTTCTATTCCATACTCCAATACAGCATGGCTCGCAGAGCAGCGCATGCGCTGCCCAGACTTGACCTGAAAATGTTTATTCAGAGGGGGGCACACACCATGGCTTTCGGAGGATTTTGTGTTAGCAGTTACACTCTTAGAACATGATTGACTTTGATGTGGTCAGTCTGGGGGAGAGAGTCCTGTCACACTGACCTCCCCCATTTCCTGGTCCCCTTTGCTAACAAACCAAGAATTGAATGCAGATAAATACATTTTCCAGAAAGACATTGGTGAATATAGGCCCTTCTGCATCAAGATGGTCTAGGAAAGCTGGAGAGCGTTGCTCAGTGATAGTTTGTAGGCAGGAGTGAGAGCACATTGACAAGATTAAAGGACTGTTATCCTTTTGGGGGCAATGGGTTCACATGCTGAGGCAGGGTGGGTTCCTGAATTGGCAATTGGTGTCTGAAAGGGCAAAGCTGTCATTACCTTTTAGCAGAATGCTGCATTGTGCATTGAAGGTTTTGGTGCCAAACCCGATTTATATTTTAAGTTGAGGGAGCCTACTCCTTATTGTCTGCCTGGTGTTTTATTGATGAGGAGGGAGCCCACTCCGCGTTTTGCCGCCGCAGCCAGAGCTGTTCTGGAAGCCTTCTCCGGGCCGCTCTCAGCGTGACCCGGAAGTCAGCCAACCTTGCCTGGGACATGGGCAGGGTATGGAGCGCGTGGCTGGAAGTGTCGGGGGCTCCCGTGAGCTGAGGGAGCCCTGGGTGTTGCAGCCCGTGTGTAGGAGAAGCGAGGCAGGAGCCCACCCTGCACTGACTAGCCGTGGAGAGAAGTCCGGCGAGAGCCTATCCCGCCTTCGTGAATGCCACATGGTGCGGCCGGAGCAGGATTTCAGGAGGGGCTCCTGTGAGCAAGATGGAGCCTGTGTGTTGCTGTGCCACAAATAGTGATCGTCGTGAAAAGGAGTAGTTGTTGTGTTACCTTCAGTTCTTGTAATTGACCCTTCATCACCCGACTCGTTTTCGGTGACTTCTGATTCGGAGGTTTCTACTCTGGTGGTCGTTTGTTTGGAGCGTTGATGTACTTCCTTTCTGGGTCCATCAAACTTGCGGGCGAAGGTAAGAACTCTTCCCTGCAAATAATCATTTTCGTCACGTGCAAATTTTTCTTGCTTACGCGACTTGATTTTTTGTTCATATTTCGTTAATCGTAATTTCATTTGGCCCATCATATCTTCTAGGGTTTGCTTGTCTAGTTCTTCCTTAGACAAATCCGCTTCCAGCTCCTTTATTTCCTGAAGGGCTTTGTCCCTATCGCTCCACGCATACTTCACCAGTATGTTGAGTGTTCCTCTGCAGTATTGAGCAGTATGTTCCGCCCAATCGGTTAGTAGCTGTGGGTCTGGATTCTCGTAGGAAGGCACAGTGTATACCCTCAATCCTCTGGGGACACGTTGCTCATCAATATAATTTTGCAAGCTGGTGGCCTCCCACCATTTACGTATTTCTCATTCATAGAGACGTTCCAATTTTGTCATTATTTCAGTTACTTTGCTCCTAGGTTGTTCCTGGCTGCTGGCAGCAGTCTGGGCTTGTCTCGTGTTTTGTCTTTTAAACATGCCCTTAGCTGCTTCTCGACGTTCTTGTTCACTAAACATGGCTTGTGCCATGGTAAAGTACTTTGGCTGTGGGTGATTTTGACAGCCGTCAAAACCACCGTGTTTGCAGTCAGAAAAGCTGCCCCTAAGCTCTGCCGACAATACTGTTCAAATGCTCGTATAATCCGAGTAAAGCAATGCTCTATTGTTCAAGTGTGCGTGTGACTCACATAGCAATATGTTCACGCATTCTTGATATCTATGACGAGTCATAGTCTATTCTACTCTATGGTATGATTGGGATGACTTATGGAAGGATATTAGCCGATCCATGGCTTTATTAGCAAAGTTTCACATTTACATTAAAATGTTGGATTCATTACATTATATAACAGAATGTTGAACCCAGAAACAACTCTCAAATGAGTAATCGTCACATAATTGTTTATATATTACAATATGTTATAAAATGGCGCACACGTTAGAAGTGGTACGCATGTCCTTCCTTTATTTTTACATAGTGAATGCCAATAAAACATGGTGTTTTGTACCAGTGCCGGTAACATCGAAAAAGGCACTTCCGCCGAAACGCGTCTGTTGCTGTAATAAAAGAGATTTTGCAATCATAGCTGCCCGGAGTGCGGTTTCCTTTGTGCACGTCCAGTGCGATATCGGATTTGAGCTTCATATATATATACATATATATATAAATAAATCCTTCACTCTTCTATCCCTCCACTATCCTTTTCAATTAAAATAACAGACTAACATGTTCACTTCTCGGATTTCATATTCCACTATACTAATTCACCACTAATCCCTAATGGCTTCCAGAGTAGCGTGCTACTTGCCAATAAAGCGCTTTAACACCCTTCAGGGTTACAAGTGCTAAATAATTGCAAAGCTTTTTTCCTTTTCAACCCCTCCCCAACCCTTCTCAATCCAAATAACTGACTAAAATATCCACCACTCAAATTACTTTCATATTTCACCATACTAATTCACCACTAATCCTTTATGGGTTTCCAGGGTAGCGTGCTACTCGCCCAAAAAAGTGTTTCAACACCTCATCAGGGGTAAAAAGCGCTACATAAATACAAAACTCTTTTCCTCTTCTATCCTTCCGAATCCAAATAATGGACTAACCTATCTACCACATAAATTACTTTCATATTTTACTATACTAACTCAACACTAATTCCTTTATGGGTCCCGGAGTAGCGTGCTACTCGCCGAAAAAACGCGTTGGTGTCTCGTCAGGGGTAGTAAGCGCTGTTTAAATGCAATTACAATACAATACAATTACCTTAAAATAATTATTAACTGTCTTCCATAACCTCTCAGCTCCATTTTCCTCATTTGGATGTTTACCTTGTCTTTAATGCATAATCTTATATAAATATAAATGTATTTAAGTACTAAAAGTATTTACTATATTCATAAACTGATAAATATCAAGTTTTAAATTATATTTAATAAAAATACAATATGATTGAGCTTCATTTATTTGTGCCTAACCATTGCACTAAGACTTAGAAATCAAAATCTATAATTATTTTTATATTGATAGTTCCAATTAAGCAAATCTTACTATATCCCCAATACAAACGCTAACCAATGATAAATATATAATAAACGTAAATTCAATTAATGTCTAATAAAATATGGTGCCCTTACCATAGCACTAATATTACCACTGACCGGTAAATGAATATACAAATAACTAACCCCAACCAATAGTTATGTGATTAGATTAATTTACATTTATGGCTGCATTTCTGAAAATCACTAAATATTTTGGAAATGTAATAGGCAATAAGCTTATCACAAGTATTTTTACTATGTTCACTGAGCCATGTTGCACGCAAGCACAACAACAACAACGGTTCCCTTAATGTGAACAAGGCTGATAGCAACCGAATGGCGTATTTGGAGACACTGCAATAAATTGAAATACTGCAGACCTTGGGTTCTCGTGTCCGGTTCTTGAATACTGTGACTGGATCCTTTATATAATTTACATTTATATGTAATTGCATTTAATTAAAATAAATGCATGTTAAGGAAAATGCTACGTACCCAGTATGCATCTGTTCTTGGCATATAGAGCTGTAGAGCCAAATGCTTTAGCATAGATCGCCATCTAGTGTTGGGTCCACATGTTTGCACTTGGTTTTTGTTCTAAGAAGTCTTTGAAGTCAGGAGGTAGGTGATTCCTCCTTTTGGTGATAGCGCACGTGGGCATCGACTCCATCCCCAGATTCTTTTGCCGTAAGGGTGATAATGGAGTTAGTAAAAGTAGTAAAAGGATGTCCATGTATAGTGTATCTAAATAAGGTAATACTGCAACAGATAAAGGTAACCGGGGAGGCAGGTGGGCGCATATGGCTCTAAAGCTCTATATGCCAAGAACAGATGAATACTGGGTTAGTTGCATTTTCTGTTCGATATATGAGTTGTAAATCATGTGCTTTAGCATATACTTAACATGTATCTGTTGCAGTGGTTTCAAATAATGTTCTTAAAAACTGCCCGGCCCACACTAGCTTGTTGTTTTGTTAACACATCTACACAATAGTGCTTTGTGTATGTGTGAGATATAGACCATGTTGCAGCCTTGCAGATGTCATTTAAGGGTATATTCCCTAAGGATGCCATGGAAGCCCCTAGTTTGCCTGTAGAGTGTGCCACAGGGGGAATTGTTAATGTGCACTTAGCTTTAATGTACCATATTTGGATGCACTTAACTATCCACCGTGCAATACCAGCTTTTGATATAGGATTGACTTTATGCGGTGGTGAAAAAGCAAAAAAGGTTTGGTTATTTTTATATCCAGTGTGTGAAGAGTGAGTTCTGCCACTGAGTCTGGTTGAGGTAAAAAACAGCTAACTCAACAGACTGGCTGAGATGAAATGCAGAAACAACTTTAGGTAAAAATATGGGGTTAGTCCTTAGAATCACTTTATTTTGGTGAATTTGTAAAAATGGTTCTTGTAGAGTAAGTGCATGGATCCCACCTACTCTTCTAAGAGAGGTCATGGCTTTAAGGAAGGCTACCTTCCAGATGAGAAATTGTAGTTCACATTTGTGCAATGGCATAAAGGGTGGACTCTTGAGTCTTGTAAGGACTATATTAAGATTCCACACTGGAGAGGGTGGAAGTCTAGGAGGAATGATTAATTTGGAGTCCTTCCATGAAGGCTTTGATAGCAGGCTCTCGAAACAAAGACAAGTGTTGTCTGTTTTGTAGATACACTGCTATTGCAGCAAGGTGTACACGTATAGATGTGTATGCTAAGTTAGAACGCAGTAGGTGTAGCAGATAGAAAATTCAGTTTTTTATGGAAGCATCTAGCAGATTGATTTTATTGTATGTACAGTAAATTACAAATGGTTTCCATTTTGCAGCAGAGCATGCTCTTGTGGTAGGGCATCTAGCCTCTTTATTTTTTTCTCTTTTTTTTGTAAACAACTCCAATACAGCAGGAGATATATGTCACGCACAGCAGTAACAAAAAAAAGAAAGAAAATGAAACCATAAAAAGGAATGAAGGAAAGAACGATAGAGGTACAGAAATCTTCAGTAATCCATACTTTTCCGAATATTAAAAAAGCAAAAAAGAATGGAGAAAAAGAAGGGATCATATACTGTCAAACATAAAGCATATTAACTAAGGTTTAGGGCATTCATTTTGAGATTACTGCATCGCTCCAAGCTGTGAGAGGAGACCAAATTTTATCACCTCGTCTTTTAGATTTCAAGCCCCTGGTGGCATATATTGCTATCTCATGATTATATACCCCTAGGAAGCGGGTTAACCACATTTGGAAGCTCAGAGAATCTCTATCTTTCCAACGTGCGGCAAGTATAATTCTATATAACGCAGTTCCAATAAAAAGCATAGCCTCCTCATTCGGATTTAGTTTTAGCGTGTTATCATACCCAAGTAAGCAAATAGTGGATGACTCAGGCAGTACTCACCCAAAAGCCTCCCCCCAAAATTCCCATATCATTTTCTTAAATAGTGTCAGCTTATCACAATCATAAAACATATGGAGAAGCGTGGCAGGTCCACAATTACACCTAGGGCAGTGATCATTAGCTCTTTTCCCCCACAAGTACAACTTCGCTGGAGTATAGTAAATCTTGTATATTGTTTTATAGAGTTGTGCTTTTAGACTAGTGGAGAGTAGCAATTGTGATGTCAAAGCTAAGACCTTATCGATATCAACGTCTGGGTTATAAAGTTTATTTGCCCATAGAGTTTCAGTGTGATCTATATCGTCAAGTGTTTTTTCGTGAAGGAAGGTGTATATTGTGCCAATTCTGGTGGAAGGCCTCAGGATGTTCTCGATAAGAAGTACTCTGCCCCAGCTTATACTAGACATTTTAGAATTCAAAGCAGTTCTTACTTGGTAAAATTTTAGATAGTCCGTCATAGGTATATTAAACTGATTTTGAAGGGTGGAAAAGCTAGACTTCATATCTGTACCTAAGAAATCTAGAAGGGAGATTATTCCCTTGCTTTCCCAGCTAGCGGAAATCATATCGTTCATAGTTTGTGAAAGCAGCGATGAGTGCCAAAGCGGGGTATAGCGATTCAATTTAGGGATTTGCATGTGCTTTACAATTTTTGCCCAGACTTTCCATGCACCAATGATAATTTTAAATGTAACTTTTTTGAAATAACTTGGCTCAAGTTGCCTTAAAAGTAATCCTCTGGCTCTGTGACCAAGGCCTAGTTCATATACTGACGGTATACCCAAATCCTCCAAATTGTATACTGGGTTAATCATTGGAGCGAGTTGTTGAAGAAAGGCTACCCAAAAATATAAGAATAATTGCGGAATTGCAAGTCCCTCCCTGTCATATGGTAGGGATAAGAATTTAAGCGACCTCCTAATCTTGCCGTATTGCCAGACAAATTTGGAAATCTGGGAGTCCAGGACTTTAATAAAATTGTCTTCAACTAATAAAGGGATTGCACGGAATAGATACAATATCTTAGGAAAGATAGTCATTTTGATATAGTTCCCCCTCCCTATATTAGGTAGATGAAGACTATTTACTCTTGTTAAGTCACGTTTGATTGAGTCAATAAGTGGTTCATAATTGATTTTGGTAATATTTTGAACCTCAGCGGTTATGCAAATCCCTAAATATGTGGCTTTTTCAGTTTCTAGTGTCCATACATTGTATATTTCCTGTACATAATATGACCGTTTCGCTTTTATTGAGAGAGTATCCTGAATGGGATCCGAACAGATGCGTAATCGCCTCAATCTCAGCAATGGCTACATAGGGGTCTGGTGTTAAAACTGCAACGTCGTCTGCGTAGGCTAAAACTTTAGTTTCAAATAATCCTGTCACCACTGGCTTAGTTCTGGTGTTATCCAGAAGTTTTTGTATCAGAGAGTTGATCTAGAGGGCAAATAATATCGGGGAGCACGGGCAGCCCTGCCTAGTTCCTCTTGATATGTTAATAGTGCCCGATTCGTACCCCATAATTTGTAGTTTACCCTTCGGTTCGAAATACATAGCTTTAATTGATTTAATGAAGCAATACCTAAAGTTATAATGATCTAAAATAGCCCACATGAATTCCCACGATACTCTGTCGAATGCCTTCTCGGCGTTGAGAAGGATCATTGACATCTGGCCACCCGTCACTGACATTATATCAAATAATGAGATTGTTCTACGGATATGATCAGTGGTACCCTTCCCTGGGATAAAGCTGTGTTGCCACGGGCTGACCAGATGCGCAACGACCCCCCTAAGCCGATTGGCCAAAATTTTAGCATATAGTTTAGAATCAGAATTAATCAGTGAGATTTGGCGGTAGGATGACGGGGAGTCAGTGGGTTTACCCTTTTTGGCAAAAATAATAATATTGGTATCTTTTCAAGATGTGGGTGTATTTCCGCTCCATTGTATCCCTAGAAATAAATCTAGTAACAAAGGTAGTATAAATTTGCCTAAAATTTTGTATACCTCTAGCGGTATTTTATCGGGACCTGCTGCTTTCCCCGAGGCTAATTCTGCAAGTGCAAGTTCAATCTCTGCTAGTGAGATCTCTTTTTTTAGATCATCCTTAGTGGTATTATCTAGGGTATTGTCTGTACAGGTTAGAACGTCATTCAGAAATTTCTTTGTGTCTTCACTAGTGGAAGCAATGTCATTTTGATATAAGTTTTGATAATAGCGTTGAAACACCTCCACTATATCTTCTGTTTGAGTATATTCTTGATCATTTACCTTTATAGATGAGATTGTGTTACAGGAGGCCCTTTGTCTTGTTCGTAGAGCTAATTGTTTACCAACCTTTTCACCATTTTCATAAAGGTTTTTTTGATGTGTTCTAAATGTTTCCGCGGATTTCTGAGTTAATCCCTCTGGCAAAAAAAGCTTGACCCATCTATCTTTTGTGCAATTAGAGTTGTACGATCTGCTTCTAATCTGGCTAGTTCCCCCGTTTTCTTGGTATAGTCAGAGGTCTGTTGCTTCTTAATTCTTGCTACATAGCTTAGAGTTTCACCCCTAAGAGCCGCTTTAAAACAATCCCATACGATATTTCTGGGAGCGCTATAGCGGTTTGTGTCAAAGTAGCCCTGAGCCCATTTTCTGATAAAATTAATATAGTCTCTATTGACCTATAATTTCCTATCGAACGTCCAGATAAATGGTTTTCTGGTAGTGCAGGTTATATTAATAGTGAGAACCAGGGCGTTGTGATCCGAGATTAGCTTAGGATGTTTAATAATTGTCGCTAAACCAGAGATGTCTCTAGTAGTAAATATATAGTCAATTCTGGTATATTTCTTATGGGGGTGTGAAAATAATGTGTAGCCTGGATCTCCCTGATGTTTGAGGGACCAAATATCGACAAGATTGTGGCTGACTGTGAGTGAGCTGATTGCCTTGAATACTCTAGGTTTCCGATCGGAGTAATTATGCTTAGTTAGGTCATTATAGGAAGAGCCAAGTGCAATATTGAAATCTCCGGCAAAAATAAGTGGTCCTGACCAGCCAGCCAACTCAAGTTCCAGACTCTCAAACACCAAGGGATCATCCAGGTTTGAACCGTACACAGAACAAATGGCTACCCCGAGAGAGAGCTCTACTATCACCCATCTACCATGTTGATCTAGGGCTTGGCGTATAGGTTTACCTAAATGGTTCTCACCTAATATGGCTACCCCCCTGGTATTTGTCATTTGGGTAGTGGTTGCCAGAACACTATACCCCTGAATTTTGAGTAAGTCTCGCTTCTCCCACGGTAGGTGGGTTTCTTGAAGACATATAATGTCTGAAGAGTTCCGCTTAATTATCTCGAACAACCGCCCCGCTTATCTCTGTCATGTAGCCCTACTACGTTCCAACTACAGATAGTTATCCTCTCCATGAATCTAAATAGTTTGATCCCTTTAATCTTTCAATCAACATATTACTTCCTTTCCATAAGATTCCTGTGTCCATACATTTTGTACTAATATTTGTACTTGCTCTGTTGTGACTCATTAAATTAGATATTCCCGCAGTGCAAATTCTTTTTTTGACATGGAGTTGTTTTTATTTTTGTTATTCTGTTCCCGTTCCCACCCAGCCTCCCCTTGCTCTGCCCACCTGTTCCCTCCCCCCTTACTCCCAGATTAAGGCAAAAAGACTCCATTAGAGTCTAAATGTGATGGGGGTGCAGCACGCTATCAGGTCCCAACCAATATGCGAAAAAAATGTTTTAGGAGAAAAAAATCAAAATAAACAAGAGAGCTCTTTCGTAGAGTTAGTATCGTACGCTATAGTAAATAATCCTACGTGCTATCATTCAGTGTGCCTACCTGCCTAACCCTGTGTCCATGACCAACACCTCGTGCAATGCTACCCATTAGGAGACCCATCAACCCCACAAAATGTCAACATTAATACTGGAGGACAGCGTCCCTATCGTTCAATAGTCAGTGGTCAGGCTGAAGTTAAATCACTCTGTCTGTTCTTAGGTTCAGATAAAAAGAATATTATTCCTCTTCCTTCATTAATAGTATTATTTCAGGCTGTCAAGGTATTCACGTGCCACAATCTCAGAGACAAAAAACTTTGTTTGACCCCCGTAGATCACCTTGAGGCCTGCAGGATTGTTGAGATACACTGTCGCTTTTTTGTCCTGAAAAGGTTTTATAAGGTGGAGCAGCCTCCACCTTCTCTCGACGGTGGTGTGACAGAAATCGGGACGTGAAAAGTATGTAATACCTTTGGAGGTGCGCTTTGCTTCGGGCCTGGCCTTCTCGAACACCGCCTGTCTAAGTAAAAAGTTGCCAAAGTATACTAGAATAGCCCTCGGGTATGCTCAAGGTTTGGGAGGGCTTTAATGGTTAAAGGCATATGATGGGCTCGCTGGACTTCGACGTCCCAGTTCCAGTTGGAAAGCGCCAGGAGGGAGTCCCGGAAGAGGTTTATGATAAAGGTACGGGTGTCTTCTCCCTGACTTTTTTCCGGAACCCCTAAAATGCGCAAGTTGTTTCTGCGCTGGCGGTTCTCAAAATCCTCCAATTTCCATCTGATATCCCCTATCTGTGCTTCATTTGCCTCAACCGGTTCTTGAATGGCAACCACTTCGGTCTCGTTAGCAAGGGTTCTAGCCTCAACCTCAGTTAGTCGATCCCTGAAAGAGCTACACGTTTTAACCAGCTTTCGCACTGCACCTTGTACTTTGCGGAGTGCCACTTGCGCCCTGCGCCCATCATGTGAGGTTTCTTCGCGATGAGCAGCTATCGCTTGTAGGACTGCGTCGATAGATGCTGGTGCTGGTGCCGAAATTGTCGGAGCTGCTGGAGTTGCTGGGGTCAGCTGTTCGGTGTGAGTATGGTCCCAGTCTAATCCTGCCCCATGAGACTTCTTGCCCCGTTTGCTGGTCGCTTTTTACTTTGATTTAACAGTCAGGGGTTCCACTCCCCCAAAGGTCAAACACTCCGATTCATCTGTTAGGTAAGAAACTGATGAGTCACCCCACTCAGCTTCCAATTCTGCCTCATCAGAGAAGGAAAAGAAGTCACTGGCTTCTTTTTCGGGGTTGTTTTGTATAGTGCTGATTTTATCCTGATTACCCAGAACAATAGCTGATCCCTTGGCATTAATCAAACCCTGTTCATTGTTAGAGTCATGGCTAAGGTTAGTGATTACAGACTGTTTGGAGCGGTCATGCCCACTTGTATTCAGGCCAGCCTGCTGCAATGTTTGATCCTTGGCTGGACCTATCCTCTCGCCTGCCCCCAAATTAGTATTCACACTCAGTCCGAGGTCTCCCTCTGTTGTAAGAGGCATCTCAGTCATATATTGCCACAATGTTACAGTTCATACTTAAATTTGTGGCTACGCTCACCTCGGGGGTTGCTGGTGTCTGTGATAAGATTGAGGAGCCTACAGCCATACTAATGTCCTCAGAGCCTTCTCCTTCGGAAGTTTTGCTTCCTGTTGTCATCGTTTGAAGTACTGGGGTGTTTGAGAGGCTGGGTGTGAGAGTGTTAGAGCTGTTTGGACTGCCGTCGTGTACTGCCTGACACTGCCTCTCCTGGCCTGGAAGCGTATTGGAGCCTCTTCGCATGACCTCCACTACGGTCGGCCCTGTGGCGTCCTTCCACATGTCTTTCTGCCTGGTCACTCCCACCGGCTTGGGAGAGTCATGTACTGTGGATGCCGCATCGGTCTTCCAGAGCCGCGCGGATGCGACTGCCTTCTCAGCCCTCTCCTGTGCCACGGTCAGTCTCTCAGTGACCCGGCGCTCCGCAGCCTCACGCTGAGCCTGCCTCGCCGCCCTCGCACGAGCGGCTGCCGAAAGGGGAGGTTGAGCAGCGAACTTTGGAGCCATCTCTGCTGAAGCTGAAGCCTGCATTCCGGTCTTGCAGATCTCTGTGGCCCCTGTGCAGTAGGTATGGCAGAAACTACACACAGGTTTAAATGTAGATGTCAATGAGTCTCGAGCAAAATGTTTTATGACTGCCCAGCCGATATACGAGTAACAAGCCCACATCGCGAGCCGGGTGGAGGAGTTCCGATCCATTCGACTGCGCTCGATTGCGATGGTCACCCTGCGGTGTTTCTTATGCCTTTACTCGGAACCCAATCACCCGGTCAACGATCGTCTCCATGAATAGGGTGTTTCAGGTAGTGGCTAGCCTGGTCACAGATGCTCTGGTTCTCAGTTTCTTCCGATCGTCATGCTAGCGTGATCAGAGCTCTACCCGCATGACTGGTCAGGAGCCCTGATGCGTGAGCACTGCGATCCGTGTCAGATCGCCATCTTGCCTCCTCGGTCAGGGGCATCTAGCCTCTTTAATGACGTTCATGCAGACTGGTGGATGATTAGGGTTGAGAAAATTTATGATTTCAAGTGCCATATCTCAAGGTTGAGTTGAATGAGATCTGGATGTCTGATCTCTCCATGGTTCGGAGTGAAAAGCTTGAGGGAGAGGTGTAGTTGTTGGTGAGGAACTACTGATAGTTCCAATAGGGTTGTGAACTATGGCTATCGAGCCCATGTGGGAGCAACTACTTTTCTTGTCAGGGAATGTTGTTTGAGCTTCCGAACCAGTAATGGAATTAGCGGGAGAGGTGGAACAGCGTAAGCAAATTTTCCTGACCAATTCATCCATAGAGCATTGCCTTTGGACAATGGGTGAAAATACCTGGATGCGAAGCTTGGGCATGTTGCGTTGATCTGTGTGGCAAAGAGATCCATTTCTGGGTAGCCCCACATCTGGAAGAATGGGAGGAGAACTTGAGCATGTAGTTCCCATTCATGGATCTGTTGTCTTTGTCGCATGAACTGATCTGCAATCTGGTTGTTTACTCCTGGTAGGTGTTCTGCAAGGAGACACATTTTTTGAGGAATGGCCCATCTCCATATGCTTTGAGCTAGTTGTGAAAGCTGTAGAGTGTCCCCCGTTTTTGTATGTAGTACATTGCTATCATGTTGTCTGTACGAACTAGGACAGCTTTGCCTACTAGATCCAGTTGAAAAGCTTTTAATGCTAGGAAAATTGCTAGTAGCTCCAGGTGGTTTATGTGTAGTTGTTTTTCTTGTAGGGTCCATATGCCCTGAATGGTATGTTTTTGAAGGTGAGCTCCCCAACCAGTAAGCGATGCATTAGCTGTTAGCACTATCTGTGGACCTAGGTCAACAAATGGCCGCCCCCTGGAAAGATTTTGTGTATCCCACCACTACATAGAGCGATGGGTGCAGCTGTCCATCAACATTAGATCTGTTAACTGACCTTGAGCCTGGTTCCGCTGACGCCCTAAGCATTCCTGTAGGGGACGCATTTGAAGTATTGAGTAGGGAACGATGCGAATGCAAGAAGCCATCATGCAGATTAATGGCATGAACAATCGGGCTGGTAGTGAGTGATGAGGATGAAATTGTGATATCAGATTTTGCATGTTGCGTATCCTGGCTGGGTTGGGGTATGCTAGGGCTTTGCAAGTGTTTATTGTGGCTCCTATGTATGCTTGCATGTTAGACAGGTGGAGGTGAGACTTGGTGAGGTTTACAGTGAAACCCAAGTCATGAAGCAGCTGAACTGTCTTGTGAGTGTGGTGTATGCAGCGGTGTTGTGATCTCGCTTTTATTAGCCAGTCATACAGGTAAGGGAAGACGTGAATGTATGGTCTTAAGTGAGCTGCGACTACTGCCAGACACTTGGTGAAAACTCTGGGTGCTGTAGTTACCCCAAAAGGGTAACTTTGAATTGGTAATGTTGTCCGTTCACCATGAACCAGAGATATTTTCTGTTAGCCGGGTGAATGGAAATATGAAAGTAGGCGTCTTTTAAATCTAGGGTGGTTAGAAAGTCGCCTTGCTGAAGCAATGGGAGCACCTGTTGGAGGGTGACCATGTGGAAGTGGTCTGAATGAATGTAGAGATTTCGCTGTCTGAGGTCCAATATAGGCCTGAGAGAGTCCTCCTTTTTTGAATTAAGAAATACAAGGAGTACACTCCAGTCCCTTGATGATATAATGGGACTGGTTCTATTGCGTATTTTTGTAACAGAGAGAGAACCTCTTGTTTTAAGAGTGTGAGGTGTTCTGGTGACATTGCACGTTCTCTTGAAAGAATAGTTGGGGGAGTGCTGGTAAGTTCCAGGCAATAACCATTCTGGATAATTTGTATTACCCACGTGTCTGAGGTGATTGACTTCCAGACAGGTAGGAACTGTGAGAGACGTCTCCCAACAGGAGTGGAATGATCGGGTGTAGCGGAGGGAAGTCACTGTTTGTTGGCAGGGGACAAGGCGGGTGGAGTTACCTCTGCTTCTTCCCTTAATATTATTTCCTCTGTAGCCTCCTCGAAAACAAACTATGGAGGTGGGAGATTGGTTGTTAGCCTTATAAGAGGAGGAGGGAATTCTCTGTGGACACTGTTTTTGAGCCACCTCTGTAGAAGGAGCGGCGAAAGAAACCCATGCTACAAGGTAATTGTAAGGCCCCCATGGACTTTGCTGTTTCGGTGTCTTTATTCATCTCTTCTAGGAAACTATCGACAGCTGGCCCGAAAAGATGTTCCTTATAAAAGGGTTGATTAAGCATGGAGGATCAAACATCCTGCTTGAATCCAGAGATTATTAGCCAAGCATGTCTGCGCAATAGTATGCTAGTGTTGATGGCACAAGATGCTGTGTCGGCCGCATCCAGTGCACGTTTGATGGAAGTGTTGGTAATGAGCTTCCCTTCTTGAATGAGATCTTTAGCTTTGGTTTTATACTCATCTGGCAAATATTGTATGAGTTTTTCCAACTCATCGTAGTGAGCCTATCATAGCATACTGAAAGTATTTGAGCATTGGCAATACACCAGTGGTTAGCCGCCTGCGAAGCCACTCTTTTGACTGAGGCAACAATGAGTTTAGACTCCTTATCAGGAGAAGGGGCGTCGCCTATGGTTTGAGAGTTAGCTCTTTTGCAGGTGTTAGATACCACAAGAGAGTCTAAGGGCCTGACCTTCTATATTTGCATGGATGAAGGAGTAACTTTGTATTTTTTATCTAGTCTGGATCTAACGGGGTTCTTGAATACCTAATCCGTGTGTTTTAACATGCCCTTGAGAATTGGTAAAGTATTAGTAGACCTTTGGGAGTGCGTTAGTGTCTCAACAAGGAAATTCTCTTCTAAATGGTCTTATGAAGCTCCACCCCGTGATATTGAGCATCCCTGTTGATATGCTGAACATAGTTAATGTTGTCGTCAGATGGGGAGGGTCTGGAGAGCAACAGGTCGGGGTCATTGCCCTGATTTGGTTCCTTATTATAATTCTCCCAGGGATCAGTGTCCTGTCGTATGTCCTGATTTTGTGGCATATCCGGCTCTACATTCCCATAATCTTCATCCTGTGGGTCAGGTGGGTAGTGGAAGTGGTGTTGAATTTGATGATGTCATAATTACATTTGGGTTAGGAGGAGGAGAGGGAGGTATGTAAGCGGGAGAAGGGTTAGTACCTATGTCCTTTTTCTTCAGAGGTATAGAGCAATCCTCAGATATCCAGCTTCCATTTTTTAGGAAGAGTGGCCAGGAGGTGTCCAGCTTTAGGGTCAATACTTAGTCTCTTTTGTTTTGGATCCATTAAGGTGGGCAGTCAAACCGAGGATCTTTGGATGGGCTATCTTTTTCTGTAGGAGTTGATTTCGGTGTCAAAGATTTGGGATGAGAGCCTTTGGGCGTCTAATATTTCAAATTGGAGTGCTTGGTTTTAGCCGGTTTGGGCTCTGAAGCTTTCGGAATGGAAGTTCTTGGTTCCAAACTTTTTGGCGCGGAGGACCTTGGCTCCGAGCCGTCAGATGTTGAGGATTTCGGCTCTGAAGATTTTGGTTTAGACAATTTCAGCTCAGAAGGTTTAGGTTTGGAGAATTTAGGCTCTGAAGCTTTAGATTTGGCGGATTTCGGCTCCGAAACCTTCGCTGTCAAAGGTGTCTTCGGTGCCGGTGGTGTGGAGAATGGCAAATGCTTCGCCTTATGTTTTGGTGCAGAGGGTGTTGGTTCGGCATGGAGCTGCTACCACGTTGTATCTCGTGGAGTAGAGAGTGACGATCACGAATGGTTTTCTTTGAGCGGAGTGATCGGCACGATTCATAGTTCTTTTCGCCATGTTCCGGGGATAAGCAGATGTTTCACACCTCGTGCAAGTCGGTGCTCGGAAATTTATCACGACACCCGGGACATAGCTTAAATAGAGTCCGTTCCATCAACTGCTGGCGTGGTCAGAATGGGTAGGCCCGAATGCCCGCACTGAAGTTCCTGATCAGAGGTTTTCGCAGTTTAAACGGTACACTTTGAACGGGAAACTGCGAGTGAAAGACAATACCGTCAAGGGTAGAGGACTGCACGTCGAAGGGGTTCGAGAGCGATACCGAACAGGAGCACCTCAATACACATAAGAACCGGATGGCGGAAAAAGAAAATCTGGGGATGGAGTCCCCACGCGCACTATCACCAAAAGGAAGAGTCACCTACCTTATGACTGCGAAGCCTTGCAAACATCCGGACCCAACACTAGATGGCGATCTATGCTAAAGCATATGATCTACAGCTCATATGCCTTGAACATATATTTTTTTAATACTATGTAGAAGCAAATGAGGTAATTGTAAGGTAGAAGTATTTTTGTTGAGGTACTGGTCATTAGTGGCAATGTTCAAATGTAGAGCTGTGATGATACTCCACAGGTGAACCTCTATGAAGCTGAAACCTGTGTCCCACCCAGTGATTAATGCTGACCTGTAATGAAAAATGCCAGCTGGAAGAGGCCCTGTGGGAGCAAGAAGAGAGCATCATCAGAGAAGTATTAGTGCACCTTCCATCCCAAGCCTCCTTTCATGCCGGCTTCTTTCAATGAGTGGAAGGAGGGAAGCATCTGTGCACTAAAATGTATTTAAGTGGCCAAGTTGGGTTTTCATGTAATCTGTTAACTGGTATTAAAGCCACTATGTACAGGCAGATCAGTGTAAACAGCAAAGTGGCAGCAATGCTTCTCTATATTGTACATGCTGTTAAACAGAGGGGTAGTTTGAGGGGATAAGCACATAATGTTAATTTGTGGTTGCTCAACGCCATTCATTTTAATCCCAAGTACCCACCTGTTCCTTTGTGGTTTGTTTTTGGAGACAAGAATTTCAGTTTGCCCTTACTCCCAAAATTGTTCAGGGGTACCACATAGAAAGGTGCTTTACAGAAGCTTTCTCATGCACAACCATGACCTTCATTTACTACTAGTAGTGCAATATTGTACAGTAACAACAAGCAACACAAGTCAGATAATATTCTGCTCTATCACATTCTTCTGCCTGATATGTGCCCATTCATTATATGTTTAAGACTCATTTTGCGACATGAATATCTCCTAAGCACGTACTGGAATAATTTGAGGTGAAGTGCAAGCAGTCGTCAGCAGAATACAGGATCATCTCCTAACAGGCAAAAGAGTCAAACAGGAACACATGCCGTTTGTACAAACTTTCATTGTTTTACTCATGTCTAAATGGAACCATTTGTCTTGTTTTTTTAGATTTTCGAACACCCATTTTTATGAGGTTTACCCTAAATGTAAATGGCTTTGTAGTACACAAGTATTACGCCGGGAAGGTCAGGCTGATGGCAACCAATCTGGTAGCAGTTCTGTCTCCCCGTTGTACTCTGGTGGATGAGAAATATGCAAGTCACTTGGTGAAAAGTACGTAATTTTGTGCCGTACAGTTCCGGGCTCTACACCCACTCTCTGTGCCTGCCTGACTATAGCAAGGATTAAAGCATTTAGTGATGGTGCATTTGTTCTTGAATGTTGTGGTCCACTGGTAAGCAGTGTAGCAATTTAGGGCCAGTCTTGCATGCATTCGTTTCTGAATGCGTTTTTGGCCAGACGTGCCTGACCTTATGTTGCACAGATCAGGGTCTGTTCAGCTCCAGTGTGAGTGTAGCTTGGAGGAAGGGTTGACCCTGCAGGAGCATGTGTAGTTGAATATGTGTGTTCTTCTAGGTGAAGGAAAGCTTGGAATCACATATCACACTCAGAACCGCAGCTGAGGCGATCATCAAAGAACACGGCAAAGGGCAGCTGAGGTGCTGTTTTAATCACACACTTCCATTTTGGACACTGAGGCAGAGGACATTTTCCTCTGATGCTTGATCCTCTGGGATTTTGCCCTAATTTCCGGATCTGACCTCTTGTTGGAGGCAGAACTAGGTATCACCTGTAAGTTATTAGGATGGTTCGGTACGTGCTATGCCCTATCCTTTGGTAATGCTTTTAAAAAAAAGTTATGCTGCCCAGTTCAATGAAGATCTTGGACCGCTTCTTCTGTCTAACCTCAGATTATTGAGAAGGATAACATGTTCTGCTGCGTCATGGGCCACTGTACATCATCTATTTTTGTGAAATAGATCATCTTCCTTTGCTCATCAACCCCAACTCTACCTTCAATTATCCCTCACTCATCATCATCATCATTCTTTATCCCTCCCACATCATTCCTTACTCATAAAACCCTCATTCCTCACTCATTTCCAATCTCTCACTCACACTTCAGCCCTCACCGGTTCTTCATTTCTCATCCCTGTCTCCATACCCCTGAATCCTCACTCCCCATCCATCGCCCCTCTCTCACTGTCCCTCACTCACTTAAAGAGTGAGGAGTGAAATCAAGGCATTATAGTGACTTGAAATGTACACTGATCTGTCCACCTTGGGACACTCTCATCCCTGGTTGTTCGTACCTCATCCCTCTCACCACCTTTTCATTCTTCCATCCTCTACTGGTCAGTAATGGTGCGGATTTAAACAGTGCCCAAATACAGACAGGCACTTAATGCTTGAAATGATGAATGCAAACTGGCAAAACCGGCTTTACATCTTTGTTTAATTTCAATACTTTCAACACATGAATTTAAAAAACAGACACAAATGTTTTTTCAAGTGCTGGGCAATCAACAGATCACTTAGACAGTCGAGCAGGAAATGAGAATGGAATATGCCCTTATGTGTGCATGCTCTATGGTTCTTGAATTCCCACTGACTGGAGGAAAAGTGACCTGCTGAATTTGCATATCATTTGGTTTCCTATTGTTCAGAAGGGAATCATATGGGATAGAGGCCAGCAAGGTTAGAACAGAGTAACACATTGTTTAGTAATAGCTTATTACACTTGGACAACCAAGATCCTGGTTTAGAACTGTGTACAGCACTGTGCATCAACGCGCCTGCTGAAGGCGGTTCTTGTATAATTTTACTGACTTTATTCTGTGGTTTCCTGGGTGTGGTATAGAATTTACCCAAAAACTGCACTTCAACAATAAATGCAACTCTGGTCAAATTTAGGACTGTCTTTGGGGGAATGGAGGTTTATAATGCAAGCAGAGGGTGAGCAAGGGTGAATGTATGGTCACTGGTACCTTGAAGTAGTGATAGTTAATATGCTTGTGATGGAGTGATCAATAGCTGGGTGATGGCTCATTGAGCTGGAGTTCCATGGTTTCATGGTTGAAGAAGCTTGCACCAAAAATGGGCCACGGTCTTGCTTCCTTGGGACAAGTTTCTTTCCACAGCATGTTTACAAATTCTAAAGCCCCCTAAATCTGAGCAATATTTATCAAGGGCTTGTCTCCTGGGGGCAAGAGAGGTCTGGAGCTAATAGTACAGGTCGAGCTTGGATTGACACCTTTTCAAAGAATAACAGCCAATTTTTGTGTCTTCAGATTTTGAAAGAGTCAGGACCTCAAACCTCAAGAGAATATTTGTAAAATCCTCTATTACTTTATATCATGGTAAATCTGCGTCTAGCTGCTTTAAAAATAATTTAGGAATAGTTTAGGCAGTGCTAAAATACCTTTGCAGGATTTCTCCATTTATTTGCTGTGTAAGGTTAAAGATTCAAAGGGAAAAAAATAAATTTTTGCTTATTTTTACGATTTGTTTTTACCAGTCTCAACATTAAACTAGTGGCTATGCTGGTGACATAATGGCCAGATACAACTGGTGGCGATGAACGCTCAGCTTTATGAGAGGACTGTTGTCAAAATAAAATGAAAAATAAATCGTGGACTAAATACATCAGGGAACCATGCAGCCTAGAATTCAGTTGGTATTTCTCTAGTCAAAGGCAGACAAATCATGTCTACTCTACTATAGAATCCCAAACCCCTCTAGGTTGTAACTCAACACATGCAGCAGCTTCCGCACTCGAAGTATCAGGGCAGCACAGGGCAGGACTCACTCACCGACACTGATGGTTGCAATGGACACACCTGCTGCAATTAACATTGCACACGCTGCAAAGGAGAAGAGAAAATTAAGTTAAAGAAAGTTAGGTCCAAGGACAAGATCCATGCTCTGATAAGCCCCTCTGCACTTAATGCCTGCTCTGTACTGCAATCCCACCCAACGAAACCAAGCCCCTTCCCCTTGTCCCAACAACCCACCCGTGCCCCGCCATGATGTAAATTCAACAAAATGCCATTGATAGCAGTAGTGACGTCACCCACCCTTTGAACCCAATGACATCACAGTGCTTGCCCTCAGCCCCACAATACCCCACCCCCTGATTAGCTACTGAGGGTTAGGGGATGGAAAGGAGGGAAAAGTTAGAAAAAAGTCAGGGCTCTTTGCAGCTCAATTTACTTTTTGATCATACATTTTGTTCTAGAGACCAGGCATTGCTTAGATAGCGCAATGGGGACCGACGGCCAGGATACAGTGTCACGGGTAGCAGCAGCTACCCCTTTATTCATATCCATGAGCTGAATCCTCCTTCTGCTTAAACAAGGGGAATTATAAAGTTGTCATTACCACTCACCCTTCTTCATATTCATGCCCTGGTTAATTGTGAAATGAACAGTGCCCAAGCTCTAGTCTATGTAATCTGATGAAACGTCATTTAAGCAAATCAACTAGAAGAAGAATAACCTTTGGTTCACTTACAAGCTGCATCATTGCTCATCATGGTGATATTTTTGTTACCTTTACTCTTGTTGTAGGAACCAGTGGGCTAGAGTCACTCTGAGCAGACACAATGGCAATACAATGCATTTACAGTCAGAAAGATCACAACTGCTGGGACTGAATATATTTAATTAAATGTACCCTTTCCTTCTGAGGCAGCTAGTCTCTGAAACCATTGATTACCCAGGAGACCTGTTCGCTCCTTTGCTCTGGTGGTTTTGTGGATTTCTTGAACACATTAATGCACCATACACTCTGCTACACCAGCAATTCCGCCCATACACCTACAGTGTCTGGTATTGGATTACAACTAAATTGTAGATTTTCCATTATTATTTAAGTCACATAACTTATTTTTTTTAAACACACGGACCCATGTTTTCCTCTGGAAGATTTCAGTACATTTCTGACCACTGATTGCTTTAGATTTTGCTGTTATTCATTGGAAATTGAGTCCCAGGGAACACTTGTTTATATATTTACAAGTCAGAAAGAGACACACTCTGTCTAAAAGGTAACAAATGAGAATTCAACCAACTGAAAAACTTTCTAATCTCTATATTTGGGATGGTTTCCAAAGTCTTTTATCTCAACATCTCCCTATAAACGCTGCTGCTGTTTTTTTATTTAGGTCATTTTGTTTGCGCACAAATCATCCCCAAGGGGATCTCTCAGCACTAGAGAAAACGACAGGCAGTGTGGAGCGGCATAAAAGAGCCATGTTTTAAGCAGTTTTTTTAAATTGGGACAGGTTCAGACATTCCCGGATTTGTTGTCTGGAGTGTCTTGGAGTACCTTAATGCATACAGTGCCCTCACGCAACTAATTGGTTATAGTGTTAGGGAAGTAGCTATTAAATAAGCAAGTTATAAAAGGCCTGCTGGACTCTTAAAAGGAATTTGTAAATTAACCCTTGAATCCTATTTGCCCGATTTATGAGGAATGGAACAATCTAGTTTTGTTTAGGGTTGCCTTATTACAGACAATACTCGTTTATTTGTTTGACATCCTGTCCAAATCCTTCCATGTCTCACATTCCATGGCAGCAATAGCCATAGATGCATAAAAAATGAAATGTTTGATAGAGTGGAATGGCCATACCTATTTCCCACACTTAAGTGGTTTGGCTTTTGTCCTAAAATTATTTCTTTAATATCAATTTTAAACACTAATCCACGAGCGTCAGTGTGTGCAAACGGTAGTACATCGTCTTACTTTACTTTAGGTAGGGTTGTCTGACAGGGTTGACCACTGTCCCCGTTCCTTTTCAACTTAGCCTTAGAACCTTTTTTATTATCAAGAATCGGTTAAAATAAAGATATCCATGGATTTCACTTTAAAGATACTCAAATTAAATTGGCAGCTTACGCTGATGATGTATTATTTATTTCACAACCTCAGACCTCTCTCCCCGCATTCCTACAAGAAGTGGATTCCTTTGCAGCTGTCTCTGGATATAAATTACATAAAGATAAATGCGAAATCTTACCTTAAACAAAATATGCTTTCAAAGACGATTTCATTATCTCAAACTTCACATGGAGCCCTCAACATATTAAGTATTTAGGCTTACACTTTACCCCTTCTATTTCATGTACAATTTCACATTGGATGGAAAATTGTACACAGAGAATACGCTCGTTGACCACTAGATGGCACCCTTTATACCCATTTTGGTGGGGCCGTTTAGACACCATACAGATGATGTTGTCCCCTATAATTCTCTATACAATTTCCAATATCCCAGTATCTATTCCCTTGAATTTTTTAAAGAAAATTAACTCTATATCATCCCCGTTTCTATGGAGTAATAAAAAAATCACGTATGTCTTTATCAAAATTGACTTGTCCAAAGTCAGAAGGTGGTGTTAATTTCCCTGATTTCCCTACATACCACAAATCTTTTTTACTACGTCAAGCATTGAGATGGCTCTCCGAGTCTCTCGTGGATTGTCCTCTTTGGGCTGAACTTGAACCATCTTTTAACTCTCCTTTCAAGAATATTTATCTTTCTCTCACAAACCACAATCTTTATCTACTCCCGTAATTAAACACCCATCAAACATTTTGATGCCTAAGTCTCCGCTAGATCCTATGGATTGGACTTCTCTCTCCGGATCCACAATATGGCATAATAACAATATATTGATACGTGGCAGGCCTTTATGTTGCAAAAAGGCAAAGAGGTTTAATCTGGATACAGCAACTGTATATACAAGATGAGATTATGTCTTTCTCGCAAGCTAGTAGACACGTTGGCCTACCTACATCTTTCCAACCTAAATATCTCATTCTGAAACAAGCCATTTTAAATGCTCATGCCCAATACATACTCCCAAATACTCCCACTGATCCTGCTTCCTAACCGTTTAATAAATGAAACATTCTTTTACGCATTAACCCCAAAGGCTCTTATTTAAAATCATTTACATACTTTCTGTAATACACAAGGGAAAACTAAAGTGGAGCTCTCTTGTGAAAAAGATTTAGAGGTTTGTTTGTCCATAGCTATATGGAACAAAATATGGAATAAAATGAGGAAATCCTCTAGAGCAGCGAACAACACACATATACTTTTCTTTATATACAATAGACTTCTGTTATCCCCGGTTACTTTAAATGCAAGACACACTGAGCTCTCAGATGCCTGTTGGACATGTTCTTCTCCGCATGCAGATCTATACCACTTACTTTTTACATGCCCACCTGTTCATAATTTTTGGAAAAATGTATGGTCTCAAATTAATTCAATTTTTGATTCCAGATGCCCTTTTTCTACTTCTCATGTGTTTTGGGTAGCTATCCCTATCTGGGCAGATTGTGATTCTAACACAAACATAATAGACTTATTGTTAGCAGTTGCTCTTCAACAAATAACCAAAAACTGGAACATTTTCCAAATTATCCTATCAAGCATGGCGGTACGCTGTTTGCTATAACCATAGATTAGATACAACTTTTGTATACCCTATTCACATGGCAACAAAATGTTCGAATTCATGGTTCCCTATTACATTGACCCAAGCACCGAAAGGAGAGCGAGCACAAGTTGCGCTGCGCATTCAAGCCAGCAGGTCAATAAGCCCGCCTGCACCCCGGGGAAGTTCGTAATTAAGGGCTCAAAGGTACTTTATGACCTTTATCTAATTAGGTGAGCCAATGTCGCACTCACTCATGCTTTGACAACTCCCAGCCTCCACATTTTAAGGTCCTGAAGAAGGCCGCCCGACCCTTGAGGGCAATTTTATGGGGCTGAAACATGTCATCCGTTCACATGGATAATTCAGTGTGTTAGACAAATAATTTGTCTTCCTACGCACAAAACTGTTTTTACTTGCCTCCATTCCGAACTGAATAAAGGTAGAGCTCAGGTAATGCGAGGTTTTCCTTTTTTAACTCAACTCACTTGAGCAATTCCACATTTTCATCACTGAGCACAACTGTAATATCCAGTGATTTTTTTCCTTCTGGTGGAGGAAAGCATACGAGAAAAGAAACCCAATGATGATGCTGTCACGTTTTTAACAAGGCGGAGAACCAAGATATATCGCCTCATGGACTGTGTACGTGAATAAGGGTTTTTATTGAAAGACGGCAAGTACATTGAACCCTGTTTACTCATATACAAGTGATCCACTCCTCTTTTGATATTTTTGTAATACAACAATGAAGTTGAATGGATCACAGCTCCTTCTTCCTCCCTGTTAGAACTGGGGGTCTCTAGTTGGCAATGGTGTACACCTTTGACCAAATAGGGACCCTTGCTTCTACGTCAGGAGAAGGGGATTACTCTACTAGATAACCCCTGCTCACCCCCTTGGTAGCTTGGCACGAGCAGACAGGCTTATCTCAGAGGCAGTGTGTTAAGCATTTGTGAATATACACAGTAATACAGTGAAATTACTACAGATGGACACCACACAGGTTTTATCAAATTAAGTATTCTTTATATGGACTTAATACAAGACCACAAACAACAAAAATCCACAATACTATACTTAAAGTTGACTTAAAGATGATAAAAGTTGCTTAGTTCAAGTTGATGATAAATGCGACACAGTTCTCAACAAAGTACCTGGATGCGTCACGCAAAACAAACATAAGGCTCGCAGAGTGGGAGATGCGTCGGTTCCATGATCCGGGGGAGAAGATGCGTCGGGCCTCACTGCTTGCGCAGAGTTGGGGATGTGTTGTGATCCTTACCAGTGCGGAGGTGATGCGTAGATTCTTATCCTACGGCCTGGTTGTGATGCGCAAGATAGCGCCTCGATGTGATGCAATACTCTGGGTGCGATGCGAGAAGATGGCGCCCTTGATGCGACAATGCGATGACGATGCGTTTACACCCTGGCAGCCTTGCGACGACTCTGTACTTTGGAGCCACGGCAGGTCCTGCAACACGTTCCTCCGCGGATGCGATGGCAACTCTCTCAATAGCGTCACGCTTCTCACGTGATGCAACAGCAGGCAGCTTTGAGGAAGACGCGCTTCCTGGGAGATGCGGCGGCGGCATGCTTCTCCGGCGATGCGATGACTTCAGCTGCGGCGGCGACACGCTTCTCCTCGTTTTGTCGTGCTCCCAGTTCCCAGCGACACGCAAATGTCTGTAGATAGAATTCCAGCAAGGAAATTCACAGGGGGAGCTGGTAGTGAAGTATTTTGTCCTTGAGACTTCAGCAGGAGACAAGAACAAGTTCAAGCCCTTGGAGAATATTCTGTAAGATGATGAAAGTCCTTAAAAAGTTCCTTCTCCTTTCCTTGGCAATGAAGAAACCACTGCAGGCCAACCCAGCAAACAGCACACTGGCAGAGGGGCAGTCAAACTCCTGCAGATTCTTTGGTTCTTCTCCTTGGCAAAAGGTTTGTCTTGTTCCCAGAAGTGTTCTAAGGTTCTTGGGTCTGAGTCCCAATATTTATACCCCAAAATGCTTTGTTCTCTGAAGGCAGAGAGGCCTCTGTCTAGTCCAAACCAGTTCCTGAGCACTTTGTTTACAGGATTCCTTCTTTCCTTTCACAGTGCAGGGCAGAAACATCAGACACCTCAAAGGAGGTGGAGCCAGCACAGCGGAGGGAAGGCACAGCCCTGGAGCACTTTGTTGACAAGATTCCTTCTCTCCTTTCACAGTGCAGGGCAGAGACATCAGACAAGCCACAGGAGGTGGAGCCAGCATTGTAGAGGGAAGGTCCAGCCCTATTCAGGTCCCAGGTGCAATTCCTTCCTCCCATCTAGATGCAGATCTATCTATTTACCACTGGGCTGCCCCAGCCTGGCTCCTGAAATCCCCCAGCCCTGTCACTCACAACGCCAGACAAGGAATACACAACCTAGCAGAGGCAGGCCTGGACAGTTAGACAAGAAAATACCTACTTTCTAAAAGTGGCATTTTCAAAACTCAGAATGTTAAAACCAACTTTACTAAAAGATGTATTTTATCATTCGGAGTTTAGGCATATTAAATTAAATTTCTACCATGTTCCCTGAGTCAGTTAGGATTATAAGATGTAATAATCTAACTGGCCATTCTGGCCCATGGAGAACAGGTAGCCTTGCAATAGTGGAAAACGGAAATGGCTGTAATTCACTATTAGGACATGCTACACACACGAGGGCATGTCCTACCTTATACTTACAATGCAACCTGCCCTTGGGCCTACCATAGGGGTGTCTGATATGAAGAAAAGGGAAGGTTTAGGGACTAGCAAGTGAGTGCACTTCCCAAATCGACATGGCAGTCACAGACTGCACACAGACCTTGGAATGGCATGCCTGAGACACACTTTACAAGCTGCCTCTGTGGGTGGCACAACCAGTGCTGCAAGCCCACCAGCAGCATTTGATTTACAAGCCCTGGGCACACATGGTGCACAGTTCTAGTGTCTGACAACTAAATTAAATAACCCAATCACGGAATCACTAATCAGTATATCAATTTAACCTAGGGAGCACTTGCACTGTGGCATTGAATAGCAGTGGCACAGTGCCCAAAGCATATAACCAGCAAAACATATCAAAAACAGAGGAGGCAATCAGTAAAAATGGAAGGGAGACTCACGCCAATGATGCCAAGTCTAACACTCCCCCTTTTTGATTAAATATACCTTTTACATTGTTCATTGATGCTAGTGCTAGGCACTTATTCTCCCTGAATCCAGTGCAACAAGAAGTCTCTAAACCTAAACCTCCTTGACTTTACTCATGTTGATATTATATTAACTGATTATTTTACATTTTGCATAAAGATTTTTACATGAATTTTAACCTTTTATTTGCACCGATCAATTTGCATACCGTTGTCATTTTCTCTTTAAAGTTATGCTAAACTTATGCATTCAATTACTTGGATTCTTAGTTTTAACTTATGTGATTATTTGTTGTTCTATTGTCCTTTGTACTGTTGCTTTGACGTCTCTCAATAAAGTTCTTTTTGAACTTAAAAAAGGAATTTGAAAATTAACTTGAAGATGAAGGTGCTGACAGAGTAAGACTTCAACAGTAAGGCTGACGGCCAGGTGGGCACCTTGAGGTGAAAGGCTAGTGTTGGGACGCGAATGTCCCTCCATGGCTCCGAGTGTGCAACGACGAATCCTATGGAATTTTTGATACATTTCATTTTGTCTCTGTGTACACAACATGAAGCGTGCACATGGATGGCCCAGTTTATGATGTAGCCGGGTTCATGCACACCCTCATTAATCGAGTGTGACTACAGTCAGCTCACTAGGGTGTGTCCAGGGAGAGGCAGTGCCTCTCACTGGGCAGACACTTGCGTTAATATGCTCTACTAGCCTACCCTTTTTTTCAGTCCACCAGCCAGCAGTACCTGGTTGCTTCGCAGCATACAGTTGTGTGTCACATATGTCACACGTGTGTACATGGTATGTGTGTAGCAGAATGCGTAAGCAATTTGTTGTGGACAATGAACATTTTGTATTTCATATTTTGAGCGGATATTGAAAATGGTGCATGAATAAAGTCTGCCAAATACGCAATGTATCTTTCTTTGTTCGTTCAATGTATTCCAGTAGTTGTTGTGATTAGACAGATTCTGTGGTGTGGGAGGACAGGAAACTATCTTTCACATGTAGTCTCTAGCCATGCTCTGTCTTTAGTTCCTCCTTCAGCGTACAGGAATTGCGATAGGACAGGGAGGCGTTTAAGGGAGGGGCTTAGTTTTGTTTTATTAAAGAGGGAAAACAGCTTGGTAGATTGTGCCTGAGGGGGATTCCAGAGGTAAACCTCAAGGTGTAACTACTGGGACAAGGAAGAGAGACACGGAGTAATGAAGATTACTACCGGTATGTAATCCAAGTAATATGGCAGCTTAAGAAGATGCGACCAGGCAGCCGCAGCAGCTGTGCACCTGCTCTGTGAACTGAGCCTTTGCAGAGAAATCAAGGTAAATGGGCCCACCGAAGCCAATAGCAAAATGAGACTGTCAATTTGCACATACGGTCCTCCCCTTTGGCATCTGCAATAACGAAAAAGGCACAGCCGGTGTAAGAGAACTAAAGGACTAAACCCTAGGATCATATCCAGAAGCTGAATCGCTCAAAAACCTGAAGCGTTGCATGTTTATTTCCTGTAATTGTTCGCATATCCCAATACTGTAGTGTAGCGTAAGGTAGTGCTATAGGTAGAATAAAGCAGTTTCTCTTATTGAAGATTTAGTACTGGCTTACTAATAGATGTATTAAAAGTTAGTTTGTAAATTACTGAATACACCAACTCCCCCAGAGTAAGCCCTGTATTGCTCACCTCACTACCGTGAGAGTCAAATGCTGAAGGGGTGACTTGGTGCGCTATTTTAGTTCACATAGTAAGTCAGCCCTACGACATCAGAGGTAACCAGATTCAATTCCTGGAATTCGGGCCCTGAAGCTCTCAAACTAGCTCCAACGCCAGGGACGCGTAAAGGATATCGAACCGCCCTGAACTGGTCAGACACGGTCGCTCCACCCGCTCCTAGCCATCCTTGTAGCGCTTCCACACTCTGTGCCTGACTGTGCCCCCGATCTCGCCTATGGTATCATATTTGCTGCTGATCGTATTTGCTGCTAAATTTAATTTGTGTGCCAGCCTGTGCATCGCGTATTTGCTGCTGATCGCATTTGCTGCTAAAAATAATTTGTGTGCCAGCCTGTGCATCGCGTATTTGCTGCTGATCGTATTTGCTGCTAAAATTAATCTGTGTGCCAGACTGTGCTTCACGTTTCTGCTGCTGATCGTATTTGCTGCCTGAATTAGTTTCTGTGCCCCGATCTCACCCTGCATCACCTTGTTGTTGTTTGGTGCCATTTTGTTGTCCCAGCCCGTCTCTCCTCCCCGCTCCCAGCCGCTGCTCCCCCGCGTCCCCACCCCCGCTCCCTACAGCACCTACAATCGATCCCCTCCCCACTCGCCACCCCGCTCCCGCCTCCCAGCTACTCTTCCCTCGCTCCGCCCCCTTCCACTCTCCACTTATGACAGATGCGGGTTCACACGCAGTGCGCGCGCCTTATGCGCGCCGAAGGCGCGCCAAAGGTAAGCCCGTCTACGCCCGTCCGCGCCTGGCCCGCGCCCAGAGCCAGACCCCCTGGCCCCCGTAAAAAACACTCCATCCGCCTTACGTACGATGCCACAACCCTCACTGCATTCAACACCGGCCGACTACCAGACTGCCACCAAGCCGCCCCAGGACGCGCCCATGGACCCTTCACCTGCCAATCCTGCAAGTTCAGCTGCATCAGGTCCCATACTACAACCAATAACGCCAAACAGAGCGCAAACAACAACCACCTGAAGTGCATCCTGCTCAAAACCCGCTCGATCCACAGACACGCCATTGAACTATGGAACCTACTTGACACCACAACTCCGGACGTCGCCTTTCTCACGGAAACCTGGATGAATGCCTCATCAGCGCCCGACATCGCCATAGCCATCCCGGACGGTTACAAGATCATCCGAAGGGACCGCATCAACCAAACAGGAAGAGGCATCGCCATCGTCCACAAGAACTCCATCCGCATCACGACCAGCGCTGATGACACCCTCACAGCCGCCGAACATCTCCACTACCAGATTCACACCGACCCCAAGACTACACTTAGAGGCACCCTCGTCTACAGACCCCCAGGACCCCGCACACAATTCAGCGAAGACATCACTGACTTTATCAGCCCACACGCCCTCTCCTCCGAGGACTACATTCTCCTAGGGGACCTCAACTTCCACATGGAAAAGAACAATGATAGCAACACCACTACCCTTCTGGACAACCTCGCCAATCTTGGACTCAAACAACTGGTAAACACCTCCACCCATTACGCCGGACACACGCTCGACGCAATCTTCTCCTCCAGCAAGCACATCTCTTTCAATCACGCCACAGAACTCCACTGGACGGACCACAGCTGCGTCCACTTCAACTTCAGAAAAACCACGACACACCACCACCCACAACAAGTCCCCCGCAGAAACTGGAACAAAATTATCACCGACCAGCTCACTACAGCGCTAAACCAAATCCCTCCCACCAGATCATCGAACCCAAACCATGCAGCTATCAATCTCGCACAATGGATCACCCGCTGCGCTGATGAATTAGCACCCATGAAAAACCACCACAACAAGCCAAGAAACAAAAAAGCCACCTGGTTCAATGACGACCTCAAAAACTCCCAAAAAAACTGCCGCACCCTCGAGAAAGCCTGGCGAAAAAATCCAACCACAAACAACATTACCGCCCTTAAGGACGCCACCCGCAAACACCACCAGCTGATCCGATCCACCAAGAAATCAGCATTCAAGGATCGACTCGACAACAACGCCCACAACAGCAAGGAACTCTTCAGCATCGGCAAAGAGCTTACCAACCCCAGCTCCGGCACCAACGACATCACCCCCTCTCAAGAACTCTGCGACTCTCTAGCCTCGTTCTTCCACAGCAAGATCGCTGACATACATATCAGCTTCGGCTAACAGTCCACCCCCCTCACCACCGAACTGAAGCCCCCCACCACCACCCTGTGCGCCTGGACCCCAATCAGCACCGAAGACACCATCCACTTGATGAATTCCATCCACTCCGGAGCACCAACCGATCCATGCCCCCACCACATCTTCAACAAGGCCGTCATCGCACCCCAACTCCGGGACATCATCAACTGCTCCTTCAACACCGCTACCTTCCCAGAAAGCTGAAAACATGCCGAACTCAGTGCCATCCTGAAGAAACCTACAGCAGACCCCACCGAACTTAAGAACTACCGCCCCATCTCGCTCCTCCCATTCCCTGCCAAAGTCATAGAGAAGACTGTCAACAACCAGCTCGCCGCCTTCCTCGAGTCTAACGGCTCCCTCGACCCCACACAATCCGGCTTCCGAGCAAAACACAGCACCGAGACCGTCCTCATCGCAGCCACAGACGACATCCGAACACTACTCGACAACGAGGAAACATCTGCCCTCATCCTCCTGGACCTCTCAGCAGCGTTTGACACGGTCTGCCATAGCACCCTCGTACAACGCCTCAGCAACGTCGGGATACAAGACAAAGCATTGGACTGGATCATCTCGTTCCTCGCCGGAAGAACCCAAAGAGTCCGCCTCCCCCCCTTCAGGTCAGAGGCCTCCGAAGTCATCTGTGGAGTACCACAAGGATCATCCCTCAGCCCCACCCTCTTCAACGTCAACATGAGCCCCCTCGCATCCATCGCACGCCAGCACAACCTTAACATTATCTCTTACGCTGACGACACACAGCTGATCCTCTCCCTCACCAAAGACCCAAACACCACCAAAACCAATCTACACAAAGGGATGAAAGACGTAGCTGAGTGGATGAAGAACCGCCGCCTAAAACTGAATTCAGACAAGACAGAAGTCCTCCTCCTTGGATCATCCCCCTCCGCGTGGGACGACTCATGGTGGCCTTCGGCCCTAGGCAGCGCGCCAAAACCTACGGACCATGCTCGCAACCTAGGATTCATACTAGACTCCTCCCTCTCAATGACCAGACAAGTCAACGCCGTCTCATCATCTTGCTTTAACATCTTACGCATGCTCCGAAAGATCTTCCGATGGATCCCCACCGAAACAAGAAAGACGGTCACCCAAGCACTTGTCACAAGCCGACTGGACTACGGAAACACCCTCTACGCCGGAACCACAGCCAAATTACAGAAAAAACTCCAACGCATTCAGAACGCCTCTGCCCGACTCATCCTAGACATACCACACCACAACCACATTTCCAGTCACTTGAGAGACCTTCACTGGCTCCCCGTCAACAAGAGAATCAAGTTCCGTCTCCTCACCCACGCACACAAGGCCCTCTACGACCTAGGACCCAGTTACCTCAACACGCGCCTAACCTTCTACACCCCCACCCGCCATCTACGATCGTCCAATCAAGCCCTCGCCGCGATCCCACACATCCGAAGAGCCACCATGGGAGGAAGATCATTCTCCTACTTAGCAGCCAAAACCTGGAATTCTCTTCCCACCCACCTCCGCCTTACACAGAACCACCTCTCATTCAGAAAACAACTCAAAACATGGCTGTTTGATAAATAGCGAACCCCCTCCCTCAAGCGCCTTGAGACCCTCTGGGTGAGTAGTGCGCTATACAAATTTTGACTTGACTTGACTTGAGACTGCTCTGCCCAAGCTGGCACTATGGGCCTCACACATCAGATGAACAATCTGATTGCATGAATTCTGTTGGGCACCATTACTATAGGAGGAATGAAAGTGTTTATTTTCATCACCAATAGCACCGAACAATCACATGTGCAACCCCAACTATTTGCCCTGAGCCTAGAAGGATTTACTGACTGACAGTCAATGAAGGGGATCACACATTTCTTCCTAGCCTTAGACCACTCATTTAATGAGGACATCACCAGCAAAACCAGGTGTGCATGCTATTTGCTTTCCCCCTTGAATAAAAGCTACAGAATGTTCAATATTATTCCACATCATTTGCTTTTTCTTGCCGCATAATAAACAAAACACCTCTCCACTTTTAAAGTTCACCAGCCACCACTGCCATGTGCTGCAGTGAGGGGCCTCAAAAGAGTGTAATTTTGCAAGACACAGGAAGGCGTGGTGCATCTTTATTGGGCTGTGTAGTACAGAAAAAGCATAGGTTAAATGCGAAGCTGTTATATGTTTCATGGTAATGTGGGCTACTTTGTACCGAGCTGCCAATTCTGAGGCCTGTGTCAACCAGAGGCTGATTATCCTTTAGGTGCAGAGTACTTTTTTGATACAGTTGGCTCCCAAGGGACCCTTAGCATGGCTGTCAGGGTTAAGATAGTAAGGGAAAGGTTACATAATTATTATTCTGGCCTGGCAGAGGGTGTAGATATATAGAGGTTGTGTCAGACATACCTGCATGGAAGACAAGCCCTCTCTTTGTACTTCTGACAGTGGTAGGACTTCTCATTAAAAGGATAAAGACTGGCCTAGGTACACTGGGTGCTCAGATTCCCTTCATCATACTATCCTTGTTGTAGTGAACTACACCACTAGCTAATCTTAGAAAGAACTAATGAATCTGAGATAGCAAGTCCTCAGTGCATCTTACTCTTGTTGAACTTTCCGTAAAGATAATTTCTTAGGAAACCAAAAAAATTCAGGTCCAACTATATGAAAGCCAAGAGTGTGGGGTGAATTAGACTAACCACATTGTAGCGCCCCTGGAGCACTTCAACAAAATGCCAAAGAGCAGAATGTATGCCCCAAGAAACCCTGGAGGAAGAAGTGAGAAATATCCAGGCCATGTAAGCTTTTCGTTTATTGGCAGGTACCACAAAATGGAGAGGATATCAACCCATTAAAACCTTTGAGCATTGGAGAAAGAAATCAGAGATTGCCACCAATGACCTGAAGGATAGCAATAACTAGAACACCTTACAGACAGCAACAGCAGGTGTGTGCCTGCCAGCAGCAGCAGCCTGGCGACAGATGTGGGAAAATCTCAGCAACACCAATGGCATTTGAGATGAGATGGTGACAGCTGCCACAACTCATTAGATAGTGTGCCCACTATCCCACGTGCCCATAGACTGGCAGGGTGCACGGCCAGAAATATAGACAGTGTCCGCCAGCCCCGCCTGAACACAGACAGGGAGTAAAAGACAGCGTGCATCAGCCAGGACGGTAGACAGTCTCTGCCATCCCCGCCTGAACACAGACAGAGTGTAAGGCAGCGTGCATTGCCAGGACGGTGGACAGAGTCCCCCAGCCCCACAGGAACACAGAGAGTGTAAGGCAGCGTGCATAGCCAGGAAGGTAGACAGTGTCCGCCGGCCCCACATGAACACAGACAAAGTGTAAGGCAGCGTGCATTGCCAGGACGGTGGACAGTGTCCACCAGCCCCGTGTGAACGCAGACAAAGAGTGTAAGGCAGCGTGCACAGCCAGGATGGTAGACCGTGTCCGCCAGCCCCGCATGAACACAGACAGAGTGTAAGACAGCATGCACAGCCAGGAAGGTAGACAGTGTCCGCCGGCCCCGCATGAACACAGACAAGGTGTAAGGCAGCGTGCATTGCCAGGACGGTGGACAGTGTCCACCAGCCCCATGTGAACGCAGACAGAGAGTGTAAGGCAAAATGCATAGCCAGGATGGTAGACAGTGTCCGCCAGCCCTGCATGAACACAGACAGAGTGTAAGGCAGCGTGCATTGCCAGGACGGTAGACAGTGTCTGCCATCCCCGCCTGAACACAGACAGAGTGTAAGGCAGCGTGCATTGCCAGGACGGTGGACAGTGTCCACCAGCCCCGTGTGAACGCAGACAGAGAGTGTAAGACAGCGTGCATAGCCAGGATGGTAGACAGTGTCCGCCAGCCCTGCATGAACACAGACAGAGTATAAGGCAACATGCATAGCCAGGATGGTAGACAGTGTCCGCCAGCCCTACGATCCCATAGCCAGGGGGTGTAAGGCAGAGTGTACAGCCATACTGCAGTTTTCACCAGCCAAGAATGCCCATTGCCACCACAGTGTAATCCTGGGACTGTACTCACACAGTAAAGTTGCGCACGAAAGCTGTTCTCGCCGCCCTCTCGCTTTCTCTGGTCTCACCTTAGGCTCCAACTTTCACTCCAGGAAAAAAAAAACAGCTTTCACGTGAAAAAGACTCCACAGGACAGCAAGTGACAATTTTTCCTAGGGGAAGTACTGTAGGCAAGGGGTTGAAAAACAAAGAGCTCCATGGGACCGGGCAGCCGCCTCCCAGCATGTAGTGGCACCGGGCCGCGCAGCACAGCCTCCCCGCTTCGGACACCACACCCCGAGGTGACTCAACCCGCCGTCCCAAACTGAAACATAACATCAGGCAGCAAACATATTACTCTGGCTTGAAATGCTCCTTCTGCCTGCTAAAAAGCAGTAGTATGGCACCGTGGTACAAGAGATGTTCCACTGTTGTGCTGCTGGGCTGTGCTGCTCCCGATGCCGTGGGAGATGCATCGCGAGCAGCCCTCCACCTGCCATGAGCAGCCCTCCACCTGCCGTGTAGCAGCCCTCCACCTGCCGCAAGCAGCCCTCTACCTGCCGCAAGCAGCACTCCCCTACCGCGAGCAGCACTCCACCTGCCGCGAGCAGCACTCCACCTGCCCTAAGGCCATGACAGATGCGTGAGGTCACAACTCTGTGCCACCCTTCTGCAGGGAAGGGCGGGCGAGACAACATAATCTGTATGTGCAGACAACAGGACAAACCTGACTCCCGAATCCCTTGTACCACAATGCTTTTTTCTTTTAAAATATTATGCCCCTACATTTTCCTTGCCTCCAGTGTTTCAGATGCCTTTTCAATGGGTTCCTATTCTAAAAGGACCATAGCTGCCAATGTCATGCGAAAAAATATTCTTATCCTAGTGAAGCTCTTCTTCTTTGCTTCCGCTCTGTATTCAAGTCTCATTCCTTTCCAAGACTGATGCACGTGTCCACAGGCTGCTCTGGGTCTTCCTTCTTCTCCTTTACCACTATTATCCATTTCAGCTGCTGAGAAGGATGGAACTCCGAGTTCTGACCTTGTGTAGGCTTGGATAATGAATGTACTTTTAGAATTATTCTCGCAGTTGAGCCTGTGATATCACCGCATCAGAAATACCATGTCTTGGTGAACAGCAGCTTGGAGGACCTCAACTGGACTCTAGGCTGGTTTTCTTTTTAGATATGGTTGATAAGGATGTGGAGGCTTGCATTTCTGTCCCACTCATGATGGCCATAACAGGTGCTGCAGATCAGATCTTAAGCGGGCGCACATTGGATACCCTCTGGTCCTTCTGTGGGTGACGTACCTTTAATGGTTTGAACTGAAGGAACTCAGCAGATGACTCAGGTGAGACTCAGTACTATCAGTATCACAAGGTACTTCCATATAATATACCTCTCACTTTCCAATTTGATGCATGGCTCTTGCTGACGACAGACTGAAGAGCTGTGCATGGCTGTGAAGGACCCCACAAGAACACGTGCATATTTGCAACTTTTCCCTGGACTATTTTCATGGTTGAGGGATGGGCAAACATGCTGGTAACCACTCTAGCTGGGATCTTCATGGAATTTGGAGTGGGCTAACTAGAGAACATGGAAGAATCCAGCAAGATTATTTCCTTAGAACACATTCAAATAGACATGGAAGTTGCCGACATGGTGGCATTCAGCAAGAGTGGATGCGCTACATAAGGGGCCACAATGAGTCAGCAGGATTTACCCATTTTCATCTCGAGATCTTCCCTGTCTGCGACAAATCTGCAAACACAACATATTCTGAAATCTCCCAATACAATTCAAAACTCCTGTGTGGAGCACTACTCTTTACTCTTTACGTACTTGGTTTCACCTACTGTCATCCTGAGGTCCTCAGGTTTGTGGTCTTTCCCTCTGATGTTTCAATAGGATGCTGTCTCAAGCACCTCATATACTACTGCTGCAGACACTACAAATTTAGGGACTGTGTGGAACTGCCACAAGGATCCTGCTGCTCTGGCCCCATCTAGGTACCGGCAGGCATCTGTGCATTCTGGCTCCCTTCTTCTGTTGTCTTTCCCACCCATTGTGTAGACCTTGGGATTGGTACGGAGAATTTACGAAAGCAGTTATATGAGAATTTGCCTGCATCCTACAAAGCCTGGTGGCCTCTTCTCTATCTCAGCAGTTATGGATGCTCTTTTAGGGTTTCCCCTATTAGGTGCCTGGGAGGGCAAAAGTGTATTAACATTTCATTTGGAAATCCCTCTCTGTTTCAACATCTATATCTCCCGGTACAGGTGCTCGTCTCTGTTCATCTGTCCCAGTATCTCAATGATCGGGTACTCTTCTCCCAGGCCTAGGACTCTCTGGTGCGGTTTATGCCACTGTGTCTGCAAGTGTGTATCTATCTCTCTCTGACCCAGTGTTGGCTTCCCTGTGTCTCACTGGGAGTTTTTTGTAATCCCTTTGTACTTTAGTTTGTCTCTTCTTTCCAGTGCATTTATGTCATAGTTTAGGATTGCCTGTCTCCCTGCCAGGTGAAACTATGTGGGAGTTATTGCAGACACTGTTTGTGTCAATGAAGTACCGGGTTTTTAAGAACCCCGCGGTGCCAGGGGACACACCCAAAGACTTCGAGTACTCCTGTCTCAGACTACAGAAACACAGAGTCTTCTTGGTGATGTCAAAGAACTTGTTTCTTGGCTGCAGCCAGTAACAGGCATCCTAGAAGTACAACACAGTGTATGTTCTCAGGAGACTGCTCCTCTTTACAAAGCTAGTCATCCCTTTTATACCAAATATTATGCTCAGGCAAACATTTCTTATTTACAGTTGACCATTCACATGTTTTCACGACAAAGAAAAAGCAGAATCATGATGACAAGCCCATATTTCAGTTTGTCCAGCCCACAATCAATTACCCGGCAAGGCCCAACACTTTTCATCAGATATCGGACGGACCCCTAATAAAAACGGGCACCTCCTCATCGTAAAGCAAACAGAGACAGGTGTGTGTAAGATTAGATATAGTTGTGTATAATAAAGAGTTTATGGCATGTTGTGGCTTGATCCCTAATCTCGTTCGGCCACTGGGAAAGAAACAGGCTGAGCGGGTTTGGCTTTAGGCGACGGAGTCAGCTTGCCCAGGTCACACAGGAGTCAGCAAAAGGTGTACGTGTCCATGGACTCGGTCGGCCTTAGTCATCGGCCTATGTGAGGGCAACCACAAAATAGCTGCCGTACACAAAATGGAACCTGAGGGTTAGGAACGGAATCCTTGATTTCAGGGTGATCTCGTTACTGGAATATGACGAAAAGACTTGTATATAGTATACTCGTCATTCTCGGTCTGCTGATACCAAAATCCTCATGATACGACGATGTTTATGACACGGGTCCAGAATTTCAGTACCACAGGCCCTCCTTTTGCCCTTAGATAGGCAATTAACCTACACTCACGCTAATCTGAGTCCAGGTCTATATTCATAAAATCATTGAGATGTTGCTGTAGCATCATCCTATTACTTAGTTCGTCCCTCGATACGGGTTTCCTTACACATGATGTAGCACAGAGACCACATACAGTAGGAGCACACTGTACGCACAGACAGAACAGAAAAAGAATGGCTAAGATCATCCCAATGACCATCAGAATCTTCCATCCCCAGCGGATATTAGTTCCCAGAACCACCCCTTTAACGACCAATCTCCTTTATCCACATGAATAGATTCGGAGATCTTATGCAGTTTGGAAATGGCCTGGTACACTGTTGGAGCATTATCTGGAATGAAAATACAGCAACTCGATTGGATCACTTTACATACCCCACCTCGGTCTGCAAGTATGATATCTAGCGCAACTCTGTTTTGAAGAGTCATAAGACGATCCGACTGGAGCTCAGCAGTCAAGTTACTAAGGGCACCGGCAGTTTCAACTACGGTGGACTCAACCACCCTCGTCAATTGCCTTATGTTCCTGCTGTTAACCATAGGTCCCCAAAACGGCAGAAAACCCTTCAGGAAATCTCCCAATTCTTGTCCTGCAGTGTCTTCCTTATTGAAGACACCTCTAACTACCCTTGTCTTGTGGTAATCTGCCGCAACTGTGTAAGTGGGAGGCAACAGGAACAAAACAAAACATGTGCCCGAGAAGTCAGGGGGCAACCATGTGTATGCTCTATCATAACAGATGAAATAGGTACCCTTAGCTGCTAGGAACAAAGGGGAAGTCTGGGATGCAAAGACGTATGTCTCATTGCAGATACTCTTCCCTAGCTGAGCGAGGGGATTCTTACCATCACCTTGCAGACAGTAGTGACCCTGATGGGGTACAACCCAAATCGGGGAGGATCTTTTTGCTCGCTGGTTCTCACTCAGACTAACTCCATATCCGGTTACGTTCCATCCAATATACGCTAGTGTCCCATCTCTCGGGATAGTCTCATAGGAAGTAGCTTCTCTAATCCTATCTACTATGCCCTTAACTAGAGCACTATTCCTTGGATTATCTTTTACAGACGTAGGGGGTGGACTTCACGAGCATAGATGAACATCGTTCTGTATGCCCATACAAAACCATTGTAGCCGAATGGCAGGACCAGATAAGGGATACCTTTATCAGTAGTATGAGACATAAGACCACACACCCAACAGTTAGTCGTGTTCACTACTAATTGGTGTTGGTGCAAAAGCTGAACGAAGGCGTTATTGATAAACTCTAATCTTCTAACGGACTCATGTTCAGGCAAAGGGTGAAAAGAATGTGAGGGAACAGTAGGAGGAGGTATGGGCTGTGTAGTGGGTGCAAATGTCACTCGAAAATAAAATAAAACATATCCTATTAAAAACATCATTACACTAAGCAACATGAAAATGCATAATATCAAAAAACTTTTCCTTGTCATCATTATACACATTTTGGCTTTAAAGTTCATCTCTTTGGCAGGTCTCTCCATCTCGAAAAACTCCATCCTCTAACCTTGCTGCTCGCGGAGGTAGGGTGTTCCGTGCTAAGGAATGCGCCTGTCAGTCCAAGGGAAACGCCCAAGAACCAACCAGAACCGTCGACCTTGTGTCTTCGGCTTGCACTCCAAAGACTTGTCGTCCGCGACCCTACAGCTGAACCCGGATGGTGGTTCGAAAAACAAAAATAAAAAAAGTTTCTCAGATGAGAGAGCTGCACTTTTCAAAAATAGCAAAGAAAAGGAATTTGTTTATTTGTCCATAATTCTTGGCCTCAGATTATAACGGCTTTTACTAGGTAACGTCTGTTCTTGGAACAAGAGTTCAGGCTCGGTAGTGTCCAATCGAACTGAAGATGGCACGGCGTCTTGCAAAAGATCGTAGCTTTCACGCTCAGAATTTGTCCCAATTAAACGTGCATCGCTGAAAGGCAGAAAACAAGGGAACAGTCTCAGTCTCAGAGTCAGCAATACCCTCCTGGACCCACCGGTCGTACGGCAGAGGCAAAGGGACCCTCTTGCAGTGTACGCCGTGGATCCAGTTCTTCTTTCCTTGCACTCGCACTGCCGATCTCGTTGACAACAGGACTAGGTAGGGGCCGATCCAACGGGGCTGGTCATTCTTTGTCCGCTGGAAGTTTTTAATTAGGACCCACGATCCAGGATCGATGATGTGTCCTGGGTCTTCAGAAACCTGAGGCAAAGTATTGTGAACCTGTTGGTGTAAAACACGCAATTTAGCCGTCAAATCATATAAGTAATCAAGCAGTACAGGGTGTTCAATCTCACTGAATTTTGTCGGCCTTGGCACTCCCCATATGTTGGCCGGGCGGCCAAACACAATCTCGTACGGACTAAGTCCCACTCGTGAATGCACAGTCATTCTTGTCGATAAAAGTGCTAATGGCAACGCATCAGGCCATTTAAGACCAGAGCTCGCTTGTATCTTGGCCAGTTTTAGTTTTAACGTGCCGTTGTAGCACTCTACTAGTCCAGCTGATTGGGAGTGATTTGCAGCATGAAACTTTTGGCGTATACCTAGCCCTTCACATACTCTCTTCATCACTCGACCCACAAATTCACTCCCATTATCACTCCAGACCATTCTCGGAAAGCCAAATCTCGGGAAAAATTCTTTGACAAGGGCTTTAGCTGTGGATAAGGCAGTATTGTCTTTCAGGGGATATGCTTCTACCCATCTCGAAAAGGCACAAACAACAACGAGTACGTATTTCAAGTTGTTGCACCTCTCCATGTGGATGAAATCTAGCTGCAAAACCTCGAACGGATACGTTGGAGGTGCAAAATGACCAGCTGGAGTTGGAGTTCACCTACCAGGATTGTATTTCAGTCAAACCATACAATTCTTGACCACATTCTCTGCACACTTAGGAATTCCAGCATTTTGCCATACTGGAGCCAACAACTTACAGATCCCTTTCACACTGATGTGAGCCATTCCATGCGCCATTTTAACCACTGCAAGCACGTATGCATCGGGTAGCAACCATCGCTGATGCTCTGACAATTCAACCCAACAACCATTCGAGTCTAATTTACCCGTACTCTCTCTCCACACACTCAACTCTTTCTCTGTAGCTTCAGCTTGAATGGACTTCACACTCTCTATCGTATCTTCACACATTCCAACGTCACCAATCCATCTTGCAGGGCCTTCAACATACATTTGACTCATCACATCTCTTGCTCTTTGTTTTGCAACCTCATCAGCAAACGCATTACCACGATCGACATCATCGGTAACCTTCTTGTGTGCACTGCATTTTACAATCGCGACTTGCAACGGCAAAGTAAGTGACTCGAGAAGCTCATTCACCAACTGACCATGTTGTATCTTGGCTCCATGCGAAGTCAGGAACCCACGCTCTTTCCACAATCGTCCAAAACTATGGGCCACACCAAACGCATACTGGCTGTCAGTATATATAGTCACTTTCATTCCTTTTGATAACGCACACGCTCTCGTAAGTACAATCAACTCTGCTGCTTGGGCTGAATTATGTGGGATGCGTGCAGCTTCAACAATCGTATGCAAAGTCGTAACAGCATATGCCGCAGTTGTATCACCATTCGGAAGCTTGAAGCATGAACCATCCACCCATAAGGTACCATCACACTTCACAAGAGGAGTGTCCCTAAGATCTACTCTCTCTTTCGTTTCTTCCTCTGTCTTAAGAAAGCAATCATGCTCTTCAGAACCATCGGTTTCTGCTACAATCGGCAACAACGTAGCTGGATTCAACGTGTTGCATCTTTTTATGTGCACATGACCCGCTAAAAGTGTCAACTCATAACCTGACAATCGAGCACTAGTTAAGTGCTGTGTCTTGGTCCTGTTTAGCAAAGTGTCCACTGCATGTGGAACCATTACGATCAATGTGTTGTTCATCACCAAACCAGCAGACTGCCGAATAGAAACAGCTGCTGCCGCTGTAGCTCTCAAACAACTCGGCAAAGCTCTAGCTACCGGATCCAAAGTCGACGAGAAATACGCGCATGGACGCTGCTTGTCCCCAAAAGACTGTGTCAACACTGACAACGCACAACCTTTTTTCTCATGGACATATAGTGCAAAAGGCCTACTGTAGTCGGGGAAACCCAACACAGGAGCCGAACACAACGCATTACGCAATTCGGAAAAACTTTTCTGACAATCTTTAGACCACGGAAGGGGATTTGGCGTATCTTTACAGGTCAATGCCACTAAAGGTTTGGCCAGCAGGGAAAAATTTGGTATCCATTGTCTGCAATATAACGTGATACCCAAGAAAGCACGCACTTCTCTCTGTGTAATTGGCACACTCATTTTTGCAATTGCCTGAATTCTTTCTGGGGTCAATCTTCTTCCCTCCTTCGATAAGAGATGACCTAAGTAGGTCACTTCTTGTCGACAATACTGTAATTTTGAAAGAGACACTTTGTGATGCAGATCAGACAAATGACGCAACAACGATAAGGTAGCTTCTTTACAAATCTCTTCAGCATCTACAGCGATTAACAAATCGTCGATATACTGAATAAGTGTAGCACCATCAGGTAAAACAATCGTATCAAGCTGTGTTTTTAAAGCCTGACTATAGATTGACGGACTCTCACAATAGCCTTGAGGAGCGCGCTTGAACCGGAAGCTTCGGCCTCCTAAACAGAAGCCGAAAATATCCCTACTCTCCTCGGCAATGGGAATGCTGAAGAAAGCATTTTTCAAATCAATGACCGAGAACCAAGTGGCTGAAGCTGGGATCATAGTTAATAAGGCAGTGATATCAGGAACAACCGGAAATTGTGGCACAACTATTTTATTCACCTCTCTAAGATCGATCACAAATCTGTAAACGAGTGGCTGAGAAGAGTCAGTTCGTTTTAGGACAGGCAAAACAGGGCTATTGCAAACATTACCTCTTGTTTCTTCAATCACATCCTTTTCAATCAAATCATAAATGATCGCTAACAACGCCTTTTCACCTTCATTAGAGATCTTGTATTGGGAAATGTGCGGCATGTTAACATTTGCCTTCAACGTCACAACATATGGCGGTATTTCCAGAAGACCCACGTCATTAGGACCAGTAGCCCAAATGGAATCAGGAAGAGATGACAATTCTGTCGGAAGTTTATCCTTCGAAAAATACATTGAGGAGACCACTTTCCTACCTAGTGTAAGTTGTACTCCCGAAGGAGAACAATACAATGTCGCGTACAATCTTTTTAACAGATCCAATCCTAACAAGTTCTCACCACAACCTGTCGTCAGAATAAGGGGTGCTTCGAATTCACAAGGTCCAACAGACAGAGACATAGGACTAGAAATCGGGTTCCTAACCGGGGCGCCATAAAAACCTACTGAAACATTCGTCTCGCCAGACAAAGGTGCGCCAGGGAGTTTAGAGTGCATAATAGAACTCTTCGTAGCACCAGTATCCAACAGAAAAGGCTCTGACACACCTGATGTAATCACCTCAACATAAGGTCCACTCTGATCTACTGGAACTGAAACAACTCCCTCTCTTTGTCTATGGCTGTCCTAGCAATCATCACCTTCCATATTCTCACTTTCTGCATAGTAGTCATCAGCATAGTACTGAGTCGTCCTACCAGAAGCTTTATTCTGCTGATCAAAACTATTCATTGAATTTTGTGGGGGAAAGGAACGTGCGTTCTGGGGGAACCCTCCACGTCCTCTACCTCTAAGAGCTTGTGGAACACCTCGACCTCTTGTACCAGACACACCATTCATATGCTGTAACAAAACAGGGCAGCTACTTTTAAAATGACCCTCTCCTTTGCAATATGCACACTGATTAGGACCTACGGGAAAACGTGGTTGAGAAAACTCGAACCTTTGCGAGTTCCTCTGAAACTGTGGAGGATGCTGATAATCACGCTGACCATTACGAGGCGGATACGCCTGCTGTAACAGAACCTTCGTCTTCAATTCTTTAGTTTTCTTGTCTGCTCTATCCTTCTCATCCTTATCCCTATTTTCATAATACTGTGCAGTAGCCAATATCTGCGCTGATGAGGAAACGGCCCAAGAATTCTCTGAATCTTTCAATTTCTTACATAATTCGGGGAGCAAATTGTGCACGAATTTGTCAACGAACAACCGCTGACCACCTTCTGTACTCATGTCTTGACCACTGTGGTCGATAAACGTTTCTTCAAACCTAGTGAAGAAATCGGACACGGTTTCCTCCTTCTTCTGCTTACATGCAGACAATTTATCCCAATTTACACGCATCGCAGGCATTAAAGTCTTCATGTAAGTAACGATCTTACCAGGGAGTTCTGCTACTAAAGGCTCAGGTTTAGCACTGCCTACTTGTCTGTCATTCGCAGCACTAATATTAGCCCATGTGTCACCTAACTCTTGCGTATGATCTGTATGGCGAATCAAACTCCATAATGGCTGTGGAACCACATTTCCAAACAACATGTCTACATCAGCTAAGTTCATAATACATGAGTCTGCAGTCTGTGATAATTCCTTATAGTACCCTGCAGGATTTTTACGGGGGTCAGGTAAAGTCTGCTTAAGAGCCAAAACTTCAGCTCGCTTCCACGGAACATGTACCCAAACACACTGAAAGTGAGCCGGTACAGCATCAATATTATGAGCGGCATCAGCCTGAACAGCTTCTTTCCATACCGGAGGAACCTCTCTCATTGGGTACTGTCTCGCTTTCCTCCTAACAGAGGGATCAGGCTCAAACAACGATCGAGAAATACCCTCATTCCAAAATGACAACAATGTCGCAACTGCCCTCTCAACATCGGAACCCACAATCGTGCCTATCGCAAACTCGAACCGTACACGGCACAGCTCAGGTGGATTGGGCTCCAAATCATTATCCTCCAAATCCTCACAAAGAAAAGCACACATTTTCTCGAAAACATATCTCTGCTTTGGTGCTTCCCACTGATGGAAGACATACATAACAGACTCTAGCTCATATCTTGTGGGGTCAGTAACCCATTTATGTGCCAAATAATCCAATGTTTCCTGCTCTCTAGAGTCGGGCAGTTGACTACGCAACTGTTTGTGCATTGAAACAGGGGTCATACTTGCTGCCCCAAAGAGAGGAGATAGAAGACTAGCAACAGTATCAGTCATTCTCTGTCGAACAGAAGGAGAAGTCGATAAAAGAACGGGGGGAAAAACAGAGTGAGGCAAGGCATACGCAGAGGCAGACGCAGAGGTAGTATCAGAAGGAATATCAGAAGAGGTAGTCGATACAGTAGGCAAAGTCATAGGAAGTAAAGGTGGAGCAGGTAGCACAGTCGGCGGCCCTTGAGGAGGCTGCGCCGTAGCAGTAGGAGCCAACTGATGAGGAGCTGGCGGCTGTGGAAGAACCTGAGGCAAAACAACCGGAGGTTGCACAACTAAAGGTTGTGGAGGTGCTGTAGCACTCTGCGCATAGGGGGGTGGCGAACTCAAAAAGTGAGACATTAAAGGGTCTTTCTCAAGTTCTTTTGCTACATCTTGCTGAAGAGGTGGCAAAACTGGGTAGCATTTATCGATCGCCATTTTACGTTGCCTGTGCAACTGTTCACTCGCTTGTTCTTCTTCATTATCTTTAAACTGTATAGCAGCTTGCATTATCGAGATACCCTTTTCTCTTTTATTTTTCTTTGCTAATTTAATTTCTTTCTGTTTGGCTTCCTTTCGCCATAGGCGGAAAGAGTCAAACATCGCCGGCCGGGCTTTCTTCTTAAAAAGTCTAACCTCTAAATTATCTAAAACTTCCGTGTCAAAACTACCATATTGGGGCCATTTTAGGACACCATCTTTCCTAGTGTACCTAACCCATACTTCATTATACGTGATAGGGTCCACGCCGTGCTTCACATAGAGCTCATAGGTTGGAGTTCCAATCGGAGGAACCGGACACGAGTCCTCCAATTGGGAATCCCTATCATAACTACAACAAAACAAATTTCCAAGTCTGCTAAGACCAGGCATCTTCGCTCACTAGTCTAGCATCAAACTTCAAGGGAATATCGAATACGATAGTCTCGTGAATACACAAGTCCCTCGGCTTTGGTACTTGCAAGTTCCAAATCAAAGATCCCAAGGGGATACCCAAAAACTAAGAACCAAAACTAAGGACTGGGAGACGCTCCACTCACACTTTACTGAGGTATCGATGACGTCACCAGCAGACTTGTCTATCGTCTCGCTCTACAAATCATCAAAGGGTCCAAGACAGGGCGATAGTCAGGGCAGCAGTCCTTCGTAGCCGTTGGGAAGCGGGGAACCTCGCAGCAAAGACTTTCGGACCACGACGACATACAGGGGTCGATGAAGTGGTTGGCCTTCCTCCAGAATTTCACACGAAGCTCCTCACGAACCTCAGGCTTGGACCGGTACCGCTGAAATCGCCCCACGTTGGGCGCTAAATGAAGTACCGGGTTTTTAAGAACCCAGCGGTGCCAGGGGACACACCCAAAGACTTCGAGTTCTCCTGTCTCAGACTACAGAAACACAGAGTCTTCTTGGTGATGTCAAAGATCTTGTTTATTGGCTGCAGCCAGTAACAGGCATCCTAGAAGTACAACACAGTGTATGTTCTCAGGAGACTGCTCCTCTTTACAAAGCTAGTCATCCCTTTTATACCAAATATTATGCTTCAGGCAAACATTCCTTATTTACAGTTGACCATTCACATGTTTTCACGACAAAGAAAAAGCAGAATCATGATGACAAGCCCATATTTCAGTTTGTCCAGCCCACAATCAATTACCCGGCAAGGCCCAACACTTTTCATCAGATATCGGACGGACCCCTAATAAAAACGGGCACCTCCTCATCGTAAAGCAGCCATAAAGAAAGGAACAGAGACAGGTGTGTGTAAGATTAGACATAGTTGTGTATAATAAAGATTTTATGGCATGTTGTGGCTTGATCCCTAATCTCGTTTGGCCACTGGGAAAGAAACAGGCTGAGCGGGTTTGGCTTCAGCTTTCCCAGGTCACACAGGAGTCAGCAAAAGGTGTACGTGTCCATGGACTCGGTCTGCCTTAGTCATCGCCCTATGTGAGGGCAACCACAAAATGGCTGCCGTACACAAAATGGAACCTGAGGGTTCAGAACGGAATCCTTGATTTCAGGGTGATCTCGTTACTCGAATATGACGAAAAGACTTGTATATAGTATACTCGTCATTCTCGGTCTGCTGATACCAAAATCGTCATGATACGACGATGTTTATGACACGGGTCCAGAATTTCAGTACCACATCTTCCTCCCCTGGTGTCAGTGTTCTCTTTATTCAGCTGCAGGCAAATGAATATGACAGACAAGGGACCAAATATACTAGGTGCCCCAGATGTGCAGCAGGTATTTGCACCCGCTTCTTGCACCACCAGGGCACTTTGGTATTAGAGAAGGGCCGCAGATGCTTTGGCAGCTCCTTCTTTCATAAAGTTCACAGTGGCATCATCACAGGAGGATGTTCCCTTATTTGCATGGGAGCTTGTCCCCACGCAAATGAGGAAAGACCATACCTTTGCGCTGTATTACAGATGTGTGGGTGTGTAGGAAAAAGAGCTGTCGGGAGAAGCCTGGACTTTGAGCCACATAGAGATGGTGCACAGTCAGTGCAATCTCTGAGGGTGTCCTTGTATGGGAGGTACGTAGGTGATTTGGGAACTCCCGAGCACCTCATGGTAGGTGGGTGTTTCACTCACTGCACCTGCCAACAGTGGAATCTCTGCTCCCTGAAACTTGCTCAGTTGAAGGTGGATCAACAGCTTCAAAGAGCCGGTCTGTCTTTCAATAATGCACTGCTCCACGGGAGGCATGGGTTGGCAGCTGAGCTAGGGCAACAATTTCACTGTAATAGGGCGGACTGCCCCAGCGGAGCCATGTGCACCCCGTTAAAGGTGCACCACAACGCAGGTCAGTGAAAGGGGCCGTCTTGACGCAGAAATGGAGCTGTGGAGAAAGGTCAGTGGGTGAAATCAAATCCACATTGAAGGTGACCAGACACACAACTGGTCTCACAATACAGGAGTAATAACCATCCTCCTGACTTCATACAATTCAATGGAGTCACTCAGTCCCCAATGCAGCCTGTAGAAGCTTCATGGGAGTGTCACTCAGTGCCCTTCACAGGCTGCAAATGCTTCATAGGAACCTGATCCATTTCCCATTACCAGGTGCTCAAGCTTCCTCTAAGCTGAACTCATTTCCCATCAATGGCTACGCACGATTTGTCTGAGCCTCACTCACCACCCCCTTTCCAGAGTCTCGCTCATGCTGGTTCAGTAGCTGAGAAGCTCTCGATATGGATTCCTTGGTGACAGGCTCACGATGTTAGCAGTGATCTATTATTTAGAAATATACTCACTTTCTGGGAGTCACTCGCACCTCAAATCTGTCCCCTTTAGAATGCACAGTCCATAAGTTGAGACTGACCAATGACCGTACTTTGTTATTGTTGCTTCTCTTTCACAAACAGCCAGAGTACTTCAGGTAGGAGATGGACCGCTCAAGGAGGACCTGAAGCTATTGGATCTAGAACATTTCAATCCGGAGCTGAAAATTTGGATCATGTTCATCTGAATGGGTAGTTACAGCTATTAGATCTAGTGCAACTTAGTGGTGAGCTGAAGCTACTGGATCTTGTGCAACTTAGTGGTGAGTTGAAACTACTGGATCTAGCACAGCTCAATGGGGAGTTGAAGCTAGTGCATCCCAATGGGGAGTTAAAGCTAGTGCATCCCAATGGGGAGTTGAAGCTAGTGCATCCCAATGGGGAGTTGAAGCTAGCGCATCCCAATGGGGAGTGGAAGTTAGTGCATCTCAATGGGGAGTTGAAGCTAGTGCATCCCAATGGGGAGTTGAAGTTAGTGCATCTCAATGGGGAGTTGAAGCTAGCGCACCTCAATGAGGGGGAGGGTTGAAGCTAGTGCATCTCAATGAGGGGGAGGGTTGAAGCTAGTGCATCTCAATGGGGAGTTGAAGTGCATCGCCATGGGGGTGTTGAAGCTAGTGCATCTCAATGGGAGGCTGAAGCTAGTGCATCTCAATGGGGGGTTTGAAGCTAGTGCATCTCAATGGGGTGGTTTGAAAGCTAGTGCATCTCAATGGGGTTGTTTTTAAGCTTGTGCATCTCAATAGGGGAGTTTGAAGCTAGAGCATCTCAATTGGGGGTTGAAGCTACTGAAGTGCACCTCAACGGGGGTGGGGTTGAAACTACTGGAGTGCACCTCAACAGGAATTGAGGTTATTGGATGTAGTGCAACTTGGTTTCGGAGGTGGACCTACTGCAGCCAGTATAGTAAATAGGGCAATACAAAAGGGGATGATGGACAGAGCGATTGAGCAAATCAAACACTCACCCCCAGTCAAATGATCTGGGTTTAATCCACCACCATTCTTTAACTCACTCAGCCACCCCAGTTCAGACATGGCCATATGCAAATCAGTCTGACCCTGTGCATCATGGGAACAGTCCAGCCCGAACTGCCAAGCCATGTCTTCCCTGGACCGGAAACAAGCAACCTGGGACCGGTTTCAGATTCATAATCCTCATCAGCCAGGCTATCTTGAATCCAGTGGCCAAGTGAGCAAGGGACTCACGTCTGAGCATACCCTGCCACACTTAGGGCGAACAAAGCGATACAAAAGGGGATGATGGACAGAGCGTTTGAGCAAATCAAACACTCACCCCCAGTCAAATGATCTGGGTTTAATCCACCACCATTCTTTAGCTCACTCAGCCACCCCAGTTCAGAAATGGCCATATGCAAATCAGTCTGACCCTGTGCCTCATGGGAACAGTCCAGCCCGAACTGCCAAGCCATGTCTTCCCTGGACCGGAAACAAGCATCCTGGGACCGGTTTCGGATTCATAATCCTCATCAGCCAGGCTATCTTGAGTCCAGTGGCCAAGTGAGCAAGGGACTCACGTCTGAGCATACCCTGCCACACTTAGGGCGAACAAAGCGATACAAAAAGGGATGATGGACGGAGCGTTTGAGCAAATCAAACACTCACCCACAGTCAAATGATCTGGGTTTAATCCACCACCATTCTTTAGCTCACTCAGCCACCCCAGTTCAGACATGGCCATATGCAAATCAGTCTGACCCTGTGCCTCATGAGAACAGTCCAGCCCGAACTGCCAAGCCATGTCTTCCCTGGACCGGAAACAAGCATCCTGGGACCTGTTTCGGTTTGGTGGCTGAGTGAGCTAAAGAATGGTGATGGATAAAACCCAGATCAGTTGACTGGGGGTGAGTGTTTGATTTGTTCAAACGCTCCGTCCATCATCCCCTTTTGTATCGCTTTGTTTGCCCTAAGTGTGGCAGGGTATGCTCAGACGTGAGTCCCTTGCTCACTTGGCCACTGGATTCAAGATAGCCTGGCTGATGAGGATTATGAATCCGAAACCGGTCCCAGGATGTTTGTTTCCGGACCAGGGAAGACATGGCTTGGCAGTTCGGGCTGGACTGTACCCATAAGGCACAGGGTCAGACTGATTTGCATATGGCCATGTCTGAACTGGGGTGGCTGAGTGAGCTAAAGAATGGTGATGGATTAAACCCAGATCAGTTGACTGGGGTTGAGTGTTTGATTTGCTCAAACTCTCCGTCCACCATCCCCTTTTGTATCGCTTTGTTCGCCCTAAGTGTCGCAGGGTATGCTCAGACGTGAGTCCCTTGCTCACTTGGCCACTGGATTCAAGATAGCCTAGCTGATGAGGATTAATAATCCGAAACCGGTTCCAGGATGCTTGTTTCCGGACCAGGGAAGACATGGCTTGGCAGTTCATGCTGGACTGTTCTCATAAGGCACAGGGTCAGACTGATTTGCATATGGCCATTTCTGAACTGGGGTGGCTGAGTGAGCTAAAGAATGGTGATGGCTTAAACCCAGATCAGTTGACTGGGGGTGAGTGTTTGATTTGGTCAAACGCTCCGTCCATCATCCCCTTTTGTATCGCTCAGAGAATAGTAAATAGGGGCTGGATCCACTACACCTGGTGGGATGAGTATTTGTTCAGCGCATTGCTAAAAGGAGGATTTATGGAAGAGCCCAAAATGTATGTTTTCTAGGACTTCAGTCAGATGAGATCTGAATAAAAACTACAGGTCGAAATGACACCAAACCATCCCTAAGTTTCATGCTACCTTTTCATGGTTTACGAAGCGATACTATATAAGTACAGATAATATGTCCACTTATGTCATGAAATTGCATTTTCTGCACTATTTTTGGAATGTAAGAAGTGTATATTGTTCCTTTATCAGAAATGTAAAAATGTTATCATACAAAATATTTTGTCCTGTACTCTTCTTGAAAATATTTAGGATGATATATGTTATTGAATTTCCACACCTCTAAAGCAGATGCACAAATGTTGATGAAAGAGACCCACAGGATAATTGTTTGGCTTTATTATATCAATCCATGTTCTTATGGGCAAACAAAGTTGCCCGTGTGTTCTTTCCATGCCACCATGAGACACTGTTACAGGCATTAGTTCAGTTACCGCATGTGAAGATGACAACTCCCTGAATACATAACTGTTAATTCATTATACTGATCATGCCATTTACAGCCGCACCTTACTAGGGAAGGGTGGACCATGACAAACTACCTCTGTAACTAGCATGTAGTCTCATATATTGTGTGACATGGTTCAACAGTCCAGGATTTTTAGGCAGAATCACTTTAAGGAGATTTTTAAGCCAATAGGCCAGTGTTAAAAACAAGAGCAACCGGCTGTTAGCTTGAACAAGCATTTGCAATGCAATAGGTCTCGCTTTTGCAAGAGTTAGTGCTATTGGTGTTGCAAATGACTATGTCTTTCACCTATGTGTTTTGGTTTGGAGTGTAATGGATGGTTGTAGTTTGTTGTGGAATTATGTGGGTTGTATTTCAATTATCAGTTGTGGTATGATATGTACATTTGTGGTGTTTTGGAGGCATATGGTGTGTTGTGGAATTGTGTTGTGTATTTGAAATAGATTTATGTGGAATTATGTGATGTTTTTGTAACACTGTAGAGATGTATTGTTCGCCATTCAGTGTAATTATGCGTATTGGAACTATGTGTTATGGTGTGGAGTGCATTTCTGTGAATTGCTGGTATGTGGCAAAGAGTGCATTGATGTGGGGTGTATTCATATTTTATTGAGTAGAGTGCAGTGAAGAGTAATTATGTGGAGCTGAGTGGTATTATGTAGAATGTAATTATATTGAGTGGTGCAGAGCTGTGTGGCATTGAATTGTGATGTGTGGAATTATGTGGCATGGTTTATAGTGGCACGATGTGGCAAGGTGTAGAGTAGTATTTTATGGTGTGGAATTATGTGGTTGAACATGGATCTCTAGTGGCATATCTAGAGAAGTGTGGCTCAATGGTTAGAGCAGCAGACCCTGATGCAGTAGTCTGGCTGGGACCAGGGTTCAATCACGCCTCGGCGGGTCTCGGGCTCAATTTCCTCGGACCTGATAATTCTCGCCTCGGTGCCTATTCTGATCATGAGCCCCACTCTGCACCTCTGGGCAATAGCTTGCTTAATCTCTACAAGGGCCCCAACAACGCTGAGGATGCCTGACTTCTCCTTGGGGGTGCCCAGGAGTGGGCTCCTCACAGGGAAAGGCCAGGAAGGGTTCCTCGGCGGTATTCGTACAAGCGCCGAGATGCCTCCGGGTAGTCGTGCGCTATATAAGTGCGTATTTATTAATATTATTATCTTGTGTGGTTCTAGAAATGGCTTAATGGCTCACACCAGCGACAAGAAACCCTGTGCGGGGATACATCTATTGTCACCAGTGTGGCTCTCTTCAAGAAGATTATGGGATCAATAGATGCCAAAGAATCCAACAAGTAGAGTTTCCCTGTGCTAATCCATGCAGTGGTGTAGCAAGGGGGGCGATCCGCACGATTTTTTTTTGGGGGGGAGAGCATCACCAGCACCCCCCTTCTCCCCACCCGTTCTTAGTCGCAGCCGTGGGGCATTAAAGGCAAGGAACCCCACAGGCAGCAATGTGCCTAGCTACCCCACTGGGTCCATGCCTTTTTGAGGCTTCAGCAGCTAATGTTGCCAGAGCCACCCTCAAACGCAGTCACAACTATTTGTAAAAGAACGGTTTCCTTTGGATAGTTAGTTCTTAGCTCGCCCTCCCATATGAAAATCCTCTGATGAGAATAAAAGTAAGCCTTCAATGTTCATGACTGCAAGGAGCCCCATGGGCTCCTGTCGAAGCTTACTGAGCAGGTGTCTTCTCTGCTGGGCTTCAGCAGTAGCACCAGAGAGCTCTATGCCAATAGGCAGATGAGGTAACCGACACCTGTTATCAAAGGGTGTAGGCGTACGCTCATAGCACTGTTTCATATACCCGTAATTACCAAACTGTAAGTGCATCTGAGGACGTATGAACTTGGAGCCGTGCTGGGCGCGCAGGCCAATGCTTTAAATGTGCCACAATACAGCACCCAGAAAAACATAAATGACAATTTACAACACAGTTAGCAGATCTGAAATTAAAGGGACTTGAAGTAGTTTTGGTAAGCGTGTAGATTTTCTTATACGTTGCTACCCAGAGCCTCACACCAGCTTCTGCATTTCTTAGCTTGGGATGAGCCTGGTTTAAGATACTTTCATCACCATCCAACTATAACATCGGTAAACCCGTCCGTACTAGTATAGAGGCTCAAATTCACTAGTCTAAAACGGTCTTGAACAGTGTGTGCAGATAAGAGAACATCAAAATAAATGTTATTTGGCTAGGTTCCTAAAGTTACGACAAGTATACTTGAGACCAGGTGGCGATTTAGAGGATACCCGCTGGAATTATGAGGCAAGTGAGGACCAAATTATGTGGCAGGGATTACCAAATTATGTAGAAGAAAAGACAAAATATGTGACATAATTCAGCACATTTGGCGATTGTATGACCTCATAATGTTGTCATTTTTACACGTTAACACTATCTGGAGAAAGGTTTTACTCCATTAGTACCAGCCCGACACCCAAACACTGCAATCTACAAAAGAAAGATTAACAATCAACCTTTGAGAAGGGCATTCTACTACCCCACAACACCTGTTGCTGCGTTTTTAGTAACTTTTGATCTGTTGGAACTAGAAACATTGTTCAAATCTGCAGATTACGCAGCAAAATGATGAATGATGTGGCAAATGCTGATAATCCATAATTATGAGGAAACATCGAGGCTGAAAAGTTGCATAATTCCAGTGGCCCATCAAGAGTGATGGCCATCTGAGGTGAAATTAAGCCTTAATAAACTCTTATTATATTTGCCTATATAGGGTTACATAGAGGCCCAGATGCATCAAGGTAAAATCCGCTCGCAAAGGGGCAGATTCTCAGAACCTGCCCCTTTGCGACCGGTATTTTTGCATTTGGGATGCATCATCCCAAATGCAAAAATCGCAAACTAAGAATTCGCTAAATTGCGATTACTTGCATTTAAGGAATCTCAAATTGAGATTCCTTAAATGCAATGCATCAAAGTTAAAAAAATTAGCGATTTCGCTAATAGGAGTAGCAAATTACCATGAAGTTCAACTTCATGGTAATTTGCAAAAACTTTGAAAAATGCACATTTGTGCATTTTTCTAAATTTTATGTTGCGCACACACATGCCCTAAGGGCATGTGTGTGCGCAACATATGTGCACAGATCAATTTCAGGGGTGCAACAGGGTGTCCTTTGGACACCCCTGCACCCTTGAAATCGCATTCTCAATTTGCGATTCGCTAATTGCGATTCGCAAATTGAGAATGTCTTCCCATTCATTCCGTGGGCCTCTAGGCCCATAGGAATGAATGGGGAGGTATTCCTTAATTGCGACTCGCAATTTGCGAGTGGCAATTAAGGAATTTTAAGAAATCGCTATTTTTTGAGCGAGTTCTTCTTGCATAGCATTTTGCTATTCCTTATTAGCGTTTCCTTATTTTTCGCTATTAAGGAATCGCAAAATGGATGCTTGATGCATCTGGGGGAGAGTCTATATTTCAGCTGTTAAATCCAGAAGTTGGCATTACACTACACTAGACCGAAGGGCTGGCAAAATCATGACATGTGCCCAGTAACCTGAGCATGAGGATGTGAAAGAACACAAGGAAACTGGCAGTTCTTTTGAAATTTAGTTTGAACCAAGTCTAATTACGTGCACAACCTTGGAGATGGCTTCTGGTAAGAAAAGCTGAAGGGGCAATTCTGGTGGGACCTGCTTCTGTGCAAGGCTTGTAAAGACCTGGTCGCACAGGGATGCAAACACCTAAAAGGACAATTCTGTCAGGAGTACACTGTTTAATCATATTTTTTAAACTACCACCATCATGTACAAAAATAATAGGTCTGCCCTGAGCAATTGTGAGGTCATTTTTGTTTATTTAATTTGAAAACCTGCAATATGGAAAAACAGTGTGATAAATATATAAAATAAAGGAACATTCCAGAGCCCAACAAAACAGCACATGCACTGAAGTGTACTCCTTCTCATGCTCCTGTGCACATCTGATCAAACAAAATGCTCTCATTCACAGCGCGGACAGCCGGTGAATGAAGTGGGATGACCAACTACCATGTAACCTGAAGTCACGGGGCAGTAGATGAGCTGTACAACGAATGGGAGATATGCAACTATACTTAGCAGAAACCTTGCTCAACCATTAAATGACAAAAATCAAGGAGCAGCTCCAGTGGAATTGCTAATGGTATATAAAGCAAGTTGGGCAAAAATGAACAGCTTTTCCATCCATAGATCGAAGTGAGCTTCTCCCGGTTTGCACACTGAAAGTCTTTAGACCTGAAGCGCTTTGCAATTTCTGGCTCCAAAGGTGGGGAAGGAGAGCACTGTGAGGTTTTGCTAGCTGTGGGGATGCCACAACACCTAATCAGCAAACTACATTTTTATAAGCACATAAGCTGGCACTGGAGATTAGAAAACAGTGAGGGAGGTTTAAAAGGGGGGCCAAGGAAGGTCGAACTATTGGTACTCCCAGCTCAGATCTTTTGGCCCTACTTACGGTTTGAGAAGGAAAGGGCTTTTACAGGTTATTTTGTAAGAAAATAAGTGCCGGGCTCTCGTCAGGAGGCAGCTTGCACAAGGCAATTTCTCCTGATAGCACCACCTAAAACAAAAAAGAAAGTGGTGCGAAAATGTGGTGCAATGGCCAGAGCTGCCGACCTCGGAGCTTGGGATTGAAGCTCGAGGTTCGGCCTCAGCTCAACATTAGCAGCTGAAATCAGTGGTTAATTTGTTTGTATGAGATGCTCTTTAACTTGAGTCAACCTATAATAGAAATGTCTGCCTGTTGCCTATTCCACTCGTCTGCAGCAAGCCAGCGTTGTCTTAGGGGCCAAAGCAGAGGAGTCTTGTATGCAACTCCGAGACCAGATGCCTTTAGTTGAGACAGTAACCGCCTTGCGGGTGTATGTGCAGTGGAGGGTAGAGGGCGGGGCGGACGGGGAGGAGGAGGTACGGAGCAGTTTCAAAGGTATACTGCGATGCTTCGAGAAAAAAACACAAAGCTACATGAAGAGCGTAGATGGGGGAGGGAGGGGAAACAAAGGAGGAAGCGTAATATATGTGAATGATTAAAAAAACAAAATTGATTGCGCCGCGCGCAACGCGACGCGTTGCTACCATTATTAAGTATGTGACATGATTTCTTTAATTAAGATAGAGCCTGTCTTGCGGGCGTCGGTGTAGCAGGGGAGAGAAGGGGGAACTGAGAATATTTTAAAGATGTGACGCGATGCTTCTGGTAAAACAAGCTCTCGGCATTGCGTGGCGGGGGCGGTGAGCGGCTTCTTTTGAAGTCTGATGCAGATGTGTGCGATGTGCACACGCCCGGCTCACATGCACTGTAGGCAATCCGCCTTTGGGTGCATTTTTTAGAGCCCTTACTTAAGTCTCGCTGAGAACATATGCGGATTCGATCAGTGAGACCTAAAAAGGACCAGATGCTGGTACCAGATGTAACACGGGTCCCTCCTGGTAGTTAAGGTTACCCGGACGCCCAAGGCCAGGATTTCTGGGCTCAATTCTGAGCAAAGATATTGCCACACCCCGAGAAGCAGTGACAGTCAACAGTAAACCAAAAAAGAGGTTTCTTTACTAGACCTGAACTAGACGCGGACATAAAATGTAATGAGATCATAGGAGACTAGTTGAAACCAGTTACTGGTACTGGCCAGCATCCCACAATAGGAATATGCGATACCAGCCAGACACCAATTGTTTGCATTCCAACCTGTATATTAGACCAAATTACTGTGTTAAACCTAGCAGCATCAGGTTTGTTTTCCCCAGACTTTTTGCCTTACTCCTCCTATTTTTGATGAATTTGACTTTAGAACTCTAGCACTGGTTAGCATTTGTAAAATACACAAACTGCTTGTTCTTTCTCCTTTAAACATGTTGAAATTGGCTAACACTCAATTGACACATTTAAATGTACTTGTAAATCTCTAATAATGTGGTACTACATGTATACAGGGCCTGTAATTTAAATTCTACTAGTGAAATGAAATGAAATGGAAAAGGGTTTTGTTAAGCGCAGCTGCTGCCCTGAGGCGTCCAGGCGCTAGAGAACTAGGTTAGTACCCTCCAATGAGATCGGCCCAGGGGTTGGCCTGATTTATTGAAAAGAAAAGTTTTGAGCCGTTTGCGGAAGGTCATCAAGTTAGGATTAGATCTTAAATGGAGAGGGAGTGAGTTCCATAACTTGGCTGCGTTGTAGGATAATGACCGACCTCCAGCTCTGGGTCCCCGGACCGGGGGAACTAACGCCAAAAAGGCGTGGAAGGAGCGAAGCTGTTTGCTGGGCCGATGAGGGGTAATCAGAGAGTGACTGATTGCTGGGCCAGATTTCCAGTATGCTTGATGGGAAATTCACATGGACTTGAACTAGTGCGCCTGCAGCACGAATTGTGCCATCCACATAAGTAGTCCTTAAAAGCAGTCTCAGGCCTCCTATTGCTGCCTGTGTGTAGATTTAAACTGCAATTTCAAATTGGCAAAATAAACCCATTGCCAGGGCTAAATCTCCCTTTTTAATACATACATATTTGTCACCCCTAAGGTAGGCCTTAAAAAAGCCCACAAGGCAGGGTATAGTTATCTTAAAAGGCTGTACATTTACTTTTTTTATGTTTTACATGTACTGGAATTAAAAAACTCCTACATTTGTATTTCACTATTGTGAGGCCTACTTCTCCCATAGGATAACATTGGGTCACCTCTTTGTATTTGTGCATACAAACTGATAACTTTTAACGGGGAGCTAGTAGGAAAGTCTAGTTTGTTCTCTAGAGAATTGTAATTTTCTTTTCCCAACCTTCAGGTGCCTGCAGCCTGTAACCTGGGTCACGTGACTAGGTGTTGCTGGAAGTGGGTCTTTGTTTATTACTCCAAGACAATGAGACAAATACATGTTAGCAGGATGGGCCGTCTGTCAGGATGAGTGGGAGAGGAGCTCTGGGAAAGTCAATGGCCGCCGTAATAAATCAGTCTCTCCTGGACTAAAATGAAATCACTATTTCTTAACAGAGAACAGAACCATGGGTGGAAAGGAGGCTACAACACTTCCTCACCTTGGAGAAGGAACTTACTAGTAACCCAAGGGTCTATGTTCTACTCTGTCAAAATGTTTAGAGGAATTGGTACATTTAGCAGCTGCAAAACACGAGATTGACTAAATCACAGAGGTTTGTATCGCTCCATTTTGAACTTTGGCAACAGTTTATAAATTCACACATGGGTCTATAAGAGTATACCTGACCACTATTTGGAAGGGGCATGCCTAGGGCTTCCTTTCCAAACAGCCATTTGGTATGGTATGTATCAATGTTTGTGACCAAAATCGGTTTGCAAAACACTGACATTTTGCCAACTCCCAGTATAGTGTGGTAAACCTTTGACAAAAGGCATAGGATCCCCTTGGTCGTGTTCCCCTTGTGAGAAGTTGGCCTGATATGCAGTGCTCACTATTCTAGTGATCACTATGTATCAGTCCAAACAACCCTTATTGATGATTGGTTGTAAGTCAACCTTATAGACCAGCTATCCTAGTAGCATGGATGCGAGCAGTCTAAGGCTAAGACTCTAGAGGGCGTGTTAAGCCAGCTGTTTTACCATCACATTACCCCTTGAACACCAAGTGAAAGGACACCACACAAGTTGTTATGAAAATAAATGTATATTTATTTCTAACAAGTCTACCCTGAACTCTTTATGAGTCAGGGAGCTAAGCACAATACAAAACTCTTACGAAAATACTTTAAGTCGCACAATTTACACAAATGCCCTAGGGGCACGAAAAACCATATACACAGTAAGTGGAATGCGAACTTGCCAGCAGGTAAGTAGTAATTTTCTAGACTCAGGAATCGCTAGGCCTACAATTCTAAACACTGGGATTAGATGCAGGAGGCCTGTGGACGTCGTATGCAGAGTGGGAACTCTCACGCGTAAGGCGGGAAAAAGTCTATGGAGGCTAGCAGTTGCAAAGTTACTGTTCTCGGGCGAACCCGACTAGGTGGGTCGAAAACAAGAGTGGATCCGAACACTTAGGGTGTTGGACTATGCTGGAGCACCGGAGTACTCAGGTTACCTAGCCCAGGGGCTGCGGCTGCATAGGGTTGAAGTTGCGTCAGAAACCCTCGTTGAAGATCCAGGAGCCTGAAGAAAGAGTTGCTGGCAGGCGGCCAGTGAAGAAAGTTCGGAGTGATCCAAGCCTGGATCAGGGAAGAAGAAACCTGTAAGCAGAGGGGACCAAGTTCTGAATCACTAGCCAGTGATTTGAGTGGGCACCAAGATGGCACCGGACGAAGTCACCTCAGCCAGGTGAGTGGGCGCTGCTGGGCTCTGCAGTCTCTCGGACCAGGAGGCGTTGTCGGCGACCAGGATGGAGGTGCGCGCTGTCCCACGAAGGTACTTGCTGTCGGCGTCGCTGGACCCAGGATTGGGCAACAAGTCTTGGCAAATGCAAGGCCCACGCGGTGGACCTAAAATGGCGTCTTGAGTGGACCAGGAGGGTCCAGGGTGCTCCTCTTTTGGAGGGGAGCAAGGGCTAGTCTGGAGCAACCAGACCAGCAGTAGTTGTCGTCGTGGAGCGTCGTGAGGGGGCCACTAGCCAACGGGCAAGCGACCTGGACAACGCGGTGAGCAGCAAAAAGCAGAAGGGCCCCACGCCGATCTCGTGGATGCAGGGGGGCTGAACTTCGGTGCTGGAGCTGCTCAGGGTCGGGGCTTCTCTTACCCCAAAGCACTCGGTCGAGGGTCACTCGGGAGTCGTGCTGGGCAAGCGTCGTGTAGTCTTGAAGATGGCTGGTCCCTCGAGGTCTCGTCACACCCAGTGAAGTAGTGTGGCTCACTGGTTAGAGGCGGCAGACCCGAGAGCAGAGGACGGCCCGGGACCAGGGTTCGATTCCCGGCGCGGCAGGTTTCTGGACCAGGGTCAGCGGACTTGATAATTCTCTCGCCTCAGTGCCCACTCTGATCAGCGATCACACTCGGCAACTCTGGGCATTAGCTTGCCTCATCTTCACTAACGGCCCCACCAGACCGCCGGGGATGCCTGGTCTCACCCTGGAGATACCCATTAAGGGACCATCTCTCAGGGAAGCCAGGAAGGGTTTCGCAGCGGTCGAAGCGCCTTGGGACCCTACGGGTAAGTAGTGCGCTATATAAATGCCTATACATTTACATTTACATTTACATTTACATTTACATTTACACCCACGAATCTCAGCGTGACTGATGATGCAGGTAGAGGTCAGAGGTGCCAGGGAAGCCGGTTCTCGTCGAGTTGGGCAGTCTTGATCCGGAGGAGAGACTGGCAACAAACCGCGATGCTTGGTTGGTGCCTGCTGCTGCAGGGTGACTACTCCTTAGTCACAAGGGAGAAATCTTGAGAAGAGTCTTGAGTTCCTTCTTGAAGAAAGTAGTTTCAGGATTCAAAGATGATCTGATTTGGAAGGGGGCCAGTTCCTACCTTTATCATGCAAAAAGGGGCTGGCACGCGACTAAGTCCTGCCCTATGGGTGGGACTAGGAGGGGGGTGGTTACACCCCTCTCCTTTGGCGGGCTTTCCCCAGGCCAGGGGCTGGAGTGCCCCTGGAACTGGCTCAAGCCGGCCTATGCACAGTGAGCACCGGGGTGCCACTTGCAGTCACCTTCCTCTAAAGCCCTGCCTACCTAGAATACACAAAATCCTGTCTGGGACGGTGCTGGCACCGCCCCTGGCAGGAAACCCTTTGTCCTTGCCTCCTGGGCTGGGAGGACTCCCAGCAGCAGGAGGGCAGACTTGTGTCTCGGTGGCAGCATCCATTTTGTGGAGCTAAGGCTCTGTTTGACTTTAACCGGGGTTACAGGCTACATACATGTCGTCCCTCTAGAAGGGTGGAATGCTAACCCCGTCGCCAGAATTGGCGAGGGGTTAGTATTCCAATTCGTATGACACCTTACTCGACATGTTTTGATAAAGCGATACCAGAGTTGGCATATAACCGCGAGGATTATAATGCACTTAAGAGTATATGGTATGCGATATCATGGAAACGGCTAAGGGATGGATCCCGAAAGCCGCAGACAGGCTCAGTTCATGCCATAGCACTATCTCACACGATTCCAAGCACTCTGCCTTCAGGATTGTCAAGGCCTGCCATAGGAGTGACTGATAGGAGATCTGTGTGTCCATTTTAGGGTTAGATATAGGTATACTATATCTAAAGCAAGGGGTGATTACACCACCTTGCCCCAGCTGTCAAGCAGCCAGTTGTGTCAGTTTTGGATGGCCAGCCAGGGGTGGCATAATACATGCTTCAGCCCCTGGTAGGCCCTGGGTACACCTATGCCCTGGATACCTAAGGTATACTGTACAGGGTCTGATAAGGTGACTCAGTATCCAATTGGATATGTACCTAGGGTACATGGAATCCATTTTAACAGAGAGAGCAGTGGGCCTGGGGTCCTGAATAGCAGGGCCCCAGGTCAACTAAGTCAGAAAACCAGCAACACCAGGCAAAAAGTTGGGGGCAACCATAGTCAGGGATCTACCTTCCTACATCCCTCTGTTAATGAGAAGAAGAAAACAAAAGTTTTTTGTGGAACAGGAAGTGATCCAGGGGACCGCTGTCTAACCTGAGAAAAACTTTCAAAATGTTTTTATTAATATACAGCCCCTTTTTCCTTTAAGGAAAACAGGCTGCATTTACAATTTATATTTTCACTGAAAAAACGAAGATTACAGGGACATTACAGTTAGGCTCACATTTACTCGTACAGCAGTACTCAGCAGTTATAGTTGTCCGAGTCATCTGTAACTTATGCCCTTGTAACACACTGCTTATGACCTCACATATTACATCACTCATGACAGGGTCAGTGACATCACTTATGACATCATCCACTGAACCATTCACACCCCCATACAACCTATCATACACATCTCACACTCACACACTGACAGACCCATACAACTACTGATAAACGGCCACTCGCTCAATCATAAAGCCACTCATATCGGCACTGACACGGCCATTTACTCACCTAAACAACAACTCAGATAACGACACGCTCACTCATACAACTACTCACACACCCAGTTCTTCAACTATACATCCACTCACAAGCCCATTTTAATCAGCACTGACACCTCTAGGGGTTTCTGGACGCTGTGGATGCAACGTCAGAATAAAGGTCAGAAACGAGCAAAAAGAGGCAAAATAGAGGGCAGAAGCGAGCAGAGAAGGAGAAATACGAGCAGAGGAGGAACCAAATGAAGGTAGCAACGGGTAGTGGACTGCAGGCAAGCTGGACAGGAGGTCCTTTGCAGGGGTGAGCTGGCCAGAGGACCTGGTCTTTGGGTTCCTGCTGCGTCCTCCATTATGTAGGTCCTGGTGGGGGAAATGAGCAGAATAAAATCAGGATCAAGCAACAAGCTGAAAGTGCCAGAATAAAGGGTAGGAATGAGCAGAAAGAGGTAGAATAAAGGGCAGGAACGAGAAGAAAGAGGCAGAAAAACTAGTAGAGTGGGCACAAAACCATAGTCAGCAGAGGGTAGCGGACTGCGGGCAAGCTGGACAGGAGGACCATTGCAGGGGGAACTGGCTGGAGGACCTGCCATTCACTCACCCATACAACCTCTGAACACAGCCTTACACTCACCCATACAACTACTCATATACCCACCCACATAACTATTTCATACCATTTCACACATCCATACAGCCATCTGTACACCCGGATACTCACCCATATAGAGACTCACACAGACACAGACTCTCCAATGCAGCCACTCACATCATAACTTACTTAACTAAACACCCTCTCAAACAGCCAAACACATCCATACAGCCACTATTCTGCCTTTCAGTCACACACACATAAAGGTACTCATACACCTAATCACCCACCCATAAAGCCACTCACTAATACAGCCACTCACTCACCCACCCAGCCATACAGTAGCTCACATACGCTTTATTCACCCATACACACACCTAGTTACACACCCATACAGCCACTCATACACAGATTCATAGTCTCATAGCCACTCAGATGACATATGTTAGAAATAGTATCACTCATTAGTAGTGATTTAACTTCTACAGTAGCTGACTACATATCAGAAGCATTAACAAAACAATTTCACTTACTGGATGAGGTCATCAGTGATATCACTGACCGTCACGTGCGAAGTAATATGTAAGGTCACAAGCAGTGCCTCACGGGGCGTACGTTATTGTTAGCTCAGGTAATTATGATTGCTGAATTTTAATGGTTTTATACGAGTGCAATATGAGCATAACTGTATAGTTCTTGTAACCTTTGGATTTTACAGTGAATTTTTATGTTTTTGTGTATTTTAATACCCAACTGTAACCTTTGAGAGTGGGTGTGTGAGTGGCTGTATGAGTCTGTGCGCCGGTACATGAGTGAGTGGGTTTATGAGTCTGAGAGGATCTGTGAGTGGGTGTATGAGTGACTGAGTGGGTCAGCGAATAGGTGCATGAGTCTCTGAGGGATGTGTGACTGGGTGCGTGAGTGTCTTTGTGAGTCTGTGAGTGGGTGCAAGAGTGTCTGAGTGGGTCTGTCAGTGTGTTCATGCAAGTCTGAGTGAATGTTTGAGTATAAAAAATGTTCTGCAGAATACGCTAATCTGCTGCGAAGAATTAACACAGGAAACACTTTTTTTACTTCCCCTTGTTCCTCAGCCCCAGCTTTATGGATTGCCCTGAAACTTTCCATGCACAACTAAATCATCTGCGCACTCTTTGGGAAAATGTTGTGAAGATTTGTCAAACAGCGCCAAAAATATAGGCAAGTCAAAAAATGCTTTTCGTATGGAAACATGGTCCTAACTATAACAGCCTACTGGCGATTGCCAGTAGGTAGTTATACATTTCCTCCTACTGGCAATAGCTTTTATGTAGTTATAGTTAAGACCAACTTTTCCCATAGACAAAGCACTTTTGTTTTGCCAATATCTTTGGTGCCGTTTGACAAATCCTCACGAAATGTTCAAACTAGTTCGCCACTAACTTTAGCTGGCGTGTGGAAAGTTTTGGGGTGATTCGTGAAGCAGGGGGTGAGAAAAATGGGGGTCCCAAAACAGTTTTCCCCCATGCAGTGTCTATGGGGATTTTGAATTTTTAGACACGGCTACTGTCCAACTGCTGAACGGAATTACACCAAATGCAGTCAGGTAGGCGTGCCACCTCCAGGCTAGCACCACCCCAAAGGTGGGCTACACTGAGGTGGATATGATTTTTCAGAAGTTGCAGTCTTTGAGATGGCATATTTAGGCATTCTGGGACTGGGTTATGCCCACTTCCCACAGGAATTAGCCATATAGGGGGCATAGTGTCCCCATTGGCTATTTTTTATTTTTATTTATTTTAAAGGTTTTATATAGCGCTGGCTAGACCCGGAGGTATCAGAGCGCTTTACATGAGCATCAGATCGTAGTTACAGGTTACATCGTTACAAAGGTTACACAGTTATTAGAGCATGGCAACATAGTTACTTGTAAGATCAAGATAAACAATAAGCACAAATACGAAAAGGGAAAAGCAAGCAAGGGGAAAGATTCAGGGGAGGGAGAGGGAGCTGGGGTAGTAGATAGGTAATGAAGGCGGGAAAGAGGAGGGGAGGGTGAAGGACATCACAAGGAAAGAGGAGGGGAAGGGCAACGGGGACACTAACCGGTAGACGAGTCAAAGCAACATCCAAAGTCCAGTAAGCTGTGACCACAGGGGAAGTGGTATCACTTCCCTATCTCTGTTGTGGGAGGCTCCCTTTATGCAGTGGACTCTCTCAGAGGGGTCGCTGAGACTCCAGGCCTACATACTGGAACCTTCCCCAAAAAGGGGAGAGGGAGTGCTTTGGCAAGGGGTGCCATACCATACCTCAGCTGCGTGTGGCTCCCTTGGCGCAGTGGAGTCTCTCAGTGGGTACGCTGAGACTCTAGAGTATAAATAGTGGATCTTTCCCCAACAAGGGGAGAAGGAGTGCTTAGTCAAAGGGCACAAAGGGCAGGGGGCTAGGCAGACTAGCAGGTAAGGTGAGAGATTCAGGGGAGAGAGGATAGGAGCTAGGGAGGTAGACAAAGGGAGAAAGAGTACTAAATGGGAACAAATTTAATTAATGAGTTATTATATAGCGCTGGCTAGACCCGATGGAATCAGAGAGCTGTACATGAGGGACAATAATGTTGCAAATGACATCAGTTAAAAGTTACATAAGTATCAAGAAAAGCATTTAAAGAACATAGGGGAACAAGGTGAATGGAGCAGGAGACTAAGGGGATAGGGTAAAGTGGTAGGAGGAAGGCAGGACGTAGAGACGAGGGGAAAATAGTTACAAAAGATACCAGAAAAAACTTTTTAGGAGCATAGAAGAAAAGGAAAATGGGGTGAGGAATGGAAAGGGGGTGAGGGCACAAGGGGTAGTGTATAGATACAGCGGAGAGACGAAGGGAAAGTTTGTCCAAGGTCCGGCTGGGTAGGTGACGGCTGAGGGGAATCCTCGGTCCATCTCCTCTTCAGCTTTCAGGTAGGTCCACCTGGCGTCGGTCAAATGGCTAGGTCTCAACAGAAAAACATTAAAGGGGAAGAGGGCGAGAAGAAGGGAGTGTAGAGGGGAAAGGGGGTGGGGTGAAAGGGTAGGAGGGGGAAACGACAGAAAGACGAGGGAAAGTCAGCCCAAAATCCGGCTGGGTAGGTGACGGCCGAGGGGGAATCTACAACCCATCTCCCCTTCAGCTAACAGGTAGATCCACCGGACATCGGACAAATAGTAGGGTCTGTATGGTCAAGGGAAGGTTCAGAGTACATGTCCAGGAGGGAGAGTAGGATCAAGGTCAGGTGAGGGATGTGGTTAAGCTCAGGACGCTGACCCTCACCCTCAGGAAAACTGTGGTGGGAGCTCTGGTTATTTCCAGGGTGGACTATTGTAACGCCCTGTACATAGGAGCCGGCGAAAGACAGCTCACCAGGCTCCAGTCAATCCAGGACACAGCGGCCAGAGTCCTGCTCGACCTTCCCAAAAGACATCCCACCTCTAAAGCCATTCGGGAACTTCATTGGCTCCCGATTAGGTGCAGAATTCAATTCAAGGCCATGTGCTTGGTTCATAAATCTCTTTACGGAAACTCCTCCAAGCAGCTCTCCGGCCTTCCTCCCGTTACGTGCCCGCACGCGCACTTAGATCTGGCTCCCTTGACTTAATTCAAATTCCCAGAATAAAAGGAGCCCGTTGGGGCAGTAGATCTTTCTCCTATCAAGCCCCTAAGCAATGGAACAGTTTGCCCACCACACTGCGCTCAGAAAAGAACTTAGCCAGGTTTAGAAGAGCCTTGAAGCCCTGGCTCTTCCTGTCGCCGTAAACTCTCTTTGCTCCACTTGTGTCCTATAGCGCCAAGACGCCTCGGCATAAGAGCGCTTTATAAATGCTTCAGTCAGTCAGTCAGACCGGTTCTATTGTCCGGGAGCATTAGAGCATTGTGGAGAGACCGACTGAGGCTGCCAACTTGAGGTCAGGCAGGGGGGTAGAGACCTTGGTGTTAAGTTCAGTCGGTACCCGAAATTCCCAAAGCATAGGGGGTGTAATCTATGGCATGAAGCGGCAGGAGGACGGGGCCAGTGTCCGTATATCTTCAGAGGGGGTGAGTGGCAAATCTGGCGTGGCGTCTCCAGAGTCATTCTGCAATAATCAGGGAGCCCTCCCGTTATGCAGCCCAATCGAGCATACAAGCTCCTCGCGTACATAATTACATCAAAGAACAGGCGCAGTAGCACATAGAGCGAGAATTCTATTCTGCACCAAATTCATAAGCCTAAATCTAGTAGGCCACAACTCCTAAACATTACTTGCATTAGGAAATAAACTTAAACCTAGTAACATAACCTACAGTAGGGAATAGATCAAACCTAGACCACAGTAGAAAACATAAGACAGTAGGTAAAACCTAGTAAGCATAAAAGCACATCTATAAACATAAATCAAGGTGCATAAATCACACTACAAACATTAAATTTCCTAGCGCCTTTAAAAAGTACACTAGGGTCTTGTGCCCTACAAACCTAATAGTTCCCTGGGCCAACTGGCCATCTATAAGGGGCTCAAATGCCCTCTGTCCAAAAAGTCAGGGCGTGCTGCCAATGCAGCGACAGTCAAGGGGGGTGCACTTGGCACAAACCTAAACGTGGCAGCTGCCCACTACTAGCTGGGCAGCTGGGAATCCTCAATGAAGGGCCTAAATGTTGCAGCTGGCACTAAGTGCTGCGCAGCTGTGCAGGCCAAGGTAGGGATGGGCAAAAGAGTGTGTCTCACTCCTGGAGTAAAAAGACATGTCCCCTGAAATAAAGAAGAACCTAAACGGTGCAGTCAGTATTTAAGGGAGTGTCTGGCACCAGAGAAGCAGCTTGTGACAACCTAAGAAGAGAGAGGATACTGAAGAGCCAGAAATGCAGAGAGGAGAGAAAAAACTGCTGACCTGGTAGCAACTCTGCCGGGTTGTCTGCATCTCTCGTCAAAATCTGCAACAAAGTGGACTAGAACTGCAGCTTTTGACTCCAGAAGCTTGGGAGGACTGCCTGCCTTTGATAAAGACCCAAGATCTCCCGTGAACAAAGGACCTGCTCTCCTGCACCCTGCAGGAATTCTGAAGCACAGACTCTGAGGCTTCCGAAACTGTCAAAAAGTGACACCTGAAGCAATCAATGCATCAGTCGCCCCCTGCAACAGCTGAAGTAGACCTACGGGGTCAACAAGGTCCCCCAACCCTCCAGAGCTCGAGAAAATTGTGAATTCACCTCTCATGGACACCCTGATGCCTTGATTTACCACTTATGTGCTCCTCAATGCTGCTTGCAGCCTCTGCACACAGCCCTCTCCCCCCTCGAATGTGACTGCTCTGTGTAAGAAAACCCGATGCCTAAAGCCACCTCTGCATCTGTTGCCACCGGGCTGTGGAGAAGAGGACCCAAGGTGACCCTACGTCCCAGTAGCATTGCAAAACTTCAAACCCCAACTTCAACCTGACTGGCCTCCCAGCCAGAGCATGGAGCCTCTTTTCGCAGTGACTAATCTCCATTGAAACCCATTGGCTCCCGACTCTTTTTTGCACCCTGCACCTGGCCGCCCCCATGCCTCTGGTGGTGTACTGCTGGTGCTGCCTTGGACCTTGCCCACCTCTCCTCATAACTCCTGGAGTTTGGTCCTGAAGTCGCTGTACTGTATCTGTTTGCAGAAACCTTTCTTCCTTCCATGGGATAACATTGCAGAACTCAAAAATTGCACTGTGCCCACTTTTTGAACTGAAAAAACTTATATTTAAAAACATGCTTACCTGAATTATTATCCTCTGATGTCTAAACATATATAAAGATACCTGCTATTTTTATAAATTGGTGTGAACTCCTTCTTGATTGGTATGGGTCATTATTTGATCATTGTGTGGATTTGCATAGGTCTTGTACTCCTCCGTGTTAATCCCAAGGCTGCTAGACCACACTACCCTCTAACAGAGCACTTTGGGATTGCATAGCAAGCCCCTGTCCACTCATATGGGAACCCCATGACTCTTTACACAGCATATCAGATTTCTGATATATCACACAAAGAGCCAGCTTCCTACACCTGTACTGTCCTGCGGTCAAATATCTTGCAGTTTTTAAACTTTTCCCGCTTGCTGTTTATCACAGACAGGCAACAGAAGCCCTGCTGTCAAAAAATATCCCCCTGGAGCCCTGCGGATTCTGCCAGTGTCCCTCGCCGAGGAAGCTGCTCAAGTGTAACGCAACAATACAAGTCCAAGGCTGCGATTTACAACATTCATCGCTAAGTTGTACAACGTTCTTTGCTCTGCGTGAAAGTACAGACCTAAACACCACCACTATTATCAATAAACTGGAATGGAGATGGATTCCCGCAGTATTTGGGTCCTGAAGCGGTTAGATCTTTATGCAGCAATCAAAACCTTCATCCAGACCATCCTGAGATGGCTGAACCAGATTACAAGGCCCTGCTCAGAGTTGGTTTCTTTCTTTAGTTTGTTTTGTTGTTTGGTAAAGCGCTTATTTGAGATAGAAAGCCGCTTCGTGGAGCTGTTAGTTAGACAGAGTTTTTTTTTTAGGTCTGGCTGCAGACAGCTTCCTTTGACAGAATGACCTCAGGCCATCAATTCTTCAAATAAGCACAATGAGAAGCAATACAGAAGAGTCTGCTTTGAGCCTGCCCCTTCCATCCACTGGTTTCCATGCCTTTTGCATGGTTACCATTGTTGAGTGCGGCTCTCCACCAGGCCACGGCATTTCGAAGAAGGTTGCATTGTCCCATTCGTGTTCCCATAGGGCTTGGCATCCAGTGTGCCTATTGTTAAACTGCAGATATGTTGTGTGTATTCTTTTATATATTAACTTTGCTGAAACAATGGCAGTTTAATTTCGATTTTTTTTATTTTACAGGGATATTCATTTATTGTACTTGCATGTTCACCAGCTTAGCGTTCCTATCTTAACATGTTGGATTTACTGCTATTTTTTGCTCACACAGTAAAGATGAGCATGCACGCGGGCTCTCTAAAGATGCATTGAAAATAGTGACTTTGTCAGAAGTTTCCATTAAGAAACATTTTGCCGTGTATGCCTTTTAAGTTTACACTCACAATGCAAACTTGCTCTTCTGACACCTTTTCGTAACAATCCTTTTTCAGAATCCAGTTTCACCCTAATAATAAAGAAAGTTAAGCGCCCCTACTCCCAGCTTTAAAATAGACCAAGATGTTGCTTGGTTATGGAGATTTTCCCCGTACAACAGCTGGTGGTAAGACAGTCACTGATCTGTTATCAAACACTTCCCCCAACAAAAAGCCAGACTAATTGGTTTTGCCAATGCCCTTTACTACTGCCGACCCCTTTGCAGGAGCTGAGGATGTCAATAAAGAAGCATAGACACCCCTGTGTCTGGCAGAACAAACAAGCACTAGTCGCTGCGAAGGGGACCCTCTGCCTTGGTGCTACTGCACTTGCTGCCAAATTTATAGCTACACCCCTGATGGCTCGGTCCCTTAGCAACAAAGTGGGTTCATGGAGAGATGTGAACCCCTCAGGGAAGGGAAGGCCTAGGGGTAGAGGCCCACAAACGTCGAGGAGCATTGGCACTCCCACCCCTGGGGGCATTGGCACACCCATTGGTATACATTTCCACCTATTCCTTTTCCCTTTTTCGGAAAAACATTGCACAGTGTTACTTCCTGGCTAAACACGTGCGTGGCATCGTTCCCATAGAATTTGTAAACTGAATTTGCACCTGCGGTTACCAGCTGAAGTGGATTACTACCCATCTCGTAACGAGGCCCAAAGAAGAAAGTTAGTCCAAATGTCCCGTGATAGGCGCGGGAAGTCTAACTCGTCACTTTTATTTACGGTATTGTGGTCCGTGCTTGAAATGAAAGTGCAGAAACTCACTCACCCATTCAACCCCACCACCCCACCCCACTATCTGTTTGCTGTTGATACATTCTGGGTGCTTCCCCCTTAAAAGTATGGCGCCCCGGCAGAGAAGTGAAAGCACTACCTCATTAAACATTTTTAGGTCTCGTCCTATTAATCGCGCAAGCGATAATAGGGTGAGAGTATAGAGGCTCATCCAAGCTCTGAAACCATCGCAGATTACGTCGAGTGCATGTGCACATGCACGCGCTTTTTAGGTTTCGACCTGGCGAAAAGCTGCACAAGCAGCGTTTTGCGCAGGCAAAAAACTTTTGTGAAGAGTATGTAGCTTGGTCACTGCCTCTCACTTCCATTGACTAGCTCCATAAATGGAGGCTAGCCATTGGAAGTGAGATCTGTCCGTCACGGTCCGAGGCGATTCGTGGGTGTTCCGGCGATCTTTTTCTCATCCTGCCCATTTTCGCACGTCATGCGGCTGTGGGCGTGTGTTTTTTGGGGGGTTTTTCGGCATCTTTTGGCCATTTTGGACGTGTCTTTGGAAGGGGTGGGCTGCGCACTGAGGCCGCTGGCCGATGTGAAACCCTAGGACATTGTCATGTGCGAGCCCGAATCTCAATAAAAGAATATTTTTTATAAGAAATAGAGTGGGGTTCTGACTGTGTTATGAGTGTGTGTGTTGGGGGGAGGAGGGTTGATTTATTCGTATCCCCCTGCTTCGTCGCAGCTGAGATTGAAGGCTTGTTTAATTGAGTTGTCAAAACAAAAGTTCTCCTCAGAGAGAAACAGTGATACACCGGTAGGTACCATTAGTATATTTTATAGCAGCAGAGCCGGCTTTTGGCATGTGCGAGCTAAGCCCCGGCACAGGGGCGCCTGTCTTCAGAGGGGCAGCGGAGCTGTCTGCATTAATGGCATGCAATTAGCAGCATCTGTCTGACTTGGCTGAGGCTCCAGTGATTCAGTTTGAAGTGCATTTATTCATTTGCTAAACCTGTAGCAGGTGACCCCCCCCCCCGCTTCCCTGTCCTTCCATCTCCCTTTCACATCCTGCCGCCACCCCCAACAAACAGCTTGGTACCAGTGTGAAGAAAGCTGAGCTTTGGGTGATTCGTGTGAACTCGAGGAGGTGCAGGGGTGTTTGTGTTTAGAGGCTAGACACCACCGTGATCCCATCAGTTAGGAGCTAACCTGTGAATATTGCGAGGGTGAGATAGGTCTTTCTGTATGGCCGGCTCTGCATAGCAGGCTAGGAAACCCCAGGTATTCCCATAACTGTGACTGCTCGAGCAAAACAGACAACCATGACCCACAGGAAACAAGAGCAAGCAGCAGCAGCTCTCTCTCTCACATAAACAGCGCTTACTTGGGGTTGGACGGTATCTGCTGAGTGACTCCATCTTATGTGACATCATCAGCCAAACCTATCTTTTCAGCCAGATAGTTCAGTGAGCTAAGTGCTCACGGTTCACACCCTTTGTGACGTCCAAGTAGCAGGTTTGGATCACGGCAGGGCTGACTCAGCGTGTTATCCTTCAGAGGTAGAAAAGTGGGTAATATAGTACCTGTGATATGTGGTAAATAAATAACTAATTACCGGTTCTATTTTTCAGGATACTCATATAAACAGATAGCTCAATAAATAAGAGTCAGGATTCGAGGTATCTTGAGTCACAGGCTTTAATCAGGCATAAAGGACAGGAACAGGACAGCCTGCATGGGAATAGGATGGCAGCTGCCGGGGGCAGGATCCGGGAATAATGCGCTAGCTTTTAGTAACAAAACATTAGTATATATACTTAAACAAATACATTACATTCAATACAGTAGGCGTAGCAGTAGGCGTGGCTCGTAGCAGTCGCGAAAGATAAGGGCAAAATGATGTAACAAGAAGGCATGTACAGGGCGTATACATAGACATGTGATGTAAACGTAACAGAATATGTCATAAATGGGGCGGGAACATGGAGGGGGCTACCTGAGCAGCTGGGACCTCTAACCTAGTGGTGCGCGCAAACGGGCAATGACGTGTTACCAGGGAGAACTGAGGGCTATGACTTCTGCGCTAGAAGAGGAGACTAAAGTCTGGAGTGTCAGAGCGACATGTACCCAGGGCCTATCTGGTATCTGGTGTTTAGAGTACATATTGATAGAATCCAAAAGTTATCAGGGCAAAGGCTAATAGACACTAAGACTGGTGCGTGCATAATTCTACATGTGTTGCGTGTGCTAGGAATATTCTATGAATATTAATACAGTATTTCTCTTACATGGAGACATAAAGGCTAGACCATGACGGAAACTATTGATGCGATTCAGTAGCTCAGGAATGCAGAGAAGGAGGGCTGGACTGATAACTGGAAGCATAACATACTCTTGGCAGACTGAGAGGCAGAGCCAGGCCGGGCCGGGCACTGCGAGGCATGAAGTAAGCGAAGGGTCAGGGATACAGGTGGGGGCTGTATCGCTCCTCGGAGAGGGTTCAGGAGACAGGAGCTGAATCTGAGTCCGGGCCCTTTTGAGGCCTAGAAACGGGGACAATTCAATGAATTAACGTGCACACTGTAAAATGTGGCAACGTAGGTTTACATAGGCCTAATATTCGTTGTTTTCACGAAGACTGGAAACTGGCATACTAGAGATGGACACAACTGTAATTGCGTCTTTAATCGATCATAGGGGAATACATGCATATCGATCATGCACATAAATCATAAGATGGGGAACACGTAGGCACATACAACATGGCAAAATTTACTTTTCCACATTCCCTCCTTGTGCCCTACGTTTCCATCAGGAAACATCAATATTCATGATACCATCTATCATTTCATATTGCATCATTTGCTCGTCTCGAATTGTCTTGGAACGGGATTTAGGACTAGGAATACAAGAGGTAGCACAAATGCCGCAAATCGCAGGGCCACATTGTATACAGAGGCAGCAACTGAATATGATCATTACTGCAATACCTAGGAATGACAATACTTTCCATCCCCAGGCAGATATGATACTCCAGAGCCAACCGGACCATGTCCAGGTGCCTGGATTCTGGTGTAACTGATGGGCAATTTTATGAAGTCTGGTTATAGCTGAATAAACAGACGGCGCGTTATTAGGAATGAAAATGCAGCAACTAGATCCGATGACTCTGCATGCTCCTCCTCTATCGGCCAGTATGACGTCAAGAACGAGACGATTTTGGAGCACGACAAATCTCATAGCAGATTGCTCTTCGGTTAAGTTACCTAGAGCAGAAGTAGTCTCATTCACTACTGCTTCAAGGGTTCTGGTTAACCTACGTATTAACTTACTATTCTGGATAGGTCCTATAAAGAAGAAGAAACCTTTATTGAAGTCTTGATACTGTTCTAGAGTAGTTTCAGTTTGATCGACAATTGGGGACTCGATCTCCCTTCTATGTCTGACGTGTACTAGATGTGTGTTTCTGTGATAATCAGATGGGGCTAGAAAAACTGGTGGCAGTAGGAAGGCAATGTAACATGTTCCATCCCAATCGAGGGGCAGACGAACATATGCGGTCTGACCACAAACAAAATAAGAATGACGTGAGGCTTTGAAAATAGATTTCCCACTGTCACTATACTCGACAGTAGTAGTACAATCACTATGTCCTACATGTGCGGAACCATTCTTTCTGACACATAATTCGCCTTTGACTGGTAGTACTGAAATAGCAGGTAAATCTGGAGTAGTATCAGACTGAACATTCAGGACCATGAAATTCGAAGAATAATTACCTAAATCATATACTTCATTTTCTAGATCTAACCCTGTTCTATGGGAGAGACCTTGCTTGTCTGGGAAACATGTTCTATTCAGAAGGGACATATCATTGGAGGATGATGTTAACGTGGACCATGCTCCACACGAACCATTATGTGAAAATGGATAAGGAAAGAGTGGCAGAACTCCCTTCGGTGTCTGGAAAGGGAGGAGTCGACCACACACCCAACAATTAGTGGCATTGCTGGTCTGGTGTGAATAGTGTAACATTCTGATAAATGTGTTATTTCGCATAGCAAGACGATAAGATAGCTCGTGAGGAGGCAGATCACTAAATGTGTGCTCTACTGTAACATTAGAACACTTATGTACATGTGAAACTGGAAAACATAAATGTAAAGCATAACTTGTGCAGGTAACCATAAGACTCACATATAATAAAAAACTTAGAACAATGATACATCGTATAGAGTTTTGACTAACTCTCTCACTATGGGGGTCTATCTCATACATGTCAGAAACCTGTCTAACCGTTTCACCCGAGAGGGACTTAGACAATTAAACTGGCTGACCTATTTTACTAGACCTGAGTTTCAATTTATACTCCTGTTGCGGAGTTTTCTCTAACAGAGGAACTTTAAGTTCAGAGTCTGTTTTTAGGCAGTCTGTAGGAATGAGGCAGTCCTTAGCAAAAGTCTTTTCTGATAGTCCATGGAACTTCTTGATGTGGGACAGATGGACCCATCCCTTCCTGCCCTCTAGTTTCACTGCGGTCCTTGTTGTAAGCAAAACGATCCGGGGCTCCTTCCAACGGGGCTCCAGTGGACTTGAACGATCAAAATTCCGCACCAACACCAGATCGCCTGGAATGACTTCATGCGGTTTAACCTCGGTGTTGTCTGGAAATGCGGCGGCAACCTGTGAATGACAAGAGTGTAGGGCAGACATCAAGGAAGCTAGGTAATCTGTCAGCATATTACTGGAAACATCTGTAATACTGCGGGGTCTAGGTGTACCCCACATGTTTGGGGGGCGGCCTAATACGACCTCATACGGGGACAGACCTGATCTGGAATGTGCAACCATCCTCATGTAAAATAAAGCAACTGGCAGGGCAACTAGCCAGTCTACACCTTTTTCTCTAGATACTTTTGCAATGCGGATTTTCAGAGTCTGAATATGTCTCTCTACGAGACCGGCTGCTTCAGGATGGCGCACACAATGGAACTTCCACTGGTACCCTAACAGAAGGGAAACATGTTTCATAAGCTCGGATGAGAATGGCTGGCCGTTATCTGAATACACGACCCTAGGGAGTCCATAGCGGGGAAAGAATTCACGAACCAACTGCCTGGCAGTGGTCGCGGCTGTGTAATCTGGAACTGGATAAGCTTCTGTCCACCTGGACAAAGCGCATACAACTACGAGGACATACTTGAAACCTCGACATCGCTCCATCTGAATATAATCCATCTGGAGGACTTCAAAAGGGTGGTCAGGAGGTTGGAATCCACCTTGTTCCACCGGGACACTTTTACCTGGATTGAACTGACAACATATCATACAGGTACGGACTTTCTGCTTGGCTGCAGCTCGTAAATGCTTGTTGAACCAAAGGTTCTGAATACTGTCTAACATAGCTTTTTCTCCTAGATGTGCTGGACTATGTGCGGTATTAATAATGACTTGAACCATAGAGTCGGGGAGAAACCATGTGGCTTTTCCCTTCGTCAACCATCCTTGATCTGTCTGGACCCCTCCTTGTTCGGACCATTTCTTGATTTCTTCGGGAGTAGCATGTAACTGTATGTCTATGACATCTTGTGTAGGGTCCTTGACTGTCATACAAGTAGTCTGATCTGGAGTGAGTGTCTGTGTCGTGTTAACTGGAATGTCTGGGGTCTGAGCTGTAAGCTTGGCTGTTCGATCTGCTAGATCGTTACCTTGGGAAATGATGTCAGTAACTTTCGTATGTGCCTTGCACTTCATGATAGCGATAGCTGTCGGTAAATGTATTGCATCTAACAGAGCTTGAATGAGGAGACCATGCTGAATCTTGGTTCCATGAGAAGTCATGAAACCTCTCTCCTGCCAGAGCACTCCAAAGTCGTGTACGACTCCGAATGCATAACGTGAATCTGTATATATGTTTACTTTCAGGTTCTTGGCACGTATGCAGGCTTGGGTCAGAGCAACTAGGTCTGCTGCTTGAGCAGACAGGGTGTCAATACGATGTGTTTCTATAACGTCGGTGTCAGTAGTCACTGCATACGCGGCTACTAGTTCTCCTGTACTTGTTCTCATACATGAACCATCCACATAAAGTGTCAGGTCGGGATTAGGTAATGCAATATCTGTCAGGTCTTGTCTTGGCTTAGTCATGGTGTTAACAACTTCCACACAGTCATGTGTGGCAGGATTTGAAGTAACTGACGGTAACAGTGTAGCAGGATTTAGAATGTTGCAGCGCCTGATTTCTATGTGTGGCTGGAACAGTGTCAGTTCATAACCTGTTAAACGTGCAATTGTCAAGTGCTGAGTCTGTGTTCGGTTTAAAAGAACTTCCACGGAGTGTGGAACTTGTACTGTCAGGGAGTGTCCTAACACTATGGAATCACTTTGTCTGATAGCTAGAACTGTGGCTGCAACTGACTTGAGGCACGCAGGCAGAGCCTGGGCCACTGGATCTAATGTGCTCGAGAAATAAGCACAGGGCTTGTATTGTCCTGCTTGATCTTGTGTGAGAACAGATAATGCAGTACCATCACGTTCTGTGACAAAAAGTGTAAAAGGCTTACTATAGTTCGGTATTGCTAGAACAGGTGCTTGACATAAGGCTTTCTTTAATTCATTGAAAACAAGTGTATGTTCCTGGGTCCAAGGGAGGACAGTCGATACGGCTGCCTCCTGTGTCGTTAACTGTATCAGTGCCTTGGCTACAAATGCATACTGAGGAATCCATTGTCTGCAATAAGAAGTGAGGCCAATAAAAGCTCGTACCTCCTTCTGTGTCTTGGGCTGCGGAAGACTCGCTATTAACTGGATACGGTCTGGTGTCAACTGCCTACCCCACTTGGACAGTAAGTGGCCTAAGTAGATCACTTGCTGGACACAGAATTGTAATTTGGAAGGGGACACCTTGTGCCCCTGCTCGGCCAGAAAATACAGAACTGTAAGCGACGCTCGCTCGCAGTCACGTTCAGAACGGGCTGTGATCAGTAGATCATCGACATACTGGAGCAGGGCAGTGTCAGTTGGCATGTGAATATTGTTGAGTTGTGTCTTAAGTGCTTGACTATAAATACTAGGGCTTTCTGTGAAACCTTGAGGAGCTCGTGTGAATTTATAGCTCCTTCCATTTAAACAGAAACCGAAAAGGAACTGGCTGTCTGGATGAATGGGGACACTGAAAAATGCGTTCTTGAGATCGATAACTGTGAAAAACGTAGCTTCAGAATCAATGGCTGTTAATAGGGATGAAATATCTGGGACTACTGGATACTGAGGTATGATACATTTATTAAGTTCTCGAAGGTCAATCACTAATCGATATACTGGAGGTACATTTGGATCAGTACGTTTCAAGACTGGAATGATAGGAGAATTACATACATTGGAGTCAGTTTCTACAACCACTCCTTGAGCAATAAGCTCGTCAATAATTTTGGATAAGGCTGCTACAGCCTCAGGTGGCAATCTGTACTGTCTGATTCGTGGCAAAACTATACCTTGCTTGAGAGTCACACGATGGGGTGTGATGTGTATATAACCAACATCAGTTGGACCTTGCGCCCATAAATGCTGTGGTACATTCAGTAATCTTGGATCAAAATCACGTAATACATAGTGACCTTTAAAGTCTCTGAGAAACAAACAGACTCCTTCTGGGGAACAACAAATTACTGCACCTAATTCTTTTAATGTCTTAATGCCTAACAAATTTTCTGGACATGATTTCGTAAGTAACAAATCAGTAGTTCGGGACAATGGACCAACTTCTAGAGTAACTGGTTTTGAAATTTCATTAACAATCGGCTTTCCTGAAAATCCAAGGGAAACATTTTTAGAGCCTGAGAGCGGAGCCCCTGGAACCTCGTCATGACTGATAGTAGTCCTACTTGCCCCTGTATCAATCAAAAACGTTCTGTCTTTCCCTAATACTTGACTGTGTACATAGGGACCCTCTTGATCTACAGGTATCTCGATGAGAGGCAAGCCTACCTCCCTCTCTAGGCTGTTTCATGAATACTGTTGATACTCTGGATACTCTGACTGGGCATACTGATACATCTGCTGTGTAACGTGCTGTGTTGCAGCGATAGGCTGCGGTGCTGGAACTGTCTGTTGTGCATTCTGTGGTGACTGAGAAGTCTGTGAAACTTGTTCTTGTCTAGGCGGACGTGGTCTTTCTTTAGTCTTACCAGTACCTATGTTGTGTTTCAGAACTGCACACTCGTTTATAAAATGACCTGGCTGTTTACAATAATTGCAAGTCCCTTTAACGGGAGCTGCAGGATGACTGGCTTGATTCGGACCCCTCTTCTGACTGTCTTGTGGAACAGATTGTGCAACTAATACTTTCATTTTTGTGTCTTTCATACGTCTTCTTTCGTGTTCTTGCTCTTCCCTGATTCTGTTCTGGTGATACTGGAGCATTTGTAGCATTTGGGACGGAGTATTAGCTTGCCAACTACTTTCGACTTTCAATACTCGATTTTTAACTTGTGGGCTTGAATTCTCGACTAATTTGGTAACAAAAAGATGAGGGTACGATTCGCTACCTGTTTTCAGACCACTGTTAATAATAAAACATTTTTCAAATCTAGAATAAAAATCACTAGTGTCTTCGTCTTGTTTCTGTTTACAAGCTGAAATTGCATCCCAATCTTCCTTTTTCGTGGCTAGTAATCTTGGCAAAACCTGTATCAATAACTCGGGCAATTCTTTAACTTTACCCCCTAGACCGGTACCTGGTACTCGTGAATTATCTTCAGCTTCTAGAGCTGTCCAATCTATCTTTTTCTCTCCCACCTCCCATTCTTTTTCCTTGAGTTTTTCATATACCCCTGCGGGCAACAGGACCTTTAGCATTTTAATGATATCAGGATACGTGTATTCTCCCATACGGAGCATGTCTTTTAATTCTCGATGGAACCCTGCTGGATCTTTGTCGTGACAGGGAATTAACTTTTTCATCTCTAAGAGTTCCATCTTGGTGATAGGGGTGTAAACAAATACTCGTTCTAGATCACCACCCGTCGTCCTAACTGGGTGTACTTCTCGTAACGGATGCTGTCTATCTATGTAAAATGATTTACTTTCTGGAGGTGAGACATGAACAAAATGCGGATTCAGAAACGTTCGGTATTTGTGACGTTGTTCTAGAATGATACGAATTAAATCGGTACCTAGACCTCTCCATCTGTACTGAAGTAACTCGTTCAGTACATCATGTAACGGACCTGGATCAGAATGTTGTCCCTCATACAGTGTAATGAGGTGCTGGATCATATACATACCCACCAGTCGTTGCTCGGCTGGGGGCAATTTCAGAAACATTTGTGCCACTATTTCGTCTGGAAAAGTGGTAGAATCAGTAGTCGGACTGCTGATCGGGCTAGTTCTTGTTCATGCATGGTACTAAGTTCACTATAACCGATTCGTGATTTCAGAATGTGATCGGTAGCTTGAAATACTTGCTCAAGAGAACCTGGTTCTGGTGCTGGAGAAGGGAAAACTTTCTTGTGTTCTAGGCGTGAATGTCGGTCGGGAAGTCTAGTTCTACCTACATACGCTATTCTGGAGGGATTATCGTCGGCTACCTCTTCATTAGAAGAGTCGTCTTCTTTCTCCGTTACTTGTGCTGCTTCTCGTTTCTCGTGTATCTTTATTATTTCCCTACGAATTTTCTTGTACATACTCTCTATACAGTTCTGTGTCTTGTGTCTTCCCTCGGCTATATGGTCACTCCACCTGGTCAGGACTTTCATTTCTTCCGGATCTTTATCCGGATAATCTTGTTCTCTTATTAAACAATTAATTAGAAACTGTTGGACCTGGGCCTCTTGGCAGGGTCACCCCTAAACTTTTTGCCTTCCTCCAATACTCTCTCTGACCTGTTTTTGTTGGTTTAATGACTCTGGGCACTTTGCCACTGCTGACCAGTGCTAAAGTGCATATGCTCTCCCTGTTGTAAAGTGTACATGTGATTGATGTCCATGATTGGTTCATTGGATTTACTGTTAGTCCCCAGTAAAGTGCACCAGGGGTGCCAGGGCTTGTAAATGCCAATACTGCTAGTGGGCCTGCAGCGCTGGTTGCGCCACCCACAGAAGCAGCCTTTAAAATGTGTCTAGGGTCTGCCATTGCAGAACCTGCGTGCAGTCTGGTACTGTCATGCTGGCTGGGCAAGTGCACACACTTGCCGGCCCCTAAACCTTCCCTTAACTTCATATTAGTCACCCCTATGGTAGGCCTGAGGGCAGGGTGCATTGTAAGTATAAGGTAGAACATGCCCTGATGTGTGTGGCATGTTCTAATAGTGAATTACTACCAAATTCGTTTTTCACTATTGTAAGGCTACCTGTTCCCTTCTAGGCCAGATGGGCTGCTGGAATTATTACACTCTATAATCCCAGCAGGCTCAGGGAACATGGTAGAAATTCATGTTTAGTATGCCTGAACTCAGAATAATAAAATACTTCTTTTAGTAAAGTTTATTTTAATATCCTGTGTTTGCAAATGCTACTTTTAGAAAGTTAGCATTTGCTTGCCTAACCATTTCAGCCCGCCTCTGCTTGGATGTGGATCTGACTGTCTGGTGTGTGTGAGTGACAGGGCTGGGAGTTGACAGGTAGTGAATAACCAGATGACACCTTAGTGGGTGGTGGGAGTTTCCCCTGAATGATGCATCAGGCTGTGCCCCTGCCACCACAATGCTGGCTCCGCCCTCCTGGGGAGCGACTGATGACTCAGCCTGCACCTGGCCCAGGAAGGACCGAAGCTTGTAAACAAAGTGCTCAGGCCACTCCTGCCCTCTCAATGCCGGCTCCGCCCCCCTGGGGAGCGGCTGATGTGCCTGCCCTCACACTGAATGCAGAAGTCATAAGTACCCACAACAAGTACTCAGAGACTGGAGCAGTTATGCAGAGGCCCCCCTGGCTTGCTAGAACAAAAGAAACTGGGTATAAAAGTAGGAGCCCTGCTCCTTGTAAATTAGATCCTGTTTGTGCTACAAGAGAAACTCTGCCCGAAGAGAAGGACCTGGAAGGACTACAAGGAGGAGTGCTGACTCTGGCCTGTGTCTGGTGCCTTGCTGCCAAAGGAGAGGAGAAGAAAAGACTACAAGAGACTTTTGCTTTATTTTGAACTTTGTGCCAAACTCTGCTAAAAGATCTCCAAGGGCTTGCTGCTGAACTTGCCCCCTGACCAGCGCTCCAGGAACAGTGAGCGCTAACCCCTGACCAAGGCATCTGCTGTGTGGGCTGCTTATCGCTGCAGCGCTGTCTGAGGAAGACGAGAGCATCAAGCCCCCTGCACACCGTGACCGTGGGTGAGCAGATCGCCATAACAACGTGAAGCCCAGCCCGCCGCTGGCCTGAACACCGTGACGGCATCTGCACCTGGCCCCACGAGAGCAAAGTAACGGAGGACCCGTCCGGTCCCAGCACCGGAGTCTACTGGGCACAAGCGCCGTAGATTCCCCCGCAAAGACGGACTGCCGCCCTTGTCCTCTCCCTCGCTATCAGCGCCTGGCCTGCTGCCCCGCTGAAGGGACATCACCGCGACCGGCACTTTGGCTGGGTACGTCCCGCACTTGGGGACCGTACTGCCACTGCGCCACACCCAGCCGCCGCCGTCAGGAAGACAGAGAAGACGGAGTAAAAGGACCTGAGCCCCCATCGAGCACCGCCGCCCTGGGTGACCCGTGACCTGCTGCCTCGAGCCGCAGCTCGCATCGCCCGTCAAGGAAGCAACGCGACGTGGGACAGCTCCCCCTTCAGCCGCCCTCTCCGAGGATCACCACAAGAAGTGAAAGGTACTGTCTTTGCCCCTCCGCGGCGCGAGCGTCCTGCAATCTGAGCTCGCACCGCGCGGTCTGATCTCAGGCACCCCGGGAGCCTCGCAGCTGCTGTTTGCTTGGCAGCGCGAGCCGCCCCAGAGTCAGAGGTGCGCTCTGCTCTTGGCCCCCGAGGCCCCGCCTGACGCTTTCCGAGGCCCGCGGCCCCCTCTCCCCGAGTCGAGCCCCGAAGGGTGACTCATTTCGAAAGCGGAGACAGCGGGAAGCGCCTTGAAGCGCTATAAGACACTGGAACCTTTCTAAAGCTGGGCAGAAGGCCCAAAAGACCGCATTTATTCAAGAACTGTGCCTTTTTCATAAAGAGTAACTGGAACCTGCATTTGAAGTAACCAAGACTGTATTTACAAGCCTGCTTGAGATTTATATAAAGAACATATATTTTTACAAATACAGTTTGGTGTCATTGTGTGGTGGGTTGGTGGTGTTGGTGTAATATTGCAAATGTTTAACCCTACATGCCCCAGAGATTAGCCTAAGACTGCTTAAGCCACACTACCTAGAGGGTAAGCAGAGGTTGTCTTGAAGGTAACCCTCAGCCCTGACGAGGAAGAGAGAGGCCCTGCTTGTCGCCAGTGTTGCACTGCGCCAACCAGAGACTCCCCCTTCCTACATTGGTGGCAGCGGTGGGATAGCGAATTTACATTTGCAGTGTTCATGCCTTAACTATTGACCATTGCACAGTGATGACAGTCCAGTAACTAAGCCACAGACTTTGTTTTTTTTTGGATTTATGATTTGCGAGAAGAGATCTCCATGTGTTTTTGAAGTCATGCCTGTGTCAGTGAAAATGGAAGAGGCAACATCCATTTCTTCTATTGACTGTGATTGGGAGAAACTAGAAAACTACACCAGGAAACAGCTCAAGAGGTTCTGCAAAAATTTGAACATTTCCATGACCGGACTCTCCAGAAGGGAGCAGTTCCAAAAGGCGCTGAGGGCCTGGGTCAAGGCAAGGAATGCCCCTGGAAAGGATTTTGAATTTGAGCATGCAGAACAGCAGCTGGAGGGACCCCTGACTCCAGAGTGGAGGGGTGCAACCTCCCCATTGGGTAGCAGTGTTTCTGGCCGAGGTCTGTCGCCAGAGGAGCTGGCGGACAGACAGGCAACCCGAGATCATGAAATGAAGTTGGCAGAGCTGAAATTGAGTTGCCAACTGGAGCTAGAATCTAGGAAGTTAGCCCTGGAAGAAATGAAAATGGAGCTTGCGCATGACTTAAGAATGAGGAAACTTGACTTGGAGCTCGAGGGGCTTGAGGCCAGGAGGGCTTCAGCCCAGCAACAAGAAATGTGTGTAGCTCAGAGATTGAGCTTTGCTGAGTTGGAGGTGGAGTCCAGCTCAGATGGTGGCAGCAACATTCAGGTATCTAGTGCAGACAGCATAGCGCGCGCACCTAGAGGTATGGCACCTGACTTGGAGGGGGTTAACATACACCAGGAGGTTCAAGGGCATGAGGTAGCTCCAGTAGTGCGCAGCGTCCCTGAAGGGAATAGGGTAGCTGGCGTAGGAGTTCATGGTCCTAGTGGTGGGAGGGATTCCCCCATGGTTGAGGTCCTGGTGGGTGAGTGTAAGGACCGCCCAGAAGAGTGTGGGTTGTGTGACAGAGACAGTTCGCTACTGTCTGGCCAGTCTCAGAAGAATGGTGTGGAGTATGTGTGTGAGGCGCTGGATGGTGAGGTGAAGGATAATTTGGTTAACCCTGCTAGGGGGCTGTGTAATCCAATTGTGGGAGAGCATATTGTAAGTCCCAGTTTTCCAGAGCTATGCCAACACCTGTTTGAGAGTGAGTTCTCTGACCCCAGGGAGCTCACATTGGAGGCAGACCTTGTGGTGGATTCCAGAGGGTCTGGAGAGGCATTGGGGTGTGATCCTGTGGAGAGTGTCTCAGGTATCTTCCAGCCCAGAGTGGTGGAAGTGGCGCAGAGTAGCCCAGCTAGGTCCTGTAGTAGTGAGATGGGTGTAGGGCCTCACGTCCTGTCCTTAAGGGGAAGGAGTGAGAATGGGTTTTGTCCCGGTAGTGCCCAACCTCAGTCTCAGAGCCTGGATGGTTCTTTAAGGGAACACCAGGTGGGGAGCCTAGGCTGTCCGGATGAGTCACCCGCTGAGGGGGATCCCCCAGTGGCTAGAGAACGTGGAGGCTCTGTAAACAGGGCTCCAGTAGTTCTGGTGACTGGCAGTACCACTCCAGTTGGGAGGGTGCAGAAGTCCAGAAAGAGGGGCGAGAGGGGGAAAGAGTCCCCAGTGGAAGAACCAGTGGGTCAGGGGCCAGCCAGCAGGGCTGCGTCCCCAGTGAATGACCAGGGGGACACCACTTCTGTCCTGGGGGATCTTCCCGCACTGTCAGAGGGACAGGGGTTGGGAGATCTGCGCCGGGCAGACTGTCGCACGACACATGAGCTATGTGCCACCCTCAGGGGGGGGCAGGCGTGCTCCCCGGAAAGTCCTGGTGCGCCAGGCAAGTGTTCAACTGCAGGGTTGGGTCCCTGAGTTGAGAAGCCAGGGTCAGGTGTTGTCTGACCTGGAGGGCAGGACCACTGTAATCAGTGTCCTGGCCCATGTCGCTTCTAGGGGTACCACTCCGGTTGGGAGTGGGCAGTACTCTGGAAAGGGGTGCAGAGGGAGGGAGTCCTCGCCTCTGACCCCGGGTCAACTTGAGGGTTTAGACCCTAGGTTTAAGGGCCAGGTGCAGGGTGTCCCCCCTGACCTGGTGCCCCAGTTGCAGGATAGCACCCCTGAACTGGTGGGCGAATTGTGCAGGTCACCTGCCACAGGTGCCCTGACAATTCTGGAAGGGGGTACCACTCCAGGTGGGAGGGTACAGAGCCCCAAGGAGGAGGACCGGGTGTGGGAAAGGCCACCCCAGTCTTTGGTACAGCCGCCTGGTACAGACCTGGGGCTGGTGGGTCAGTGCCAGGATGTCATACCTGACCTGACAGGAGGGAGAGTGGACAAAGGGTGCCAAGCACCTGGGGCTACCGCCCCCCGCTCTCTGAGGCCACAGAGGTTTGAGAGCCCTGAGAGGCATGAGGCCTGGGTCTCAGCCCTGACTACTGTCAGTGGCCACTGTGATTTGATGACTGCCTGTTGGGACACACCTGGGAGCGAGTTAAGGTTCAAGGCTGCACAGGTGGTGTCCCCAGGGGAAGAGAAGGGTGCCCCAGGGATTGGCTTGGTGGACCCTGAGAGTATGAACAGAGGATTTGAAGTAGGTGCAGATTGGCGTAGAACTGGAATGTGCCCCTGCTGTTGCGGGCCAGGTCCAGGTTCTATCGCCCAAAGCAGGGAAGCCCATCACAGTGGTGATTGGTCTACCCTGCGTTTTGGCTGGAAGGGGGTTGTGTTGGACCTGGGCCTCTTGGCAGGGTCACCCCTAAACTTTTTGCCTTCCTCCAATACTCTCTCTGACCTGTTTTTGTTGGTTTAATGACTCTGGGCACTTTGCCACTGCTGACCAGTGCTAAAGTGCATATGCTCTCCCTGTTGTAAAGTGTACATGTGATTGATGTCCATGATTGGTTCATTGGATTTACTGTTAGTCCCCAGTAAAGTGCACCAGGGGTGCCAGGGCTTGTAAATGCCAATACTGCTAGTGGGCCTGCAGCGCTGGTTGCGCCACCCACAGAAGCAGCCTTTAAAATGTGTCTAGGGTCTGCCATTGCAGAACCTGCGTGCAGTCTGGTACTGTCATGCTGGCTGGGCAAGTGCACACACTTGCCGGCCCCTAAACCTTCCCTTAACTTCATATTAGTCACCCCTATGGTAGGCCTGAGGGCAGGGTGCATTGTAAGTATAAGGTAGAACATGCCCTGATGTGTGTGGCATGTTCTAATAGTGAATTACTACCAAATTCGTTTTTCACTATTGTAAGGCTACCTGTTCCCTTCTAGGCCAGATGGGCTGCTGGAATTATTACACTCTATAATCCCAGCAGGCTCAGGGAACATGGTAGAAATTCATGTTTAGTATGCCTGAACCCAGAATAATAAAATACTTCTTTTAGTAAAGTTTATTTTAATATCCTGTGTTTGCAAATGCTACTTTTAGAAAGTTAGCATTTGCTTGCCTAACCATTTCAGCCCGCCTCTGCTTGGATGTGGATCTGACTGTCTGGTGTGTGTGAGTGACAGGGCTGGGAGTTGACAGGTAGTGAATAACCAGATGACACCTTAGTGGGTGGTGGGAGTTTCCCCTGAATGATGCATCAGGCTGTGCCCCTGCCACCACAATGCTGGCTCCGCCCTCCTGGGGAGCGACTGATGACTCAGCCTGCACCTGGCCCAGGAAGGACCGAAGCTTGTAAACAAAGTGCTCAGGCCACTCCTGCCCTCTCAATGCCGGCTCCGCCCCCCTGGGGAGCGGCTGATGTGCCTGCCCTCACACTGAATGCAGAAGTCATAAGTACCCACAACAAGTACTCAGAGACTGGAGCAGTTATGCAGAGGCCCCCCTGGCTTGCTAGAACAAAAGAAACTGGGTATAAAAGTAGGAGCCCTGCTCCTTGTAAATTAGATCCTGTTTGTGCTACAAGAGAAACTCTGCCCGAAGAGAAGGACCTGGAAGGACTACAAGGAGGAGTGCTGACTCTGGCCTGTGTCTGGTGCCTTGCTGCCAAAGGAGAGGAGAAGAAAAGACTACAAGAGACTTTTGCTTTATTTTGAACTTTGTGCCAAACTCTGCTAAAAGATCTCCAAGGGCTTGCTGCTGAACTTGCCCCCTGACCAGCGCTCCAGGAACAGTGAGCGCTAACCCCTGACCAAGGCATCTGCTGTGTGGGCTGCTTATCGCTGCAGCGCTGTCTGAGGAAGACGAGAGCATCAAGCCCCCTGCACACCGTGACCGTGGGTGAGCAGATCGCCATAACAACGTGAAGCCCAGCCCGCCGCTGGCCTGAACACCGTGACGGCATCTGCACCTGGCCCCACGAGAGCAAAGTAACGGAGGACCCGTCCGGTCCCAGCACCGGAGTCTACTGGGCACAAGCGCCGTAGATTCCCCCGCAAAGACGGACTGCCGCCCTTGTCCTCTCCCTCGCTATCAGCGCCTGGCCTGCTGCCCCGCTGAAGGGACATCACCGCGACCGGCACTTTGGCTGGGTACGTCCCGCACTTGGGGACCGTACTGCCACTGCGCCACACCCAGCCGCCGCCGTCAGGAAGACAGAGAAGACGGAGTAAAAGGACCTGAGCCCCCATCGAGCACCGCCGCCCTGGGTGACCCGTGACCTGCTGCCTCGAGCCGCAGCTCGCATCGCCCGTCAAGGAAGCAACGCGACGTGGGACAGCTCCCCCTTCAGCCGCCCTCTCCGAGGATCACCACAAGAAGTGAAAGGTACTGTCTTTGCCCCTCCGCGGCGCGAGCGTCCTGCAATCTGAGCTCGCACCGCGCGGTCTGATCTCAGGCACCCCGGGAGCCTCGCAGCTGCTGTTTGCTTGGCAGCGCGAGCCGCCCCAGAGTCAGAGGTGCGCTCTGCTCTTGGCCCCCGAGGCCCCGCCTGACGCTTTCCGAGGCCCGCGGCCCCCTCTCCCCGAGTCGAGCCCCGAAGGGTGACTCATTTCGAAAGCGGAGACAGCGGGAAGCGCCTTGAAGCGCTATAAGACACTGGAACCTTTCTAAAGCTGGGCAGAAGGCCCAAAAGACCGCATTTATTCAAGAACTGTGCCTTTTTCATAAAGAGTAACTGGAACCTGCATTTGAAGTAACCAAGACTGTATTTACAAGCCTGCTTGAGATTTATATAAAGAACATATATTTTTACAAATACAGTTTGGTGTCATTGTGTGGTGGGTTGGTGGTGTTGGTGTAATATTGCAAATGTTTAACCCTACATGCCCCAGAGATTAGCCTAAGACTGCTTAAGCCACACTACCTAGAGGGTAAGCAGAGGTTGTCTTGAAGGTAACCCTCAGCCCTGACGAGGAAGAGAGAGGCCCTGCTTGTCGCCAGTGTTGCACTGCGCCAACCAGAGACTCCCCCTTCCTACAGAAACTTTAAAAGCATGAGTTGAATCTCGACTTTTCTTTGAACCATGGCGTCGCCAATACTTCCTGGATCTGCTCCTGTACGGATGAAACGATATATTCTGTCTAGATATTCTTTCATATTTGGTAGGGTGTCCAAGTACTCGGTCACCCGTCTTACACGCAATGAATATATAACCATATTATCATCGCCTGGGACTGGATCATAACGGCATTCGGTAAGGGCTCGCTTGATATCTGCAATGGACTGGATTTTGGGCGAACGCTGTAACGCTCGTGCATGTAACTCGATTAATGTCAGACGTTTGTGTTGCGGCGGGGTTCCAGGAGGACTTCCCCCCGAGGCCCCTTGACTAGAATCGTCGACGGGTATCGTACGTGCTGGGAGAGTAACTGATGTAGCGGGTACATGTACTGTAGGCTGGACCGGGGGTACCGTAACAGGTACTGTAACGGGTGCCCCGGTGGCTGGAGAAACAGGAATTACATTATTTGCTGGAGCTGGCGGAACAGGATTTGCATATTCTGGGACTGTGTCGTCCAAATAGGACGAGAGAAAAATATCAGCTGCGGTCGGTTTGTGACGTAGCTTAATCGGAACTAATGATGGCGGAAAATTACTGGATGCTTCTGGGGTTGCTTTCGGCAAGCCCTCGGCAAGAAGAGGATACATACCCTCAATGAGGGCATTTCTCTGTCTGTCTGACTGTTCTGCTTTAACTCGTTCACTTACTTTGATTAATTCCCTTTCTTGGGCTCTTTCTGAGGATTCCCTACTTAATTCTGTTTTTCTGATTTCTTTTTCTGTTCTTTTATGAGATTCTTTGCGCCATAACTCGATGGCATCTTTCTGGGACTGTCTGGATTTCTTTTTCCATAATGCTTCTTCTACTCGCATGATGCACTCGGCATCCCATGTGCCTGATACAGGCCATCTATATTTCTCTTCTAATTCCTTGGTGTAATCCACCCACAAGTCTAGATATAATATGGCACTTAAGCCATGCTTGTGATACATAAAATGACCTGGACTGTCCCTAGGCGGGACAGGAACTGCTTCCTCGAGCAGACCTTTTCTGGTTTTTAACTGACGTAATTTCGAGAATAGAGGCATGACTTAGACTGGAATCTAGACACAAATACAATACACGATAAACACAATAATAACTGAAAAACAAATCACTCATACCACGACATTGAAAATACATGAAATAACATTTAAGATAACAGTTCGAACAGAATATTACCTGGAATACTGAGAACAGAACCACATGAATTTCTCGAGAACAGAACTTACTGGAATGACTAGATGCACTGGTAAAACAGTACGAAACATACCGGTCCCATGAAGAGACACGTCAGGACCCGCATCCACCTAGGTGGACACTTCGTGTTGGATCTGTGTACCCAAACCCACGGACCAGAGACAAATTAATTGACCCTGTCTAGATACTACCCCAGCAACGGTACTCACCGGGCAGCAAGAACGGAAGGCCTCGGACTGGACTGGACTGCTACGACGACGGACTACGAACTTCGGACTTCAGTTACAGGTGGGCCTCCGGATACCTCTGACCTTGGACTCTCGGCTTGGGCTCTGGTCGGGACTCGCCGCGTTCCTCCACCGCCTCGTCTGGACGCTGGACCGCAACCTCCGTCTCCTCCGTGGGCCTGAGGGATACTTGAAGCAGAAATATCTGCACGTGCACGGTATGGTTCCGTCACGGCTGCAGAGGATCAGGGGGCCTGCGTGACTTCTCCGGCGCGTGGGGAAAGGGCAAGTCCCTGTTCGGGCGCCATTATGTGGTAAATAAATAATTAATTACAGGTTCTATTTTTCAGGATACTCATATAAACAGATAGCTCAATAAATAAGAGTCAGGATTCGAGGTATCTTGAGTCACAGGCTTTAATCAGGCATAAAGGACAGGAACAGGACAGCCTGCATGGGAATAGGATGGCAGCTGCCGGGGGCAGGATCTGGGAATAATGCGCTAGCTTTTAGTAACAAAACATTAGTATATATACTTAAACAAATACATTACATTCAATACAGTAGGCGTAGCAGTAGGCGTGGCTCGTAGCAGTCGCGAAAGATAAGGGCAAAATGATGTAACAAGAAGGCGTGTACAGGGCGTATACATAGACATGTGATGTAAACGTAACAGAATATGTCATAAATGGGGCGGGAACATGGAGGGGGCTACCTGAGCAGCTGGGACCTCTAACCTAGTGGTGCGCGCAAACGGGCAATGACGTGTTACCAGGGAGAACTGGGGGCTATGACTTCTGCGCTAGAAGAGGAGACTAAAGTCTGGAGTGTCAGAGCGACATGTACCCAGGGCCTATCTGGTATCTGGTGTTTAGAGTACATATTGATAGAATCCAAAAGTTATCAGGGCAAAGGCTAATAGACACTAAGACTGGTGCGTGCATAATTCTACATGTGTTGCGTGTGCTAGGAATATTCTATGAATATTAATACAGTATTTCTCTTACATGGAGACATAAAGGCTAGACCATGACGGAAACTATTGATGCGATTCAGTAGCTCAGGAATGCAGAGAAGGAGGGCTGGACTGATAACTGGAAGCATAACATACTCTTGGCAGACTGAGAGGCAGAGCCAGGCCGGGCCGGGCACTGCGAGGCATGAAGTAAGCGAAGGGTCAGGGATACAGGTGGGGGCTGTATCGCTCCTCGGAGAGGGTTCAGGAGACAGGAGCTGAATCTGAGTCCGGGCCCTTTTGAGGCCTAGAAACGGGGACAATTCAATGAATTAACGTGCACACTGTAAAATGTGGCAACGTAGGTTTACATAGGCCTAATATTCGTTGTTTTCACGAAGACTGGAAACTGGCATACTAGAGATGGACACAACTGTAATTGCGTCTTTAATCGATCATAGGGGAATACATGCATATCGATCATGCACATAAATCATAAGATGGGGAACACGTAGGCACATACAACATGGCAAAATTTACTTTTCCACAGATACACGAAACTGCAACATGGTGGATGGAATCCAGCACTATAAAAATAAGTTATTGGTATTTGTCCTTATTATTGGCATACTCTTCCTTCGTGCTCCTAAACAGATCTCATCCACCATCTCTCTCGAGACATAAAAAGGGAAATTTACAACAACACCTCCAGAAGTAAACACGTCCAGTCCAGCCGGGGGAGGAGGGGACTCCCGACCGAAGTTTGTTCGGAGCATGAACCGCGACCCCCGCGCCGCCGGCCAGGTGAGCTGCCCCGGGCACCCATGGGCGTTCCGCAGGGACCCCTGACTTCAGTTCGCAAAAGGCACAAGGGGGGGGGGCTGGGGAGCCGACGGGTTGACCTTTTTAGCTCCCAGGTCGTCCTTGCTGCGGCCCACTGGGGCCTTTACCTCAGTCCCTCCTCGCCCTGGTCGTAGCCGATGAACCCAGCGTCAGTCCGCTGTCACCCGGGACCCGCTCCGGGGAAGGATCCGAGCAGCAGCCGGGCCGTGGGGGGTGGCTGGGACTAGGGCGCTGCGCTGCACGTGTGTCTTCTCTGCAGTCCATAGATGCTAGCAGTAGCTTCAGTCCGCGGGGTGCCCTGGCTGTACTCCGCAGGGTGTTCCTGATGTCCTGACTACTCCACAATGTCCCGACATCACCCCTCAGGGTGTTACGACTGCTCACCGCAGGATGTCCCGACTTGCAATCTGTAATGTGACTGACTGCATAGCACTGAGTGGCTGCCTTGGGAATCATGTCTACTTTCTGTCTTTTGGGGGGTCCTGACTGCACTTTTCATGGGGTGCTGATTGCTGTCTGCTGGGGGCTTGCATTAACTGTACTCTACGGGGGAGGGGTCGACTGCACTAGACGAGGCGTCCTGACTACACTATGGGAATCTCGACTGCGCCCCAAGGGGGCTGACTGAACTCCGGGAGGGGGGCTACTAGCACTGCACCGCACACAGAGAGGCTTGCCACACTTCCGGGACTGACTGCAGCTCTCAGGGGGCCCTGACCTCAGTCCATGTGAGGGGGGCGGCGGTTGCCACAATCTACAGTGGTGTAGCCGCAGTCCAGAGTAGGCAGCCCTGCACTGGTGAAGCCAGTGTGTGTCCAGGAGAGTAGGATGGAGGCAGGGGCGTAGCTTAGTCAAAGGTGTAGGGGGTTGCGAGTCTGAGAGTTCTCAATTAGCAACATCCTGGACCCAACTGAAAAGAGTAGCTACCGGCTGAGGTCACTGAACAGCAATAATGGACAAGCTCAGGGGCATTACTCAGTAGCTTTAAGATATTTAGTAAAGCAAGGACATTCTTGGTAGCAATAATATAATCTTAAACCACAACTCAATTAGCATAGAACTCAAAATGTCTATGTATTTGCAAACTGCAGTAAAATATAAATCATTTGTTTTAGTATGTGCTTAAAAGGCGCAATAGAACACTTATAATAGAACACCTATAGTTGGAAACAAACGGCTTTTACCAGAAAAAGTATTTTATTGATTCTTTTCCACGTGTCTGCAACTATCAAAACCTTTGTACTCTGTTTATAAGCATTCAACTAGTCTGTTATCATTCTATATTAGTTTGTGTCCATTGGAACTATTCAGTGGATCAGTTTCTCTTTACCATGATAAACCTTTAGGCCAGATAAACCCCAATTTACAAAAGAGCAGAGGAACAAAATCATAAAAGGTGGACTTTTACGAAAAAGAAAGCAAAATAAAGTTGGACTTTAAACTGAAACGTGTTTATCCTTTAAAATGATCCACTCTGAAGCAAATGATTTAAGCACTCATCTATCATTGCGGATGTAAGGTAATTCTTTACCAGTTTGCACACTTGTTAATTGCAAAAGTATATAGAACGCACTTTAGCTCTGCCTCAGAGTAGTAATTCTCGCTTGGTTATTTTTCTGTGAACCACGTGTTAGCCTTCATTGACAGAGGCGTTGCTTGATTAGTAAGATTAGGGGGAGTGGGTGAGCTTCAGATTTCCCCATAATCACGCTGGCATATAATGTTAAAATATATTACATGATGACAGGACTCAAAGAGGGGCATTAGGGGCAGTGGAAGGAGGGATGGATGCGGGTCTGTAGGGGGGCTAAGTAAGGTGAAATAATATTTTGTAAAATAACCAAATCATTTTAGGGCTTTCAAAACTGAGATGAGAATTTGTGTTTTTGTCTGTGTATGCATGCAAAAATCCCAAGTAAAATCTGATAGACACCTTACCATAGCCGACTGAAAGCACCTGTACCCAACTGCTAGGGCGTGCTAGGGAGTGCTAGGGAGTGCAGAGTGACTGCAGAGTGCTAGGGAGTGCAGAGTGACTGCAGAGTGCTAGGGAGTGCAGAGTGACTAGGGAGTGCTAGAGAGTGCAGAGTGACTAAGGAGTGCCAGGGAGTGCAGAGTGACTAGGGAGTGCAGAGTGACTAGGGACTGCTAGGGAGTGCAGAGTGCAAGGGAGTGCAGAGTGCAAGGGAGTGCAGAGTGCGAGGGAGTGCAGAGTGCAGAGTGCGAGGGAGGGCAGAGTGCGAGGGAGTGCAGAGTGCGAGGGAGTGCAGAGTGCGAGGGAGTGCAGAGTGCAAGGGAGTGCAGAGTGCGAGGGAGTGCAGAGTGCAAGGGAGTGCAGAGTGCAAGGGAGTGCAGAGTGCAAGGGAGTGCAAGGGAGTACGAGGGAGTGCAGAGTGACTAGGGAGTGCAGAGTGACTAGGGAGGGCTAGGGAGTGCTAGGGAGTGCAGAGTGACTAGGGAAGGCTAGGGAGTGCAGAGTGACTAGGGAGGGCTAGATAGTGCTAGGGAGTGCAGAGTGACTAGGGAGGGCTAGGGAGTGCTAGGGAGTGCAGAGTGACTAGGGAGGGCTAGGGAGTGCTAGGGACTGCAGAGTGACTAGTGAGGGCTAGGGAGTGCTAGGGACTGCAGAGTGACTAGGGAGGGCTAGGGAGTGCTAGGGACTGCAGAGTGACTAGGGAGTGCTATGGAGTGCTAGGGACTGCAGAGTGACTGCAGAGATTAAGCTAATGGCAATGTAAATGACAATGCCATGTATTTATCTGTTTTCAAAACCAACACATAAATACGAATTTTGTCATTTACAATGCCAATAGCTCTAACTTTTCCAAAGGCGAAACCATTGCATTGTAAATGCTTGTTCCTTGATCTTGCTAGCGCCTATATGCTTCCCCCCCCACAGTTCTGTCCCCCCTGTTACTTGGTAACACAGCTATGCGGACTGTACAGACCCCGATCCTACACCCTCGAGATGGGAATTCTCATGCCTTATGTTATTCTCTGTCTCCCTTACGGAGCACTCTCATTGTATCCCAACCTGATGACATATTTGATTGATCTGTACTGTTCAATGGAGGAAGTACCTACTTACATCTGTTAATGTACAGAAATGTTGCGAGCATGGCTGACCGTGGCTGAATGTTGATGCCACGCCAGCAGTTGATCCACTCTGTACCCATGATCTATGATGCAACAATAAAAACAATTTACAAAAAAAAAATTGTAAATGCTTGTTACCATTTGCTCCCGGAGCCGCCTGCCTCCGAGAGCTTCACTTCAAAGGGATCCGCTCCCCCGCCCACTGCTTCACACTTTTCACGGCCGCTAGGCCGTGTCTCGCATTTCTCCTCCCCCCCTCCCCACAGCAATGTCAAGAGCTTGTTTAAATGTCTCGGCGCACACTATGAGCTGATGCTGGCTATAATCTATCACAGTAATGTGTGAGCCGTCCTCCCGTAAGAAACCACTTTCCACAGCCTGGTCTGTAAACGCACCACCCTCCAAATGCTTGTTATATAAACCATCAAAACAGCATCCTTCAGAAACCTCTGGAAATGGTAGCCATCAAGCGTGCAATGAATGGGCATATTCTGCGTATCCAGGTTAATGGTGCGTCCACGCACCCAATTAAACTGCGTGTTCATTATAATGATTACAAACCTAATGCCTGTGTGTGGGAACCACACAGCAATCGCAACAGAAAGAGCGCGCTGCTCGTGAGTCACGTGCTGTGTATGTTTGCGCTCTGCGTGTGCATTGACTGCTTATCTCTCCAGCACATGTCACGGGCAGTGTTCCATATGTGAATAGAGCCGGTTCATTGACTGAAACAATCCTCCTTTATTGGGATGGTTTAGCAGCTCTTATCACCATAATCCTCCCAGCTGTTCCTTCCTACAGCGCACTCGCGTCCCCACAGCAAACATTCCGGAAATAAATCAATGCTCCATTGAGGGGCGCTCTCAAACTAGAGGACGCATAAACGGGACGCTGATAAGCAGCGCACATGGCAATTCACCAGTGGGCCAGCAGCATCACATGCCTATTGACGACAGTGATGACATCACAGAGTTGGTCCTTTCTCCCACCCTTAGCCTCTCCCAACCTTCTCTCCCGAGAGAGTAGGGCAGCCGAAGAGGGTCTACACAGAAAGCAATCAGGGATAGTACAGTTCTTCTGACTTCCTGTCCCTTTTGCGACCTCCTTAATTTGGGCCGGGACAGCTGAGGGACCACAGTGCTATTTAGGGTTGGTGTCAGCCACCGGTAATTTACGTTCATTTTGATAAGGGTGGGTTAATTAGTAGAAGCCCTTCAACTTGGTTTCAGAGGTCGTTATTAAATTAGTGGACCGGCAGTCACATGACGTAATTACCAGCAGCTATTTAGCCTCATGGGGCTTCCCCAGACAGGGTGCATTTAACAGTGGATGGGGCAGATCGCTTTCTTATTTGCGGTGCTCTCTTCTCGGCGAGGTGTCAACAGCTTCTACTGTAAACACAAAGCTCGCTGGGGCCTGCAAACGACTCAGGGCGGCGCTCGTTAGAGAAGTTTCAGTTGAGGCCCTTCTGAAAATCTGTTCGGCGCAGGTCTCGCCTATTACATATTACAAATATGTTCTCTCAGTGTTTCAAGCTTTATTACAAATCTCACAAAAAGATGTTAATATTTCACTTCTGTTCTTGGATTTTCGTCACAATAAAATACACTAAACATAATCTTCACAAAAGTTATTTACAAAAGTTTAAGATATTGCCATTATAAATTACAATAACTTTTTTTAAAGTATTAATTATTAAAAAACATTAAAAAAACATTGTTATTTGTATTATCAATACATCTAAGCCACGTAAATACAACACATATTGCATTACAAATGCTATAGGTGTCACATTTGCGAAAGTCAAAACTATTGGCATTGTAAATGACAAAAGTATTAATTTCGCTATTTTCAAAACCAACACATAAATAACAAATTTGTCATTTACAATACCAATAGCTCAAACTTTCCTAATGCGAGACCTATTGCATTGCAAATGCTTGTTTTTTAAAGTGTAGGTTACTCAGCAACTGAGAAGACGACCATTTTAGCTTTGCTTGTGATTTTGATACAAAATTCTTTGTAATAGCAGATACCACGTTTCTGCTTCCTGCAAAGCGTCACTTAGTGTGTCACGCAAGAGGAAGCGAGACATCATGGTTAGGCACAACAGACACGTCACAGACATGTAGGCTGAAAAAAGACTGTCAGCTGCGCCTGCTGGAAGTGCTTCTGAGGTGTGACTGACTGAACCCCAACCTTATTCTTTGAGAAGGACCAAAGTGCTAAACTCACTTAAGCCCCTGGTGGAGGCGGATGAAGTGCACCCCGCAGCTGCTGAGTCAAGACAGGTCTGGGCCACACTTTGGGGGTCACTGATGTCTTGAACAGGGCAGGAGCAGCAGCGTGTGTGGCACCCCCGATTGTGGTGAATGGCTGCTTGTCAAGGGATCTTAAAAGGAAAAGTGATGCATCTGCTGGGAATGTAGCAGCATTTGCCGAGCTCTCTAAACCAAATAACACAAGAGAACACTTACACGTCAGTAGCAGCAGAGATAGCTCTCAAGCTGGAGAGACTGCGCCGAAATTCGTCGACAGCACCGGGTCTCCAGGGTCCGCCGCTGCCTTCTCTGTGGTTGTTGATGTCCGGGGGAGGCCGACGCTCTGACACAGCTCCTTTCCGCCTCCTTCTTTTTAAAGCATCCCCCTCCCCCCCCCCTCCACAGGACCCCTTACTGCGCACCGTCTAATGATGGAGCCCTGGCGCTTTCTGCCAGAGCCGGAGGCCCTGGTGTGTTGACACACTCGGCCCCTGGCCCCGTGCGTGGTATACTGTCAAACCAGTGCACGAGCCGCGAACTGGCTTGAGTTAAATGACTGATATTACGTACCGTTTGTTCTTGTGTTTTGAGTGTCTGCCTTTTATTGCAGTATTATACCCCTACTTGTACTTTGTACGCTTTTGTATAATGCACACATGTCACTTTTTCCTCTTTTAACGTACCGTTTACTACCTCTTGTATTTTGTTCGCTCTTGATACATGCACAATTGTCACTATTGCCTCATGTAACGTAACGTTTGCTTTTGTAACATGCTCACCTGTAATTTTCTCCTCTTGTATCATTACTGTTCCTATTGTGAAGCGCTCTGACACCTTCGGGTAAAGTCCGCGCTTTATAAAAACGCATAAAATAAATAAAAAATAAAGAAACAACTGACGGGCTCCTTCTCTGCCGTCCCTGTTGTATTGCTTTACTGTATCTCTTTAAATGCTCGTGGAGTTAGAACTACACAATGTTAGGACATCTATTATTCTAGGTGAGTTAGTCAGTTAGTGAGTTGCCTGAAGACTGGATGCATCTTTTCACTGGTGCTCACCTGTTGTTATTATATCTTGATTCTTGACCAATAAAGGTATTTTTAATATAATTAACTGTGTGACTGCTCCACTACAAATTGGCGATGAGGGAATTAAAGATATGGATAAATATTTTGCGCCGAAGGTATGCATTGGTGTTATAAGGGATACATTCTTTCAAAGGAAACAGACAAAGGAAGAGATTGTTGATGAGTGGATTGATGATTTTAAAAAAACTGGCTATTGACTGCAAGATCGTCTGTGGGTAAACGGAGACGCACCATTAGATGATGTTGTAGCCATAATGAGAAAATCAGAGATATCTGATAGGTGTGCTACGGTTGTTAAAGAGACTGATAAGGATGTAACTAAAACATCTGGAACTATATGCAAAATTCAGGGTCCTGTGAGGAGTTATCGTCAACAGCAGCAAGGAAGATGGATCAGTCAACCGACAAAATTTCAGAATAGGAATGTGGAAGAAAGAAGATGTGATAGGTGTGACAGCTAGGAACATTTGGCTTTCAGTAAAACGTGTCCCGCACTGAAGAAGAAATGTGGCATATGTGGACTCATGGATCATTTTAGTAAAATGTGCCGTAGGCGTAGCAATGTAAAGTACATTTGCGATGAGGAAATTGATGATGTGGAAGAGGATATAGTGGATGATGAGTGTGTGAAGAATGTCAGAGGGAATTATGTCATAAATATCTCAGAGAATTCCTTGGAAGGCAAGCTCATATGCAAAATATCTTTGGGGGGGGGGGTAATTGTGAACGTTTATGCGGATTCTGGATCCCCTTACACCATCGTGAATGAGGAGGTCTGGAAACAAAAATTTGTAGGTAAGATTGGGGAACATTTGAATACATCGGATATCAGACCTGTTAGCTAAACGGGAGAAAAAATTGACAGGCCGGGTTTCAGGTGGCTTACCTTTTTATTCAAAGGAAGGTCCACTGGAGGGAAGTTGTATGCAGCAAAGGTGGGGCCATCTGTTTTGGGATGGTTTGATCAGAAGCATTTGAACATTATATTGGACCCCAATAGCAAAGAAAAAGTCCTGATTATGGATGAAAGTAGTAAACTGGGGGATGTGCTATGTGAAAGTTTTACGAAAGTCTTTAGTAAAGAGTTGGGTGCACTAAGAGGGTTTGAGCACACAATTATTCTAAAAGCAAATGCTCAACCCAAAGTACACAAGGAAAGACCGATTCCTATGCTGATCAGAGAGGAGGTTAAAAAAGAGATTCAAGGGTTGTTATTTAAAGGAGTAATTGAAGAAATTGAAACATCTGAATGGATTTCTCCAGTTATGGTTGCCCGGAAACCCAACGGAAAAATTTGTTTGTGCATTGATTTGCGGTGGAGTTAGATCCCGAGTCTAGGAAACTTATGGCGTTTATAACACCGTTTGGCTGTTACCAGTTCAAGGCGTAAGCCTTTTGGGCTGGCATCAGCCGCAGCTGTCTTCCAGTGTCTGATGCATAAACTTTTTGGGGACATGGATATGGTTTCCTTCTTTCAAGATGACATTCTGGTTGCAGCGGCTGACAAATTGAATCATGATTTGATTTTGCAGGTGTTAGGAACTTTACAATCAGCGGGTTTGACAGTAGAACTATCTAAATGTAAATTTGGTCAAAGGAGCGTGTCATATTTGGGCCACATTATTAGTGAAGAAGGTGTCAGACCTAAACCTGCATTGGTAGAAAATATTGTAAAATCCCCTGCACCGACCACAAAGGAAGAAGTGAGAGCGTTTCTTGGCATGGCTGAGTATTGCGCAAAATTTATAAGGAATTTTGCTTCAAACGGTTTTCAAACATTTGTGCCCTTCTCAAGAAAAACACAAAGTTTGAATGGACTAATGTGTGTGAAGAGGAATTTACAATGATCAAAGTTGATTTACAAAATGTGAGTGCACTTGCCAGCTTGACCCTAATGTAGAGTGCTTGTTAACAACGGATGCAAGTGATAAAGGCCTGGGAGCCGTGTTGTCACAAAGAGGGTTAGATGGGAAGGAAAGAATAATTCTGTTTGCCTCTAGAGCTCTCTCTCCTGCTGGGGGTAGGTATCCGATTATAGAAAGGGAGGCTTTGGCTTGCGCATGGGCCTTGGAACACTTTCGGGCCTTTGTGTGGGCCAAACCAGTTATTATTCCCACCGCTCATAGGCCGTTAGTGTGAAGGTAAATCTGGTGCGTCTGCAAGACTGGCAAAATTGTCAACGCGAATGAAAGAATACATCTATAAAATGGTCTACTTACCTGGAAGAGAAAATCGTATTGCTGATTGTTTATCCAGGTTACCATCTCCACTTGATGAGTGTGTTGATGATCCTTGGAATTATTTCTGTGTGGCGTTAGTACATGATTCTGATGCACATGCCATTAATAAAACTGAATGGATGGGTGAGCAAGAAAAAGTTACGTGTTGAGGGAAGTGATAGAATACATCTGCAAAGGTTGGCCTAGGAAGAGTGATATCAAAGGAGGTTTAAATGACTTTTGGCAAGTTTGCATGGAATTATCTAGTGATAATGGTGTACTTTTCAGAGGTGAAAGAATTGTTGCACCGGTGTCATTGAGGAATAAAGTACTACAATTATGTCATGAAGGTCATTTTGGGATTATGAGGACTAAATCTATTGTAAAGGAAATGTTTTGGTGGTCAGGTATTGATGGTGTTGGTGAGGATTGTGTTAGAAGATGTGTAGTCTGTAATTCCGCTGACAAGACACTTAGAACTTTGAAGCCTGCAATGAGTGATGGCTTAATTCCTGATCTTCCATGGGATACTGTTGCAGTTGACATTATTGGACCTACAGGAGAGTTAAAGGAGTTTGGATTGGTAGCTATTGATCTTTTTACGAAATGACCAATTGTCAAGTTTGTTGACAGGATTGATACACAAACTGTTCTCAAATTTTTAGATACAATCTTTATTATGGAAGGCTTGCCAGTGTGCATTCTAATGGATAATGGTGTTCAATTTATGTCTAAAATGGCAAAGGATTATTTTGATAGATGTGGTGTTAAAGATAAAACCATGTCATTATATAATCCCAGTGGCAATGGCACAGTGGAGAGATTTAACAGGGTGATTAAAGGCATCATACAGGCGTCAGTGAACAAACAAGCATTTACAATGCAATGGTCTCGGCATTATTAAAGGTAGAGCTATTGGCATTGCTCATGACTTTACTTTTTTTTAATCATAAATAAATGGCATTGTCATTTACAATGCCAATAGCTTAATCGCTCGCAAATGCATGACCTATTGCATTTACACCCACACAGAGCCACACACACAAAGCCACCCACACACACATAGAGCCACCCACACAGAGCCACCCACACAGAGCCACCCACACAGAGTCATTCACATAGAGCCACCTACACAGAGCCACCCTCACACAGACAGAGCCACCCACACCCAGAACTTGAAGAGGAACAGAAATGCAATTTACAAAGAGAATAGGTCTGGCTTGCAAATCCAATACCGACTCAAATACTTAAGACCTAAAACAGATCCCAAAGGTAAATAGAAGAGCCAGGGTACTTTGAGAGAGGGGGTTTCAGTTAGGGTTAAGAAAAGGGGGAGGGTGAAGAGTGTACTGCACCTGTCGGGAAGACAGAGTGCCAACTGCAGGTCTGAGGGGCGATGCTCATCACTGTGACAATTCTTTATATAGCGCCACCGCACACTCAACCGTCTCTCGGCGCTTTAAATAGTGGGAGTGGTTTCATGTATCCCGGGAAGGCGACCCTAGCCCTGTGCCCACAAACCAAACCTTTAACTGGAGACACAAACTGACAAGACTAGAGACAGACAGACACACGAGAGATCAGACTGACACACACACACACAGGAGCTGCACCAGAAAGGCAGACAGACACACGAGAGATGCTGACACACAGCGAGCGACTGACAAGCAAAAACACAAGCTGGCCAAAGATGCAAACATGCACAGTACGACAGAATGATAAAAATGAGTATGCTGCATTCGACTAAACTATTCTTTGAGCTAATTCATAGGCTAGTGCATCTCACCCAATACCCAATGAATAGTGACGAATCAAGCCATGCATCTAAACAGCATACACAAATGTGCAACCCTGCACCGTGGATGTTAGGGACAAACGAAATAGTAACATTGCAAATGCTACAAATATAATGCTGAAAAAATACGAAAGTAAGAAACAAATCGAGTAACTGTAATGCTCATAAGAACGACACTCACTGTACAGCGTTGATCAGAGTAAGAATTTGGAATGGAAAATAACTGTAGAACGAAGGTACATTTGCTTAACCACCGGTGCTTATGACATTCTAATTCAGCCCCAGTGTCTGCAAAACATTGATATCAAACTAGGTAAGAAAAGGGTAGCATATACAGAAAAAAATACATAGACAATTGTGGAAGCCTAACCTCGACTTTCAATAAAGAAAATGGAATAGTACATGATTTTATGGCAAGATAGGACTTCATTTCTTTCGTCACATGAGGGAAAACCTCGCACATCCCAAAAATAAAAAAAAAGGTTTGGGTGTAGGAGCTATCTCGTCTCGCATGTAAGCCTGGAAGGTTAGAATATTAAACCATCCAGTGGAGACAAGCACTGGCAAGTATGAATAGTGACGCATGAAACAGCAATTTAAGCATCTGGACAGACCGTGGCCCCTGGGTCTCGCCGCTGCCATCATTAACACAGTCTGGCGTTTTACAAGGAGCGTGGCAAAATAAGATCCGCCATCCTGGGACTCTTTTATTGGCCCAATGTAAGCAGCACCGAGCTAAGGCTACTGCCTCCGTATCTAGAATGATGTCAGATTACATCAGCTCTGGAGATCACACAGGCGGCCTGCTTCTCGCCTATAAATATTTACCACTGTACAGCCTGCTTAAAGACTTCTGTGGGATGCCAGAGAATGGCACAGGGTTAAGACCCACCAAAAGGCTGCTTAATTTGAGCTGGCGATTGTGAGAAGACGACAGAGGGGTAACCAGGAGGTTTGGATGGGGGAAATAGAGGTGGTTGTCAGGCCATGGGTAGAACATTGTGATGAAAATTTAAGGGCCAGTTAGAAAAAATAATTTTGGTTTGGAGGTCTGGTGGGTGGTTTTCTATAACATAGGGGGGAAGAGTTAAGGGAGGCCAATGCTTGTGGGGGGTCATAAAGGTTCTAGGCAAACTGGGGTGGGCACCATTGGAGGTAGAGAGTCAGGGTGGAAAGTCAAGCTTAGTCTTTAACTAAGTGGGGGTGAAGAGTAGTGGACATTTTTTTGCAAACCCAGATCCTACCACTGTAGTGGCACTGACCAGCCTTGTTCAAATGTAGGGGCAGGAGGAGGACAAGAGGCGGACAGTGGTTATGCATCAAAGGCCTGGAGTTAGAAACCAAGGGAAGTCATTGATTTGGGTGCATGCTAGGAACCTATGGGCTGGTTTCTGGTGTCAAGCTGGGGAAAGTGTACGTGGCACGTAGTATTTATATGGACCTGGAGCTCTTTGCGTCGTGGGTGAGAATCAGAACAGGCTCCGGGTGTCACCTCCTCTCCTGGTGAACTGGTTTTGGATGGGGGTGTTGAGGGCACTAGTCAACAGCGAGTACTAGTTTTGTCTAAGCAGAACACCAGTTGACAGGGGAGGCAACAACCCACATCCCTCCAGCACCCTCCCCTTCGTACTCACCGCTCTGCTCCCCCAGGAAGACCAGCTTGAACTTGCGCAGCGGATTCCCGAAGTCTCCTCCGGCGGACATGGCGCTGCGGCAGGTGGGGAGAGAAGGGGCGGGGTGAAAATAGACGGAAAATACACGGGGAAGGGAGCAGCCCCCCAGCGAGCCTTGCCCGTGAGTCCTGCGCGGCCTGGAGCTGTGTTCTCGGGTCCTGGGTGCTTGGCAGGGGGCGCTGCTCGGGCTCCTCTCTGCCGCTGCTGATGCTCGGGCGCCGTGTCTCTCACTGCAGCCTCAGCTGGGGCTCCAACGCCTGCTCCGACCTAAACCAATCACAGAGCGAAGACAGTGATGAGGCGAGGCGCCGCCCGACTATTTCCATGGCCATCCGGATACACCAAAAGGCGCATTCCGAGAGACGGTGACCGCCATCTCCAGGTCAGGAAAGCGTAACTCCGACATAATAGACTTAGCCAGATACAAGTAATGCATGCCTGCAAAGAGAAGAAGCGCACCACTGCGGACGTCATTAATAGGTCAAGTAAACATAGGAAAATTTTGAAGTAATTTTGGAAAGGAAAGGATCGGGAGGACTTGTTTGTGGGGCCACCAGAAGCATAACAAACCAACACGGAAATGCGCCAGAGCACAGTGCCAACAAGAGGGGAAACAAGAAAAAAAAACATGACGGCCACAAACATCCGAATATTTCGGATTCGGGGGCGTGTTTAGGCGTTCTGAGTGATGGGTGACGTCACTGGGCGAAAGAACGCAAAAAACACGCCCCTGAATCCGAAAGAGACGGGGCTTTATTGGAGTGACTCCCTTCTCCTCCAATGGCTGGCCTCCGTTTAGGAAGCCAGCCAATGGAGGAGAATGGAGGAGAGAGGCGGGTTCAAAGCCCCCTAACTCCAAAACATTAATTCTTCGGGACTCCGCCCTCACTGCTTCGCAGTGAGAGCTACGGTCCCTCGACCTAAAAATTAGAGTGGGAAGTACAAGTACAAAAGGCTGTGTGGTCCTATAGAATTACAGCTCAAACTAACACTGGATTGTCCCCGTTCATAATGATGAGGGGTAGGTCACCTAGATGTAAATTCAACCTTGGATGGCTTTTGGATGGCAAGGTAACTAATTGGTCTCCTGTGGAGGTTAAAAAAGAGTTGGAATCAATTCATGCGAAGAGCAAGGAGTTCTACGACAGGCATCATAACACCAAAGATGTGAAAATTAGGATAGGTGACTGGGTTAGGGTTAAGAAACCCTTTAAGGTACCTAAAGGAGAAAGTAGTTTTGAACCTCCCAGGAGAGTGGCAGAGGTGTTAAAGGACTCTTTAAGGCTTGATGATGGGAGGGTGTGGAATCTTAAGAGTGTTGCCATTAATCCTGATCAAGAGGAGGTTGTGGATTCTCTCAATCTAAGTGAAAGTGATTTTGGTTGGATTGAGGATGGCTTTGAGAATAGCCAATTACAGTCTCAACTGGCTACTGAATTTTGTAATGGCCCAGCGTCTGGACAGACTGATACCGTTCAGTCAAAATCGGATCCTTCTTCTTCTGATGGAAGGGGCAGGGTTGGAGGTTGTAATACCCAAGCAAATACTGAGATTATTGACAATGATGTTATTCACAATAAAGTCATTGACACTTTGCCAGATAAAAGAACAAGAGTATTGCCAGGCTGGCTAAAAGGATTTGTTATGTAAATTCCTTCATTTATTTTTATTATTGTTCTTTAGTTATAGTTTAGATATCGATTAGTTTATATTTTATAGTTTGTATTAATTTTCTTTTCTTGTTGTAACAGGGTGGGGGGGTGTTGTATTGCTTTACTGTATCTCTTTAAAATGTAAATGCTCCTGGTGTTAGAACTACAGAATGTTAGGACATCTATTATTCTAGGTTAGGTAGTCAGTTAGTGAGTTGCCTGAAGGCTGGATGCATCTTTTCCCTGGCGCTCACCTGTTGTTATTATATCTTGATTCTTCACCAATAAAGGTATTTTTAATATAATTAACTGTGTGACTCCTCCACTACAGTCCCGCCTCTGCAGAAACCAGCCTGCTTCATTGTTGACTCTACCCCAACCTCACAGCCTTTCAAGGGCGCAAGAATCGATTACTCCGCAGACGTAATAATTAAGTCTGTGAATCTTGACCGGACAGTCACGCCTCCACTCTCACTTATCGGGTGGGGGGGCACAGTCATTCTCTCGAGCATCTCGGTAGGTTAATTGTATCTGCGAGCACCTTTTGATGTAAAGCCCCCTGATACCAGGCCTGCGCGCTCTGGGACAGCAGGGCTCTGATTGGAGGGGAGAGTTTCTGAGATACGCCGAATTAAACAAATCAGGTGTTGTGCAAGAGCCTTTCCCCACCAACCATCAGTGGCGGGCCGGGCTGTAAAACCACAATACCAACTGCAAACCGGAAAGAACAACAAGGGCTGACAATGGGCGCCTCATACGCACGCACCTGGGGAATCACGCATCTTTCTGTAATTAACCCATCAATTTGTTATCACTAGCTCCGTCCGCTTCAGGGTGTCTCACTCTTTCATCATAGTCTTGGCTTAATAATTATGAGCGTTTGCTACGCGGCTAACATTTTACTCACATAGCCAGTAAAGAAATTGGGAAAATCAGCAAAATAAAGTATTCTGTTGACATCTTTGAAGTGCAAAATATTAATTTTAAATACAAGAAGATATTATATATTTAAGAGATGTCTAAGCGTGTCCCAAATGCTTCTCAAAGCACATAGAGGGTGTAGCCTTACGGGCAGAGCTGCTGACAAAGGAACAGTGGAGTCTCGGCGTCGGCTCAGTATCCTGTGATTCTGGGCAAATCACTTAATCTCCCCGTGCCTACCAAGAAATGAATGTGTCCTTGTGCAACGTAACTGGTGCTCATATAAAGCACTCCAATACCCTCGGGTAATATAAATACGTAATAAATATGAATTCAGGGGGCCCTATTCAACAAATAGTGTAAGAGGACATACACAGATTTACGTTTCCGCCTGAGCATCCTTTTATCAGTTTTTTTGCTATTCACAAGCTTTCCTTTTAGTACACCTGGCTAGAAGTGGGCGGGCCAACACATTACCAGGGAGGTCCGAGCCAAGGGTCAAGTCAGGCTCTAGGAGCCTATGCAGCAGTTGAGCGTCGAAAATATCTGGACTTTAAATCGGGCAACAAACATCATGCTAGAATATGATATAATGTCTTACAAATTCATAAAAAGTGTATTTCTTTAACAAGCAGAAGAGTTTCACTTTACTACATTAGATTATATCACTGCATTGTGAAGCATTAGTATTGTTTCTACATTAACTCAGTATAATGCATGCCCCCTGCCCTGACAACAATTTCGTTAGTGAACTAAGAGGCCAGTCAGTGTGTACCCTACATGTGGACTAAAATCTTATTATACATGGAGCAACCGTATAGCCTACTTAATGAAACAGAAGAGTTATATGTACAATGCAAATCCTGAATTCACATATTTGAATGTTCTCTTATATGTGATAACAAGCATTGGCATAGCCAATAGGTCTCACCTCTGGGACCTTATACGTATTTAGTTATGCAGCACAATATCCCTGGTGCAACAACATCAACTGTTGCATGGCTAAACACTTATAAGGGCCCAAAGGCGAGACCTATTGGCTATGCCGATGCTTGTTTGAGTTTTAGAGGGGTAGCCATTTTTACCTGCGTTCCCAAGCAATACATTTTATTAAACATCTTTTACAATAACAATTTCAGAGCTATAAATTATAGATGCTACTATTACCTACATTTTTTAAAAACGGATACCGGAAACGGATACCAGAATTCAAACTTGAGACCTCCACATCAACTCATTTGTCAGCGGAGATCGTTCACCTCACTGAGCTATCAAGACTGTGACCTCAGGGGCTTCTGCCAGACACAGGAACGGTGCAAGTAGGTTCTTCTCATCAGATCAAATAGTATTTTGCCACTAGAGTGTTCCTACCCACTAAAATACACAGTTTTTTCTGCTGGCTTCTAGTTGTAATATGGCACAACTGTGAAATGATACCCCAAGGCTGCTGCCTTACCCCACCATAAAATGTTAACTAGCCTATAGCGATCAACAAACGCTTGTCTAGGTGACAACATTTTTACCCACAATGCCACCCGTCAATATACTAGTGCCAAACAGAGGTTAATCTAGCTGCTTGGGTTTTCACAGCTGTAGAATGTAAACAGACAACTCAAGAAGGACATACGTTTTAAAACGTACATACTGTTCGGGTTAGTAAAACAATTTTATTAAACTGAGGCATTTAAGGGCACGCAGGTTCAACTAGTAGTTTAACAGGAACAAAACGGAGCCAGGTTTTCCAGAGCATCTGGTCTGAGGAGCATTGGGAGCGCATTCCTGTAGCAAGGCCACCCTACAAGAAGAACTTGTTTTGGGCAAAGTGAGAATTAGCTTAGGTATGATGGAAAAAGATGCATCAGCTGACCTTAATTTTATTTTCAGCTCTGAACAGTGAGGGGAGACTTAATTTCCAGCTGCAAGCACAGTCACCTATTGTAGTAAGCTGGCTCTATATATACTACACCAAAATAAGGTATTGTGTGAATAGAAACCAAGTGACCCAAAAGAAAGGCAGAGGTTAAAGTTAAATAGAACCAGTGCTTAATTTGTAAAATATTAAGTGAAAATGCTCAAATTTTTGTTGGAGGTCACACCCACGTCCCTGGATCCACCCACTTCCTCTCCTGGCTCCACCCACTTCCTCCACTGGCTCCACCCGCCTATTATTCTGATTCCAAAGTGGTCTTGGCTAACAATTAAAGGCTGGCAGAAGAAGCAGTTCAAGAAGACACTACCAGTTGGCAGCTCACCACTTCCAAAACCACTAACCCGCACTCAGTTAAGCACACTAATAGCTTTGAGCCTGCTCTGCAGGAAGGAATCTCCAGTGACTACTGCCTGTGCAGTCTATGTAGCAGCATTATGGTATGGCACGGTTGGTGAGCTGTCCTGAATAATGGCTTATTGGACCCATAATGTGTGGTACCTTTAGCCAGTACTAGGCTTTGAGGAACTAGCATAACAGAATGTGTTGTAGGACTTCTAGTTTAACTTCATACAATTGCAAACAAGTGTGCTGATGACAGAAAACAGGACTATTTGAATGTGCCACTCAAGGTAAAATACATCTTTTAAAAAAATTAAAAGCCAGCAGCAGTGGATGAATAACTGCAACCGTGGGTCCACATTATAAACATTTATTTAACATAATGAGCCATTTCGATGTATTACAGATAAATATAACACTGAACACTAGTACACAGCTGATGGCAGAAAAACAAGAAAAACAAGTCTACCTGAGTTTGCCACTCGACGCAAAATTGCCTCGAGTGGCACGTCCAGGTAATCTTGCTTTTCTGCCATCAGCTGTGTGCCAGTGTTCAGTGTTATATCTGTCTACAAAGCATTCAAATGGCTTAGTATGCTAAATAACGTTTTATAGTGTGTGGGGCTCACAGCTGCTGTTCTTCCGCCACTGCTACCTGCTTTTAACTTGAAAAAAAGAGTTATTTTGCCGTAAAAGTTAAAAGTCAGAAGAAGTGGAGGGAGAGCTGCAGCCCTGAGCTCCACATTCTATAAAATGTTATTTAGCATGATCAGCCACTTGAATGCTTCGTAGACAAATATAACACTGAACACTGGCACACAGCTGATTAGAGAAAATCAAGATTACCTGAACGTGCCACTCGCGGCAATTTTTTGTCGAGAGGCAGGGTTTAGATAGTCTTTTATTTCTGCCATCAGCTGTGTGCCAGTGTTCAGTGTTATATCTGTCTACAAATCATTCAAATTGCTTAGTAGGCTAAATAACATTTTGTAGTGTGGGGCCCACAGCTGCTGTTCTCCCGTCACTGCTGCTGGCTTTTAACTTTAAAAAAAGATTTTGCTGCAAAAGTTAAAAGCCAGCAGCAGTGAAGGAAGAGCTGCAACCACAGGCCCCACTCTATAAAACGTTATTTAGCATGAAAATACATTCAAAAGCTTACATTGCAGACAAATATAAAGGGTGAAAGGACTTACTTACTGGCACTGTGGGACAGCCTTTTTAGTTTTAAGTAATGTGTGAAGGAGCAGACCTGCGGCACGACACACTGATTGCCTCAGTCGTCAGATAATGATTAAGGCGGCAGGTGCACAGTATGCTGGGCGGGCCTAGGGTGAAAACACTTCTCATTGGTCCGATTTGGGCTACAAACTTGATGATTCGACAAGGAGGGATGGGGCCAGGCTACTAATATATTTTGCAATCGTTTATTGGTAGTGCACTATGCTAGCGAGCTACCAATGAATGACTGCAAAATTGAAATGGGGTGTGCCGGTGTTTGTGACCTAAGCCAAAGCTGGGACCCACCAGCTTCAGTTTCTGGCGGTAATGTCTAGTGTGTGGCTCATATTTAGGTGGGCGTCCGAGCAGCTGTATCTAATTTGAAATGTTTTCTACGCACGCATTAATGTGCGATATCAGCTCTTCATGGGGATGGGAGGAACTGTAACAGTGGCAGCTACTCTGAGAAGAGCGCGGCCAACAAAAGTATGTTTCATAATGCATGTGGACTCAACTAGCTGTAGACATAAGTGGCGGTGCTAAGCACCGGAAAACACCAGCACAAATTAAGCACTGCTTACGCGTGGGAACGAGCGGCGCATAACTTACGCATTGTTTAGGAGCATAGTGCCCACAGGCCGTAATGTACACAAAAAATACAAGAGCCATGCAAGTAAAACTTGAGGTTCAGTGCATGGGGGCTGCGTATTGGGAGGTTGGGGAGTGGTACGTCACCAGTTACCTTGGCGGGATGAAGCTCCGTTTAGAAACTCATATACTACATCTTCGACAATTCTATGTGTAAGAGCGGCATCAGGAGTGTTTTTCTTTTAGAAATGTTTGCTGGTGTAAACTGCTTTTGTAGTAAGTAATGCAAATTACTTTGAATTACAAGGTAATTATGATTAAGTTGGCATACATGAATGTGGGAATGGTGTGGTTGAACTTCCACTGATCAATGGTCAAGCAGGCAGCTGCATGCAGAGCCGTTTTTGGCCCGACATCTGAGAAACTATCAAAAAGGGTGTGTTCCTAGGGATGTTTGAGGATGTGGATTTCTGTCAGAGGTGCATCAAAATAGGAATGCCCACCAAGCAAGAGCTACAGTGCATCACTTGATAAACTCAAGCAGCACCAGTGATACATCTACCTCAGAGATATGTCCTCAGTTATGACATTTGTCAGTAAATTTAAAATTCCACCACAGCTCGCCCACTGCAGTCACCTCTCTTCGTGAAAAAAAAACCCTAGCGTGTCTATTTGGATCACTGCTGACCTCTGAATTCAGATTGTGCAATTAAATGTATTCTGTTGGCAGTTAATGCATGTTCTAGATTTTTCTGGGTATGGCCACAGTGTTTGGCTGATGCTGAAACTGTTATTAAAGATTTTCAAGTCTTTATCTGGACATATTTAATAGGAGCATTCCACTCAGACCAGGGACCAGCATTCAATTTTAAGCCTTACAGAGATACCATGGTCATCCTGGGTGTTGCTGTGCATTATTCCTCCCCGTATCATCCTGAGAGAAATTCGATAGTGGAAAGGAAAAACAGTGACTTTAGGTAGTCTTTAGCATCTAGAGTATTAGGTTCAGTTTGTAGTTGTATCCGTCACTTGTTTGGAGTTCAGAGAGCTTTAAATAATATGCCTAGACGATCCTAGGGTGGCCGGACCCCCTAAGAGGTCTCGTTTGGCATCCAACAACTCTGGCACAGTGGCAGCAGATGCGTGTTTTAATGTCTTACTGGAACTCCAATACTTCTGAGATAAGGGCTCAGATGAAAATTCCAAACGTTTGCCACTGACAAAGTGAAGGAGTAATAAGCAGCTTCTGTCTTGATTCCTAAACTTGGGGAACTAGTTCAAGAGAAGATACTGAAAAGAAAGAATAAGGCCCACCATACACAGCGCAAGTGCCAGTCCTTGGCATTCAAGGTACCAGGACTGTGATTTTTACAGCACTTCCTGTCTGTAAAAACAAACGCTTTGTTTCAATTTATTTGATCAAGCTACACCATGGGGCAAGTACCACACAGTAGGCCATAAGGGCTACTGAGTAGTTACCTTTCTCCTCTTACTACCATACAGGAATTCCCTATACAAGGATTAAATATTTCAAATATTACTACTCCCTGCTGCAGACATCAGATGCTGAAGTTTTACTACTGCCTGTAATTACTGCTTACACAGAATGCACATCAGATGTGTGTAGGAAAGTGGGTTTCTGTTGCAGTAACCCCCCCTTTTTGCCAGATTTCTGATGCACTTTGACGTTATGTGTCCTGGGTTCCTGCCAAGCAGGTGCCCAGGGACTGTGTTCTTTTTTAAAACTGTACCTTTTTACCCTCAAATTGCACCTCTCTGCTAATACACCAGCGGGATCGCCCCTAAGGACCATAGAAATTGTAGAACCGTTTTCTGCGATGCATCTTCTTTCAAATTCTCGCGTATCTTCAAATCTTCGCCATCCCTGTACACGTGTTTCGGGTTATTTACCCCTCGTCAGCAGGGATTAGGCTATCTTCTGGGGTTGCTGCTGCTGCCACATATTACCAGGTATAGTACCACACAAAGGCACGCAGGTGCGGGATCCCAAGCTCGTCAGCTCACGGCTCCAAGGAGCATAAACATTCACAAAATGGGGTCGCACACTGCTAATACACCAGCGGGATTGCCCCTAAGGACCATGGAAATTGTAGAACCGTTTTCTGCGATGCATCTTCTTTTGAATTCTCGCGTATCTTCAAATCTTCGCCATCCCTGTACACGTGTTTTGGGGTATTTACCCCTCGTCAGCAGGGATTAGGCTATCTTCTGGGGTTGCCGCGTGCTGCCACATATTACCACGTATAGTACCACACAAAGGCATGCAGGTGCGGGATCCCGAGCTCGTCAGCTCACGGCTCCAAGGAGCATAAACATTCACAAAATGGGGTCGCACACTGCTAATACACCAGCGGGATCGCCCCTAAGGACCATGGAAATTGTAGAACCGTTTTCTGCGATGCATCTTCTTTCGAATTCTCGTGTATCTTCAAATCTTCGCCATCCCTGTACACGTGTTTCGGGGTATTTACCCCTCGTCAGCAGGGATTAGGCTATCTTCTGGGGTTGCTGCGTGCTGCCACATATTACCAGGTATAGTACCACACAAAGGCACGCAGGTGCGGAATCCCGAGCTCCTCAGCTCACGGCTCCAAGGAGCATAAACATTCACAAAATGGGGTCTCACACTGCTAATACACCAGCGGGATCGCCCCTAAGGACCATGGAAATTGTAGAACCGTTTTCTGCGATGCATCTTCTTTCGAATTCTCGCGTATCTTCAAATCTTCGCCATCCCTGTACAAGTGTTTCGGGGTATTTACCCCTCGTCAGCAGGGATTAGGCTATCTTCCGGGGTTGCTGCGTGCTGCCACATATTACCAGGTATAGTACCACACAAAGGCATGCAGGTGCGGGATCCCGAGCTCGTCAGCTCACGGCTCCAAGGAGCATAAACATTCACAAAATGGGGTCGCACACTGCTAATACACCAGCGGGATCGCCCCTAAGGACCATGGAAATTGTAGAACCGTTTTCTGCGATGCATCTTCTTTCGAATTCTCGCGTATCTTCAAATCTTCACCATCCCTGTACACGTGTTTCGGGGTATTTACCCCTCGTCAGCAGGGATTAGGCTATCTTCTGGGGTTGCTGCGTGCTGCCACATATTACCAGGTATAGTACCACACAAAGGCACGCAGGTGCGGGATCCCGAGCTCGTCAGCTCACGGCCAGAGTCCTTAGGGGCGACACTGCCGGTGTGTGAGTAGTGTGCGACCCCACCCCCATTTGTAACTTTAAAGCTTCCGTGAGCAGTGGGCTGACGAGCCTGGGATCCCGCACTTGCGCCTGAGTGGTACTATACCTGCCAGATATTGGCAGCCATCGGCAACCCCAGTACACGGCCTATCCCTGCTGACGAGGGGTGATACCCCGAAACACGTGTCCAGGGATGGCGAAGACAGCGAAGATAGCAGAAGATCGAAAGATGATGCATCACGAACACTTTACTACATTGACCAGAGTCCTTAGGGGCGACACCGCCGGTGTGTGAGTAGTGTAAGACCCCACCCCCATTTGTAACTTTAAAGCTCCCGTGAGCAGTGGGCTGATGAGCCTGGGATCCCGCACCTACGTGCCTGAGTGGTACTATACCTGGCAGATATTGGCAGCCATCGGCAACCCCAGTACACGGCCTATCCCTGCTGACGAGGGGTGATACCCCGAAACACGTGTCCAGGGATGGCGAAGACAGCGAAGATAGCAGAAGATCGAAAGATGATGCATCGCGAACACTTTACTACATTGACCAGAGTCCTTAGGGGCGACACCGCCGGTGTGTGAGTAGTGTGCGACCCCACCCCCATTTGTAACTTATATAGTACTAGCTTACCCGTCACGCGTTGCTGCGAAACTCAAGGAAACTCGTTATGATAACATTCAATTTACATTGTGTCATTTTTATTGAAACTTATTCATTTAATATGAAAAACATCTCAAAGTGTCGTTTTAATTCTATTTATTTATTCGAGTGCTTGTGGATACACGATATTTTTAGTTTTTCCGTCTGGTGCGTACACGAATAAATCAGAATGTTTTCCGACGCGTGAGCTGGCCACATACAGTTGTCCATGTGAGAAGCACGGATTCTCTAAATCTAGTCCACACACTTGCAGCGATTGTCCTTGTGCTTTGTTGATGGTCATTGCAAAAGCGAGTTGCACCGGAAACTGTAAACGTTTGAATTCAAAAGGCATATCTGTTGGGATCATTGGAAGACTTGGCAACAGTACATCTTCCCCCTTAAATTTCCGATTGAAAATTGTAGCTTCCATGACATTGTTCATCGTGTTTTCACCGAAAGTCTTGTACCGTTGCAAAGACGTGGTGGATTGATGTTTCGGAGGAGAATGATAGGCACGCCAATTTTCAATGTTAAAATGTGCGGTGGCATACCTGGCAAATCCAGTGAATTCAAGAATTCCGTTGGGTAATTGACAACTTCGTCTTGATTCATCACAGAATCGATGGACTTATACGTTGTCGCTTCGCCTGGTATTCCGTAAATGGAAAAATTCAGTATTCGAAAGATTATGAGGGCTCTGGGGGGCCGATATTTTTAAAAAATGTATGCCAGAAACCGTTGCAGGAGTGTACTCAACAACTTCCCAAAGTTTCATGGCGATCGGATGAATGGTGTAGTAATGCATAAAGGACAAACAGACAGACAGACTGACATACATTCATTTTTATATATATATATAGATTCAAAACGGAAGATTTGTATTAAAATTTTGCTTATTATGGTAAAACATTTTGTTACCATCACAATGCTCACCACTATTTACACTGAGCTAGTATTCCACTGGCAGGTTTCAATGACACACACTGGGAATATTGCCCAACTCCACCAGCGGGTAGTTCAAAAACATATTTCAAAAAGTTTGCATATTTTTCTGGTCACAACCCTTTAGACCCAGTTTCTTGTTATTATAAGTGTACTGCTTCCCCAGCAAAGAAAAACATGCTGACCCAAATAAAATTAATTTATCTAGATGCATTTATTTCCCAGTGGGCCTTACAAGGCTATGAATATTGGAAGGAAAACTTGATTTGTATCAATTTGGGGAACTCAACACTGTCAAGTACAGGGCAATGATGCTTTATGTTGAGCTTGTCTAATCCTCAAACAGATGATCCTTCTGAACAAGACAGTGCAGCAAACTACTGTCTAGGCTTGGCTAAAATTGAAGACATGAACACACATAGCATTCCCTCTCTGGCACGTTTTGACAATTGGCAACATTTTGCAAATTTTACAGAAAAGCTCAATAATATGGTACAGAATGGTACATATAGTTATTCAATTTTAGGTTCAGACGGGTGGTTAGTATGGACAACCAAGACTAATGGTTTAAATGTATGTTTTTTAAACACCTTAACAGGATTCAAAACTAGCAGACACAGTCACAACATTCAGGGCTAGTTACTACCTATAGCATAGGAAAGGTAAGCCAGCAATAGTTAGGGCCTTCCACCATATCTGCATTTAAGGAACATCTATCTATCCTTCTGATGACATAGATTTACAAGACTTCTCATTGGGTCCTAGGTCACCACATTTTAACATTTTCATATATGCCATATACAATGAATTTTGGAAAGTCTCTCAGCATGGAGCTGCTGAATGTTTAAGAGAAATGGTTAGGGCAAATGTGTAAAAAAAACATTGGCTGTTACAGATAATGGCATAACTACATTATCAACTCAGATTTATTTTTGGAATAATATTGTATCATCTGCTTTCAATATAATACAGAAAGACATGTCTCTCGTACAGCATGGGCACAGTCAGCAGAGATCAATAATGCTATTGAGTTGGACATTGCAGGTTTTAAAATCAGGGGTACACTGAAGTATTTCTCAGTGGAAACAAATGTGAAACCTTGTCTCGCCATTCAATGCACCCATCAGAGAGCTGCTGACTTTGGAACTGTGGAACTGGGTTCGAGTCCTGACATTGGAGCCCTGGGCGTGTCTGAGCCTCTTCGCGTCAGAGAGCAGCAGAGAGCAGAGCGGGTTGGACGCTACAGCCACAGCACACAGCAAACGGCCGCTCCACGCTCCACGCCGCAGGTCCACGAGCAGCCGAAGTGGAGGAAAAGCTACGGCGGCGAGCGGCAAGAGGCTGTCAGCGGCGGTCAGCTGCAATTAGCTGCGGTGGTCAGCAAAAAGCAACGGAGGTGAGCAGCGAGCAGCCAGAGGCTGATGTGAGAGGATATGGGCTCTGGAGAGCTTCGGTGCCGTCTTGTCTTGGAGCCACGGAGCAGAGCAGAGCCGAGAGCCGCGGGGGGAGCCGCGGAGAAGGAGAGGAGGTGAGAGGCAGTACGGGGGAAGCTGAAAAGCTGTGTGACCGCCGGCTCTGAGCCTTGAGCTCTGAGCAAGGCAGGGAGAGGCAGAGGCAGCATCGATCCTGGCAGCACAGGGCACCATGGGATAAAAAACCTGGGGGAAAAAAAAAAGGCGAAATCTGCAAAAGACTGTGTAGCTGTGCAGCTGGCACGAGTGCAGGAGCTAATTGAACCAGGAACATTGTAAGCATTGGGAGGGCTGTGAGACCCCCGGCCCCTGCAGCGTGTTACCGTGTGTGTTACTGTGGGTGCCTCAAAAGCAGTGTGTCGGAGCTGCGTTTGGGGTAGAGAACAAAAGAGCCAGCAGCTCTGATAGCTGCAAGACGTTATTATCTTTGGAGGGTTGGAGAAAGCTTGGTGAAGTGGGGGTTTAAGGAAAAGCTACCGCACACCAAGGGATTGAGGTAGGGCTTGTAGAGAAGGCCCAGTGGTGGAAGAGCCGCGACAGACAGAGAACCCATGACAGGCACTGGGCAGCACTAGCACTACCAGGAGCACTACCAGGAGGCTTGCGGCAGGAACTTCGACCGCTGGAAGCCTCACCAGACCTGTTGGCTTCCATTAACCAGTCAAGTACCAGTCAGTGCGCCTGATTCCTGAGGCTGTGCAGGAAGGCACCATCCCAAAACTATATTTTCTAGGCCACTGGTCACTGGGCAATTGGGTGACAAAGAAAGTGACCCAGACACCCGGACTGCCCTGGGGATATGAGATCAGGACGTGTTCGGGGGTGCCCCACGAATAAAGGGGGGGCAAACAAACGTACAAACAAACGCAAAAGATCGCCGAAAGCTCTCGCAAGAGAAGAGCCACCGACCAAAACCAGGCAAACAACTCAAAGCGAAGGCTCGCTAATTGATATAACAAGCGATAAGTCCGACCTTAACAGCCTGAACAGAGAACAACCGACAAAATCAGTAAGGAGTAGCAAAACAAAAACCAGCCTCGCAATGATTCAACCAAAAATTTACACAAGTGTTAGAATTGGGGGTCTCTGGTTGGCGCAAGTATACACTTGTGACAAGCAGGGACCCTCTCCTCTAAGTCAGGGCAAAGGATGACCCCTTAGAATTACCCTTGCTCACCCTCTAGGTGCGTGGCGTGAGCAGCCAAGGCTAATCTTCAGGTGTTATTCAGTTAAGCATTTGTAATCACACACACAGTAAAATGTACCAATCCCCCCCACAAATGGACACCAGGCTGTGAATATATAAAAAATACGCTTCTTTATGTAAAAATATATATATGTATCTCAGCAGACTTATCACAAGACCAAACAACGCTTTTGTAGCATCACAGATTGTAAATAGGCACTTTTCTTCTTAGTTGCAGTTCACTGTGGATTTCTTTGTAAAATCACTTCTTTTCCCAGGTACAGTAAAAAGGGGTTCTTCTCAGTGTCTTTAGACTTCTGGGACTGGTCTAAGATCTCTTCATGTTTCTCATTAGTCTCTGTTACTGCTAAAGCACTTCTTGAGCAGTTTCTAGGAACTTCAGGCCAGTCTTGGGCCTTCTGGGCACTTCGTAGCGCTTCCGGGCACCTCAAACGGGAGAATTCACGGCACCCTACTAAGTCTCATGCATCTCGCGTGAGGAGCGTACACCGGGACCCTAGCAACACTCACGCATCTCGCGTGAGACGGGGTACGCGACGTACAGCTTTCCAGTGGAGATCGAAGCGTTTACAGCTAGCTCCGGCCCTACGATGCGCACAGCGGTGTGAATTACAGTTCCAATCTAGAGAGGCAATGTGAACAGTACGCCAGGCCCTACAATGCGCACACAGTTCCAAAAGCACCCTGTACCTGTCTAGATGCGAAGGTACGGTTCCCACAAGCAGCTTGGCAGAAGGGTGCGCACAGGTTTCTTTACACCAGATGGGGCGTACAGCGCAGCCTGATGGACATACGATGCGCACAGTTCACTTTCCCAGATACGGCGGACACCTCGGCCTCTAGACAGGGGTATGCAGTGTACAACGGCAGTGCACAGTTTCTCTGGGGAGGTACGGGACGTAGGGGAAACAAAACGTGGCGGGCCCCGAGCCCGGTGATGAATTAGATGAACACTTCTCTTGATGTCCCAGGGAAGCAGGGACGGCCCGCACTCTTCTAGTGCGCGGCGGGGGCACCTTCGGACTCGTAGGTGGCGGCGGCTTCAGGAGGCAGGTGCGGAACTGCTCCCAGCCCCTTAGCACTTGTGGTGGGTACTTCTGGCTTCTGCATTCAGTGTGAGGACAGGCACATCAGCCGCTCCCCAGGGAGGCGGAGCCAGCATTGTGTGGACAGGGGCAGCCAGGAGCACTTTGTTGACAAGCTTCGGTCCTTCCTGGGCCAGGTGCAGGCTGAGTCATCAGTTGCTCCCCAGGGGGGGGCGGAGCCAGCATTGTGGTGGCAGAGCACAGCCTGATGCATAGTTCAGGGAAACTCCCACCTCCCACTAAGGTGTCATCCTGCCATTCACCACCTGTCACCTCCCAGCCCTGTCACTCATACAACTCAGACAGTCAGATACACACAAAGCAGAGGCGGGCTGAACTGGTTAGGCAAGCAAATGCTATCTTTCTAAAAGTAGCATTTGCAAACACAGGATATTAAAATAAACTTTACTAAAAGAAGTATTTTATTATTCTGAGTTCAGGCATACTAAACATTAATTTCTACCATGTTCCCTGAGCCTGCTGGGATTATAGAGTGTAATAATTCCAGCAGCCCATCTGGCCTAAAAGGAACAGGTAGCCTTACAATAGTGAAAAACGAATTTGGTTGTAATTCACTATTAGGACATGCCACACACATCAGGGCATGTCCTACCTTACACTTACAATGCACCCTGCCCTTGGGCCTACCATAGGGGTGACTAATATGAAGTTAAGGGAAGGTTTAGGGGCTGGCAAGTGTGTGCACTTGCCCAGCCGGCATGACAGTACCAGACTGCACGCAGGTTCTGCAATGGCAGACCCTAGACACATTTTAAGGCTGCTTCTGTGGGTGGCGCAACCAGCGCTGCAGGCCCACTAGCAGTATTGGCATTTACAAGCCCTGGCACTCCGGGTGCACTTTACTGGGGAATGACAGTAAATCCAATGAACCAATCAGGTATACCAATCACAGCTACGCTTTTCATAGGGAGAGCATATGCACTTTAGCACTGGTCAGCAGTGGTAAAGTGCCCAGAGTCATTAAACCAACAAAAACAGGTCAGAGAGAGTATTGGAGGAAGGCAAAAAGTTTAGGGATGACCCTGCCAAGAGGGCCAGGTCCAACAACAAGGTTTCATTTTTTAAGAAATGCAGGGGACACATTACTCTCATACATCAATGATTCTTCAGGCTTACAGCAACCCATTGAACCATCTCAGCTATCCCAGCCTGTGCAGCAGACTGACTTACTGCCAGCAAGCAACAGCAAGGGAAGCCCCAGCCCTATGGCTATGGCTAGGGGATCATTACAAGTGACATCAACCCCTCAGCGCGACGAAAGCTCCATCTTAAGGTCCGTTACAACCAAAGAGATAAAGCAAGAAATGAAACTTGTCCTAGAAGCAAACCTTGTTCAAGTGCACAGGGCAAATATTAATACAAATAGCCTACCTATAAATATACCTCACAAAAGCTTCATAGGCCATGGCACTACTGCTAATGGGAATTTTTGTGAAGGTAATACACCCGGCAAGGGAGGCGAAGTCGACGGGTCTACGAACTGCATTGTAATAAGCCAGGAACAAACAAAGCATCTCAGCGTCAACAACGAAGTGAGTGTAAATACTGAAAAGGAGCGCTGGGAACAGAACGACTTAAATGTGGGAAATCAAACTTTAACCCATATTGAACAAATAATTGATTACAATAGCACGTTGAAACCTGGGAAGGAAACGGCACACACTGATAGGTCACCAACCTCGCCGCTAGAGGTAATAGAGATATCTTCATATCAAGGCAAGGAAGAATGGGAAGATCTCTCAGCTGCATACCTTCAAGAAAACAGTAAAAGTGAGACAAATACCAAGGTGCCGAATATGCCTATTACAATAAGCGACGCTTCTTGTGAACATTCAATGAAGAGTATGGGGGCCTCAGAGACGGGCCAAAAAAGCCCCACAACTGCAGAAAAACATGACGAACCCCCAAAGCAAGAAAGCGCTTGGTGCAGCTTACTCAAAACGACACAACTTCTGGTAGAAGCTCTCAACTATCAGTTGGATAAAATGGACACTCAATTGACGTTACTCGACACACTGGCTGTATTCGTGGTTGCTATTGATGGGAAGCTGGGCACGTTAAATACGCTTCTTCAAAGTAAACTGGCCCAGCCGAATCAAGGCTCGGGGAATTATAAAGAGGGATGCGGATGTGGCCCAATTATTGATAAATTGGCTACATTACCAACAATATTGAGTGACTTATGTACACAACTCAAAAGGCCACCTAAGTGCAATCAAAGCAATCCTTGTGAAAGCTTCTTCATGGCAGACATCGACAAACCAAAACCCAAAGAAGCGCAGGCGAGTAACAGACAAGGTAATTCCAAATCAAGGGCCCCACCATCTACAATACCAACAAGCCGAGGGGTGAGTGAAAACGGAACAATAGATCCTCCACTCTCTGAAAATACGGAGGATGATAATGCAAACTTAAAAATGAATGCCAAGCAAAGACGAGCAAAAAAACGCAAGGGCAGGAAATACAAAATCGACTCTCAACGGAAAGGTTTTCTGCACCTCTTTGGAAACATTCCAACAACGGAACAAAGTGCAGCACAACCGGAGGGGGCCACGTGTCTATCAGCACGCGAGGAAGCCATTAAAATATCTGAGACTCCTACGGTGGTAAAAACCATCAACGGGATAAGGTGCAACAGCAAAATCGAAACAAAAACCTTGGAAAAACATGGGATTTGTATACAAAAATCGCCCGAAGTAGAAACAAAAAACTCATGCCTCCCAAATGGTGAACTGAGCAAAACATCTCTGCACCCAACCGCAGAACAGGCACAAAAAAGCAGCAGGCAGCTCGGTCCTAATTCACGGGTTGTGAAGCCTGAGAACAACTCGGAATTAGATAACGTAGTAATTGGCAAAGGGCAGCCAGAAAGGAATCTACCTATAGATTCCCAAGGAACATCAACCACAAAGAGAGAAGATGAACCACCCACTACAGGGACAGCAGATCTCATATGCTTTATCCCCAGGCCTGGAGACAACCATCATCCGGCCAAGCAGCCAGTATGGATTCCGCACACCATCGGCAATGATTTAAGAATAACTGCACTTAATACAAACCAGCCTAAAACAACTGCAACACGACTAGTAGAGGGCTTGCGACCCAGAATTCCCAAAACAGAGGGAGGGCTGTCACTTGAACATATAAACGTTGAAGAGTCTGCACGAAATCAACAAATACCTAGCGGAGTGCTAAGAGTTACTGCACCTAACTCTATTCCAACGAAAACAACCGCAATAAGACTAGTAAAGGAAATGCGATCTAGCCAATCGAATACAGAGAGTGGGCAGACAAGCGAACAAAGAAATGCAACAGGTGTCATTTGGTTCAACCCGGACTATACCTCGCAAGGAAGACATGACACACTGAACAGAGGCAACATTCTACGGTTGCTATCCCACATTCCCTCTCTGGCAGAAATAAAAAGCACGGAACTAGCGTCTATTGAATTTATAGTCAATGAAGTCACAGGCAGAGAAAAAACAAAAGCAACATGGACATCGCTGGCAACCTCACAAAAAATATATGCCGAAGCTGAAACCTTCAAAAATTGGGGGATTACAATACAACCATATACAAAGCCAAGATATCCTGATATTCTTGTCCCGGCGGAAAATGAGGCAGAACAAGTGATAACTAAAAGACTCAGAAACTCGGTCCTGAGAGGAGCGGTAGGGCCAGGGGACAACAACGCCGAACAATATAATGAGATCACTCGATGTACAGTAGAAGAATATACACAATTATCTGGACAGCCCGACCCAAGATGGACAGCCAGAACTTTAAATAACATTGAATGACAAATTAGCCCCAAGCCAATGGTGAGCGCCCACGACTCATTGAGAATATGCTCTTGGAATATCAATGGACTGGCATCTAAAATAACGGACACAGAGTTTATGAACTACATCAGAAACTATGATGTCTTGGTATTCCAAGAAACATGGCTCGCAGATCCCCCGCACCTCCATGGTTACTTACGCCTTTATTCGCCTGCAGAAAGGATAGCTAAATATGGGCACTCTCAAGGCGGCCTAGCAACTTACATATCGGCTACAAGCACCTTGACTGCCAAAGAAGTCGGATCAACCTCTACAGCCCTGCTGGCTGTCAATATTCACCTGTCAAAACTTAAACCAAGTACCGTTGACACCGACTTTACATTAATTAATGTCTATATCCACCCTAGAAGGAAAAGGAAAGCAGCCAACGACCTTTGCAGCTTTATGGAGTCCTGCATAAGGGAAAGACCTATAACAAATGTCTTTCTCACTGGGGACTTCAACCTTAACCTCATGGGCACCACACAAGAAGACGAACTATTAACTCAAAATGCAATCTGGGACATCCCATTACAAGCGACTCCACAATTTTCTAAGCAAACAAAGCTAGGTAATAAGACCTTAAAAGATCTGGAATATTTTAACATCAGGGCACTAAACGGAAGGACCCCTGGAGACAACCCCTCAGCTGCAACTTTTCATTCAATAAGAACAAGCAGCACTCTAGATTATACCTTCATTTCATTACCATTATTCCAGTTCTTAAAATCATACCAGATAGGCCGCAGCGGAGACAGCGATCATTGCCCCCAAGAAATCATCTTTAAGATCGATAAACCCAATTTTGAGCAATCTAAAGACCTGAAAGAGTCAATCCACACCGTCAATTACAAAAAAATTAAATACTCAGCAGCCACAAACTAAACTCTAGTGGAAAGAGCAAAACAGCATTTTGAGACCCGCTCTGGACCTAGCGAAACTACGAAATGGGAACAATTTACACACACAATGTCTACATATGCAACAAGATCTAAGCCTCAGTCGCAAATAGGCAATGGAAGATCGGATAAATGGTCTCAAGAACAGAAAAGCAAAATCAGAGTCATAAAAAGCAGAATCTATCGTATAATGAGAGAGCTCCAACAGGTACCTAACGACACAGCAAAGCATGATGTATTACGGAAATTAAAATCAACATTAAAAAAATCAAAATGGGAAGCAAATAAATCTGCTGAGGATAAATTATGGGCAAGACTTCACGCTGACATTTAAACGGAACGATGGGGCAAGGTTCTGGAAATCAATAAACTTATTTATAAGACCGACGCACCATGGAATCTCATCTAATATCGCTGAGGACACATGGGCAAATTATCTTGGTACACATTTTAACCAGGCTGAGGGAACAAACCAGCTCCAGGAGCTTGCTACCATCGAAATACCTCCAACGAATAACGACATAAGCTCCATAGAATGGCACTCACTTAGCGAAGCAGGGAATTCGCCGAGCTTGAAAAACATCATTCGGCGCCAAATTAAGAAGGGAAGAAGAGAGGGAGCTCCAGGGCCGAATGGTATCCCGCCAATCCTTTACAAGCAAGATGCGGCAGGCTGGGCAGCAGCCCTGGAACCCCTTTTCTTAGAGATAAGACATTTTAACATCCTGCCAAACTCCTGGAAGGGTTCAATTATCTCCCCAATCTACAAGGCAGGAGACAAGGCTTCCCCTCAAAACTATCGATTGGTGGCTTTAATCGATAATGAGGCAAAATATTTCGCAGGCATCCTCTTGGATGAGCTGAGGGCCTGGGTAACAGAGAAATCCTTAATCCCGGTAAACCAGACGGGCTTTGCCAAATCAGTAGGCACAATGACTAATATTTTGTGCATGGGCATGCTCATAGACAAGGCAGAATCTAACAAAATGCACATTCATTTCTGCTTCATTGACTATAAGGCCGCCTTCGACCATATGAACCGGAACCTCTTATGGTCTAAATTGAACAATTGGGGAATATCGAGACAACTTCTAAACCTGCTAATCAACCTCCACACAGAGACCTGGGTACAGATAAAGGTGGGGGATGGATCTGCTCTGTCCAGGCGCATACAGACCAACAAGGGCCTGAAACAGGGCTGTGTTCTGGCCCCGATCCTATTTAACTTGTTCCTAAGCGACCTGGTTCCCGTTTTAAATGGTTGTAACTCCCCCGCTCCGAAGTTAGGGGGACTGCATCTACCTTGCCTACTATATGCTGATGATATCGTGCTTATAAGTCACACCAAGGTAGGACTTCAACATCTCCTGAATGCAACACAATGCTACTCAGACAAAAATGAGCTTACGATAAACCTTGGAAAAACACAAACAATGACCATCAGCAGGAGAAAAAGGAAACCAACATCACCCTGCCCTTGGGCCTACCATAGGGGTGACTAATATGAAGTTAAGGGAAGGTTTAGGGGCTGGCAAGTGTGTGCACTTGCCCAGCCGGCATGACAGTACCAGACTGCACGCAGGTTCTGCAATGGCAGACCCTAGACACATTTTAAGGCTGCTTCTGTGGGTGGCGCAACCAGCGCTGCAGGCCCACTAGCAGTATTGGCATTTACAAGCCCTGGCACTCCGGGTGCACTTTACTGGGGACTGACAGTAAATCCAATGAACCAATCAGGTATACCAATCACAGCTACACTTTTCATAGGGAGAGCATATGCACTTTAGCACTGGTCAGCAGTGGTAAAGTGCCCAGAGTCATTAAACCAACAAAAACAGGTCAGAGAGAGTATTGGAGGAAGGCAAAAAGTTTAGGGATGACCCTGCCAAGAGGGCCAGGTCCAACAACAAGGTTTCATTTTTTAAGAAATGCGGGGGACACATTACTCTCATACATCAATGATTCTTCAGGCTTACAGCAACCCATTGAACCATCTCAGCTATCCCAGCCTGTGCAGCAGACTGACTTACTGCCAGCAAGCAACAGCAAGGGAAGCCCCAGCCCTATGGCTATGGCTAGGGGATCATTACAAGTGACATCAACCCCTCAGCGCGACGAAAGCTCCATCTTAAGGTCCGTTACAACCAAAGAGATAAAGCAAGGAATGAAACTTGTCCTAGAAGCAAACCTTGTTCAAGTGCACAGGGCAAATATTAATACAAATAGCCTACCTATAAATATACCTCACAAAAGCTTCATAGGCCATGGCACTACTGCTAATGGGAATTTTTGTGAAGGTAATACACCCGGCAAGGGAGGCGAAGTCGACGGGTCTACGAACTGCATTGTAATAAGCCAGGAACAAACAAAGCATCTCAGCGTCAACAACGAAGTGAGTGTAAATACTGAAAAGGAGCGCTGGGAACAGAACGACTTAAATGTGGGAAATCAAACTTTAACCCATATTGAACAAATAATTGATTACAATAGCACGTTGAAACCTGGGAAGGAAACGGCACACACTGATAGGTCACCAACCTCGCCGCTAGAGGTAATAGAGATATCTTCATATCAAGGCAAGGAAGAATGGGAAGATCTCTCAGCTGCATACCTTCAAGAAAACAGTAAAAGTGAGACAAATACCAAGGTGCCGAATATGCCTATTACAATAAGCGACGCTTCTTGTGAACATTCAATGAAGAGTATGGGGGCCTCAGAGACGGGCCAAAAAAGCCCCACAACTGCAGAAAAACATGACGAACCCCCAAAGCTCACAAAGCAAGAAAGCGCTTGGTGCAGCTTACTCAAAACGACACAACTTCTGGTAGAAGCTCTCAACTATCAGTCGGATAAAATGGACACTCAATTGACGTTACTCGACACACTGGCTGTATTCGTGGTTGCTATTGATGGGAAGCTGGGCACGTTAAATACGCTTCTTCAAAGTAAACTGGCCCAGCCGAATCAAGGCTCGGGGAATTATAAAGAGGGATGCGGATGTGGCCCAATTATTGATAAATTGGCTACATTACCAACAATATTGAGTGACTTATGTACACAACTCAAAAGGCCACCTAAGTGCAATCAAAGCAATCCTTGTGAAAGCTTCTTCATGGCAGACATTGACAAACCAAAACCCAAAGAAGCGCAGGCGAGTAACAGACAAGGTAATTCCAAATCAAGGGCCCCACCATCTACAATATCAACAAGCCGAGGGGTGAGTGAAAACGGAACAATAGATCCTCCACTCTCTGAAAATGATAATGCAAACTTAAAAATGAATGCCAAGCAAAGACGAGCAAAAAAACGCAAGGGCAGGAAATACAAAATCGACTCTCAACGGAAAGGCTTTCTGCACCTCTTTGGAAACATTCCAACAACGGAACAAAGTGCAGCACAACCCGAGGGGGTCACGTGTCTATCAGCACGCGAGGAAGCTATTAAAATATCTGAGACTCCTACGGTGGTAAAAACCATCAACGGTATAAGGTGCAACAGCAAAATCGAAACAAAAACCTTGGAAAAACATGGGATTTGTATACAAAAATCTCCCGAAGTAGAAACAAAAAACTCATGCCTCCCAAATGGTGAACTGAGCAAAACATCTCTGCACCCAACCGCAGAACAGGCACAAAAAAGCAGCAGGCAGCTCGGTCCTAATTCACGGGTTGTGTAGCCTGAGAACAACTCGGAATTAGATAACGTAGTAATTGGCAAAGGGCAGCCAGAAAGGAATCTACCTATAGATTCCCAAGGAACATCAACCACAAAGGGAGAAGATGAACCACCCACTACAGGGACAGCAGATCTCATATGCTTTATCCCCAGGCCTGGAGACAACCATCATCCGGCCAAGCAGCCAGTATGGATTCCGCACACCATCGGCAATGATTTAAGAATAACTGCACTTAATACAAACCAGCCTAAAACAACTGCAACACGACTAGTAGAGGGCTTGCGACCCAGAATTCCCAAAACAGAGGGAGGGCTGTCACTTGAACATATAAACCTTGAAGAGTCTGCACGAAATCAACAAATACCTAGAGGAGTGCTAAGAGTTACTGCACCTAACTCTATTCCAACGAAAACAACCGCAATAAGACTAGTAAAGGAAATGCAATCTAGCCAATCGAATACAGAGAGTGGGCAGACAAGCGAACAAAGAAATGCAACAGGTGTCATTTGGTTCAACCCGGACTATACCTCGCAAGGAAGACATGACACACTGAACAGAGGCATTATTCTACGGTTGCTATCCCACATTCCCTCTCTGGTAGAAATAAAAAGCACGGAACTAGCGTCTATTGAATTTATAGTCGATGAAGTCACAGGCAGAGAAAAAACAAAAGCAACATGGACATCGCTGGCAACCTCACAAAAAATATATGCCAAAGCTGAAACCTTCAAAAATTGGGGGATTACAATACAACCATATACAAAGCCAAGATATCCTGATATTCTTGTCCCGGCGGAAAATGAGGCAGAACAAGTGATAACTAAAAGACTCAGAAACTCGGTCCTGAGAGGAGCGGTAGGGCCAGGGGACAACAACGCCGAACAATATAATGAGATCACTCGATGTACAGTAGAAGAATATACACAATTATCTGGACAGCCCGACCCAAGATGGACAGCCAGAACTTTAAATAACATTGAATGACAAATTAGCCCCAAGCCAATGGTGAGCGCCCACGACTCATTGAGAATATGCTCTTGGAATATCAATGGACTGGCATCTAAAATAACGGACACAGAGTTTATGAACTACATCAGAAACTATGATGTCTTGGTATTCCAAGAAACATGGCTCGCAGATCCCCCGCACCTCCATGGTTACTTACGCTTTTATTCGCCTGCAGAAAGGATAGCTAAATATGGTCACTCTCAAGGCGGCCTAGCAACTTACATATCGGCTACAAGCACCTTGACTACCAAAGAAGTCGGATCAACCTCTACAGCCCTGCTGGCTGTCAATATTCACCTGTCAAAACTTAAACCAAGTACCGTTGACACCGACTTTACATTAATTAATGTCTATATCCACCCTAGAAGGAAAAGGAAAGCAGCCAACGACCTTTGCAGCTTTATGGAGTCCTGCATAAGGGAAAGACCTATAACAAATGTCTTTCTCACTGGGGACTTCAACCTTAACCTCATGGGCACCACACAAGAAGACGAACTATTAACTCAAAATGCAATCTGGGACATCCCATTACAAGCGACTCCACAATTTTCTAAGCAAACAAAGCTAGGTAATAAGACCTTAAAAGATCTGGAATATTTTAACATCAGGGCCCTAAACGGAAGGACCCCTGGAGACAACCCCTCAGCTGCAACTTTTCATTCAATAAGAACAAGCAGCACTCTAGATTATACCTTCATTTCATTACCATTATTCCAGTTCTTAAAATCATACCAGATGGGCCGCAGCGGAGACAGCGATCATTGCCCCCAAGAAATCATCTTTAAGATCGATAAACCCAATTTTGAGCAATCTAAAGACCTGAAAGAGTCAATCCACACCGTCAATTTCAAAAAAATTAAATACTCAGCAGCCACAAACGAAACTCTAGTGGAAAGAGCAAAACAGCATTTTGAGACCCGCTCTGGACCTAGCGAAACTACGAAATGGGAACAATTTACACACACAATGTCTACATATGCAACAAGATCTAAGCCTCAGTCGCAAATAGGCAATGGAAGATCGGATAAATGGTCTCAAGAACAGAAAAGCAAAATCAGAGTCATAAAAAGCAGAATCTATCGTATAATGAGAGAGCTCCAACAGGTACCTAACGACACAGCAAAGCATGATGTATTACGGAAATTAAAATCAACATAAAAAAATCAAAATGGGAAGCAAATAAATCTGCTGAGGATAAATTATGGGCAAGACTTCACGCTGACATTTAAACGGAACGATGGGGCAAGGTTCTGGAAATCAATAAACTTATTTATAAGACCGGCGCACCATGGAATCTCATCTAATATCGCAGAGGACACCTGGGCAAATTATCTTGGTACACATTTTAACCAGGCTGAGGGAACAAACCAGCTCCAGGAGCTTGCTACCATCGAAATACCACCAACGAATAACGACATAAGCTCCATAGAATGGCACTCACTTAGCGAAGCAGGGAATTCGCCGAGCTTGAAAAACATCATTCGGCGCCAAATTAAGAAGGGAAGAAGAGAGGGAGCTCCAGGGCCGAATGGTATCCCGCCAATCCTTTACAAGCAAGATGCGGCAGGCTGGGCAGCAGCCCTGGAACCCCTTTTCTTAGAGATAAGACATTTTAACATCCTGCCAAACTCCTGGAAGGGTTCAATGATCTCCCCAATCTACAAGGCAGGAGACAAGGCTTCCCCTCAAAACTATCGATTGGTGACTTTAATCGATAATGAGGCAAAATATTTCGCAGGCATCCTCTTGGAAGAGCTGAGGGCCTGGGTAACAGAGAAATCCTTAATCCCGGTAAACCAGACGGGCTTTGCCAAATCAGTAGGCACAATGACTAATATTTTGTGCATGGGCATGCTCATAGACAAGGCAGAATCTAACAAAATGCACATTCATTTCTGCTTCATTGACTATAAGGCCGCCTTTGACCATATGAAACGGAACCTCTTATGGTCTAAATTGAACAATTGGGGAATATCGAGACAACTTCTAAACCTGCTAATCAACCTCCACACAGAGACCTGGGTACAGATAAAGGTGGGGGATGGATCTGCTCTGTCCAGGCGCATACAGACCAACAAGGGCCTGAAACAGGGCTGTGTTCTGGCCCCGATCCTATTTAACTTGTTCCTAAGCGACCTGGTTCCCGTTTTAAATGGTTGTAACTCCCACGCTCCGAAGTTAGGGGGACTGCATCTACCTTGCCTACTATATGCTGATGATATCGTGCTTATAAGTCACACCAAGGTAGGACTTCAACATCTCCTGAATGCAACACAATGCTACTCCGACAAAAATGAGCTTACGATAAACCTTGGAAAAACACAAACAGTGACCACCAGCAGGAAAAAAAGGAAACCAACATCATGGTATTGGAACAAGACAAGAATTGGAGATACCCCAACATATAAATACTTAGGAGTGAAAATTGACAACAGCGGGCAGTTCTCCGCACAGCGAACTAGTATACGAGGGAAAGGGTTATCTCTGGCAATTTCGCTGAAGTCCCTAAACCTCAAACTTTCTGGCCCCTCACTTCTGCCCCTGACGCAAGTAATCCGTGCTAAACTCCTCCCAACAATTACCTATGGGAGCGAAGCACTTAGAGGAAGGGATGCCAAGATCCTTGATAACACAATAACAGCCGCCTACAGGATCATCTTCAGCCTGCCCAAACAAACCTCACCAGCTCAAATCAGGCTAGAATTTGGCATCGAGCAACAGCTCCTAGCAAGGCAGGGAGCCTACATGATAGCCTGGGACAAAGTGAGGAAGTCAAAACAGGGAACATTACATGAATATTTGTGGAGTGAGCTAGTACAACACCCGTCCTCAGCAGCAGCCAGGTTCCTACTGGTCAGCCGGACGAACACAGGACTAGAGCAGCTCTGGGACACACCAGTAAATCATACAACTTTTAAAAAACTGGTCAAGAAATCGATCAAACAGCTATCATGGGTCGAAGACAAGGCAGCCCTCTCCAAAAGAACACATGGTTGGATGACTCTAAATACGTACAATACAATGGCACCACAGAGCTACCTTGGCGAGGGATACTCTAAATCTGTCAAAATGCGTTTTCTAAAGCATAGACTGGGCCTGCTACCATGTATTCAAAATTTCCCACGCTGGATTAAAATAAAAGCTGATCCCCTTTGTAGGCTATGTGGCTTGGGGCAAGAAGACATGCTGCACTTGATATGCTCTTGCGAGAAATTACATGATGAACGGAAACACTTGCTGAAACAACATTTCAACCGGCAAGGAATCCGCACACGAAGGAAGGCAGTCCTTGCTTGTTTCTCTTCCTATGACTCTCGCCTGAGCTGCAGCTTCGTAAAATTTATGAAGGCGGTGGAAAAAAAGATGCCGGAAATAAATTAATAACGGCCTCTACACTATTGACCTAATCGCGCACGCCGAATGGCATTATTGGCTGGAAGAGCTCATGGGGTCATTAGGAAAGCAGAAATATCTTATAATTACAAAGCTGAACTTAAAATTTATTTATTAACTGATTGGTCACAAAGTTGCTGCATGCACATCCGAACCAAGGAAACGTGAACGTTTTATTCTCTTATAACTGTACTTTTATAATTCTTTGTTTTTAACCTTTTCTTGTACTGCAATGGTTTTAAGTAACTATGCAAAATAAAATTATTACATATTATTACATATTGTCTCGCCATTCATTAGTTTGTAAAGAAGTGACACTGAATGTGGCATGCAATACTTCCATGGCCAATTTGGTGTGTGTTCTGGAGAGTGTCCTAATTTCCTTGATTCAGCCAATGTTCTGAATACTTTCAAATGGAAGTTATTTTATCCTGAATGACAAAGGTTTTTATGGGATGAAGACGGGAGTGCGGTATGTGGTAACGGTTTCCAGCATTGTGACTTGTTGTCATAATGTGTTATTTCCACCTACACACATGATTAGGCAAGTTACATTGTGGCCTTCAATTCCTATTTTTGACATTAACTTTGATAGGTTAAGCTGACTGAAAGCCTTATTGTTTCAAATGGATGTTGCCTTAACATCTGCTCGAGAAACTTTTGATCTTCAAGTTGCAAGGTTGGTATTGAGCACAAACTTGATGCAGCATTTTAGTGAAATTGTATGCTAAATATTTAATGTTGCAAACACTGCATGAGTGGTACACATTTTTAAACAATTTATTCTAGATTTGTTAGCACATTCCATAATGTATTTGTGGTGATCGTGTCCTTTTTACACTTATTGGTTTCCAGTCTATTTGGAGGCATACTGCTTATGTTAGTCATGGGTGTTGGGATGTTGGTCCTATTTTTGTTGCTCCACAATGGATGTTCCACCTCGAGGCCAAATGGTGAACGACTTATCACACACTCTGCTGTGTTGTGAGCACATGATACAGCACTTTGAAGTGTCTTTACTTCAGGAATTGAACGACAATTATTTTTGTCCTTTAGACCTGTGCGGTTACACTGTTTGTAGCCTGTGTTCCGCTGTCTGTGGTGCACTTTTGAGTGTGCACTGGATCTGTGTCTTGTGATGCAATTGGTTCAATCTACAGATGTGGATCTGTAGGAGCATCCATTTAGGGCTCATATTCAGTGCTGTCCTATGAGACTACCTTTGCTACAGGTTGCTTATTATGAGCCATTTCTGAATGCTTTGTCTCCTGGATTCTTGAAATCTGGATTTTCTACTGCAGTTACACTGCCGGCTGGCACACTATCAGCATCTGGTGATTGGGCTAGATATGACCATGTTTATTCTGTGGAACTTGCTGCTCATGCTTCTATGTATTAATCGTCTGTGGATGATGGTTCCTTCCTGGATCCCACTGAATTCCTGAATATGGGAAATATCTCAGGAACCTCCTAGTTTAAATTTGGCACTTTGTTTTTAAATCAAACTGACTTTCAATCATGTTTATTTAGTTGGATGCTTTTAATTGCCATTTTTTATGGCTTTCATTCGCTTTTATAATTAAAGTATATTTTATAATCATTTAGTTGACATTTTAGGTTGATATTTTTAGGCTAGCTTTTATGCTTTTATTTTGAGCTTAGTCTCCCGCCAGCCAAGGAGAGGGTGTTGTCAGGTACAACAGGGCCCTCACCAAGTCTCCATTTTAGCTACACGTTTTAGCTTGACATTGTTTTCCAATGGTGACTTTTTACACATTTAACATTTACACAACAGTGTACTAAAAATTATTCTGCATGCAGTTAATTTCACAGTAAGCATTATTATCATGTTGTTTATACACTCTATCCAAGGCTAGGCACATGAAAAGTGATGCCCTGGTATTTGGTTGCCTGATTGGAGATCGCTCTAAGGCTCCAGACTTACCATTGCATCAGCTGTGCACAATTGATGCAGTTCAATTGTAACAGTACTTTTATTATATAAACTGCCTCTGTGCACATTTGGCAGAGGAGCAATTCTGCTGGGATTATCCTGGAGCGATGTGCATTGTAACTGAGATGCAGCCTTGCTGACTTCTACCGTCATCCTACAAAGGAAAATAGCCAGGTCCATCCAGACAGGCTTCCTGGCACATCATACTTTCGCGAACGTTTAAAAACCTAGTTGTTCAACCAATAATTCATGATCCGTTTTTTACTTTTCTGTTTTTTCTTCTTTTCTGCTCCATCAGGCTTGGCACTGGGAAACCCTTGTTGGGTAGCTGTACGCCATACAAAATTAATTTAACATAACATACTCAGATATGGGGGAGGGCGGTTAGGCTGTCCCAATGGATCCGGCCGAGGGTACTTCTATGATGCTCTACCTATAATCTCAAGATTATAGGTAGTATTAGATAGGAGTATAAGTATGATCACATAAAAACATTATAATGGTTGAGCATTCTTGTAATGCTAGTTACAATGCTTTGTTTCATATTCCTAATAATTGCTGCTCACACTTTCTATACAAGATCACAATGGTTTGAAAAGCAAGATATTTATTGTGTTTACCTTTGACATGCAAAAGTAACAACGACAGGGTAGATCTGTTTTCACAATTTCCTTGGAGAATAAAGAGTGGTCATGTTCAAGGTTGCAGATACCATCTGGTACCCTGGTAAGGTTAAGGGTTCAGATAGGGACCAGTGACTACCTAGGAATTGGGCCAACATTTTCTGATATGTAGACTGAGTCCCCATATTCTGAAGTTTGTGTTGTCCAGGTGCACAGTCCTACTTAATTTGTAGGAACTGTATAACACTATGCAATTATTGCCAATCATAGTGAGTCAAAATATGCGAACTACCCCAACAATATTGATAAAGTAGGTCACATTGCGACACCTGTTTTTTTAAGAATATTAGTGCATAGGTCAGTTCGTAAAATACCAGTGTATTTGTTAGATGTCAGGGGGCAAATTGCATCCACTTTTACCAAATCAATTTTAGTACATTCAAAGTAAGAAATTGCAAATTGTGAATTGTTATTAGTTGCAATTTACAATTTCTTTTTTGGAATCGTTTGTACATCAGGTCCTTTGTCAATAGTTTCCATGGGGATCATTTAAAAAAAAAAAAAAAATTAAGAACTTTATTCACAGCTATCATATCTGCTTTATACGTACATCATATCCAACTGTGCAACAGACGTTTTTTTCCATTTTCACCCCTCATGCATTCCTCCCCAACATGTTCTAATATCATTCAAGAATTACAACCATAAGATGCCTATATCTTGTCATACAAATCTGTCATTTCTGCATTGTGGGGAGGTAACATAGCAATTACTAAAACAACCCAACACCCTCCCGCCTCCCCCCTCCCTCTCCCAACCTTGAACTGGTAGTCTCCTGGCTGTCCCGATGTAATAATCTGCTTAATGGGAAATCAATCATCGGGTCCCTCCGGTATCGTAGGCGCTGATGTGTGCTGACGCATGGGGTGTTCCTATATGTGGCGGTTGCCGTCGTGTGTGTGATTGGGCGTCCTGTTAACCCTCGCTTTCATTGCCCCCTGTTTGTGGTCGACCCTCCTCCTCCATTGCAAGGATCATTGTCTCCCATTCCAGGGATATTGGGAATTTCCGTAGGCCCCGTGCCTCCTCCCTCCTGAGGACTGTCCCTTCCGCCTTCCCCACTTCAGTACCTCAGCTTGCCAAAGGGGTATACCTGGTGGTGTGTGTGACTTCCATCTAATCGTAAGTGTCCTGATTGCTAAAAGCAGGGCCAGATCGAGCAGTTTCAGTTGAGCCTTCTGTGTTTTGGACCGTCTGCGCAACCCTAACAGACAGTACAGTGCCTCTAACGGCACTGGGAGTGTCGTGACCACTCTCAGCGACTGACATACTCCTGACCAGTACCCTTGGAGTCGTGGGCACGACCACAGCATATGAAGGAACCCAGCCTCATCCACCCCACAGCGTGGACAGGTATGGGGAGTGTTCGGGAACATTTTGTGCAACCGAGTGGGAGTCAGATAAGCTCTGTGCAGGACCATCCCTTGTATAAACCTAAATCGGACATTACACGATACTCACCTGGGGTGCTCTAGTATTGTGATCTAGTCCTTGTCCAATAGGACCTGAGCCGTGTCATGTGCCCAAGTGTGTTGAAGATATGTAAGTGAAACTGCAGCATGTGCCCTAACTCCCAAATATAGCCAGCGCACCAAGCGCCCACCTGAGCCCATAAGATGCAATAAGTGTACCAATTGGTGTTGTGGATGCTGTAGACGCTGTGGTGCCCACTTTTGTTGTATATAGCGTATGACTGTGGTGTGCAGCAGGTACATTCTGGGGGGAGCGCCAGTGGCCTGCAGGAAGGCTTCATGAGTCAGTAGATGGTCATCGCCGAATAGATCGCCCACCACTTCCGAACCTGAGTCCCGCCAAGGGCGCAGCACTCTAGTCGTAAGCCTGCCCTGTGGTGTTGGGCTGCCCAGCAGAGGAATATTGGCCGCGTACGTTTCCGTCGAAGCAGTATAGGCCGAGGCCTTACGCCAGATTCTCAGAGCTGTGCACAGAAGCGGGTGGCACTCCGCAGGAATGCGACTACCCGGTAGTAACAAGGCGTGTAATTCTCCTCTTCTCAGCCTGTCAGGCGTGTATTCTATTTTGTGAAGGTTCCGTCCTGCCGTCCAGTAGGAGAGCCACTGGAGCTGGCCAGCATAATAGTAGCCTCTAAAGTCCGGGGCTCCTATCCCACCAATTCTAGTTCCTAATTGCAGCTTGCGCAATCCTATTCTACGTCTTCCAGTTCCCCAGATCAGGGTGATTAGTGGAGAGTTGAGTGTGTCGAAGATAGATTGTGGTATGAGCACTGGGAGGTTAACAAAGAAATAGAGCAGGCGGGGGAGCATTACAATTTTGGAGAGCGCAATTCTGCCCATGATTGATAATGGCAATGACGTCCAGAACCCCACAGAGGCTCGGAGGCTCCCGATAGCTTTCTTAATGTTTCCCTCGATCTGATCTTCCTGCTGCCTATAGACCTGTATTCCAAGGTATTTAAATGTATCAGTTGCTACAGGGATATTGTGGGTGCCAAACGGTATCCCGCCTGGGTCTGGGGTTGCACGGAAGTAGAAACCGTTCGACTTCGCCGGGTTTATAGCTAAACCCGAGACGGCGGAGAATCTTTCAAAGATCCCATAGATGGGGCCGTGATCCGCTTCTAGGTCACGGAGGAACAGTAGGATATCGTCCGCGTAAATGGACAGTAAGTGGCAGGTGTCACCGCTCTGTATCCCTCTATGTCCCATTTCAGCTCGTAACGCTATGGCCAGAGGTTCCAGTGCGAGCATGAATAACAACGGGGACAATGGGCATCCCTGTCTGGTGCCAAGGTGAATCATGTATCTATCTGAGATGTGGCGCCCTGTGAGTGCCCTCGCCGAGGGGGCCGTGTAGAGCAGTCTAATCCATGCCAGGAGCGAGTCCGGAAGGCCGAACTTCGCGAAGGTCGGGAACATAAACGACCAGGTTAGGGAGTCGAAGGCCTGCCGCAGATCTAATGCTATGCAACCGGACCTTGGGAGGTCCGGTGGAACTGACGCCATGAGTGCATGTAGCCGGCGCGTGTTCATAGAGGTGTTCCTACCCGGAAGAAACCCACATTGGTCTCTATGAATCAGACCTGGGAGGTGTGTATGTAGTCGCAGAGCTATCACTTTACTAAGTATTTTGTACTCCGTGGAGAGCATTGATAGTGGCCTGTAATTTGCCAGGTCTAAGCTGTCCCTCCCGGGCTTTAGCAGTGAGACGACCAATGCTTGCATCGTGGACTCTGGTAGACAGCCTCTTGCTAATGCCTCCCAATACACCTTCTCTAAGACTGGTGCTAGGATGACCGAGTATGTCGCATAGAACTCCACCGGGAGTCCATCCATTCCCGGCGTTTTTTGGAAATTTAGGGATTTAATAGCTACTCGTATTTCCTGCTGGGTAATAGGGCCCTCTAGTGCCTGTGTAGCATCAGCAGTCAAGACTGGGAATGGGAGGTCAGTCAGGAAAGCGGCAATTTGCTCTGGGTCAACGTCTGTGGGTCGGGCATACAGGGTAGTCAGGTGGTCTCGAAAGGCTCGGTTGATCTCAGTTTGCGTACCCACTATTTGACCATCCTGTGTCCGTATCCTAGTTATTACCGGGATGTCCTGGTTTTCCCAAACCAGGCGAGCCAGTAGTGCCCCCGATTTGTCCGCCTCTGCGTGTTGTCGGCGCAGGTATTACCTATAGTCTATGACGCGTAGTGTTGCAAGAGCATCAGCATGGTCTATGTTCGCTAGTTGTAACTCCTCCCTTTTAGTAGGATCCAGCCCCACCTCGCTTTCCAGTTTCTGTAATTTATCCTCTATATCCCGCAGCTTCCTAGTGATTTCCTGCCGGGCTCCCACTAATTGTCCAATCGCTGCCCCACGTATAACTATCTTCATTGCATCCCACACCACCAGGTTCGTGGAGGCAGTGTCCCAGTTTTCCGTGAAGTACCTATCCAGTGTCTCGGACAAGGAGGTTCTGAAGGTGCCATCCTCCAGCAGGAGCGGGTCCAGGCGCCAAGTAGGAACCGGGGTAGGGACCCTGCCCCATCGGATGCTAAGCATCAGGGGCCTATGATCAGAGAAGGCTTTGGCTAGGTATTCAGGGCTTTCAATCCCCGCAATCAGGGCATCTGAACATAGAAATCTATCAATCCTCGTGTGCTGTGCATGTATGTGTGAATAATGGGAGTATTCCCTGTTCTCAGGGTGTATGGTCCGCCAGGCATCCTTCAGTTCCCCTCCAGCCGCCCATGCACAGAACACGTCAGTCAGTTGGGAGACCCAGGCCACTTGCAGGGGAGGGTGCGATCTGTCTTTGTCAATATCCATGATCATGTTCCAATCTCCCCCTAGCACCCAGGGGGTGGCCGACCAGTCTGCTAAAGCCAGTCCCAGTTTCCGCCGGAATTTGTCTTGATCTAAATTCGGGGCGTATATACTGCCAAGTACTACAGGCGTGTTGTCTAACGTCCCTCTCACTAAAATGTACCTTCCCTGATCATCCACCCTCCTTTCTACCTCAGAGAACGGTGTGCCATGTCTGATCCAGATGGTCGCCACTCTAGAGAAGGCTGAGTAGGTTTTGGTTAAGATTGTGCCCCTCCATTTCCTCCTCATTTTTATAGCTTCTGAGGCCGTTTGGTGTGATTCTTGAAGGAAGGCAATCTGGGCGTGGTGTCGCAGCAGAAAGGCGTGTATTCTATGCCGTTTTTGAACCGCCCCTAGCCCCCTCACGTTCCAGGTTGTAATCCTATACTTCCCCGCTGTGTCAGCCATAGTCATATATGTACCTGATGTGTGGCCTCACCCCTGAAACAAAAAAGAACCATTACGGCGCAGTTCAAAAAACAGACTGTGCCCAACAATTGAACAAAGCTTATTAACATTGAGTATCCAGTGCTTTCGCCATTGGGGGGTGGTCGAGCACCATTACGGTCTTTACTCTCAGCCCTTTGGGCTCCGCCGGCTCAACGGCAGCTATCACGGGGCAATATTACCAATAATTAGAGGGGAGCCAAAACCCAAGTTGCCCCTGCTTTACTTGTAGTTCAGGAGTGAACTTGCCCAAACATGTATAGCGGCAGGGTACAGTCCCAGGTAGCAATAACGTTTACTCGCGGTCCCTCTGCCTCCCTCCTCAGGACCTTTCTCTGCAACAGTGCAATACAGAATCAAACACATAGTTAATACAATACGGTTCGTGTGCCGGTCAGCCGCTTCCAGTCCGTTCTTCCTCCCCACAGTTGTCTAGTACATCATCTGCCGTGTTGGGCGTGATAGTGGGAAACAGCAACACACTGTGGTCTGAGTCTGAATGGACCGTGCTGTCCTCCGAGTCCGTCAATATCTTCTAGGAGTCCTCCCTGAACGTGCCTGCTACCGCTAAAGCGTCCAGTTGTTTCTCCATCTGCTGTGTTTTTGATGGTCCGCGTCCTCTGCCTCCTCGTCGCGATCTGGGGGTCCCCGCCCCGTGTCTGTCTCGGGTCCCGCTCAATCCCCCAGCCTCCGGGTCCAGCGAGGGGTCCTGACTTCCGTCTATACCCAGCACTTCTAGCCATTCCTCAGCATCGACAGGGCTCTCAAAGAAGTGCGTTTTCCAGTCGTGTATCACTTTTGAACGGGCCGGGAACAGCAGAGCATATTTGAGGTTGGACTTTTGCAGTTTCTTCTTTACCTCTATGTAGGAGGATCGTTGTTTTTGGACCAGGTTGGTATAGTCCGGGTAGAGAGAGATTTTGTGATTTTCATACTGAATGAGGGACTTCTCCCGGGCCTTTTGTAGCAGTACATCCCTGTCCCGGTAGTTCAAGAGTCGTACTATCAGCGGGCGGGGGGTCATCCAGGGTCTGGTCTGCCCGTTGGGATCCTATGCGCTCTCTCGACACAGAAGTTAGGTGATAGTCCCTCCTCCGCTACATGATCGCGGAACCATTGTTCCATGAAGTCCGCTGCCCGGGACCCCTCGCATCTCTCCGGAAGGCCTATAACGCGAATGTTATTCCGGCGGTTACGGCCTTCCGCGTCCTCCACCCGGTCCAGAAGAGAGGCTACCTGCGTTTGGAGTCGTTGAATGGAGACTGTGTGTTCCGCCACTGTCGGTTTGATCTCGTCGAGGGAGAGGCCTTGGTCTTTCGCTCTATCCGCTAATTTGCCATGGTCCGCCTTCAGCAGGGATAAGTTGGTCGTCAGGGTGCCCATCTGTAGTTCTAGTATCACCCTGGAGTCCCTGATCTCCTGCAGGATAATGTCTAATTTGTCCATTGGCGGTCCTTCCGTCTGACGCCCCGCCGCGGGCTGTTGAGATGCCCCATCCTCGGTGGCCGGCGCCATGGGGGTGGCCGTCGTTGGTCCCCCAGGGTTTTCCGTCATCTTCAACCCTTTGCGGACCATTGGAGCATTGTTTCCGGCCCCCGGCAGAAGTCTCGTCGTGACCCCAGTGTCCGGTCCCCGGGGCGACCCCCCCGTCGGGATAGCACCAGGGAGCAGGTGGGAAGGGCCCTGCAGTCCAGTTGTCCCCCGATTGGGGGGCGCCGCAGTCAGTCCACCGGCTCTATTTCGCCCCTTGTGGGTCGTCACGTGGTCGCGTGGCCTGTCTTCTCCACGTCCAACGAGCCCTCCAGGGATCAGCGCGGGGAAGGATGCGGGGTCCCACTCGGCATCCCCGTTGTCCTGGTATAGGATCGCCTGGGCTTCCCAGCCTCGTTCCCTCCCTCGGGGGGGCCTCGTGGGCCGTCCTCTCACCTCAAGTGAATTCAGGCCCCCTCGGGTCCACGGAGATCTCCGCTGCTCGGTCCACTGCCAGGGCCGGGCTCCAGCCCTTCAGAACAGAGCAACCCACCGGTGTAAATTTAGCCAAGTCCGTTTCGGGCCGGACCGGGAAGGGGCGCGACTGGTGGAGAAAGGCCCTCTACTCTCCGGGCTATTTTTGCGGCACTATGCAGCCGCCACTGTCCGCCTCGTGTGTGGCCGTTCCGTGACGCCTGCACAGAGGCGAGTTTTGCCGCTTGTCCTGTGCCTCTCCGTCTCCCAGCGCTCCCCCGCCTGCCCCAGGGGATCCTCCGGCAGGCTCCGGTCACAGCCCGGGGCCTCCAGCGCCGTCTGGTCGAGCCGGGGTCCGGGCCTTCGTTCACTTCCGGTGGTCTCGGCCACAGGACGATCAGCCTCGTTCCCTACCACAGGGCCCGGCTTCCGGCGTCCTCTCGCCTCAGTAGGCCGCGCCGCTCCTATCTTGGCAGTGCGGGCCGGTTACTTGCTCGCTCTTCTACCGCGGGACGGTAGGGTTCAGGGACACACCTCCGATCTTTTAATTCATTGCCTCAAGGGATTTTGAGGCAATTATTGCAGGATTCTGCCCCGATCAGCGCCGGAGCTCTAGCGGCGCACGTCCGTTCTCATGGCCTGCAAGCCACGCCCCCCCTTCCATGGGATCATAAAGGAGGACTCTCATAAAGGAGTAGAGCCCTGAGAGAGGAAGAGTTTCTTTCCAAGGAGGTCTTTGGACAGCAGGGAGAAACCTAAGTTGAGGAGTGTGTAGGAGGAGTGATCAAGAGAGAAGAATTTAAGGAAAGGATTCTTTCAAGAGAAAAGGATTCAGTTGAAAAAAGGTAAAATCTCTTGAAGTAGACATATTGACACTATGAGCAAGAGTGAGCAAGTGTAGGAAAGTGCACCTTTCTCATAAGGTCGCCCCTACTTTTTGCCTGCCATTGGATGCAATTTTGACTGGAAGTGCACTGGCTCATGCTAAGCAGGTCACCAGTGCCAGATCTCTTTCCCAAAACTTTACAATTGGTTCTCCAATTGGTAATACCTTTAGAACTCCCTGTAAGTCCTTAGCAAATGATACCCCTTGTACCTTGGGCAAGGAGGCAAAATAGTTCCTTAAGGGCTACAGCATGAATTGTGCCACACTAAGGGAGCACTAACAATGCCCATGCAAACTGCCATTGTAGGCTGTATGTCTTGGTGCAGACCAAAGTGAAAACATGACATGGCACACATCCTGTTTGCCATGCCAGCAAACACTTCAACCAATAGGCTTTTCACCCCTACAGCAGGCCTACAGCCCTAAGGCAGGGTGCACTATACTACATGTGTGGCCACTGGTCAAACACAATTTCCGCAGCTACATGATGGCTTCAGTGGAACAAGAGATGTTTGGTATCAGACATCTCATATTAATAAGCCCACACTGATTAAAGTGACTGATTTATTAATACATTCCCACCCAGAGGGCACCTAAGAGTTGTCCCCTGAAAACCTACCAACTACTAGTGTGCTGGTTCACTACTCCTAGCCAGCTTGTCACCACAGATGAGTTTCTGACCCCCAGGGGTGACGGCCTTTGCTCTTAGGAGGTCAGAAGCAAAGCCTGCTTGGGCAGAGGGTATTTACATCCCCTCACACAGGATGACCTGCAAATTAGCATTCCAAGGCAGGGAGCTTCAAAGATTCCACTGCCTTTGGTATGTGGATCGGGCTTCCCTCACAGGAGAGGATGTTGACCCCCACGTTGACCAGAACCCATTTGGCAGATGGTCAGACAGGAAAATTAGTAGTCAAAAAGGCATGTTCACCTTCAGGCTAGTTCCATGCTTAAGGTTTGCTATCTGAAGTGAATGGAAAGTTTTAGAGTCTGTCATCTTTGTGATTGCAGAATTAGGAACTCTTGGACAGGGTTGTGCCCACTTCCCACAGGAATCCGTCATATAGGGGGCAAGTGACCCCAGTGGTAAGTAGCCTATTGGCTACTACTCTAAACTCCCCTAACACTCCAAAATCTAGAATTTTGGGGAGCCCCTGGCACTAGTTAACCCAATCCTGCTGACCTAAAAGAAGAACTACAACTGAAGAGCTACGAAAATCAAGGACTGTGACTGGAGCACCAACGCTGATGGCCTGTGCATTGGTCCCAAAAGATTGCACCAAAGTCACTCAACCTGCAAGATGCTGTGCCTTCAAAAGCCTGTTAGGACTGCCATTTCAAAAAACAATGGTCCTTAGGCAGTCAGGGATAATCATGAGAAATAAATATAGATCAAAATTGAATTCTATATTATCTGCCCAGCCGGACAGGGTTTAATAACATATATATCGTTGTGTAGTCAGTTATCTGTACAATATCAATTGGGACACGGCCTGTGTCCTACTACCACATATAGACAGGTGTGACATACATCGAAGGTGGGTATCAGGCAAGAGGAGACAGCCTTCACACAATCATACAACTTTCGGCAGACTAATGATTCAAGAGTACACTATTGTGACTTTCCATGTGGTATAGTCAGAAGCATATAGTGTAGGGTGTCGACGATGTTTCGATCCCTATTTAAGGATCACCTTCAGAACATTGTAATCATGCCTTATTTACATTTCTACCACAAAATTCAAGCCCAAACATATTTGGAAGAAAAAAATGATTGCAAGAAAACATTACAGTGGGTGTGAAACAGGGGGAAAAACAGGGTGGGTAATGGGAGAAAGGGGGATATATATATATATACAAGGATTTAGTGCAGAATACAATACACATATAATTCAGACATGTCTAACTAGTGAGTTCTAGCAAAGAATGGAGTGAGTTGTTATATTTACTGGGCTATTAGTGTGGGCTGGTATGTAAGGTCGTACAATAAGGCGAAATGGTGATACACTCGTAGAGTTAAAATCGGCGGGAAATACAAGGACATTCTGTGTTGGTTCGGTGCAGTAATCGAGAAATTGCTTAGGAACAATCAGAAAAGATACTTGGCGGAGTTACTCAATGTGAAGGTGTGCTAGGCGGAAACAATAGTGGAATCTGGGAAGCGGTTTAAGAGGCAGAAGTTGACAATGTTCACGTGGGTGTGAACGATGTCTGTGCTTAGAAAATTGAGGCGGGCGCCGGTATAGGTAGAATACTGCGTGCTAACAGGTAAGTAGGTGTCTGAATTGTGGGAGAGGGAGACGTGCACCTACGCGGCGTAAAACCGCGGATTACATAGCTTACCTCGAAAGGTTACTTGGGAGGTGTCTGTCATGAAGGGAAACCGGTAAAATTAATTATAGTTAAAACCTGCGGGCGAAAGGGTGGAGTGAATTCAGTCTATGTGCGCTAAGGGACGCATTCAGTGAATAAATTAAACAGGCGGGGACCTTACCGCAATATGGATGATGCAGCGAGTAGAGTGGTGGAAGGATAAAGAACCTGCAAAAGGGGGAAGAGGCCGAAAGGGTTAGGCTCTACAACAGATGTATGGAACCAAGAGAAGAGTGAGGAGCCGGCGTTCGCGCTTACCAATTGTGATCGATGGCGGAGGTCCTCAATGGGAGTCCAAGCTTACAGTCGAGCCGATGCTCGTGAAGACTGTCTGGCGATGTGTCCTCCATTATGTGTAACATCCGGTCATGTGACTTGGCACATGTGACCGGGCGAGGCTCTAGCCAGTGCATTCAAGGAAGTGAGTTAATACAGCGGCCATTTTGGAAGGTGCATTTAAGTGAAAGGAAGCACTTGTTGGACTATAACGAGTAAAGTGCATGCACAGCGGTGCAGGTTGTATATCAGAGGGGATCATACATGTAAACTTGCATTACAGTGGAAATTGTACAAGCAATATTGATATTTAAAAGCATTATTTTTAGACAAAAGACGGGCGCACTACCGAAAACTCTGCCTGTGGGGAGTCATTGCCAAAGGGAGAAGAATTAGCTTTTTTCTGCACGCCGGACCTCGCCTGTGGAGGCAGAGGCTGCCAGACACATCGAGGGAGCTGTGACCTGCTGGTCTGTGGTAGAGGCAGGCAACGGGGCTGCAAGCGTTGCAGGGACTCCATCTCCCAGGAGTCCCTGCCTGACCGACAGCCATCTTCCGGTCCGCTCTCCCTGTTGCTCCGCCCGCTGCCCACCTGAGGGGATTTAAACTCCCAGCTTGTTATTATCCCGCGGGCGCACTACCGAAAACTCTGCCTGTGGGGAGTCATTGCCAAAGGGAGGAGAATTTGCTTTTTTCTGCACGCCGGACCTCGCCTGTGGAGGCAGAGGCTGCCAGACACATCGAGGGAGCTGTGACCTGCTGGTCCGTGGTAGAGGCAGGCAACGGGGCTGCGAGCGTTGCAGGGACTCCATCTCCCAGGAGTCCCTGCCTGACCGACAGCCATCTTCCGGTCCGCTCTCCCTGTTGCTCCGCCCACTGCCCACCTGAGGGGATTTAAACTCCCAGCTTGTTATTATCCCGCGGGCGCACTACCGAAAACTCTGCCTGTGGGGAGTCATTGCCAAAGGGAGGAGAATTTGCTTTTTTCTGCACGCCGGACCTCGCCTGTGGAGGCAGAGGCTGCCAGACACATCGAGGGAGCTGTGACCTGCTGGTCCGTGGTAGAGGCAGGCAACGGGGCTGCGAGCGTTGCAGGGACTCCATCTCCCAGGAGTCCCTGCCTGACCGACAGCCATCTTCTGGTCCGCTCTCCCTGTTGCTCTGCCCGCTGCCCACCTGAGGGGATTTGAACTCCCAGCTTGTTATTATCCCGCGGGCGCACTACCGAAAACTCTGCCTGTGGGGAGTCATTGCCAAAGGGAGGAGAATTTGCTTTTTCTGCACGCCGGACCTCGCCTGTGGAGGCAGAGGCTGCCAGACACATCGAGGGAGCTGTGACCTGCTGGTCCGTGGTAGAGGCAGGCAACGGGGCTGCGAGCGTTGCAGGGACTCCATCTCCCAGGAGTCCCTGCCTGACCGACAGCCATCTTCCGGTCCGCTCTCCCTGTTGCTCCGCCCACTGCCCACCTGAGGGGATTTAAACTCCCAGCTTGTTATTATCCCGCGGGCGCACTACCGAAAACTCTGCCTGTGGGGAGTCATTGCCAAAGGGAGGAGAATTTGCTTTTTTCTGCACGCCGGACCTCGCCTGTGGAGGCAGAGGCTGCCAGACACATCGAGGGAGCTGTGACCTGCTGGTCCGTGGTAGAGGCAGGCAACAGGGCTGCGAGCGTTGCAGGGACTCCATCTCCCAGGAGTCCCTGCCTGACCGACAGCCATCTTCCGGTCCGCTCTCCCTGTTGCTCCGCCCACAGCCCGTAACCACCCCTATATCTTGGGACTTGTGTCCCGCAGCGCGGGACGCAGCTCGGGGCGAAGACCGGGCAAAGAACGGGCCGTTTGAGGCCGTTCGAGGACGGTAAGGACTGGACTGGGCCATCCCCCTTGTTACTATCCTTGTTGCCCATTATACCTTGTTTGCACCCCGGTCAGAAAGAGACTATGTGTTCACGAGGAAGTCGCAGTAAGACCGCAAAGGGAGGGAAAATGTTGAACGGGACTCTCGACGATTTCATAACTAAGACCAACATGGCTATTGACAGTGAAATCACCAAAATGCAACACAGAGTTTCCATAGAGTTAGACGCGGCTAGAAGACTATCCCAGGACCTAGCCATGTCAAAAAAGTCATCCTTAGCTAATATTGCTTCTGCCAAAACTCCTGAGCGCCTGTCTGGCCCCCGGCCACTAATAACTAAGGCGGTCATTCATCACTCTACAGTCACTCCACCATCTGTGCAAGCTATTACCCCAGTGCCGGTCTCTCCTAAGTCTAACCAGAAGCTTTCGATAAATCCCACTGTATTAGATTTAAACATCTCCAAAAACTCTGAGATGAATAAGTCGATTCTGAGTGTTAACCATAGGGATGTTACTCAAAAAAGGAAACGCATTGCAAGATCAGCCTATGCTAGAAAGAAGGCCAAAATCGCTAGGGCACAATTCTTTAATAACAGAAGACCCCCTGTACTAAGCAGGGTGGGAGGAGATGTGCCCCAAGCTGATTCATGTTTAAGTGACGAGGAGTCTTGCACAAGCACAGACAAAGTTGAATTAGATATATTAGTTAATGAGACTCGTTCACATCTCGTCGCGGGGGTTAATGGGGGACCCGCGTGCGAGCTAGAGGGGAGTGATGAAGATTTTCTAAAAATAGTATGGGGGACCCTGAAAAAGCTCTTATCCCCCCTTGAACTCAGACTCTCACGCATAGAGAATCACCTGCTAGAGATGGACAAGACAATTGTTACACTAGCTAGCCTTAGCCTAAAGCAAATGGAACCAAAAATTTTACTGGGAGTAGAGAACACTGCGCAGGTACTAGTAGCAGCTACACCTGTTCAGTCCCCGCCCAAACCAATACCCAAACCACGTACAAAGGCTTACAACCCCATAGCCACCACTCCCCAAGCTATTGCCCCCACTCTCCGCCCTACACAATGTATGCCACTTACAAAACAGGTCGCTGCCCCGAGACTAAACAACACCGCGACTCACCGTAAATATCCACAGGGACCCCGAAATGCACATAACTTTCGCGGGGGGTTTATAGATCTACCCCCAGATGCTAGGCCCTATGTTGTGGTGTTAGCTGGAGTGCCTGTATTGGAGACACAATCCCAAGAGAACTTCTGATCATTAAAAAATAAGGTAATCCATTGGCTTAATACAAACAGGCAATTACCTAATCATTTAAGAAGTAAAGTCCTAATGGTACGAAGGGTGCCTTGGGTAGGCCCTACACCTAAATCCATCCCAGGCGACTGCATTGTTGTCTCCTTTGAAGACCCCCACACGGCACAACACCTATGCTCATGGGATGCACGAGGCGAAAACTCAACAATTGTTGTTAGGCCACTTACCTTCTTCTATCCCCCATGGCCAAGCCCAAATCCAGAGGGGAATTGGTCACTAGCTCAAAACTCTGTGCGGGGTGAGCGAAGGGATGGATGGCAAGGCCGCAATGGTCGGTGGGAAGGGGCCCCAACCTTTAATCGGTATGGATGTTTAGATGAGGTAGATTGACTCACGAGGATAAAGGCTTCTGCTTATGACCCTGAACACATTCCCCTTTCTGTGAGTACTGACTCTATTCCACTTGAACAATGTGAAGGCAGTGCTCGTTTGCCTGAAGTTCCCAGTCTGAGTTTGAGTCCTGTTCTTAAGATTACTGAGACCAGGGTGGTGGATGTTAGCTTACTAGAGGTTAATCCTACCTCTAGTCAAGTGGGGTTGCTCAAAGTGGTCTCCTGGAACATAGCAGGGTTAAGGGGTCGTTTGGATAACGAAGATTGGGCAGGATTCATCGACACCTTTGACATTGTTGTGCTTCAGGAGAGCTGGGCAACAGTCCCGTTATTTAGAGCAGGGTACTTAAACTACTATAAGCCTGCTATCCAGGGCCCAAAGGGAAGAGCCTCTGGAGGATTAGTGGTGTGGATTAGACATTCTTTGGGGTACCGACCCTCTGAAATTTTGGTGGGCAACCCAGACCTCTTATGTATTAAACTCAGTAGGGGTAATGATCAGAGCATCGTGTTAATAAATATTTATGCTCGGGGCTGCCAAGGAGGTCGTAAGCAACCAGTCTTGAACGACCTTGATTTGCTTTTGAGGGAATTAGGCAGTGACAATTTCATCCTAGTGGCAGGGGATTTAAATTGTTCATTTGAACCTATCCTTAGTTTAGTTGAGGATGTGGGAGCCGATGAGGATACTGTTTGGAACATCCCGCCATTGTCTATAAGTAAGGGTGTCAGGGGAACCGAGGCGGCATTGCTTTGGATGGGATTTTGTTTGGAGTGGGGGTTGCGGGCAGTGAATGGGCGTACACTTTCTGATAAGTCTGGTCAACCAACCTTTAATAATGGGATCAGTATGAGTCGGATTGACTATGTACTAGTTAAAGTAGATTTCTGGTCTTTTGTGGTTGATATGGAGGTTGTGGTACGGCCAGAGAGTGATCATAATCCTCTCTCATTGGGCCTTAGGGTACCCGGTGCGGGGGATGGACAATTTGCTACAGCATGTCCAACGTCTGGTGTCATTCTGTGTAATGACAGAAGACGGGTAAAAAGGCCCAAGGTCATTGCAGACCCTTCGCTTATCAAAGATATAGAGGAGGTAGTAATGAAAACAATGGGTGTCATGGCGGATTTTCCATCTCCCCCTGGTGTTAACTCCCAAATAATCGATTTACATGAGAAATGCTTCATGGAATTAAAAAGTTTGCTCACTAAGCCACTGAGATCAAAGAAAGATAATGCTCACAAAAGGTGGTATAATAAGAGTTGCAGGGCAGCACACAGTAAACTAATCTCAGTAGTCAAATCTAGGGACATTAATGACATTAAAATTGCCCGGATATCATATAAACAAGTATTGTGGGCAGCTAAGAGGGAGTGGGATGACCAATATTGGTCAGAACTCCTCTTGGCGTGTCAATCATCAAACCAAACGAAGTTTTGGGAGACCGTCAAGTGGGGCAGGAATTCGGATCCTCAAACGCCTGTGAACCATGTTTCTGCAGTGGACTGGGTGGTCTTTTACTCCGCTCAATTTAAAGATATGAGTGCAGCACATGAAACTCAGCAGGAGCCTGCAGCAGGTTTGACTTTTATTGATGGGGCCGTGCTTACCTTCTCACCTATTGATACAGAGCATGCCCTTGGTGCTGTACAGTCAGGGAAAGCACCTGGATTGGATGCAATCCCTGCTGACCTTTTTAAATTGAATCTTGATGTATGGGTTCCGTACATAACCAAGCTGGCCAATGCCATTGCAGCAGGGGCCAGGATCCCCGACTCTTGGAAAGGGGCAGAGATTTTACCTGTTTTTAAAAAAGGGGACCGCTCACTCCCAGGAAATTACCGCCCTATAAGTCTGATAGATTCACTTCAAAAAATAGCTGCTAGGATGGTACTTGCAAGAATACAGGGGTGGATAGAGCAGGAAAACATATTGTCCCCCATGCAAGCTGGGTTCAGACTAGGCACTAGCACCATAGATCAGGTCTTCAGACTCACTATGTTATATTGGAAGGTGGTTCTACTGGGTGGAGGGGTTATCTATGCCGCCTTTGTGGACCTTAAGTCGGCTTTCGACTTGGTCCCAAGAGCAAAACTGTGGGACTCACTGAGACTTATGGGCCTACCCGTAGAACTTCTGGACATAGTTATGAGATTACATGAGGATAACTTTGCCAGAGTGAGGTGGGGCAAACAAGGACAGGTGACTGACAGCTTCCCGGTAACACGTGGGGTGCGCCAGGGATGTGTGTTGGCCCCCACTCTTTTTCTCCTGTTCATCAACCAGGTAGTCAAATTGTTTTCCAAATCTCAGACCGATGCACCATCTTTGGGCGGGTCTAAGTACCCGATGTTAATTTTTGCTGATGAAACCCTGCTTCTCTCTAAAACTCGTAGTGGGTTGCAAACAGCCCTGAATAGGTTTGCAGAGTTTTGCCGGGTAAATGACCTACAGATTAATGTAGATAAAACCAAATTTATGGTCTTCAGTAATAAAAATCCAGTTACAAGCTCCGTCAGCTTAAATGGTGTTTTGATTGAACAGGTGAAGGTAATGACTTATCTGGGCGTGACTCTGGATTACCATCTAAGTTAGAAACCCCAGATTGAGGCATTATATCTCAAATTTGTACGTCTCACGGGTTGTTTGCTTCTGGAACAAAAGAAATCCCTGACTAAACGAATTGCCCCTGTGCTAAAAATCTATGAAGCTAAGATAAATGCAGCCACTTTGTATGGTGCGGATATTTGGGGTTTTAAGGACCTGTCCCTCCTGGTCAAAGCACAGAATAAGTTTTTGCGAAATTTGGTAGGTCTCCCCCAGTCCACACCTACCAAACCATTGTTGCTAGACCTAGGTTGTAAACCCCTAAATGAGATGGCCTGGTTTCGTTTGGTGGCATTATGGCGACGGATCTGGACGACTCCGGAGCTCAGCCTTTTTGCCAAAGAATTAGACGAGGTCAAATCATTGTGGGGAGCCTCTAGAATCCCATGGCTTAGGGAAGTCAAACAGGTTTTGTTAGAAATGGGTCTCCATCTGCTCTGGATCAATCCGGGGGCTTCCATCTTCCCCTCCAAACAAGATTTTAAAGACCAGTTTTGGGCATCTGTTAAGTTAACTGCAGTTACCCAATCGGAAGATATCAATTTAACAGGTCTCTTTCTGACTTACAAACTGACACCTTCCCTTGAGCCATATTGGGATGTGATTTGTAAAACCCTTGACCGGAAATTATATCATCAATTCCGTGTTGGGACGCTCCCTATTAATTCCTTTACTGTTAAGTGGGCTGGGAATTCAAATAACAGCTGTCCTTGGTGTCCGGATCATTTAGAGAGTATTGGTCACTTTTTCTTTGCCTGCCCAGCCTATCAAGCCCCACGCCTAAAATGGCTTAAACCCTTATGTTGTAGGTTGGATAGTAAGGGGTATCTTGAGGCCCTGAGGATTTTTCGTACTAACCTGTCCGAGTTTGTTGTGGTTGGTGTGGCCAAGTTCCTAGGCTGGGCATGGATCATCCGTACTAGGAATGCGAACATTTTATGATGGTTTTATATATTGATGCTGGTTTATAATTGATAATGTCCGAAGGCATTTTTATTGTAAAGTCTTTACCAATTGTTTAATAATTTTTTTAAATGTTCTTCTGATATGATGATTTTATTAATATTCCATGTACTGTATATTTGTCTTTTATGAATTTTATTTTGAAATAAAGACTTATTGAACTTGAACTTGACAAAAGACGGGTAAATGAAAAATTGAAAAAATGAAAAAATGTGTGGGCAGAAAGTCAAATAGTCATTAGCAACGGACAATTTAAAAACATAGATCTACGCAAGTTGAAATCAATATCAAGTCCATTGATGTCAAATCAATATAATTGTTCATAGTAAGGAGGTCCAGTATGTATACTTTTGGTTCTCAGTATCAATTTGAGTTCCTCTTTCTTCAAAAGTGCGCTTAAATCACCACCCCTTGGTGGGATTTTGATTGCGTCAATGATCGTCCATTTTAGGTCAAGTTCATTGTGGTCCTTTTCAACGAAATGTTCCACCAAAGGTGCATTGGGTGGTCTGCAGCAAATCCTGCTCTTGTGTTGACCAATCCTCATGCGGGCCTTTTGCGTAGTTTGTCCTATTTATATAAGGCGGCAGGGACAAAAGATTGCATATATAACATTCTTGCTATTGCAATTAGTGAAGTGCTTTCTCTGGAAGGTGGTTTGTTCAAAGATTAAGTCTTTTCCCTCAATAGTACAATCACATACACTACACGAGCCACACTTCACATGCCCTGTCAATCGTGGGAGCCCCCACAATTCATTTATGGTTCCTTTTGTGTTGTCAGTGCGCAAGGCAGCTCTCACTAGGTGATCTTATATGTTTTTAGATTTTTTTAAGGCAAATAGAGGTCGCTCTAGGTTTAGGGTGCCAGCATTAAGTGTTGCCCAATGGCTTGTGATACTTTTCTTGATGGCATTGGAAGCAGTTGAGAAAGTTGTCACACATACTAGTCAATTCTGAGTTTTTTTCTCCTTTGGTTCTAATAATACATCCCTGGGGCAGTACCAGGACCTTTTTAAGGAGCTGTGAATTAATTTTCAGGGGTAGCCTCTCACTTGAAGTTTGTTACTCAGAGTGCTTGCCTCCTGGAAGTAGTCATTTTGTCGAAAGCAATTTCTCGAATGAGGAGAAACTGTGAGTAGGGAAGAGAATCCCGTAGCGCCCTTGGATGGTGGCTTTGGTAGCTAAGTAGCGTGTTTTGTTCTGTGGGCTTCCTATATAGGCTTGTGAGTAATTTTCCTCCACTGTGTAGAATGTTACGGTCAAGGAATCGGATTGTTTGCTTATTGGTAGAAAGTGTAAAATTAAGTCTGCTGCAGTTATTATTTAACCAGTGTACAAACTGTAGTAGTAAGTCATGGGATTCCTGCCAAATGAGGAACATATCATCTATGTATCTCTTCCACAGGGCAATGCCACTGTGGAAGGGATTCATAGAGGACAGGATGTGATTGCATGACCTGGTGTGCAATCGCATCCTGTCCTCTATGAATCCCTTACTAACTGCATCGGACTTAATTACTGACTACACAAAGATATATATGTTATTAAACCTTGTCCGGCTGGACAGATAATATAGAATTCAATTTTGATCTATATTTATTTCTCATGATTATCCCTGACTGCCTAGGGACCATTGTTTTTTTAAATAGCATATGTACCCAAGGTCCCTGACCTATTGCTCTATTGGGTTTCCCTTGTACTCTGTAACACTGTTAGGACTGCCAGCACTTCTGCCAAGACTCAGGCGCTCCGGTGAAGCAGCAGAGCTGCTTCCCTTCACATACCAAAGAAAAAACTGTGAGGATTCCAGACAAAGTAAACCTAACACCAGCCAGCACTACTGCACCCGTCGCTCCAAACCCGAGTTGAAGTGGGCCAATGGTGCCAGCTTGGTCCCTCAGCCCTCCTGAGAAGAGACCCACCTTAGGTTTGCCATGAGGGGACTCCTCAAAGTCCCCTGCAGCCTCTTGATGCAGCCTCCCTGATGGCAAGGGACTCTCCTGTGAAAAACTCGACAAGACACACCCTCACCTGTCACCCCTGCCCTGTGTGGAAGTGGACCGAAGGTGTCCACACACCCATGAGCATCATGAGACCTGACATACTCTGTTGGATCAGTCTGACTGGTTTCGCAGTCTAAGCCTGCAACCTCTTTTCGACCAGACCAATCCCCTTGGAATAACAGTGTGCACCCATGCTGAAATGTACCTTTGGACCCAGCCACCCAACAGCCCCCCGAGGTGACCTGTTGTGCTGCCTTGGACCTTGCTGCACACTTACCTTAAGTGCAGGAGATTGGTCCTGTGAGTCGCTGTGAAGTACCTGAATGCAGTACATGTTTTTCCCCATTGGATAACAATGGGCAAGGCTGAAAAGCACCTCTGCACCTGGTTGCCCCTGTAGCGCTCGAGGTGACCTGTTGGTGTTACCTTGGACGTTGTGCTATACTTACCTTAGGTCCAGGAGATTGGATTCGTAGGTTGCTGTGAAGTAACTGTATGCAGTATACATCTTTGCTCCATAGGATAACATTACTACTTCAGAAATTGCACTAACTGTTGATTTTAGATAATGGCTAAAAATTTATAACCCGAAATGTACTTATCGGATTTTGAAAATGTTGGCACCAAAAGTTATATAAAGATACCTATTATTTTGGTAAATTAGTGTGGATGTCCTTATTGAGTAGTGTGCATCATTTATTGACTCTGTGTATTTGCATATGTCTAACACTCCTCTCTGATAAGTCTAAGGATTCTCTACCACACTACCCCCTAGAAGAGCACATTGGGACCACTAGAGCAAGCCCCTGTGCACTAGTAGGGATACCTGGACACTTTGCACACTAAACCTCTTTTTTGGTTTACAATATAAAGAGCAATCTTACTACATTGGTGGCAGCGGTGAGATACAAGACTTGACATTTGCTGTTCTACTTGGTTAATAGGTGATAACACTAACAAATCCAAAATCGTCTTTAGCTTAAAATATGTTATTGATTTTGATTGGTTCTAAATTGTTTAAAATAGCTAATAGGGCCTTGTGTTAAATCTTACAAATCCAAACTGTTTAGAATTTAAAACGTATTTTAATCAGTTAGGCCCTTTAGACCTTTTGCTAAGGATTACTTGTTAGATTCCTAAAAAGTTCACAACTACTTTAAAACTACCACTCAGGTAGCAGGTTCATCCTATGAGCTCAACCTGGGACCATACTGGAAACTTAAGTTAACTCAACTTAATGCCCACTGCCAAGCATGGAACCTGACCATGAGGAGTCAGGGGAAGGGGTGTTGAGGAGGATAAGGATTCCTTCAGCAATACTACTGATAGCAACACCACTGGGAGTATTTCAGGTAGTACCCCTACCTGAGGCACCTCCCCATCCGCTTGGGACGACTCTTGGTGGCCAGAGGCCCTTGGAAAAGCACCCATCCCGACGGACCACGCTCGAAACCTGGGCGTCATCCTGGACTCCTCTCTCTCGATGAACAGACAAGTCAACGCAGTCTCATCTTCATGCTTCAACATCCTTCGCATGCTCAAAAAAACATTTCGCTGGATCCCCACCGAAACCAGAAAGACAGTCACCCATGCACTGGTTACAAGTCGCCTGGACTACGGAAACACCCTATACGCCGGTATCACCGCAAAACTCCAAAAAAAACTACAACGCATCCAGAACGCATCAGCTAGACTCATACTTGACATCCCACGCAAAGACCATATCTCTAGCCACCTGAAAAACCTCCACTGGCTCCCCGTCAATAAGAGGATTACTTTCCGACTCCTAACCCACGCCCACAAAGCACTCTACGAACTTGGACCCGAATGCCTCAACACACGACTTTCCTTCTACACCCCTCCTCGCCAGCTTCGATCTTCCAACCAAGCCCTTGCTACCATTCCGCGCATCAACAAAACCACCATGGGAGGTAGATCCTTCTCCTACCTCGCGGCAAAAACCTGGAACTCACTCCCCACCCAACTACGTCTCACACAGAACCACCTAGCATTCAGAAAGCAACTTAAAACCTGGATATTCGACAAGTAACTCCCTTCCCCTCCTCAAGCGCCTTGAGACCCTCTGGGTATGTAGCGCGCTATATAAATTTATGACTTGACTTGACTTGACTTGACCCCGGAAGAAGCACAAACTAAAGATGCAGATTTTAAATAGGGAGAAAGATGAAGCATTTGCATCAAGATCCCAAAAGGGATTGTGCCCAAATATACAGAGGGTGGTGATATCACCATTTGGTTTGCAGACTTTGAGGGGGCTTCTAAAATGAGGAAAACTCAACAAAACGTAGCGGGGCTCTCGTCTCTAGGAGCTGTTATCAGGAAAGCAAAGGCTCCTGACACTGAATGAGACAGATGCTGAGTTCTATGACCTCGAAAAGGAACCAGGGTATGAACTGGAATACCAAGAAGGTTTGGTGCTTTCATTGCAAAGTCAATTGGCACCAAACTGTAGACCTTATCTGTCCTAAAAATAATCCCTCTAGTGAACCTGAAATACCTAATGCAGTGGTAAGTCTCTAGATGGGATCACAACTGAGCCCTGACCATGTCAGTGAGCTCTCTGAAGTAACTAGTCTCTAAGAGTAGGGTGGATGTAGCTTCCCTGTCTGTTTGGCCCAGTAACCTTGAGAAATACAGACAACAGCCACATATTAATGGAGTTAGAGTTGAAGCACTGAGGGATACAAATGCAAGTATCGCTATTATGACTGACAAAGTGATATCCCAAAGACAGTGTGTGACTGCTGAGACATTCACAGTCCTTAATGCTGACAATCAGCCTAAGGTCCATCCCATGGCAATGGTGTCCTTAGAATGTGGAGGGGTTACTGGCCAATAGAAGGAAGTGGTATCCGCTGCAATTGCTGTAGAAGGTCTCTTAGGAAATGATTTGAAATCCTCAGCATGGGCTGAGGATAAAAGAATGGCCCATGCTGCTATGCTGGGTATACCTGAATGGGGGTGTGTAAAAATGCAAAGCCCAAACGTAAAAAAGAGGAGTTAGAGCCTGGAATAATGGCCAAATCCTCCAAGAGAAAAGGTAAGAAGTCTGGGAAAACAGCTTCACAACGGACACAAGCTCAGTTCACTCTCCTCCGCAATAAGACATGTGACCGCCAGAGGGAACTGTGCCCCAGGATCTTGGGCCTTACAAGGCAGAGTTTTATGCCCAGGGGAGCCCTTTAGGAAAGATCTGTGTCAGGGATAGAGGACCTGTCCCACCAGGAAAGGTGAGATATCAGTCACTCCCACAGAAACTATTGGCAGGAGGGACTCATATACACTGCTGCTAGAGTCTTCATACCTGGTGCCACTAGCAGAGTGGTAGTGCCTCATACCTATAGAGAGTTCTTACTCACTTTGGCTCATGACATCCCCCCTTAGCCAGGCATCTTGCTAGAACAAAACCTGGAGTAGTGGCCAGGTATGTACCAGAAGGTGAGGGAGTGTTGCAACTCCTGTGCTATCTGCCAAGCCAGTGGCAAAGCAGATATCCACTCAAATGCCCCCTTAATTCCACTTCCTATGGTTGGGGTTCCCTTTGAAAGGCTAGGGGGTGACGTTGTTGGCCTCTTGGACCCTCCAACAGCATCAGGGAATGGATATGACCTGGTGGTAGTGGATTGTACCATCAGGTACCCTAAAACTATTCTCCATAGAATGTCACTGCTCCTTTAATTGGCAGGATCCTGCTGAATATCTTTACTAGAATGGGCTTCCCTAAGGAGGTGGTGTCAGACAGAGGGAGTAACTTCATGTCTGCCTACCTGAAAAGTATGTGGGCCGAATGTGGGTGACCTATGAGTTCACCACCCCTTACCACCCACAAACAAATGATTTAGTTGAGAAATTCAATAAAATAATGAAAGGAATGATAAATAGAATCCCTGAAAAAAAGAGGTGGGATGTCCAGTTGCCATGCTGTTTGTTTGGTCATCCAGCAAGGGAACCATTGTGTCGAAGGAAGGCTAGAATAGACCTCTCAATAAGCTTAAGCAAGACATAGTAGACTAGATACTTGGCCTACCTTCAAGGATGGCCGAGTACATGGAAAAAACTAAGCCTGGGAGGAGAACTACGCTCCGTTCGCGGAGTTTGCGAAGTTTCGGCAACTTCGCACTTCGCGGAGAGCGCGAAGCTGTCGCCTACTTCGCAATCTACAGCGTAGCGTAGTAGTTTTTCTTCCTCGCGCGCTCAATAGCATTCTCGCGTATGCGATAATGACTTACCGTGGTTCTGCGTTCGCTTTCTCGCTTTTCTCTCCTGGTCGCGTTCGCTACGATGTTTGGAATCCGGCCGCACAATCCTATGCGACTTTGAGCGCGTGAACATGTCATTGGGACGTGCGATCCTCCCATGTTGGTAAGATCGCGTTTCCGAACACGCAGAAACTGCATTCTGGCACAGAATATCTCCCGAGCATGTTAAAATCTTCTCAAAAATTTTCATTTAACCCCTCAGATTGTGATTTGGCTGTATTTTTTGGGGCTAGGAGTCCTCTTTTTTTCTACTCTTTTTTTCAAGAGAAAGGAAGTGCCCCTGAGTCTCCAACTTCCTGTTCCTGTCCACCAGGCTCCTCCCAGTGCTTTGTCCATGTGGTGTTCACTTTCATTTGGAATTGGAGCTGGAAGGATCACTCTTTGTGTTTGTCTGCTGCATCATAGCATTTAATTGGATTTATTGAGGAATTTTGGATTTGAACTTTTCTTTCACAAGTAAGTTTGAGAATTGAGAATTGGTGTACTGTATAAATGTTTTTTTTTTTTTTTTTAACTACAGTTTTCTGTGCTTCTTAATCTTTCCTAAATATTCTTTTTGGGGGGAGCCTGTACTGTTTTGGCATGTTTGCACAGTGCTGCAAAGCGACCTTACAGTTTTTGTCTTCTTCGCGCGCTCAATGTGCGTGCTCGGGCGCGCGATCACGACGTTTTGTACAGTTTGCGCTGCCGAACACGCCGAATTTGCATTCTCGCGAGCAATATCTCTCGAGTTGCCTAAAACGTTCCCGAAAATGTAGATGCTGGTTTTTTTGCTAAAAGAAACTCCTCAGGGTGTCATTTGCTTGTAGTTTTTGGAGCATGGACCACTTACTGTTTCTGTCCTCTATGTACCTTGTTGTTTGAGGGTGGCCTGACCATGTGGGCGGCTTGGTGGCGGCCATTTTGTCAAGCCAAGCATTGTCCTTTTGCCATAGGAATGTATTGTCTATTTGTCTGTCTTCTCTTTCTTTTCATGTTTTTGGGGGTGGCCAGGCCATGTGGGGGCGGCCATTTTCCATGTGGATGGTGGCCATTTTAATTCCTGGTACTAGTAGCAGCCTCTGTGTTTTTGCCATAGGCCTCCAAGCTACTAGAGTCCTCCTCATCATGGGTGCATGAAAGTTGTTCAATTGTTATAGGGGTGTTTAAGTTGTAAGTGTAACATCATGTAGGTCATGGATGGCTTTGGATTAATTAGCAAAATGTGTCTTTGGTGTTGAATTGCAGGTTTTGGTTGTGTTAAATAATATGGCTTTTTCCTGCGCACTAGGTAACCCTAGAATTCAGCTCGCGTAGTTTTGGTAAGTTTGCACAGTGCAGCAACGCGACCTTACAGTTTTTGTCGTCTTCGCGCGCTCAATGTGCGTGCTCGGGGGCGCGATCACGACGTTTTGTTCAGTTCGCGCCGCCGAACACGCTGAATTTGCATTCTCGTGAGCAATATCTCTCGAGTTGCCTAAAACGTTCCCGAAAATGTAGATGCTGTTCATTTTGCTAAAAGAAACTCCTCAGGTTGTCATTTGCTTGTAGTTTTTGGAGCATGGACCACTTACTGTTTCTGTCCTCTATGTACCTTGTTGTTTGAGGGTGACCTGACCATGTGGGCGGCTTGGTGGCGGCCATTTTGTCAAGCCAAGCATTGTCCTTTTGCCATAGGAATGTATTGTCTGTCTTCTCTTTCTTTTTAGGTTTTTGGGGGTGGCCAGGCCATGTGGGGGCGGCCATTTTAATTCCTGGTACTAGTAGCAGCCTCTGTGTTTTTGTCATAGGCCTCCAAGCTTGTGGCCTACTGTGCCAGTAGGTAGGCCCAAGGGTACTACTAGAGTCCTCCTCATCATGGGTGCATGAAAGTTGTTCAACTGTTATAGGGGTGTTTAAGTTGTAAGTGTAACATCATGTGGGTCATGGATGGCTTTGGATTAATTAGAAAAATGTGTTTTTGGTGTTGAATTGCAAGTTTTGGGTGTGTGTTGAATAATATAGCTTTGTCTTGCGCACTAGGTATCCCTAGAATTCAGCTCGTGTAGTTTTGGTAAGTTTGCACAGTGCAGCAACGCGACCTTACAGTTTTTGTCGTCTTTGCGCGCTCAATGTGCGTGCCCGGGGGCGCGATCACGACGTTTTGTTCAGTTCGTGCCGCCGAACACGCTGAATTTGCATTCTCGCGAGCAATATCTCTCGAGTTGCCTAAAACGTTCCCGAAAATGTAGATGCTGTTCATTTTGCTAATAGAAACTCCTCAGGTTGTCATTTGCTTGTAGTTTTTGGAGCATGGACCACTTACTGTTTCTGTCCTCTATGTACCTTGTTGTTAGACGGTGGCCTGACCATGTGGGCGGCTTGGTGGCGGCCATTTTGTCAAGCCAAGCATTGTCCTTTTGCCATAGGAATGTATTGTCTATCTTCTCTTCCTTCATGTTTTTGGGGGTTGCACATGCCAGGGATGTGGGGGCGGCCATTTTGTGTGACCTTCCATCCTGGTTGCCGGCTTGCCGCAGGCCTACAAAGTTATGTGATTTTTTTGCTGCCAGTAGGCCTAGAGTCCCAGAGATAGTCAGCGGGGATGCTTGATGTAGCGGTTTCTATTTTGTCTGTTGAATTTAACATCATTTAGGGCATGGGTGGCAATGCATTAAATTTTCAAATGTGGTGTTTGGGGTGTAGTTAACTGTTTGGGGGAAAACTCCAAATGCCCTTGTTGTTTGTGTTGTTGTGTAACTTTCAAACCTTGTAGCCATGGGGATTTTCTTTTTTGCATTAAGCTGTGATGTATGCATCCTCCTTTTTCTGGCCATATAGGGAGGGATATAGGCCTGGTTGAGTTTATTTTTTTCTGGCCTTTGCCCTTTACCCATGTACCTGTGATGAGTGCCCATGTGGAGCTGTGGTGGTAGTAGTAGTGTGCTGTTTTGTTTTTGACAAATTAGCCTGTGTCTTGCCATTGTTCCTGTTGGCTTACTACTGTTCACATCCCCATTGCTATCTGCTGCAGGTCACTGATGCTGCATCCATGATGCACAAATTATGGATAAACAAGTCCCACTTCCACTACATTTGCATTTTAATTCTTTGCTATTCTTACTCTTACTGGATGTACTAATACTTCTAGTAGTAATTAAAGCTAAAAAAAATCCATATTCGACTGATGTTGTTCTGTCTTCTTTGCTTGTAGGTGCACAAAAGACTCATCATTCATCGCCTGTTCTACTGCCAGACGGACGTCCTTCTGTACTACGTCACGTGTGGTGTGAGTGACTAACCTGACCAGACATCATTCTCAGGAACTGAGTGCTGCTGCTGCCATCTGAAGAAGATGGACCCAAAGAAAGCAGGTACCAGGTCCTCCAAGACCAAGAAAGTTGCTGAGAAGAAGGAAGAACAGAAGAAGGAACTGACACTTAAGTCTGGTGTTGACCCGAAAACCTTTTTTGGGAGAAAAAAAAGTACGCCTGCAGCATCAGTGACCGGGGTCCAAGCTGGGGCCAGCACCTCCGCATCAGTGGGCCCAAGCCAACAACCCAGGCCCAAGCCGATGAGTGGGGAAGAGGTAGCCAGCCTAATGGTGGAAAGCAGTGATACTGAGCCTGACCTGAACTTATCTCAATCTCAAAGTAGTACACATTCCACGCAAGAGGGAACACAGCAGAAAAGTGGTGAACAACAACCAGCGCCCGCAATAGAAGATGTTCAACAACCACCGCCCGCAATAGTAGATGCTCAACGAAAAGAACAACCACAACCACCACCTGTAATAGCAGTTGTTACACAACCACCGCCCGCAATAGTAGATGTTCAACAAAAACAACTACCACAACCACCGCCTGCAATAGTTGTTCAAGAACCACCACTGGCAATAGTAGTTGTTGTTCCTCCCGAAGTTGGGGCAGTTCAGGAAATTGAGCCTGATGCAGAGCAAGAAGAGGCAGCACATCATGCAGGAGATCTATTGGTTTCCAAATCCCCACCAAGGAAAAGGAGGGTTAGTCCAGTGAGTTCTTCGCCAAGCATCCCTTCTGATGATCTTGACTTCACTTGGGAGCCAGAACGATCTGAGCATGAGAGGGAGAGACATCCCAAGAAGACCAGGCTAGGGAAAAGGAAGGTTCCAGGAAGCCTACCACTTATGGAGTGCGATGTTCAGCAGCCGTATAATGATGGTGATGATGAGTCAGACCCAGTCATCACAAGCATTACTCCTGGCCCTGAGGACATGGAGTCCAACATTTTAACCCTATCAAGAATGGCTGCGACTAGGGATGTAGTAGCACGCATACCACCAACACAGGCCACACCAAAACTACCTCCAGCTTCCATTTTTACATTTGCACAAAGCCGGCAGCGTCCTACATCCAGCACAAGTTCCACCTCAGCAGAAGGAGGTAGTGGTACTACTGCAGAGCCACATAGTGCAGTTCACCACACAACCTCCAGTTCATCCGGCATTGGAAGTGGCACTTCTAGCAGGAGACAAAAGTTAAGCTCCCCAGTGTGGGACTTCTTTACAGTTAGCGCAAATGAGGACAACATTGCTATATGCTCCATTTGTCATTCCTCTGTTAGTCGTGGTAAGCTTGGCACAAACTATGGTACCGGAGGCCAAATGACCCATATGAAAAAACACCACCCAATTCAGTGGGAGGACCACCTAGGTAACATAAAAGTAGGAACCATTAATGTTGGTGGGGAAGCAGTAGAAGGTCCACGGGTAACCGGACAGGATGAAGAGGGAGAGATTCTATCTGGTAGTGGTACACTAAGTACCCCTGTCCCACTCCCCAGCACTGCAGTGGTAGAACCCAGATCCTCCGGATCAGCAACATCTCTGTGCCACCAGAGTAAGAGTAACCCGGAGACACCAAGGAGTACGGGTGCAAAGTCTGCGACACGAAGTACTGCATCGGGCATATCTGAAAGAAATAGCAAGCAGCGTACCATTCTTAGCATGTTTAGGCAGGAGGGGAAGTTTTATTTATTTATTTGGGCATTTGTAAAGCGCCTGGTTACGCCACTGGCGTGTCCCCGCGCTGTGATAAGTGAAGTGGCTGCCCCCCCCTCCCACAGAAGGCTACCTGCTGAAAAGGTGTGTTTTAAGTTTTTTCCTGAACAGAACTTCAGATCGTTCGAAGTACGAGCGCAACCACCCAATAGCACGTTTGTATAATGCTAAGCTTGCTAAAATGTTAGCTCTGGACCTTCTCCCTTTTTCTTTTGTTGAAGGGATGGGTTTCCTGGAATTTGTGTCAACCCTCTGCCCAAAATGGAATGTTCCCAGCCGCTAATATTTTGCCAGAGTTGCTGTTCCAGCACTACACCACGACGTGCTGGAATTGCTTGGAAAAGCCTTGCAGCAGAGTGCTGTGCATAGTATCCACCTCACAACAGACATGTGGAGCAGTAGTGAAGCCACAGATTACATGTGCATCACAGCACACTGGATCTCTTTTTCAGGTGTTAAAGACAAGATATCTACAGGCATTGACACTACTGAGATTTTTAATGATACTCGCAAACATGCTACTGTAGCCATGTTTGCTATGGAGAAATCGCATACTGCTGCAAACATTTTGGATGAGTTCAACAGCAAGGTCTTTGAATGGCTCCAACCAAGAGGCCTCAATATTGGTTTTGTTGCCACCGACAATGGCAGTAATGTAGTTAAGGCCATGGAAGATGGCCGCTATTTCAGGGTCCCGTGTTTGGCACACTGCATTAACATTGTGGTTCAAGACTTTCTGAAAAGTGAAAGCAAAGTCAGCAACTTACTGACCATTTGCAGAAGAATCTGCACGCATTTCAATCATTCTTTTAAAGCCCGGAAGCAGCTACGGGTCATTCAACGTGAGTGTAACATGCCAGTCAAAGCACTCATTCAGGAGGTACCAACACGTTGGAACTCTACGTATTACATGCTCAAACGGCTGTCTGAGCAGTACATACCACTTAATGCTTATGTCATGACAAGAAGATCAGCGTATAATGCTGTTAAAGCCATGACCGTTGAGATGTGGCAATGGGACCTCATTAAATGCCTGACTGAGATGCTACTTCCTTTTGAGGTCTTCACACGTGCAGTCAGCAGGGAGGACTGTACTATGAGCCAAGCAATCCCATTGTTGTACATGCTTGAGCAAGAGCTGAAGGAGGTGTCTGAAACGTACGAAGGTGTGGAAGGAAAACATGAAGCATGTAATTTAGCGAAGTCCTTAGCAAGCCGCTTATCTGAGAATACAAGGATTCAAAATAAGATTGTGTCACATCAACATTACATTACTGCCACAATTTTGGATCCACGGTACAAATTATTTGTGAACAGTAATGCAGTAATTCCTTTTTCAGAAGAGGATGTTTCCAAGTACAAAACTGTAATAGCCAAGGAAGCCACTGATTTAGAAAACGAACGGCTCTCAATTAGAGGCCTGCCAGTGCCAGCCCAGGACAGTGTAAGTACTACTGAGCATCCTACAGAGTCAAGTTCTTCTTCACAGCATGCGAGCAGTGCGTTTGCTTCCCAGCAGTCACCAACACCAACACAAACAATAACACCAACCGCACCAACAGGATCTGATTCATCAGACACAAGCAAAAAAATAGCTGCTTGGTTTCTACAGAAAGGGATGGGGAAGTCCGTTGCTGTCGCAAAGCAAAAAGAGGGCGAGCAAACCAGAGCACCAATGAAAATTGAGCGGATGGTCCAGGCCTATCTGGATGACACAACAGAGGTGTTCATGGAGCAAAGCCCATTGGTGTATTGGTATAGGACAAGAAGCCAATGGCCACTGCTCAGCAGGCTGGCGATAAAGTATCTAGCTTGCCCTGTTGCAAGTGTCTCTTCTGAGCGTGTGTTCAGTGCTGCTGGTGCCATTGTGACTGTGAGAAGGACCAGTCTCTCGCCCAAAAGCGTGGAGAGGTTAACCATGATAAAAATGAACCAGCACTTGATACCACCAGACTACCAAGTCCGTGAATCAGAGCTGGAAGAGGAGAGCGAGTCGGAAGAAATAAGTATTGGGTTACAGGACCTACTTCTGTCAGAAGAACCACCAGGGTTTGAGGATGAGCTCCTCTTCCCTGACAACTAGGCTTGGAAATTGTTACATTCTCCCTTCCTCTATTTCTCCCTTCCTTAGTTATTTGTGTGTATCTGTCTTTAAATTCTGACTCAAACTTGAAAACCAACTCCATCTTCCTTTCTATTTTAATTACCTATTGGAGTTGCACACCTGAGCATTTACTGTACACTCCACTCATCAGAGTCCTGCTCCATCTTCCTGACTCACCCTAAATACATTTCCATCTTGCCATACTTTGGATGGAGATGGACAATAGTGCAATAATGTAGCCTCTAACAGTCCCTCCATAACAATTGAAACGTACGTGACTACAGCCATCTTCTGTTTTGTTTCCAATCTGAAATGCATCACTGTCTTAAGGCTACACCTCTGTCTGCAGGCATACACAACTCTTCAATGTCAGAACTTGAACAGGGCTCCAAAATTAAAGTAAACTCGTCATCACTTTCAGAAGGCTCTGCTGCATCTGTGATCTGACTGTCACAAAGAAGAGAAAGACAGGTATATGAAATAAATGATGGCATACATTGCATTGACTGCTTGCTGACTCAGAGCAAATGTGCATGAAGTTGAAGTATACTAGTAGTTTCAAAGTGCTTGTGTCTCGAGTGATGGTCAATGTTTCCATGTTGTTTAATAATATGTATCCAATTGTACTCCTACTACTGCAGGTGGAGTCTGGACTTAATCGTAGTCACTCAATACATACTTAGTTGCTGTTTTTGGTCAGTTGGAGAACACGTACACGTGCCACACCGGATGATGATGATGACCACTATGATACCATCTTTGCACGCTGTCAGTCAGTTTGATCAGAGATGAATGATGGAATATGTTCAGGAAGTGGAATACAAGGTAAACACACAACCAATCAAGAAGAAGCACAGCAGACCTAGGCTACATGTGTGTGCAGTGGTGGAATGGAATAGTGGTATGATTGACATTGGCGCATTGATTTACAATTACATTAATCACTTGCTTTGGAAATACTAGGTTGATGTATGTACATGCCTTTTGTCAGAAACTCTGAAAAATGTAGGTAAATGGACTTTGGGCCTCAGACTCACGTCCCGGTGTTGTGGCCCTGTAACTGTTCTGTGCTGGCTCCTATCTTGTTGTTCTTTCTGATGAATGCTGTGCAACTAGAAGAGTAGAGTTAATCAATGTATCCAATTAGCCTCAGTCTGAAAATGTTCTCGCTCACGAGTCTTGTCTTTTTCGCACTACACCGTAATTGATTTCTATGTTTTCATTCTGTTAACTTATTTTGTAATACCCCATTTCTTCTTTCATCAACACTTACAGGCCGGCCTTTCACCCAGCGCTACTATATTATGCGTGGAGCAACAACTCACACTTACCTTACCAATCCTCCTCATCATTCTGCCAGAGGCGCCCATGGATGATATAATCAATCAATCAGTCACAACAGTGTCCATGGAAGGGAGGAAAAAATGAATGACGAGATACAACTACACATTTGGCCCTGGATAATACATTAACTTTAGTATCGTTTTCATATTTTTCTTTGATTCCTTTTTCCTCTTCATTTATTTTATGCTTGTGTTTGGTAATTGATTGTTCACTTAAAGTATCTCAATTTTGTTTGCTAGCTTTCAGCATGCTACAACAGGTATTACGGTTTCTCAGAGGGCATACAGCCTAAGCAAAAGTCATATCATTCATATCATAAGAAGTACTTCCTTTGAATTGTGTAGTAGTAGTTAAGTAATTACCACTTCTTATTAACCATCCAGTTAATGAAACCTTCATCGTGCATCCATTTCGTTGTTCTTAATTGACTTTACATTTATTGTGGAATTGTGGATCAGCAATCATCGTCTTCATTGTTTTGCTTGTTGTCTCCATGCGTACTGTTTTTCTTTGTCAAACCTTTCCCCAAACCCCCGTTCCCATCCATTCATCAAACCCTAACCCTCTTCCCCCGGGATGTGTGGTTTTTATTGAGGTGTGATGTTACTACATTAAATATACACCAACAATTGATCACACGCTTGCTGGGGCAGATGTGGTGAAACCAACACTAATAAAATCAAAAGTCAACGAGGCAGGGCGAGGATCTTCTTCTGCTTGCCCACCCAAGCTCACTCTATGTAATAGTGTACAAGGCAATTAATTTCCCAAAGTGACACAACGAATAAATGTAAATCATTGCTGGCATTGTTTGAATTTAATTTTAGAGCATGTACGTTTACGATTTGTATTGTGTTTTGATGACTCCAACGCAACTACAGTTATCTTCTTCTACTTTTTCAGTCCCCGACACCATTGATTTCTTTGAGTTCTTTAGCTGTTGCAATATTTGTATTTTTGGTCCGTATTATGTACTGTAATTTTCTACTTCTCTCACATTCTTTCTCCGGCAAATGACTGTCTCTTTGATTTTGTTTTCCAATGCTAGTGCCAGTGTCTAGGACTAGGAGTCTACTCGACTACTATCACACAACCACAGCATATTCTCCGTTGTCTTGGGAAACCATGCAGCCCTTGCGATGCCAAACGTAATCATCATCAATCACAGGTAAGAAGAGCAGTTTGCTGGGAGGTCTAATGGAGGAGAGGCTGGTAGTACTAATAGGACAAATGTTACTTTGAGTGAGGGGCACAGCATCTATCTGTTTGCATGTTACACATGTGGTCAGTTAATAAAGTATTTCAATCAAACACTGGCCGCTGCCCTGCATCTAGAGTAAACCTTGTGACGTACAACAGTAACCCCACCACAAAACAACATCATATCATATCTGTGTTAGTTGAAAATAAATAACATTTATTCATGTATAAAAATATCCTCCTATCCCCACCCTAACCCCAACCATAGTCCAAGTCCAAAGAATGTCCCACAAAAATAACCCCAACACCCAATTCCCACCCACCAACAAAAGTATTAAAAAAGGGGCAAATCAACAGGGTCCATTACAATTGGCGGGCTTTGAGGTGTTTGTCCCCTAAAATCTTTACACGCTCCTCTAATTGGTCCTCCAGCTTGGCCACCCGGAGGAGAAGTTGTTGCCGAAAAGCACGGCACCTACATTTGCATCCATGCTGTGAGGGGGTGGCAGATGTTGAATGGCGGCGGTGAGCGGCTGCCTGGCCGCGGCGCCGTACTCCTGCAGGTGGAGCCTTGCTGGGGCCAGACGCATTGGAAGAGGCAGCAGCTGCTGCCGCTGCCTCTTCCTCCTCCTCAGCCACCAGCTTGCGGTACTCCTCCACAATGGCCTGCAGTTTCCTTTGCCGGGCCCTGGCTGCCAACTCCTTCCGTGATGGTTTTGAGGAAGGAGTAGGAGTATCTATAAAAAAAGAAACAGAATTGTAGCAAACTCTTCATAATGAATTAAACAATACATAGTGGCATTTGTAGCACTATCAAGCGCAGTCCATACAATTGGTGTCAACTTTTAGTATCTATCTAATCTGTCCTCCTGCTTCCCCTGCCTGTAGCATTTGTTGAAGTTTTTTCCGACATTATACTTGCCCTAGTACTGGGTGGGCTTGAGTAAACATAAGAAGAAAAGTCTTTTTTGTATCTCCTTTTATTTTTTCAAAGTAAGACTCTGCTTCCAGTGACAGTCTTCACCTATGATGAATACAAATACATTTAGGGGGCATCCACCCATTAAAAGTAAATGTCTATCATTCTTTATTATCGGCTTAGCTGGTTTCACTTTCACCAGCAACCCAACCACCCATGCGTCCACTCCTTCCTTGCCTTGGGTTTCATTGACACAAACTCCGCTCATGATTCTTGCTATCCACTGTATCCATGCACCCATATTCTTTTGCCCAACCAGGCCTGCATTTTCTTTGACCTTACAGTTCTACCCATCCTTTAACAACCCATGCATCCGATTCATATCAGCCATGTGAATGAACCTTCCAAAGTATCCTTCTTTGGTAGTTAGTCTTATTATTACATCTCTGAGTCCTCCCTTCCTCCTTCCACCCTAGTTCACATCTTTCCCTTTTTGTTCAACACATGCCTCAAGGTCATCTGATCTGACTTTTAGTCTTCTCCATAAGTTTCACAGCTGAGTTGGCGTCTGATGGAAGAGGCCTTGTTTACTCAACTAAAACTGGTAATGCTACAAAGGGTGTCTTCTTCAACCATTGTATATTGTCCAGTACAACTTAAAATTCATACTTTCTTAATAAATCTCATAGCACAGTGAGGAAAAAAATGTCCCCCATCCACCTAGTAATGCAAATAAGTAATGAATATAACTTACCACCGCCCACCGCTGAACTTTCCTCCCCCACTGATGCTCCTGTAGGTGCCGCATCCTCTGTCCCCTCCTGGATGGCAATCTCTTCGCCGCTGGCCCCGTCTGCACTGGTGGTTAGTATTGATTGTGCACCTATGAAATCAAGTACACCTTTTTAGATGCCTGCACACCTCCCCCTATTTTACTAGTTGTACTTTTTTAACCAGGAAGGAAGATTGAAAAAAAGTTACGTATAACATGAATCATTGTGACAGTGTAACTAGTCCAAATTGCGTCCTAATGTACAGCAGTCACATTAGGCAGAGTTTAGTTTTCATTTATTAGATGGTCCCTAGGGTCATCTAATCTACTCCTACTCTAGTCTTTGGAAAGTTAGCCTGAGCCATATAACCATTTTTAGATCCGTGTCTACTGCTTTGCCCATGTTACCTCGCAGCTTGTTGCACAGTAAGAAAGACACCATTGAGGCCACATGAGTGTCGCATACAATTGACAAACCAGTATTGTTAGTCCCTGTTGCTTATCCATAATGTCATGTTGCACTTTTTGCCATGACTGCTAAAAACTGGCATAGTTTTATTCACTGTCTAACGTGCAACATTTTTCTCATAGGCAGATGAGAAGAGAAGATTGCCTTCTACGAAACAAGGGATTTGCAGAGCTTTCGAAAGATGCATGTGTAACCACTTACAGTATACGTTCAACGGTGAGAGGTCTCCCACAATTCACACATTTCTCTATCGTGCACTAGATGTACAAAATGTACAGTATTTAATCTTCTTCATTTTGCATGGTGGAGCAGGATGTTTTTCATGGAAATACTTACAAGTTACAACAATACAAAGCTTGTTATTAAAAAAAATAAAGTTTTTGAACTTGCACGTAGACTCTGTGGTGTATTATTTTCAGTGTCTGGGGTGTTGTGGAGTGAAACGAGTGAGTGAGCGAAAGGGTCTTCTTCTTCTGTTCTGGGTTGTGTAATAAAATCATTGGGTATATCTAACTATCTTCGTGTGGGGGTCGGGAGTGGGACAAATGAATATGACCAAGACACTTAGGTAGATAGACTAGACGGTCATTGGATTATGGGTTCTTCTGACTGAGTTCTGTGACCAGGGGGTAAGGTCCAACCTCCCTATCAACAACATCCTAATTTCTTGTGCATAGTTCTGTATGTGTATGTGCAGAGAATAATAACCACAACAGTAGTAGAAGTATACTAACTGAACAAAAATTAGTAGGCAAACATCTGGTTGTGCATTTTTGTTGGTGGGACTTGACAAAGACTGGAGATTACAGAGGACAACGCAAAAGACAGGAGTGGACCCAGTGCCTACAGCTATTCTATCACAGCTTTATTCAAAAGAATACCTTAACTAAAGAGTGGCTGTGGAGTGTGGGGTGTGGCGGGCCGGAATAACAGGCGTGGAGGCCGGATGTAATGTGTCAAGCAAGGATGCTTCCGGTCCGCTGTGCTCCGGTGGTGCTGTCGGCGCCTGTAGGGAGACAGAGAGAGGTGAAGCCCGTTTTGGCTGGGGGTTTGTGATGCCGCCCGTATGTGAGACCCTACGGTACTGCTGCGCCCTGGAGGTAAGGGCCGCCCTTTCATAGTGGCCCACAGGGCAAGCTTAGCTACACACAGTCTAATAGTAGTAGCACAGAGAGTCTTGGGGCAGAGGCAGTTTGAAGGAACTGAAAGTCAGGGATGGCATTGGATAGTTAGTGACCCAAAATTTGGAAAACAAATTTAAGACCAAAGAAGGTTTTGCTAACATTGAATTAGGAAGGAGGATTAATCGGTTGGGAAAAATAAAGTGCGTTAAAAAGTTAGGGAAATATAATTGTTTTTGCCCGCAAACATGCATAGATGATGAGATGGAGGACACATGCATACATTTGTACATACACGTAATTGTTGGTTGCTTGCATCAGAACTGCTACTGACTCACCTGATCATGCTATTGCTGTGCTGCTAAGCCTACCACTCAGTAAACAAACTCAAACCGGTTTCAATGGAGGGGTGGGGTAAATAAGAACTAACTAAGCATTCAGTGACCGAGGAGGCGTCATGCAGACCGTTAAAAAAATATGAACTAATACTATCCATCCACCACTATTTCACTAAAGGACAATGTAAGGACTAGACTCTAGCAATAGCATCAACTAACTTCAGTTCTCTAAAAACTCTAACATCAATAATCAGCAGCCCAAGCCAGCGCTAAATTACAAACCAGTAAGAGAAGTGGCGAGCAGCACCTGTGTCATACAATAACAGAAGAATTTGAGACGGAATTCATCTGCAATGTAACTAAGCGCACCAGTAACAGTGTTACTTATTCATCCAAGAATTATACACAATACTTATACTACTATAATATATATTAAATTATTAATATTACTAGCTACTCACCAAGCCCCACGACTTCAACACTTAGAAGGTCCAACAGGTCCTGCTCCCTGTCCAGAATGTCTGCCCACCGGTGGGCCAGCTGCTGGTGGGTGCGCCGGATTTGCGAGCGACGGTACACTGCCCGGCGCACCTTCGCCCACCGGCGGTGACGCTCCTCTGGGAGGTAACCGGACCCTGGCCTGCCGCCTGCTGCCAAGGTCAAGGGTAGGTGGCGCTGCATGAAAAAAAACCAGGGAGGCCACCTCCGCCTCCCCGAACAGATTCCGGGCCTGCACCCCTGCAGGTCGCATTCTGCCGCAAGGCAGCCGGCTCTTCTTGGGCGCAGACGCCTTTCCCTTCGAGCCGGTTCTGCTGCTCCCCTTTGCCATGGTTCTGGGGTGGAGGTGGAAAAGAAAAGTTAGAACAAAAGGAAAAAAAGTTAGGGGGAAGAAGTAGGAGCTTAAATGATGAAGTAAAATAAAACAGTAGAAAAGCTAAAAAGAAAGGTGGAAAAGTAGAAATAAAATGCAAAATATAAACTTAGGGACAGAGAGAAATAGATGAGAAGTAAAAAAAGTAAGAAAAACTGTGAAAATAGGTAAAAGATTGAACAGATATAAGGTGGATAGAAAACTAGGCCCAGAACCATAGCATACAGTGTGAAAAACAAGATGGCCGCGCCCATCGCAACCACGTGGGTAAGTTGGCGCGAGATTTCACGCGAACATGCACTTTCTCAGTGTGAACAAGTAGTTGTGTTCCCGAACAAGACGTGCACCACGCGAACGCGTTATTCGCGACCCGGAAGAGGAAATTGGGGGCGCGGGCGGGCGGGACAATTGAAAAAACAAGATGGCCGCGCCCATAGCCCAACCACATGGGTAAGGTCGCACGCTACAATCCCCCGAACACGCAGACAGCGCCCCGACCACGCACTACGCGCTCCCGAGCAAGAAAAACGGCTCGCGAACGGGACCAGCAAGCTACTACGCATGCTCGCGAAGCTACGCGAAGCTACGTGAAGCTCGCGTAGTGCGAGAACGTCTTCGCGTAGCTTCGCGTAGCGCGACTACGCGTACTACGCTCAGGCTTAGAAAAAACAACCAAAAATCTAGAGGCCAGTCAAGAGCTTTAGAAGCCCTGTTATGAATGAAAGGCTGCACTGGTGGAGTACCAAACAGGGCACATGGAAGGGGGAAGGGTTTTGGAGCCAATGGCTCCTAGAGCCCTCTAGGACACATGAAGTGGACCCTACCTTGGCTGTGAAAGAAAAGGAGTTGTCAACTAACTGGTAAACCATGACACTCCCAGGAGCCCCAAGAGGGTCACCAATGTGAACTGCCTTAAATTCTACAATGACAGTCCTGAAGATGGGTCAGTTGATGGAGAGATCATTTCAGACCCGCTCTCTGTCCAACAGCAGGTTGACCACAAGCAAACCCTGCACCAGTTTGTGGAGTTTTTCTCCTTAACCCCTAGTGTACACATGATGTATAGTCTGAATAGTCTACCTGTCAAAAACAGGTCCGCAAGGTGCTGGAATTGAGAGTCATTGAACCCTCTGCGAGCCCTTTGTCCAGCACAGTTGTTTTAGTCCCGTAACCTCATTCCAAGGGTGGAAAACCAGAGCCATCTTGTTTTCCTACTCTTTGGATGGTTCCGGGGTCTGTTTTTGAATTCTCTCCAATCTTTTCAATCCTTTGTTTCTAGGACTTTCTTTCTGACCTTTTTTATTGATTAACTATCCCTCTCTCTCCCAAAGAGTATATTTTGCGTTTTATTTCTACTTTTATTGTGTTTTTTTTGTACTGATTTTGTCTATTACTTACTTTTTTTTTACTTGTCCACTTCCTCTGACTTTATTCTTTGCTTTTACATTTTCTTTTCTGCCCCCCCAGTACCATGGCTAAGGGTAGTGCGACCAGGAGCCGCCTTCCTTGTTGAAGACAGCGCCCAGAAGGGGTGCAGGCCCGGGCCTTGTTCTCAGAGGTGGAGGTGTCGGCCCTAGTTTTGTATGTGCAGCGCCACCTCCCCTTAACCTTGGCAGCAGGCAGCATGACTGGCTCCGGCTTTGGGATCCAGGAGTGACACTACCAGTGGGCGAGGGTGCGCCGGACAGTGTTCCGCTGCTTTGCGGTTCGGCACAGCCACAATCAGCTGACTCACCGGTAGTCTGACATCTTGGACTGGCAGCAGGACCTGCTAGGTGTTGAGGTTGTGGGGCTTGGTAAGTAGCTGATTATAATTCTATTGTGTGTTCTGTTCAGTGTTATTGCGAATATTATTTTCTTCCTAAATAGCAAGAATGCTGGCGCTGCTGCTAACATACTGGTAAGTTGCATTTAAAAATCTTATATTATGTGATTGTTATTGTTCTAGACAGGTGCTCTCAGTGCTACTAATCTTACTTATTTGCAACTTTGCTCTCGCTTGGGCTGATTATGTAAAAGAGGTTAGAGAACTTAAGTTAGGTAATGCCAGAGAGACTCATTTCCTTTGTCCTGTCACTGAGATAGTGGTGGAAGGTTATTGGTTGGTAATTTTTTAGCGGTCTGCGTGAGGCGTCCTCCGTCAGGTGATGCTGACTCCAGTCCTTAGTAGACACGTTTGTGCTTTGTAAGTGAGTGAATAATACAGCAATAATATAGCAACTCAACACATTAGTAACCAACCAACAATTTGGTATATGTAATATGCATGCGTCCATCTATGCATTTTTGAGGGATAAAATGGATATGCAGTGAACACAATTGGCCCATCAAAGGGGGTTGATCCATTGATGATTGCAAATGAGATTGGAACTTAGAAGAAGCAAACAGAATTTTGGACAATGTATTTTAATATCTTTGGAATAGGCTGGCTAGGAGGTACTTAGGTCTAGTATTCTGGAATCGTCAATCGGAATGGAACTCCGAAATAAAAAATAACTAGACTGTCCGCAATCGTGATGCTACTAGTCGATCAGATTAGATAGGTACATTTGATTGCAATTGTGGTTTCCTGGCAAAAAACATCTTTAGAGCTTTTTAAAAAATATTTATTATTTGTTGCACACCAATCAATTTTTGTCTCTTTATTATGTCTTACATGATCAGCATCCAGGGGCTAGCAGATGATGGGTCTGAGCAGGAGCTACAGATGCCTCCCAGGGCCAGGCTCGCTCCTCTACAGAGGGCTCTGCTGCTGGCCCCAGTAAGTCCTTCTGTTGCTAATATTAATAATTATATGTACCTAACTTGTACTGCACCTTATTTATTTTGAACTATTATTTCCATTTCCTAATTCTATTTTGTATCAAATGTTCTTCACTCTATCCATTTATAAATTCTTGTCATCCCTCCATTACCTACCTACTTGGTTATTATATTTCTAGTGTCTTTTTTTATATCAATCTAACTGCCTCTGTACTACTATTAGTCTATCTGTAGCTAGCCCAGTTGGCCACTCTTTCTTTTTAAAAAGTTTTAAATCTCAGATTTACCAATATCTCTAGCCACTGAGTCCAGTTATTTGGGGTTTCCTCTTCTTGAGAGGCTTTTTGAAAATTGCCACCAACAAAAAAATGCCCAACCAGATATTTTACTATTTTTTATAGGATAGCACATACTACAGTCTACTCTACTCTAGTACCCGATTTGTACTAGTAATGTGTGTGGTGTATGTATATATTGTATTTTCAATCTTGCTAGTGAAAAATAAATAAATAAGAGGAGGCATGCATGGAATCTAAAAATTGTGTAATGTTTTTTCTAGGGGTACAGACCACCAGTGCCTGGGCCAGCGGTGGGGCAGGCGACACAAACCAGGAGAGAGAAGAGGCGGCAGCTGCAGGTGTGGGTGAGCCAGCAGAAGTGACAGGTGGTGTCAAGTTATATTCCTTGCTTACTGACAATACACACTCGCTGAAATGGTGTACACAGTACTGTTGAGAGACGAAGTTGTTGTGAACAACGGTTGAAGAAGACACCCTTAACTTAGCATTAGCAATAGCATTAGCGGCAGGAGTTGAGTAACTGATGGCCTCTTCTTTCTGACTTCAACTCAGCTGGGAAAGTTTTATGAAGAACTCTAAGAGTAAGACGACCTTGATGGATGGGTTGAACAAAAAAGGAAAGAAGGATGGAAGGAGGAAGGACGGGTGACATGTTATATATATGACTGGCAGAGAAGGATGCGTGGGATGCATAGGTGGCTAATAGGAATCGGATGCATGGGTGGTTAAAGGATGGGTGAAAGAAAGGATGGCTGCCTGGGTGGGTGGGTGAAACTGTATGGGTGATAGGAATCATCCTGGGGGTTTCTTGGGTCAAACTCAAAGGCAAACAAGGAAGAACACTTGGCTGGTGGTTTATAAAATATATTACAAATGTATGTTATTGGTGAAAAGTTTGTTGAGAGATTAAGAATGATAGCCATGTTTACTTTGAATGGACGGATACCTGGATGGTATTCAATCATAGCATAGGTGGAGACTGTCATTGGATGAAGACAGTGTAAAAGAAAAAAAAACATGCCAGAGTAGCAAAGCCAAGGTTGAAGATAAGAATAAGATTAGAATAAAAGAAATATAATGCGAGAAGAGCAATTCAATGATAAATGAAAACATTTTTGGGAAGAGAAACAAGGACTGTTCTGTTTCAAGGTTTTTGATTCAAGGTTGTATTTCAAAATGCCCCCTTGACTCACAGTAGTTTGCAGCACAACATATATATTGTGTATGTATGTACCCATACCCCCCAATTATCAATCAACTCCCTCCGACTTGTAGGCCTACTCCCTATCTATGCATTTTCAACTGTGTCAGCCTGCCATGGGTGACCTATCGGCTGCATGGTTACACAATCAATAGTACCTCGCGTTGTCACATTTATAATCATTCAGATCAGATAACATCTGCCTTCTTGTGGTAGTCAGGGTGAAAGTGAAATAGAGCAGTTGCCATTGATGTAACAGAGTATGTCCATAATAGAAAAATAAGATAATTGTGTAGTTGTAGACTAGAGCTGCCCCACCTGCAGATAGTAGTAAAGAAAGATAACATGAGTCTGCGACACGAGTATGCCTGTCTAGGTCGCAAGCTGACTGAGCTGGCATACCTACAAAATTAATTTAGCTAAACAAGAGAGAGAGAAGAAGAAGACTTGTCTAGTCTATAGTCCCTAGTACTAATGCCTGAAACTCCCACAGAGCAGAGGAAGTGGGAGGATACCACAAATGTTAAATGCTGAGCTTGTTAGTGCTACTGTGCCACTATAATTTTGTGTATAAATAATTTTGTGTTACTGTTTTGCTAAGAGTATTGCTTACAATTGTCTTTTTTCTTTCTTGATATAGCTACTCCTTTCCAACCGAAACAACTAAACAGGAAGGAGTTAGCAGGCATGACCCGGTAACGGAAGTTGGAGGCCTTCTTTACCAAATATCGGCGGCTGGTGGTCGTAGCAGAGGAGGAGGAGGCGGCAGCAGCTGCAGCCTCCTCAAATACCCGGGCCCCAGCCATGCCCCCCCAGGGCCCCAGTGGTACGGCGCAATGCTCTGGCAGATGCTCACCTTACTTCTTCTTTGAACGCTGCAGCCCATCCCTGTGCATGCAACTGCAAGTCATTTAAGCACTGCTTGCTCCTCCGGATGATGCACCTAGAGGAGCGGATAAAGGCCATGAAGAATAACATGATCTGACGAGCCAGCCGCTAGAACTCCTTTGCCTTGCCCCTTTCTTAATCTTTTTTTGGTGGGTAGGAATTGGGTCTTGGGGAAAAGTTGGGGTTTATGGACGTTGGACATTGGAGCACCCTTATGATGGACATTGGTTGCTGCAGCAGGGCCGCAGACAGTTTCTGATTGAAATAATCTGCCGATAGTGTTACACACCAACAGATAGATGCGGTACCCTCACTTCTGACTTGTCCTACTAGTACTGTCAGTCTCTCCTCCTAGTCTATGCAGTCTGCAACTAAAACCCACAAGGACTCGGAAGGGAGTGGGTGTGTGAATTAATGAATTAATTTCCATATTATTAATTATTCCTCCCCCAAACTTCTTCTCTTACTATTGATTGATGTTTATTTATACTTAGGCGAAGTGATGGCTGCATGGTGATGGTTTGGTTTCCCAAGGGGCCATGGTGGTGGTGATAGTATTCGTAGTAGTAGTAGACACTGACAGTAGCAGTAGTAACCAGATATTTTACTATTTTTTATAGGATAGCACATACTACTGTCTACTCTACTCTAGTACCCGATTTGTACTAGTAATGTGTGTGGTGTATGTATATATTGTATTTTCAATCTTGCTAGTGAAAAATAAATAAATAAGAGGAGGCATGCATGGCATCTAAAAATTGTGTAATGTTTTTTCTAGGGGTACAGACCACCAGTGCCTGGGCCAGCGGTGGGGCAGGCGACACAAACCAGGAGAGAGAAGAGGCGGCAGCTGCAGGGGTGGGTGAGCCAGCAGAAGTGACAGGTGGTGTCAAGGTATATTCCTTGCTTACTGACAATACACACTCACTGAAATGGTGTACACAGTACTGTTGAGAGACGAAGTTGTTGTGAACAACGGTTGAAGAAGTCACCCTTAACTTAGCATTAGCAATAGCATTAGCGGCAGGAGTTGAGTAACTGATGGCCTCTTCTTCCTGACTTCAACTCAGCTGGGAAAGTTTTATGAAGAACTCTAAGAGTAAGACGACCTTGATGGATGGGTTGAACGAAAAAGGAAAGAAGGATGGAAGGAGGAAGGACGGGTGACATGTTATATATATGACCGGCAGAGAAGGATGCGTGGGATGCATAGGTGGCTAATAGGAATCGGATGCATGGGTGGTTAAAGGATGGGTGAAAGAAAGGATGGCTGCCTGGGTGGGTGGGTGAAACTGTATGGGTGATAGGAATCATCCTGGGGGTTTCTTGGGTCAAACTCAAAGGCAAACAAGGAAGAACACTTGGCTGGTGGTTTATAAAATATATTACAAATGTATGTTATTGGTGAAAAGTTTGTTGAGAGATTAAGAATGATAGCCATGTTTACTTTGAATGGACGGATGCCTGGATGGTATTCAATCATAGCATAGGTGGAGACTGTCACTGGATGAAGACAGTGTAAAAGAAAAAAAAACATGCCAGAGTAGCAAAGCCAAGGTTGAAGATAAGAATAAGATTAGAATAAAAGAAATATAATGCGAGAAGAGCAATTCAATGATAAATGAAAACATTTTTGGGAAGAGAAACAAGGACTGTTCTGTTTCAAGGTTTTTGATTCAAGGTTGTATTTCAAAATGCCCCCTTGACTCACAGTAGTTTGCAGCACAACATATATATTGTGTATGTATGTACCCATACCCCCCAATTATCAATCAACTCCCTCCGACTTCTAGGCCTACTCCCTATCTATGCATTTTCAACTGTGTCAGCCTGCCATGGGTGAACTATCGGCTGCATGGTTACACAATCAATCAATAGTACCTCGTGTCGTCACATTTATAATCATTCAGATCAGATAACATCTGCCTTCTTGTGGTAGTCAGGGTGAAAGTGAAATAGAGCAGTTGCCATTGATGTAACAGAGTATGTCCATAATAGAAAAATAAGATAATTGTGTAGTTGTAGACTAGTTACAAAAAGGGGGTGGTGATGGACAGAGAATCTGAGTTAATCAAAACACTCCTACCCAGTCAACAGATCAGGGCTTGATCCATCACCGTTTTTTAGCTCACTGCACCATCCCAGTTCAGAACCTGGCTATATGCAAATTAGTCTGTCCCTGGCCCAGTGCATCATGGGAACAGGGCAGACCAAACTACCAAGCCAATTCTTCACTGGAAAGGAAACAAGCCTTCGGGGACCGGTTTCTGGCATTACAGCCGTCTTCGGCCCGGCTTGCTTGAATCCTGATGGTGCAATGAGCAAGGGACTCATGTCTGAGCATACCCTTCCACACTCATGGTGGCCAAAATAATTACAAAAAGGGGGTGGTGATGGACAGAGAATCTGAGTTAATCAGAACACTCCTACTCAGTCAACAGATCAGGGCTTGATCCATCACCGTTTTTTAGCTCACTGCACCATCCCAGTTCAGAACCTGGCTATATGCAAATTAGTCTGTCCCTGGCCCAGTGCATCATGGGAACAGGGCAGACCAAACTACCAAGCCAATTCTTCACTGGAAAGGAAACAAGCCTTCGGGGACCGGTTTCTGGCATTACAGCCGTCTTCGGCCCGGCTTGCTTGAATCCTGATGGTGCAATGAGCAAGGGACTCATGTCTGAGCATACCCTTCCACACTCATGGTGGCCAAAATAATTACAAAAAGGGGGTGGTGATGGACAGAGAATCTGAGTTAATCAGAACACTCCTACCCAGTCAACAGATCAGGGCTTGATCCATCACCGTTTTTTAGCTCACTGCACCATCCCAGTTCAGAACCTGGCTATATGCAAATTAGTCTGTCCCTGGCCCAGTGCATCATGGGAACAGGGCAGACCAAAATACCAAGCCAATTCTTCACTGGAAAGGAAACAAGCTTCCGGGGACCGGTTTCTGGCATTACAGCCGTCTTCGGCCCGGCTTGCTTGAATCCTGTCTGAGCATACCCTTCCACACTCATGGTGGCCAAAATAATTACAAAAAAGGGGGTGGTGATGGACAGAGAATCTGAGTTAATCAGAACACTCCTACCCAGTCAACAGATCAGGGCTTGATCCATCACCGTTTTTTAGCTCACTGCACCATCCCAGTTCAGAACCTGGCTATATGCAAATTAGTCTGTCCCTGGCCCAGTGCATCATGGGAACAGGGAAGACCAAACTACCAAGCCAATTCTTCACTGGAAAGGAAACAAGCTTCCGGGGACCGGTTTCTGGCATTACAGCCGTCTTGTGGCCACCACAAGTGTGGAAGGGTATGCTCAGATGTGAGTCCCTTGCTCACTGCACCATCAGGATTCAAGCAAGCCGGGCCGAAGACGGCTGTAATGCCAGAAACCTGTCCCCGGAAGCTTGTTTCCTTTCCAGTAAAGAATTGGCTTGGTAGTTTGGTCTGCCCTGTTCCCATGATGCACTGGGCCAGGGTCAGACTAATTTGCATGTAGCCAGGTTCTGAACTGGGATGGTGCAGTGAGCTAAAAAACGGTGATGGATCAAGCCCTGATCTTTTGACTGGGTAGGAGTGTTCTGCTTAATTCAGATACTCTGTCCATCAGCACCCCCTTTTGAATCGTTTTGGCCACCACAAGTGTGGAAGGGTATGCTCAGATGTGAGTCCCTTGCTCACTGCACCATCAGGATTCAAGCAAGCCGGGCCGAAGACGGCTGTATTGCCAGAAACCGGTCCCCGGAAGCTTGTTTCCTTTCCAGTAAAGAATTGGCTTGGTAGTTTGGTCTGCCCTGTTCCCATGATGCACTGGGCCAGGGTCAGACTAATTTGCATGTAGCCAGGTTCTGAACTGGGATGGTGCAGTGAGCTAAAAAACAGTGATGGATCAAGCCCTGATCTTTTGACTGGGTAGGAGTGTTCTGCTTAATTCAGATACTCTGTCCATCACCACCCCCTTTTGAATCGTTTTGGCCACCACAAGTGTGGAAGGGTATGCTCAGATGTGAGTCCCTTGCTCACTGCACCATCAGGATTCAAGCAAGCCGGGCCGAAGACGGCTGTAATGCCAGAAACCGGTCCCCGGAAGCTTGTTTCCTTTCCAGTAAAGAATTGGCTTGGTAGTTTGGTCTGCCCTGTTCCCATGATGCACTGGGCCAGGGTCAGACTAATTTGCATGTAGCCAGGTTCTGAACTGGGATGGTGCAGTGAGCTAAAAAACAGTGATGGATCAAGCCCTGATCTTTTGACTGGGTAGGAGTGTTCTGCCTAATTCAGATACTCTGTCCATCACCACCCCCTTTTGAATCGTTTTGGCCACCACAAGTGTGAAAGGGTATGCTCAGATGTGAGTCCCTTGCTCACTGCACCATCAGGATTCAAGCAAGCCGGGCCGAAGACGGCTGTAATGCCAGAAACCGGTCCCCGGAAGATTGTTTCCTTTCCAGTAAAGAATTGGCTTGGTAGTTTGGTCTGCCCTGTTCCCATGATGCACTGGGCCAGTGTCAGACTAATTTGCATGTAGCCAGGTTCTGAACTGGGATGGTGCAGTGAGCTAAAAAACGGTGATGGATCAAGCCCTGATCTTTTGACTGGGTAGGAGTGTTCTGCCTAATTCAGATACTCTGTCCATCACCACCCCCTTTTGAATCGTTTTGGCCACCACAGGTGTGGAAGGGTATGCTCAGATGTGAGTCCCTTGCTCACTGCACCATCAGGATTCAAGCAAGCCGGGCCGAAGACGGCTGTAATGCCAGAAACCGGTCACCGGAAGCTTGTTTCCTTTCCAGTAAAGAATTGGCTTGGTAGTTTGGTCTGCCCTGTTCCCATGATGCACTGGGCCAGGGTCAGACTAATTTGCATGTAGCCAGGTTCTGAACTGGGATGGTGCAGTGAGCTAAAAAACGGTGATGGATCAAGCCCTGATCTTTTGACTGGGTAGGAGTGTTCTGCTTAATTCAGATACTCTGTCCATCACCACCCCCTTTTGAATCGTTTTGGCCACCACAAGTGTGGAAGGGTATGCTCAGATGTGAGTCCCTTGCTCACTGCACCATCAGGATTCAAGCAAGCCGGGCCGAAGACGGCTGTAATGCCAGAAACCGGTCCCCAGAAGCTTGTTTCCTTTCCAGTAAAGAATTGGCTTGGTAGTTTGGTCTGCCCTGTTCCCATGATGCACTGGGCCAGTGTCAGACTAATTTGCATGTAGCCAGGTTCTGAACTGGGATGGTGCAGTGAGCTAAAAACGGTGATGGATCAAGCCCTGATCTTTTGACTGGGTAGGAGTGTTCTGCCTAATTCAGATACTCTGTCCATCACCACCCCCTTTTGAATCGTTTTGGCCACCACAGGTGTGGAAGGGTATGCTCAGATGTGAGTCGCTTGCTCACTGCACCATCAGGATTCAAGCAAGCCAGGCCGAAGACGGCTGTAATGCCAGAAACCGGTCCCCGGAAGCTTGTTTCCTTTCCAGTAAAGAATTGGCTTGGTAGTTTGGTCTGCCCTGTTCCCATGATGCACTGGGCCAGGGTCAGACTAATTTGCATGTAGCCAGGTTCTGAACTGGGATGGTGCAGTGAGCTAAAAAACGGTGATGGATCAAGCCCTGATCTTTTGACTGGGTAGGAGTGTTCTGCCTAATTCAGATACTCTGTCCATCACCACCCCCTTTTGAATCGTTTTGGCCACCACAGGTGTGAAAGGGTATACTCAGATGTGAGTCCCTTGCTCACTGCACCATCAGGATTCGAGCAAGCCGGGCCGAAGACGGCTGTAATGCCAGAAACCGGTCCCCGGAAGCTTGTTTCCTTTGCAGTAAAGAATTGGCTTGGTAGTTTGGTCTGCCCTGTTCCCATGATGCACTGGGCCAGGGTCAGACTAATTTGCATGTAGCCAGGTTCTGAACTGGGATGGTGCAGTGAGCTAAAAAACGGTGATGGATCAAGCCCTGATCTTTTGACTGGGTAGGAGTGTTCTGCTTAATTCAGATACTCTGTCCATCACCACCCCCTTTTGAATCGTTTTGGCCACCACAAGTGTGGAAGGGTATGCTCAGATGTGAGTCCCTTGCTCACTGCACCATCAGGATTCAAGCAAGCCGGGCCGAAGACGGCTGTAATGCCAGAAACCGGTCCCCAGAAGCTTGTTTCCTTTCCAGTAAAGAATTGGCTTGGTAGTTTGGTCTGCCCTGTTCCCATGATGCACTGGGCCAGGGTCAGACTAATTTGCATGTAGCCAGGTTCTGAACTGGGATGATGCAGTGAGCTAAAAAACGGTGATGGATCAAGCCCTGATCTTTTGACTGGGTAGGAGTGTTCTGCTTAATTCAGATACTCTGTCCATCACCACCCCCTTTTGAAAAGTTATAGACTAGAGCTGCCCCACCTGCAGATAGTAGTAAAGAAAGATAACATGAGTCTGCGACACGAGTATGCCTGTCTAGGTCGCAAGCTGACTGAGCTGGCATACCTACAAAATTAATTTAGCTAAACAAGAGAGAGAGAAGAAGAAGACTTGTCTAGTCTATAGTCCCTAGTACTAATGCCTGAAACTCCCACAGAGCAGAGGAAGTGGCAGGATACCACAAATGTTAAATGCTGAGCTTGTTAGTGCTACTGTGCCACTATAATTTTGTGTATAAATAATTTTGTGTTACTGTTTTGCTAAGAGTATTGCTTACAATTGTCTTTTTTCTTTCTTGATATAGCTACTCCTTCCCAACCGAAACAACTAAACAGGAAGGAGTTAGCAGGCATGACCCGGTAACAGAAGTTGGAGGCCTTCTTTACCAAATATCGGCGGCTGGTGGTCGTAGCAGAGGAGGAGGAGGCGGCAGCAGCTGCAGCCTCCTCAAATACCCGGGCCCCAGCCATGCCCCCCCAGGGCCCCAGTGGTACGGCGCAATGCTCTGGCAGATGCTCGCCTTACTTCTTCTTTGAACGCTGCTGCCCATCCCTGTGCATGCAACTGCAAGTCATTTAAGCACTGCTTGCTCCTCCGGATGATGCACCTAGAGGAGCGGATAAAGGCCATGAAGAATAACACGATCTGACGAGCCAGCCGCTAGAACTCCTTTGCCTTGCCCCTTTCTTAATCTTTTTTTGGTGGGTAGGAATTGGGTCTTGGGGAAAAGTTGGGGTTTATGGACGTTGGACATTGGAGCACCCTTATGATGGACATTGGTTGCTGCAGCAGGGCCGCAGACAGTTTTTGATTGAAATAATCTGCCGATAGTGTGACACACCAACAGATAGATGCTTTACCCTGACTTCTGACTTGTCCTACTAGTACTGTCAGTCTCTCCTCCTAGTCCATGCAGTCTGCAACTAAAACCCACAAGGACTCGGAAGGGAGTGGGTGTGTGAATTAATGAATTAATTTACATATTATTGATTATTCCTCCCCCAAACTTCTTCTCTCACTATTGATTGATGTTTATTTATACTTAGGCGAAGTGATGGCTGCATGGTGATGGTTTGGTTTCCCAAGGTGCCATGGTGGTGGTGATAGTATTCGTAGTAGTAGTAGACACTGACAGTAGCATTTGCAAAAAAGAAAATTAGACAGTCAGACACCTGGGGGAGACTCAGGAACGAGTAGTAGAAGGCATACAGTACACAAGAAGACTGCCAAACAAGAAACCATGATGATAATAAGCGCAATGCTAAAGTAAAATAAACCAGAATACCTAGTACAAGTTACAAAATGAAGTTGAGGTAGCTATGATGATGAGGTGGACAAGTGCCTTTGTAACCTTTAGTGCTGGTACTAGGATGATGATTGATGACTCAATGCTGGCAACCAATTATATTATTGTGCTGTATTATTTATGTTCCTCTGGAAAAAAAATGAATATTGAATACTGTGCATGGGTGGGCAATCTAACATTGCCAATGTGAGCTAAAGTATAAATACTTAGAGGAGAAGATGATCTACGCCCTGCCTTTAATTAGTGTTGCTTTCACCACGTCGGCCCCAGAAAGTTTTTGATCAATAATTGGTGTAAATTTAATTTAGTCAGACCTCAATATAAATCACACAACCCGAAGGTAGAGTGTTAAGGTTTGATGAATTGTTAAGAGAGATTTGAGGGAAAGGTTTGACAATGACAAACAGTACACATAGACAACACACAATCTTGGCAGCCAACCATTATAAATCTGTTTGTGGAGAAAATCAAATGCATGCATGATGGTAATGACTTGATGAGTAATACTAAACTAGTGGTACAGGGTAGCAGTATATTATTAATTATTATTATGCAATTGCCTTGCCTGTCTGCCCCAGAGGGACCCAAGTTACATACATTTCTTGGGTCTTTTACAGTTCTGTTGTACCAGTCTACCTTTTAAAGCTAGCAAAGATAATGAAGAAATATCAGTAAGAGTCAAATATAAGCAAACGTTAACAAGAACACACAGTCGTAACTATTGAAGAGAAAAAATAAATCAAATAAAATAATGTTATAAATATTGTCAATTTGGGAGTTGCATCTTGGCATTCCTCTGAGACCTTCCTTTGACTGTCTGTCTGTCAATCTTGGGTGCCGGCCTGGTGGATACGGTTTGGTCAGGTAAGTGTGAGTTGTTTTTCCCCAGTATAGCGCAGGGTAAAGGCTGACCTGTAAGTGTAGATGAAGAAAGAAAAAAGGGTATTGAAAAAATCAAGGAGAAAAGTAAAGTTAAACTGCATAAATTACGGAGGAGTGCAACAACATTGTTTCAGAGGCGGCATGGCTAAATCATGTTAACTCTGTTTCCAGCAGTTAGCTCCAACAACAGGAGCAGGCCCGCCCACCCAATCTCCACTTAGCTTAGATTTGATCCAGACAGCACTGAGCACACATACACACACACACAGCAAAATAGCATTTGCCAAATTAAGTAAGAAAATCAATGAACCGCCGTCAGTCACACCACCACATTTGCCTCCACCACTACACAGACATGTCGGTCTGGTGTTGTTGTTGTTGTTTAACTTTTAGGTCACTTCATGAAACGCCCAGAGTTATTCCATCAATCATCACTGATCCTTAAGACTGACTGCAAGTATGGCATGGTCATAGTGTCCAACTCTGTAGTGTCTTGAGTGAGTCCAGAATAAAAAATGCAATGGATCGGCCTGCAGTAGTACAATTTTTTTATTGGACAACAAGAAGGGAAAGATTGACTTGAGTCACTTTGTAGAATAGACGTTCACAACAAGAAACAACAATCACTCAATTCAAGTCAATAAGCTTTATTCGGTTGAGATAAAATCGACCATAAAAGCACATGTTAAAACATCATTAAATCTGTACAAATCATTAAATCAGTGGACTACATTCCTGACATTAGTACACATTTAAAACATCATACTTTTCCTTAAAATAATGGATTTTAAGATATAAGTCGCAGTATAAAAACAAATATCAGGCTCTTGCATTGTAAACAGCAGACTCATAGAAGTATTTGTAGTTAAAGTGCAGTATTTTTTAAACAAGGGTTTAAGAAAGGCAAAACGGAGGTTCAAATATAAGTCACAAATAAGGAGAAAGTGCAAAGTACTCTGTTTAGAATGTCCGTCACACGGGCACGGGCTAGCGGAATACTTTTTAACACAAGGGAATACTACCAAGTGGTGAACAAGGCCTAATCTCATTCTTGTAAGGACGAATCGATGTGATGTCCTGGTGTAGTGTGTTTATCTAGGTACCTATATTGATACTCCTATTTCTGACCCTTGTCCGGTTATTAATTCACTAATGTCCATACACCGGCACAGAAACCCGTTTTCAGATTAGGTCATAGCGCATGCTGTCACATTAAGCAAGCACTATCCCTCCAGCCCCCTAGAAAGCACACCGAGTTCTCAAAACAAATCAAACCTCCAGCAGACCTGGGAAATCCCCCGCAGCTATTGTTTTGATTTCGCTCGAGAACTCCTGCAAAGAATGTAAGAACGACCGGTCCTTATGACATTCTTGCTGACGTCTTATGTCCATCCTTACGTCAAACACGGCACCTTTCAGGTATAAATATACCGACGCTGCCCTAAGCTAGGACACGGTGGTGACGAGCTTGGAGCAGCGCTACTTGCCGGAGAGCCCAGCTGATGCAGAAAAGCCCACGGACGCTGCTCCTCCCTTTTGATGCGCTGAGAGAGACGCTGCCTTTTCTCCTGCCGAGAAATTCAGCCTCCGGCGTTCCCAGCCGCCCTCGCGGGTAACTGGGATATCGAGTCCTGAGACAGAGATACCAACGCTCCAGCCTTCTAAATCCCAGGTACTGAACTGACTAACCCCTTACAGAGAATTCTTGAGTCAGATGCTTGGCAAAACGAACTTAACTTAAACTGCTACTTATTTACTCCCGCCCAAGTATTAGGCTTAGGTCAGGTACACCGGGGTAGGCGTAGTTAGAAGCACCAGTTAAGAATGATTAGTCAATGTATATATGTATGTATATATTTTATCCATTTTAAGTATCATATGGCTAAGAAACCATATAAATGCTTTTACGGTATTATTTTATAATTCTGTTTTTACTGTATGCACTTTACTTAACCATAAATATTGCAATAATAGCGATTCATTTCTCTTGTATGAGAAAAGAGACTGATCAATAAATAACATCTTTTTATTGAACCAGGCCCATCTCTTATTTCTCTACAAACTGGTGAAACTAAGAATGCACGTACTGACTGAGTAAAATAGTTGTCTTTTGTTTTCACACGACTCTAGAGATGTACTCTTGATTAGGGGAGAGCAAAGTTGTCATGTTCTATGGTTGTCAGAAACTAAATCCCTTCTTGTCTATCCAGGGAGGTTAAACTCCTCCTTGCCTATTCGAGAATGTTTCTAGTGAACTCTGAGCTAGCTGGCACACATAACTTTACGTCTAATATCGTCAGTAGAAGACCTAGTTAACCACAGTCCTACGTCTATACTATTGAAGATATTATTCCAATGCGCAGAGCCTATTGGGATAATAGGAACTACACTACATGGCGCCCAACGGTTTGGATAGGCGATAAATCTAACGCAAGACATTAGAGTAACTCAGTCGTGCTTTTTCAAACAGACCCTTTTTTCCATAAAACTCCAAAGACGTCTGGAGTCGGTGAAAGGTTAAAATCCGCCAAACTTAGTAGGAGGAGACTCCTATGTATGGTTTTTGGTTTATTCAACGTTGAAGGATACAGTGTTCCAAAATATTGTGCATCTAATCTTTGTTTCCGTGGAAACCTGATCTGCAACAAAAACCCTTCTTGACAGTAAAATGTCAGAAACTGAAGAAGAAAGGGAGACAGCTAGAGTAGCATCACAACTCCTAGCGGAAGACACAAGTCTCGTACAGCAAGACCCGGATGCAATACTCATCCCGGTCAGCATAAGAAAAACTATAACCTTAAAACTTATAGAAAATGGACTGACACCAAGAGGTGATACAGTCATATTCGTAATTGAGGCACACGAATATCGGCAGACAGAGGTATTCTATTAATGGATAAATTTTCCGGCAGCAAACGCTGTAACAAAGGAGTTCCATTATTACAAGATAGAGGAACCTCCGGATGAGTACACCCCTTTCGAGGAGGTGGAAATACCACTCAAATACCAAGAGCACCTGCTCTGGTTTAAAGGCGCCCTAAAACATAATGATCACATCACCAGGCTCGGTCCACTAGGTAGACCAGGAGCAACGTGGCCGGTTCTAGCCAGCTACACACCACATCCAGACATTGAAAAAATGTCAATAACAGAACTTTTAACACAGTTAAAACAACTGTTTAAAATACACAGACAACTAGTCCAATATGTAATGCGGACTTCAACAGTCCAACCAGCTATTAAAATTCCACAGCTGACCCCTCATCAGGGGAACACAAATAAAATCACACCACGGAACATACAGTCCTGTCTAGGTAAAGTACCCATTAAAAGGGAACAAATTCCATTCTGGTTAGCACAGAAAATAACTCAAATAGAGGCGGTATTTCCAGATACCACCCAGGTGGAGAAACACAGAATTCTGACTATCTGTCTCCCAATGGAAATCGCACCACATGTGGAGGACTGTGACACTTGGGGTACAGTCTTTGCTTCCATTTACACAAAAACACATGGTGTTCCGTCCATGGCGGTAATACCAGAGGTGCTAAAACAGATTCAAAATGAATACGGTCCAGAACCTGCTTTAACTCTGGGTATGAAATTACTGAAAGACTTCAAGCAGGTCTCGGCAATATTACTAGCAAACATAAAAGGGGAAGCAGCAAATGTGAAAGATTGGAGGAAACAGATATAGCAGACAAACCATCTGAACTTGCCAGAATCATAGAAAAATCCTATGAAGAACTAGGAAGAGATAGTTTGGGTGGGAAACCAGTAAACCCCAACTAATAGAAAATCTTGAAAAGGTATTTATTAAAAATAATCTAAACACTTCAAAAAAGAACTGGGATGGAAATAAACAATCCACTCCCAAAGAAAAAAGATTCCAGTCCAGAGGAAGGTCTCCTCGGCGGAGAGAAAGATCTCCGGACCAAGGACACAAGTCTCCCCAGAGGGAGCCCTCTGAGAAAAAATACAACCTTAGAAATAGGGATAATTTGAAGAAACCTGATAGATATCAAGATATTGATACCCGTCCCTCTCGATCTTTTCAGACTTCCTCGCAGAAATCGGAAAGAAGAGGACGGTCAGAACACAGGGAAGAGCACGTCAAGTCCAAAGACAAAGAACCTGCTCATCAAAGTAAAAAGTTGCAATTTCCAAAGAAGAAGGTAGCCAGCATTAAAATAATCAAACATGCCGAGGATCCTGAGGACTCAGCTGAAAAATGGAGAGTGGGCTCAGACAATGCTAGACAGCGCAGCAGAAGTGAGCATAGCTCGCAAGATCCTGATGAATCATCTGGAGACAGTGGACACGAATGAGTACATTCAGGTGGAAACTGCAGATACCAGAGTTAGCAAACCTCATAAAACATATGAAATAACCTTACGTATAGAGGGAGATAAGACTAGGAAAATAAGGGGTCTATTTTGGGATAATCTCTCCAAGGGCTATGACATCCTTCTAGCTGAAAAAGACTGGCCACCAGAGTTTGTCAGGGAGTGCCCTCATGGCGAAGAAATGATTATGCCTGCCTTCTCAAATCATATTCCAATTCATAAAAAATATACACTTGCAAGAAAGTGGGCAGTAGCCCAGGCTCCTGCACTATATAAAAATCATGTGGGATGGGATGAGGACTCTCCTCCTCACAAGATCCAGTTAAAATCTCAACCAACTGCACAGAGGCAGTACCCAATTAAGCAAGAAGCTAAAAAACAGGTCAGGGAGATCTTAGATCAACTTGAATACCAGGGGGTGATTGAAACATGCACCTCACAAATGAACAATCCTTTGTTTCCTGTCTCCAAACCAGATGATTCATATCGTCTAGTTTTGGACTACAGGCACCTTAACTCATGCTGCAAAACGTTTGCAGTACAAAACTCACACAGTGCCACACTAATGAATAGCATAGTGTGCAAAAAATACAAAACAACATTAGACATCTCTAATGGACTCTTTTGTCAAAATATAGCACCAGAAAGCAGATATTTGACCGCTTTCTCAATAAATGGCTCGCAGAAAATTTCTGTCGTTTGCCCCAAGGGTTCAAGAACAGCCCAGGATTATTCTCAGCGAGAGTAACAGAGTTACTACAAATATATGATGATGAGGCATTATCTTATGTCGATGACATCTATCTAACAGACGATGACTTGGATACTCACTTGAAAAGAGTGAACACCATAATACTTGGGTTCGCAGCAGAGGGTTACAAATTCAACTTCAAGAAGTCAAGAAATTGCCCATCTGACTGTCCTATTTTTAGGATATGAATTATCAAGTGAAGGCAAAAGCCTGGCTGACAATTTCCTAGAGAAATGTGCTGTAATCCAAGCACCTAGAACACTGAAAAACTTGCAATCAATTCTAGGTTTCCTGAATTTCGGAAGAACTTACATTATAAATTATGCAGAGAGGGTTAAACCTCTCTATGATCTAATAAAACCAGATTTTAAAAGAATCAATTGGACTCAAAAACACACAGAAATTTTGAGATCTTTACAAACGGACATGTTAGTTAAAACAAAACTGCAAACACGCGATAACACACGCAACCTTGTGATTCGAGTCATCCCAGGAAGATGCGGATTCACATACCTAACCTCTAATGAGGGAGAAACGGTACCAATAGCTTACAAATCACATTTATACACAGAAGCTGAAAAAACATTCAGCATTAAGGAAAACATTGTTCACGCGGTTCAAACAGCTGTAGCAAGAGAAAGATACCAAGCTGACGGCAGACAGATTACAGTCAGAACAGCAGAATCGGCCTTTGAGGCATTAACAAGCCCATGTAATTTACCTACTATGGCACTAAATCCAAAATGGATACAATGGGAAGATTCTCTTGCTACAGACAGAGTGAAATACTATTTTGATCCAGAAATGACAAAATTAAAAAATCTAGAATATGAAAGAGAATATCCTCTGCCAATCGACATTCTGCCCATACGACAGCACGCCTGTGTGATACATACAGACGGACATGCTCAGCCCTCAGTTTGGGGAGAACAAGCTTATAACGCCACATGCGAGATTACAAAAGACGTGTGGCGCGGAGGTAAATTAAAACCTCTGTTTTCAAAAACACACTCAGTGGAAAATAATTCAGAACAACAAACTGAAATAATAGCGTTAAAAATGGCGCTAGATAATGCGGATCGCGAATTCCCGACACTTATAGTGTGCGATTCATATTACTGCGTCAAATCATACAATAACGACTTGCAGAAATGGGTTGAAAACGGGTACAAAGATGACACAGGTGCCACAATAAAGCAAAAATCGCTTTGGGAACAAATAGTTCTTTTAAAGAAAGAACTACCAAAGACTCACGTGATACACTCACTGAGTCATCAGCGTGATGGCGTTCACGTTGCAGGGAATTCATTGGCTGAGACAGCCACAGCGGAAACAACTAAATCGGCTTCCGTAGCTACAAAAAAGCGTTCAGTAAAATACATTGACGGGGAAACAATGCTGGCGGTAAAAACGTCATCAAAAGGCGACTGCTCAGCGCTACCCCTCATGTATCCACTCAATTATACATACATAATCGATGCAAACTCCGTTCCTTTTGCTCGAATCCCTGGAGTGGGGGATAGAGTGATTCCAAACATGGACAGGAGAGGCTTGTTAATAGCAGACGCACATATGGGTGAGGGTCTTAGTCACCTTACACTTAAGGATTCTCTAGAAGAATTACAATCAACATACTGGTGGCCAGGACTGAGCCTGCAACATCACATATTTGCAAAAAACTGTCCAAACTGCAACAGAGACCGCAGTGGTGACCAAGACGGTGTATTGCCATGGCGTTTCACCCAATAAGGATTAGGCTATCGACATAAAATACCCAGTATGAATAATGCGTCATATTAACATGTAGAGACTATTTTCACTTATAATGTAGACCCCAGCTCTCGGCTGACGTCTGAACTGTTATAAAAAGATTTGCGAGTCTATAATGGCATATACGCAATTGGCATGCTACATTCTGACCAGGGTCCTGCTTTTAGCTCTCGAGCTTATAAGGCGGACATGGCCGGCATGGGCATAGCATTGCGGTACTCTTGTCACCTCCTTCCTGAGGGAAACGGGATGGTGTAAAGAAAAAACCAGGGCACAGAGCAATCTATAACGGCAAAGGTATTAGGTTCAGGAGCTGGGTGGGTCAAACATTTAATAAGTGTCCAACGTAGTCTTAATAATCTGCCAAGAAATTCTCTCCGAGGTCTCAGTCCGTACGAACTATTGTGTGGGACTAGAATGTTAATCCAGGACCTTGATAGTCAAACTTCAGTGGTTAAAGAAAAATGCTTTGATATCAAAGATCGTTTGGCTATTTTCAGGACTTAAACGAAACAAGAAAAGACCTGAGCAACATAAAATTGAAACAGCAGCCAATAACCACTGAAGAGAAACCACCTGTCCCAGCAAGGCCTGTCTGGATTCCAAAAATCGGGGATCTGGTCAGAGAGAAGATTGCGGTGAAGAAGGAATTTGGGCCTTCTTACAGAAAAGCAGTTCCTGTCTTGTCTGTCAACCGGACAAGATCAGTAGTACTACCGCCCCTTGCTGGTAAAAAGGAGAACCGAGTTGTATCCATCGACCTGGTTAAACCACAATCATGTGGCTGATAACAAGTAGTAGGCCAAGTGGACTCCCAAGAAGTAGCAGAACACCAAAGTTTGCTACAAACACAGAGGTTCAAACTGAAAGACTAATCACAATTGATAAACCTATAGTGAAACAACAAGGACTATGCAACATAGCCATGGAACTTAAACCTCTTGAAACCCAAATTAAAATCTTAAATCAAGAAACACCAGTCTACAAAGATGTAACCACAGACTATGCTAATGAAACAAAGAAAATTCCAAAAACGAAAAGGAATCCAGAAGCAATTGAAACAATTGACAGAACAGCATCAGGCTACTTCATCAACTTCGATGATTTTTCTGAAGATCTGAGTGAACCTGAGGAACAGCGGACAACAAAAACATATAAAGATAAAGCAAAGGAACTCTTTCATCAACTAAAAGAAACCTATCTGATTTCTCCATGGATTGAACTTTGGTTGGCACTAGGAGTATTCATCCTCATACTTTGGCTCATCATGGTACTATGCTTGGGACATTTCATTGAGGGAAAATATTCTACAATGGACACAGCAAGTCAGAACATCAACTTGGTCCTGAAACCACACAAGTCTTCACACATCGAGAAAAGAGAACTTTCTTCCGTAAACTTCACAGCCAATCCTATACCCGGTGGGGTAGCATGGGATAAAACTGATTACGAAATCTATGGTCCGGTTGAGCTCCTGAAGTATCCTCATCAATTCAAGATTTCATTAAGTGACTTTGTAAAACCAAGCACGTTTGCTGATGATTGGGACTTTGAAAGTATTAATGATATGATGTCTGATCTAGTAATGTCAGCTAAATTTACAGAACATGATTATTTGCAAGGTTCATCTAATTACGATCAAATGTTTTGTTACAACCATTATGGTAACCATTATCTGCATAAATCTACTCAACCTAGAAATGTTTTACATTTTAACCAATGGGAACATTGTGCAACTCCGCCAAAAGGCAGTTCAAAGAAATTTTTTGATAAATATTCATACTTTTCAGGGTTCAACACCAGTAAAGCAGAAACATTTTATTTCAAATTGTCAAATAAGACAGGAGTGAAAACCATGCTTACAAACACAAAATTGATATATTCAGACTCATTATTTGAAAAAATGAATACATTCGGTTTTGATTTCTGGAACAATAACATTGAAAAGAAAACGATCTGGGGCACAAAAGATTGGCAAGTGCAAGGTATAGAATCATTATTTAGAGCCTGCATGATCCCAGAACAAGTTATATTTTTGAATGATACAATTCAACAGACATCCTGTCTTGGCCTAGCCAAAATTAAAGACTTAAATAAACCGTCTATTCCAAAACCAACACCTAACAGTAATAGCACTACGGATGTTGAGATAGACGTATCCCATATTTTAAACCAAAACAGAACACATGCTGATTGGAAACAATGGTTGATCTGGCCCACGGACACAAATAACTGTCAAGACAGATTCCTTAACAAAATACAGGGGTTCACATTGACCCGGCCAGACCCAAGATACTCCCAGAGACAACATCCAGGGATTGTAACCACTTACAGTGTGGGGAAACTCTGCCTTCAATGGCTACATACATCCACACTGTCAGACATTAAGCAACACTTAACTTTACTTAAAGAAGGTGCTGACTTGCGTGATTTCATCATGGGACCACGCAAACAGCGTCTAAAACGTTTCATAGCGGCCTCAATATATGCAGCTTACAACGAAGCTTGGAAAGTAACTCAAATTGAGACAGCAGAAAAAATACGGGAAATTGACCGTGTTAATTTGGAAAAATCACTTTCTGTTGTGGACAATGGGTTAATGACTCTGTCTTCCAGAATATATTCACTGGACAGTATTGTATCTTATGCAATCGATATAATAGAACAAGACTTACTGATGTTGCAACACGGTCAGTCTCCATTACGTTCTATTGTACAGCTTGGCTGGACGTTACAAAATCTGCGTTCAGGCTATGTGCCTTGGCGTCTAATCAACACAACGTCACTATTTAATATCTTTAACCTTACTGATAAACAAATCAGTTTGGCACAAAAGGGTGCGGACTATACAATTATGAGCATTGAAAAACTTGAGCGATTACCATTGACAATGTCAGAACGACCTGTCATTGAATGGATAATACATGGGATAATAAATATAACGATAACAACTTTCCAGTTTCAATACTGCCAAAAATATATACAGGCAGGCCAGTATGAAAGGTTGGGTAAAGGATACATTAAATCCACATGGAACTTGCCCTATACACACACATGTGTCAGTAATAACGGACAGAGTGTATTTCTTAGTGGTAATAATTGTGAAAAATCACTAAGTGGCATACTTCTGTGTCAGGGTATTAGTTTGCATGGGGCCTGTGAAGGGACTTCAAATAACCTTTCATGTCACCAGTTAGGCACACCTGCAACACAAATAGAACCATTCTTTAGAAGACTTTCGAACGGGAGTTACATTCTAATTGTAGATCACAGATGTTGTGGCTTGCTGTCAGGAAAACCTTATCTTGTAAGCGTGACTTCCAGGGTCATGTGCTGTGAAAGAGTATTGTTCCCGAATGATGCTCCAGACAGGGAGGGAAGGTTATGGCCCAGTTTAAAAATCTCTTCTATTCGAATTGATACTTTAAGCAGAATGAAGAGGTGCTCCTACAGACGCCAACTCAGTTGACGTCATCAAAAGAAACGTATGATCTCCAAGTTGCAAGGACAACGGCAGAGATTCATTCAATGTTATCAACAAATTGCCCCCTACACTTCGCAGAAATTCTGAACGAAATCTTAAATATTTCTGATACAAGTGGAATCGCAAGTGTATTTAAGACAGTTTTTTCAGGAGCTTTAACCCCATTCAAAGCGATCATGGGTATTTTTCAAACTTTCGTCCATTCCATCTTTGGCGGACTTCCACTCCTGTTGGGACTCGTAGCAGGCATTTTATTCTTGCTACTCTTGCTTCGTTATGGCAAACCATGTCACAGACAAGACTCCAGCAACAATGGAAGAAACGATCTTAGCTATCCGCTACCGGGACCGCATAACTAAAGTCCTTGGCTTAGCCCGGCTACGAGATCTAAATATGACCTGGTTTCTTTCATTCAGACCCATCTGGCAGAATTGTGTTATGCCTGTATTAAGGTGCATGCTATGCGGCGAAGAATGCGTGTTGGACACCTGTCTTACACTACAATCAGAAGTACCATTGGATGCAGATACTTTGTTGGGTCCAGTAAAGGCTCATGCATTGTGCTGTCCCCAGCGGCTACCTATCCTGATGACGGCATTCGTGGAGACTTCACCACTACGATTGAAGAGTAGTGAAGTACAAGATGAAGGCAGCAACGACCAGGTACAACCTTCTGTAAGCAGTTCTGATCGAACCATCATTGAAAGCAATCATGCGCATGACTGCATGGTAGCGACATTTTCCAACCTAGTCGAACTTTCACCAGAAGCTGTAGACTGTTTTTTCGAGAATCTGTCTGAAATGATGTTTTCACCGGAACAGAGAGAATGATTTTAAACAGACTTGCACACGGCGTTCCCTGAACTCTGAATTTGGCCTTCAGTCTTTTGAAAACAAAGTGACTGTGAACTATTTTTTCTCTTCTCCTCTGAATAGCGAAAACTTTTTTTCCAATTCCAAAATATTTACCTTTTTGGCACTTATCTTCTGCTTAAAGTAAAACTATTCTTAGAGAACAGAGCTTCTATTCTTAGGAATTCTAGATACGTTACATTACCTCAACCTCTAGTTTATATGCAATTAATTGTGTTTATATGTGATGAGATGGTCTCGCAACTTTTTTCTGTATCAAGAGCCATTTCATGTGTAATTTCGCAACTCATTCATGCTGATATACAATGTGCAACTCATTTTTGAATGATTATACTGCTTGAATGCATACAGAACCTATACTCATTTCGTGCATTTTGCATACGCCATTTTTCAAAACAAACAAAGTTATTTTTTGGGGTGGTTCGGTATACACATGCACTGTTAGTTATGTTTACTATTGCTTAGTTTAGTAAATATGTACATAAAATCGTGGAGTGGTGTAGTGTGTTTATCTAGGTACCTATATTGATACTCCTATTTCTGACCCTTGTCCGGTTATTAATTCACTATTGTCCATACACCGGCACAGAAACCCGTTTTCAGATTAGGTCATAGCGCATGCTGTCACATTAAGCAAGCACTATCCCTCCAGCCCCCTAGAAAGCACACCGAGTTCTCAAAACAAATCAAACCTCCAGCAGACCTGGGAAATCCCCCGCAGCTATTGTTTTGATTTCGCTCGAGAACTCCTGCAAAGAATGTAAGAACGACCAGTCCGTATGACATTCTTGCTGACGTCTTATGGTACACGGTGGTGACGAGCTTGGAGCAGCACTACTTGCCGGAGAGCCCAGCTGATGCAGAAAAGCCCACGGACGCTGCCCCTCCCTCTTGACGCGCTGAGAGAGACGCTGCCTTTTCTCCTGCCGAGAAATCCAGCCCCCGGCGTTCCCAGCCGCCCTCGCGGGTAACTGGGATATCGGGTCCTGAGACAGAGATACCAACCCTCCAGCCTTCTAAATCCCAGGTACTGAACTGACTAACCCCTTACAGAGAATTCTTGAGTCAGATTCTTGGCAAAACGAACTTAACTTAAACTGCTACTTATTTACTCCCGCCCAAGTATTAGGCTTAGGTCAGGTACACCGGGGTAGGCGTAGTTAGAAGCACCAGTTGAGAACGATTAGTCAATGTATATATGTATGTATATCTTTTATCCATTTTAAGTATCATATGGCTAAGAAACCATATAAATGCTTTTACAGTATTATTTTATAATTCTGTTTTTACTGTATGCACTTTACTTAACCATAAATATTGCAATAATAGCGATTCATTTCTCTTGTATGAGAAAAGAGACTGATCAATAAATAACAACTTTTTATTGAACCACGCCCATCTTTTATTTCTCTACAAACTGGTGAAACTAAGAATGCACGTACTGACTGAGTAAAATAGTTGTCTTTTGTTTTCACACGACTCTAGAGATATACTCTTGATTAGGGGAGAGCAAAGTTGTCATGTTCTATGGTTGTCAGAAACTAAATCCCTTCTTGTCTATCCAGGGAGGTTAAACTCCTCCTTGCCTATTCAAGAAAGTTTCTAGTGAACTCTGAGCTAGCTGGCACACATAACTTTAAATCTAATATCGTCAGTAGAAGACCTAGTTAACCACAGTCCTACGTCTATACTATTGAAGATATTATTCCAATGCGCAGAGCCTATTGGGATAATAGGAACTACACTACACTGGTTACTTGGTACAGATAGGCCTGGAACCACTCAGTTTCTAAATTAGAGTAATAGAACTGGCAAGTTGTCAAATGCTCCCTCCTTTTTATGCGGTCACAATTTTTCTCCTGCAAAAACATATTTTTCAGTTCTTTCTTGGGAATTTTTATTACTCCATTGGGGGTTTCCAAGATATTTATGTTATATAGGTCTTTGAAGGTTTGTACTATATAGTTGAGCCAAGGGATCTTTAAACAATTGTCTAATTGAAAACAATCTTTAATAATGTTTCTGTTAAATGTAGTCTCTTCTTTCAACCATATAGATCTCCATAATAATAATGGTCTTAACCCAATTAAATCTGTCAGGTAATTAATCCCCACTTTGCTATGTATAAGATCAGAAGATAAATAAGTGGGCAAACAGAGCAATTTTTTGAGAAACTTGTTTTTCTCTGTTTTCAAGTCATCATGATCGTAATGGCCCCATACCCCCGCACCATAAAGTGCAATCGAGGTACATCTGGACTGGTAAATATGGACCATATCTTTAATTCTACGGTCCCCGATTTTGGCTGCAAACCTAAAATCCTCGTGCACACTTTTTACCAGTTTGGACCTAACATTTATCATTTCCAGCAACCATTTGCCGTTACCGGAAAAAGTTATCCCTAAGTAGCAGAACTTATCTACTGTTTGTATTTTCTGTCCTTCTACAAAAAAGGATTTGGTTTTCCCGGACCTCAAGCCACAAATCATAGAATAAGTTTTGGTCCTATTAATCTGCAGTTTTCTACCCTTAATAAAATCAACAAACTTATCTATTAACCTTTGCAATCCTATAGGAGTTCGCGATAAGAGCACGGCATGATCCGCATAAAGCAGAACCGGCACATCTTGGCCATCCACCTGGGGTGCATCCGACTTAACAAGTTTAAGATCTGCGTCCACTGCATTAATAAAAAGTGTAAAAAGCAATGGAGCAAGGACGCAGCCTTGCCGGATGCCCAATTTAACTTCAAATTTGGGGGTAGGCTCACCCCTTTGGCCTTACCGCATTGATGTAAATAATGTTTCATAAAGCCTAGCCAAAAAAAGATTATAGGCTCCGGTGCACCAAGACCTAGTAGGATCGGCCATAACAGGGCATGGTCTACTAGACAAATGCGCTGCTTAGGTCAGCGAAACATAGGAAGAGCGACCCTTGCTTTGCACATGTATATTTTCCTATTATTAAATCCAAATTAATGCACTGCTCAAGGGTTCCTCGTCCCTTCCTAAAACCGTATTGGGACTGTGTTAAAATCCCATTTCCCTCTACCCACTCCTCTAACCTAACTAGTAGGACCCTGCTCATAATTTTGATTGATGAGTCTAAGAGAGAAATCGGCTGGTAATTGTTTGCTTCGTATCTATCCCCTTTCTTGAAAATGGGAATAATAATTGATTCACCCCATGGGGCGGGCGGTCCTTCCGTTACAGCGGGGCGGTCCTTCCGTTACAGCGGCATTAAAAACTCTATTTAATATGGGACCCCAAAGAGCAGGAATGGCTTTATAAACATCTAACGGAACGCCATCCGTTCCAGGGGCTTTCCCTCCCTTGCTGCTATTAATACCTTGTTCCACCTCATTAAGTGTAATATTTAGTGGTAGAATTGGCCAAGTGCCTGAATCCCTGGAATCCGTTGTAATTGCATTTCCAGGGTTAAAAATATTAGCAGAATGTACAACCCATGCCTCACTACTGACATGTGAAGTCTTTTTGGGGACCTCTTAATTTTTTAAGTAAGGTGAATTGACTGTTTCCCAGAACAACTGGCTGTTAGATGTTTCAACGGCCAGTGTTAATTTATCCCAGGCCTCCTCTTGGAGCTCTCTCTTTCTCTGGTTGAGTTGCAGTTTATAGGTCAATCTTAAGTTCTTGACAAGCACCATGTCCCTGCTCCTACTAGACAATGCATGTTTTAACTGATTCAGGGAATGGGTACATGCATGGTTAAACCAACCTCTATTCTGGGTCAATTTCTTATTAGAAGTCATAGTCATAATATTATCAATAAATCCATTGATTTTATGAAAATGCATTAAGATCTGGGCTGATTCGGTGTTAACTTCCAGACTCTCCATAATCTCAGTGTAACCAACTGTAATAATATTTGTTAATACCTTTTCTGGATTAACCCCTTTCCATTTTATCCTGGTGCCATTGGGTCTATATGGGGTTATATTGCAATTGTTGGTTGTATTACTGGGCATCTATTGCCCCATATGGCTAAAATCATTGAAATACAGTTATGATCACTTAGTAATACATTTTCTACCCGGGGTGTAAAACATAGGGGGACAATGTTTGTTGAGACCAATACATGATCTATAATGGTGTTAGCATTTCTGCCCGTAAAAGTAGAAATCAACTTTCCATTGCCGTCTTTTGCACACTGCATTATGTCCAGGTCAAATTTAGCCGTAAATGTATTTAAAATTTCACCATAATGGTTGTGTGGGAAGTGCACACAGTCGTCTCCTGAATCATTCCTGAACCCACATATCTTAGTTGCAGACAGGGGACATAATTGCATATTAAAATCACCCACCCAAATGATATCAAAAATAACACCTTCATCACAACACAAAATATCAATTGCATTCTCCAATTCTGTAACTATCTTGTGACGTGTATGATCAAACAAATTATTATAGAAGTTAATTAACAGAATTTCCCTACCATTTTTCTGGTGTAGCCAAAGGACCTGTTAGTGGCAGCCAACATTAATAGATGTTTTAACTTCTATCGGCAGGTCAATTGACAAAAGTATTAACAAACCCCACTTTGCTCTACCTGCTATAGAACGCAAAGCAGGTAAGTTATAAGAGACAAACCCATCCATATTATCATGTTCCATACACCAGGTTTCCTGGAGACAAATAATGTCATGTTTGTTAGCAAAATCCATCCATCCTAACATGTCTTTTTTCTTAGTCAGTCCGGCTATGTTTCATGAGGCTATACTAAACCCGCTAGTTTCGGGTCTCTCTATGGTTTCTGCTATCTGGGTCATTGATCTCTGATCATCCCCAGTCACGTTAACCATATTAGAACAAACATGATTCAGAGGATCTGCCTCTATACGTTCATTTCCATTACCATCTGAAATCTCTCCCTGTTCTTCACTCAGATTCCTGCCTTCCAGAATGCTTATATCCCCCTGTAGACTTAGGACCCGGCTAGGAGACAATTGCCCCACTGGGTTCTCGGCCCCTTGTTGCCTAGAACCTGATGGTCTAACTCTCCTTTCCCTTGCTGGGGATCTGGAAGACAATGGATCTTCTGAAAGAGTGGCTTGCTCTTCTTCTTTCTCTGCAGGAAGCTTGATCTTCTGACCTGCCCCAACTTTGGGAGGAACAACTACTATTGAGGGTGGTTGCGGCTGCTGTTGCCAGGCCACAACAACAAGAAAGGGAAGACAGACAATGCAGGCCTATGGCAAAAACACACTGGCTGCCTTCGCAAAATGGCCACCGGACACATAGTCACTCACAACAAGCAGGAGGCCTGGAAAACAATGAACTCAAGCAGGCCTATATGGACAGAGACTTTACAAAATGCCCCCTGGCCACATAGGGAGGCTCAGCCAAGGCAAATGCTGGCTCACTATTACAAACACACTTACGCACTGGCCAGACAAAGGAGGCATGCTAAACAACACAGATTTAATGCAACAATGCCGGAAAAAAAAATCCACATGGCTAAAAAAGGTTTGCAATTACACAACAACCACAACCATCCAACAAAGGCATTTATTTAACACACATCACATGAAAAAAATGAAGTCCCCCCCCCAAAATTTTTTGCATTTTAATCTAATGCCATCCATGCCTTAAATGATGTTTAAATTCAACATACACCACAGAAATAGTTGTTTCATGAACCCATGAGTAGCTCTGGGCCTACTGACTGAAAGGCCGATTGACAGACTACTGGGCTCGTGAATTAAATAAATATTGCAAATTGATTTCAAAAGTTGGAGAAAATGTAGTGAACTGTGCAACATGTTTCCTTTATAAAAGAAGAACAATTACTTACAAATGACTAGACCCCTACTGAAACTACAGGCCACTCACCATAATAAATGTTAAAAAAATGATGAAAAGTACAAACAAATGTAGGTGCAATGCCCCAATCAGACAAAAAAATTAAAAAGTCCTCAATCCAATGATATGTGATGCAGCAGACACAAAGAGTGATTCTTCCAGGTCCAAATCCAAATGAAAAATGAACAGCAGATGGACAAAGTACTAGGAGAAGCCTGTCGGACAGGAACAGGAAGTTGGAGAATCTGGGGTACTTCCTTCCTCTTCAAACGAAAAGTAAAAAGAGAAAAAGGACTACTTGCACAAAAAAGTACAGCCAAATGTCAATCTGAAGAGTTTTTTTTAATCCAAATCGGCATTTCAAAAAGGTTTGATGCTTGGGAGAGAACCTTCGCCAGATTGCAGATTCTGCGTGTTCAGGATCGTGTTCTTATGGCGCGCCCAAATGACGTGTTCGTACACTCTCACAGGACTGTGCGGCCGGCTACCAAATCTCGTGGCGGTCACGAACGGTTGGGAAATCTCATTGGCAATTGCAAGGCACCCAGTTAGTCACTCCCGCAAACACAAAAAAACTCCGCTTTGTTGCGGAGTTTTCTGGCAACTCCACGTTCTACGCAGAAAGCAAAGTTGTCAAACCTCTGCAAATGCAGGGCGGAGGTTTACGCCCAGGGTTACTTTTTTGACCTAGTTTATGTCCCCTTCTTTCCTTATTTCTTTCTTCTTTCTTCTCACTTCTTTTCCCTTCTTAGTTTATTATTTCTCCACCCAGCACCACGGCAGAGGTATGGGTTCCATGCGGGCAGTGCCACGGCCCAGGTATGCAGTCCCTGGCAATCTTTGAAGAAGAGAAGATGGCAGCACTATTTTTTTGGGTGCAGCTCCAACTCCCCTCTTTGCTGGCAGCAGAAGGCATGCTCAGTAGCAGCTACCCCCTGCAGGAGCGTTGGTGGAGCTTGGGGCAATGCGCCGGTGTATCCGGTGCAGCAGCCAGGTTCAGCGCACCGCCCAGTATTTTACACACTGCTGGGCGGACATTCTGAACCAGAAACAGTTCCCGTTCGGCCTGCTAGGCGTCAAGATTCTGGCGCTCGGTGAGTATTAATTATTTGTTGTGGTGGTATTCTACATTGCTAAAAAAAAACAGAATAGCATGCTGCTCACACTTGGAGGCAAGTTATGTTTAGTAAAGTTTATGCTGGTATATTGTGTGATCCTGTTTTTGGTTTCTGCTTGGCAGGTGCCAGTACCTAATTCCATTCATTAGGCGGTCGCTTTGGCTGATTAATTAACCCCTTCCATGCTCATGACGAGCTCAGCTCGTCATGTAGTACACTGCTTGTGTGCTGATGACGAGCTGAGCTCGTCATGAAGAATGGGATTCAAAGATCTGCAGCACAGCAGATAAATATGTGCAGCATCCATGTGGTTAAGAAGCCATTGCAGACTGTTTCTTCTGTCACTATAGTGAATTACTGAGTAGCGCCTTCTCTCTGTGACCTTGTTTTTGTAGCTCATACAGTTCCAGGTTATTTAATTGAATTCAAAGTGATGATGTGAATCATGCATCTATGTATTGCAAAAAATGGAGACTGAGTTTTCTCATCAAGGGTGTTGAGAGATGGGAATAGAAAAGAATCAAAGATCATTAACTGCAATACGTTAGTTCCATATGTAGTTTTTGTGAAGGAAACTTAGAATATGGATTTCGTGACAGACGATAAACTTGAGTCGAAAGAAACTAGTAGTGCTATAGGTGATCAGTTTTAGCGGCTGTGTTTGCTTTTCATAAAACATTTTGTGGAGATTATTGACAGAATCACTAATCTATTTTTATTTATCTTCTTAATTTCTTTCATCAGCACCCAAGGGGAATAAGAGGGACACATTCAACGATCTGGGGTAATCTGGTCAGCCAGCACCGACCACAAGAGTCCTTTTATGATTGTTGTGGACTTCTTAGGGTAGAACCATAGAATATTGGGGTATTTTGTCTATTGGAATGTTGCTGCTATTTATTGCGATTCGTGAAGATTCAGATAGCGGGCCCAAGTAAGCTAGCATTTAAAATTTATAAAAAACACCATGTATATTTGTTCAGAAGGCTTCTTTTTCCTGCTTATGCCTAGCTCTAATATAGTTCAGTTCAAGAGACAGTGGCCATGGTCATCATGGACCACCGTCTCCCCCCAGTGTAGTGTGCTGTAGACCCATTTATTTATAGTTACAGTACACCACCATTTATCAATGACAGTGCAGCAAGGCTGGAAAAAAAAGAAGAGGTCCCACTCGCATTGCATTTGCCACCCAACACCATAGGTTTCATTGAGCGTTATTCCACGCCTGGCTTGTCTAACTTTGTAAACCTACCAACCAAATGCCCAGAGTGATATTTGGAAGATACCTTCTAACTGAGCTGTAGTGCTGCATTGTTGTTGTAATTGGGGTTACGTATCTGGGATCTAAATTATGTGTAATATTTTATATTCTAGCCGCAGGTGATGCCGACTCCAATGCCGCTGCAGGAGGAAAAGGCGATGGCTCAGTTGCAGGAGAAGCAGCATCAGGGACGGACACTAGTAAGTCACATATTTCTTGCAAATACTGTGCTCACTGGCTATTGCCATGGCGTCGTGCCTCGTCATCATCAAAAATGACTGAGGTGAAACCCCTACCCCCCAGCTTTACCAGCCACAGCGGTGGTTGAATTATTGTGGACTCTATCTGCAATGGAACAAAATCTCACATAATGAACTTTGATGGCTTGAGGGAGACATGAAAGAACGGAAGCTAACTTAAAAGAAAGAAAATGGTATATGAATGAAAGGGTTGGTGGGCCATTCTTTGCATGTGCCACATTTAATCATTTGATACCCATGTGAAGTGATTCCAGAACATATATCATGGTTTCCCATAACAGATTAATTTACACTTGTACAGATTTAATCCTTGTGAATTGAACCGTGAATGAACAAGCCAAAGATAATGAATTGATGATCAGTGTAGTTGCCCCTCTGTTATATATATATAAAAAAGCTCTACCCTAAGAGTCTAATCCCAACACCCTACCCCCTGCAGTAGAGAAAATCAAGTTTTCTTTCCTTCGTTCTTGCCCAGCAAATTAAATTTTGGGAAAACGTGGTGGCAGGCCAGGCCACAGAGTAAAGTGGGAACAAATGCATGATTGATATCAAGTTTGGCATATGGGATACACAGTGACGAATGTACCAAATAAAATTTATATAATCCGTTCCTTTGCCTGTATTGCCAGTAGTACAGTTCATTAGATTAATTTTCCTCAACGTCTACTTACAGCAGAGAGGATAATATATTAATATCTGCATTTCATACATGATGTGTGTGACGATGTAGTATCTAATATATTATTCATGAGCCTCTTTGGAGATGGGGTAGAGCGAGAAATGCATTTGGCGAAGAGCAGGGTAATTGGAATTAGAAAATTGTCTACTACAGGTGTTACCAGTAGCAAACTAGCAGAGGCGCTGTCTAGCAATAAGCATGGCTTTAATATTCCAGCACCACACACAACATGTATTCAACTCTGGGCGGAGACCGCAGCTCCACCCACTGAGTGTGCAGAGTTTTACCTCCTCCGCGTTGTGCAGAGAATGCACAAAAAGGCAAATCTCTGCACACTGCGCAGCTGAACAGAGTTGGCCAGAGCCTGCCTCCCTTCCACCTATATTAACAATTATTTCTGCATTACTTAAAATTAAATTAAAACTACTTACCTGGCATGCGGCATCCCAGGGCTTCTCTTAGTTAATATGACTGTTAAAAAAAAATTATACTGAATTGTAAAATTTGGTGGTGCACCTACATTCCCCTCGGGAATATCCACTCTTTGTGACCTCTCTGCACTGGTCCAGTAGGTAAGTAGGAGTGTTCTTGAGCTCAGCTAGCTTTTGTCTTTCGTTCATGAAGGGGACTAGAAGAAGGTCTGCACATTGTCAAACAAAAACTGTATATTAGAGTCAAGGAGAAGGACAGAAGGAAGGTAAGCTTCGTGCGGAGTGTATCAAGATACGTAGACTCGGAGGCAGTGTAAAAAAAACAAGAGGGGGGCACAGAGTTACACTTTTGCCACAAGTCCAACACACACACAGAGCAGCATTTCACAAACACACCTTTCTCTATTCTAATTAGCCGAGTAGTACTAGGCCTCAAACTCTTGGTTTGCCTTTGAACTATAATTTATACTTGATACCTTCTTGCTGTTGATGAGGTAGTCCTGTAGCTTTCAATCCTGCCCGGAGCTCTTCCATGACACTCCTCCAATCCCGTGTGACTCCGAGTACCAGACAAGTCTGTACCAGACCAGTCATCATCATCATCATCATTATCATCATCCTGAATCGCGATTACCCAAACAAGATAGAAGTTGACTGCAGTGTACTGCTGTTGAAGAATAGGTAGAGAATGAAACAGAATTGCAGTATTTTGCCTAGGTTTTTGTTTAATAACTAAAGTGACTCTTCTGGTGTCTGAAAAACCAGGAAAGAGGGAGAACACCCCAGCAATTAATTAAATCTGGCTAAGTGTGAAAGGGCTGATCATCACACACAGGGAAAAAAAAATATGCGCTGATCACTCAAGCCTCAAACAATGCAAATCAATTATCATCAAAAGAAATTTCCCATATTAAAGTTCAACACACACCCTCCCTGAGTGTTTGCTGCCACATGAATTATCAAACAACTTAAATCAGTCACTCTCATTCCAATAGTTAAAGTTACCTCATCCAATACAAGGCAAGCATGGTTAGTTCAGGTATTGGGTATTCAATCATCTTTGATGCAGACAACACATTGGAATTTGGTATTGGCAGGCAGTCCTGTACATAATAAATGATTTCATGTACAGGACTGGCAGCCGTTTATGCTGCAGCCGTGTCAATGAAGTAATTGTGGAGGCTTCTTCAATGCACACTGGTCCAACTGCAATCCGGCAATATATATGTGACTAATACAAAAAAGTGGGGCAGCATAAATCTGACACAAAAATTATAATGTTTCTCTAGCTAATTTAAAAAAACATTTTGCAAAGAAAGAATTAAGTTCAACGAGAAAATTGTAATTGTTCTATGAGGGCACTGGCATACTTAGTTAGTGAAATAGAGTTTTTCCTCAAACTCAGGTGGTTCACCCAGAAGTTGGTCAGCTAACCATTTGATTAAATTTCGGCCCATTCACACTCTTCCTCCTCTTGTGCTGCTTTTTCAGGAACTTGTTTAATTGTGTGGTATAAAATGTTGGTTCATTTCGATCATAGTCAATCTCTTCACATTTTGAGGTGAGAGACTGGTCCTTCTCACTGAGACGAACATACCAGCTGCACTGAACACATGTTTAGCAGACACACTAGTGATAGGACAAGCCAATTACTTTATTGCCAGCCTGATGAGCTCTGGCCATTGGCGCATCTTCACAAACCAATATATCAATGGATTTTGATCCACATAGACCTCTTTTGGATAACCCAGATACTCCTTGAACATCCTGTGGATGTCGATTGGTGCTGCCACTTGCTCTGTTTTGCCATCACCTCCACACTAGACTTGAGCCCTTCCAATTGATACGAATGCAAAGCAGAGGTTGGGCCCGGTCCTTCTTTTGCTGTTGTTGATGGTATTATGAATGATGTTGTTGGTGGCTGCTATGAGACAAGGCTGCTATTCTTCTTCAAAGTCTCTGGCTTGCTCTACAATCCACCGCTTGTATTTTAAAACATCCTGTTCTGAAAAAGGGATGAAAGTGTGCAGAATTGTTTGGTATCTTGGATCAAGTAGTGTGACAGATATGTACTCTTTGGACTCAATGATGTCTTGTTGCAGCCTTATATTAGCATTCAAGTGCAGGACTAAGCTCTCAAACAAGGCATGTGCTTCTGTGCTTTCATTCTGTTACTTCGTATGGCCTCGGGATCGGTTGATGTATAAAGGGTTCCACCTCTTGATCTACCACAGCCTGATATACCGTTAAGGCACAGGTCACTAGGAGGATCAAACGAGGGAGGGAAAGGTAGGGAACAGCAAGGAGGGAGATCTGTAACGATAAAGCACAGAGATCAATAAGTTTAACACACTCCCTGTATCTAACATCTATGTCTTCATTGTGCCCCCTTTACCTACCTGTAAAACAAAAGAACATGGACCCTTTACTCTACTCTGGATGTGGAGTTGTTGTACCCTATGGATGTGTTGAACAAAGACGTTAACTGCAGAGGGAGAAATAGCAGACCATGTAATGTTACCGCAGAGATGGTTGGAGATCAGCATGTAAATAACATCAGGCCAATTATACTGTTATCTGCAGTATAGGAATCGGCCCTTTTATTGAATACCTTAATGAATTCTTCTCTAAAAGAGTCCCAATCATGAAGAAGGGGATCGTTCCTATTCACTAGAGGTACTGCCCATTGTGCAGCATCTCCTGTGAGATACAAAATGAGGAAAGAAACTAAAGCTTGATTGGTCGGGAAAGACTTAGACTTACATGAAAAGTGTAGTAACAGTTGGGTCAAGAACACCTGTACAGTGCTGGAATCCCCATGATACCTCTCTAGGGTTGCCAAGGGAATGGAGACTGGTCATTCAACCACCCTGGCTCCAGCTGCCATTCCCATGTTAAATGGGTTCCTTTGTAACCCATCCAACCTAGCTCTAAGATCAGCCGTTTCCTGACGGGACGTGGAAAATTCTGTCTGTAGTATGGCCAGTGCTTCCAGGACATCCTCTAAAGTGGCCATTTCCTACACCAACCGACCGGGAGGACTATATGCCTTGGGTCGGATATTCTGTTACTTCGTATGTCCTCAGGATTGGTTGATGTATAAAGGGTTCCACCTCTTGATCTACCACAGCTTGATATACCGTTAAGGCACAGGCCACTAGGAGGATTAAGTGAGGGAGGGAAAGGTAGGGAACAGCAAGGAAGGAGATCTGTAAAGATAAAGCACAGAGATCAATAAGTTTAACACACTTCCTGTATCTAACATCTATGTCTTCATAATCCCCCCTTTCCCTACCTGTAAAACAAAAGAACATGGGCCCTTTACTCTACTCTGGATGTGGAGTTGTTGTACCCTACGGATGCGTTGAACAAAGACGTTAACTGCAGAGGGAGAAATAGCAGACCATGTAATGCTACCGCAGAGATGGTTGGAGATCAGCTTATGAATAACATCAGGCCAATAGACTATATACCTTTTAGCGTTCCTCTTTCGCATCAATGAACCCCAAGTGTATTGCATCCAACGGGTGGTAAACACAATCCCCACATAAAATTGTCTATATCCCGAAATACCTCATAAGAGAATAAATACGTTGGTTCAAAATAATAAGAGTATCTGTAATTGTTCCGCGTTCTGCGGTGGTCAAATGATACCTAAAGATGATGCTCAGTTACAATGTTTCAAGCACAGCGGTACTATCTAACCTGTCCTCTGCATGAACTCTGGTCCCAGAGTTCCCCAACAGAGGACCCAGTGCTAAATGACAGCCGACAATGCCGCCCGATAACTAAAGATTTGTGATCTTTATAAACGTCCTCCACACAAGCGCAGAACTTGCAGCTCAGCCAACGGAGGACACAAGATACTTAGGCAAGCTACCAAAGCAAACAGCCAGCCGCAACTGACTCCATAAACATCCTCAGCACGAGCGCAGCCTTGCAGCTCATCCAATGGAGCAAACAAGATACTTAGGCAAACTACCAAAGCAAATAGCCAGCCGCAACTGACTCCATAAACATCCTCCGCACGAGCGCAGCCTTGCAGCTCATCCAACGGAGGACAACTAAATAAGATTGGGAAATCCAAAACCGCCGCACATTCAATGCGGCAACCTTCCTTCCAGGGCACAAACTGGGATCAGTAAACTCACTCACCTCAGCCGAGGTAACACGGAGCAGCACTAAGAACAATGGAATCGGCAGGAAGAATATCCGACGTTCTTCCTGGTTGCTCATGTGATTATATGGGCGGTCCGAATCGGCACAATGAGGCGCTAAGGTTTCTGGGAGTTGTAGTCCCGGACCCATCACAAGCTCTTTACCTTTTCTGGGGCATTCTAGAATGGTGTGTGTTGCGCTCACAGTTGAACCATGAAAGTACATTCCCCTTTTAGGGAGAGCGCAACAAAGGCCCAGGCCTCAGAGGATACTTCCTATGGAAAGAGGCCACCAATCTAGGGGCATGCACCCCCGATGCAGGTTCCCAAGAGTCCTCCTCCGCTCCATACCCCTTCCAAGCCACCAGATACCACAATTGGCGACCCCTCCACCTGGAATCTCTGATTCCGCCCACCTCATACTCCAACTCCTCATTGAACATAAGATGTGACGGCTTCCTCCGCATGGTAGAACAGAAGGGCTTCAGCAAGGAGACATGGAACACAGGGTGTATGCGCATGTGTGAAGGCAGTTTCAGACGCATGTTAACAGGGCTGATGTGTCGCTCGATCACATACGGACCAGTACATTTTGGATGGAACATACTATGCTTCCGAAATCGCACATTCCTCGTAGACAACCAGACCGAGTCACCCACACGATACAATGGACCAGGCCTCCTGTGTTTGTCAGCCGTGGTTTTTTACACTGTCTTGGCCTGCATCAGGTGTCTCTGCGCTTCCCTCAAAGTGTCCTTGATGCGTTCCACCCTTCTTGCCACTTCAGGAATGTCCTCATCCTTCATGGGATGAAGAAAAGGAAGGAACCTTGGATGATGGCCATAATTACCGTAAAAAGGTGACACCTTTGTAGAACCATGTGTTGCGTTATTGTATGCGATCTCCGCCACCCACAGACAATCCACCCATTCATCCTTACTGTTGTCCACATAACAACGCAGATACTGCTTCAGTGTCTGGTTCAGACGCTCGGTCTGACTATCCGTTTACGGGTGGAAATTAGTAGATAACGCCGATGTGACATGCAAGGGGGAACACCATTCCTTCCAGAACTGGGCAGTGAATTGTGAGCCCCTGTCAGATACAATAACACTGGGCAACCCATGCCTTCGGACCACATGTGTCATCAGTATTCTTGCCAGCTCTCCAGCAATAGGTACTTGTTTGCAGGCGATGAAATGACCCATCTTGGTGAGATAATCCACCACCACCAAGATAGCCGTCTGCCCCTGGTCCACTGGCAGCCCAACCACAAAATCCAAAGAAATACTCTCCCATGGCCTAGAAGGAGTAGGAAGAGGGCGCAGTAACCCCTGAGGTCTCCGATGATCCGTTTTCATGGCAGCGCATGTCCCACAAGCCAAAATCTACGCCTGCACATCCTTCCGAAGAGAAGGCCACCAAAACTGTTGGTGGAGCAAACCAAAGGTCTTATCCACCCCGAAGTGACCAGCACTGGGTGACTCATGACACCATTGGAAAGCCTGCTTCCTCAGCCTTGTAGTTGGCACCAGCAAACGGCGGTTATTGAGCGGGAAACCATCCTTCAGCCGCCAAACCCTATGGCTCCGCAACCAAGTCCTCCATGAGAAGGACCGTACCCCCTTAAAAACACCCTGAAGAAAAACCCCACAACCTTTGCTGGGTCGATAATCGCACTGGTCGGTGGAGGAGTCGTGGACCCAGTAGAGGACTGACGAGATAAAGCATCCGCTTTCTTGTTTTCCACACCAGGACGGTAAGTGATAACAAACTGAAACCCAGAAAAGAAGAGCATCCACCTGAGCTGGCGGGGGGTTAGATGTTTTACTGCGGTCATACATTGCAGGTTTCTGTGGTCCGTGAAGACCGTAACCACGTGCCGAGCCCCCATCAGAAAATGCCTCCATTCAGTGAAGGCTTCTTTAATCGCCAGCAGCTCCTTCTCCGCTATATGATAGTTCTGCTCAGCCTCGTTGAGTTTGAGAGAAAAATGCCACCGGATGCATCTGTGTGGTACTGAAAATTGTGGACCTGTGTCATAAACATCGTCGTATCATGACGGTTTTGATATCAGCAGACCGAGAATGGCTAGTACACTATGCACAAGCATTTTCGTCATATTCAAATGACAGAATCACCCTGAAATCAGAGTTTTCGTCCTGAACCCTCGGATTCCATTTTGTGAACGGCAGCCATTTTGTGATTGCCCTCACATAGGCAGATGACCTAGGCCAAGCGAGTCTTATGGACACGTACACCTTCTTTGACTTCGGTGTGACCTGGGCAAGCTGACTCCACTGCCCGAAGCCAAACCTGTTCGACCAGTTCCTTTCCCAGTAGCTGATCAAGATTAAGCATGAAGGCACAGGAGATCGTAAACCTTTATTGTACACAACTATGTCTTATCTTACTCACACCTGTCTCTGCTCCCTTCTTTATGGCCTGTTTACGATGGGGATGTGCCGGGTTTTTATTATGGGTTTCTGCAGCTTGTGTAAGTAGGAATGTTGGGTTTTTGCATGTTTGCAAAAGCAAGAACTGCCCCTTTCTTTTTGTACTGAGTCATGTAACGCTAAAAACATATAAAAGGCCTCTGTCCTCTGTGTTACTCAGACTACCTCATTCACTTGCTATGGCTTCTGGGTGACGTGGCCTCACTATCTTAATTTAATAAAGATGTCTTTTCATATTACAGCTTCTGTGCCAAGTTTTTGTTATATTAGTAAGTATTCCCTGAGAAAGAAATTTTCCAGTTCTTCAGTTGGCGCCCTAACGCGGGGATCATCAGAGAAGTGACTTTCTGTGGGAGTGATCGTGTCAGGAGACTGAAATCTACTGAGGAGGACAGAACAGGATTCTAGTAAGAAGGTACTCTGTGCACGGGTATTCTGGAGATTCTTTGATTCTGCAGTCCAGTATATTTCTGATCTTCCTGATTTTTGATCCTCCACATGATGTCACTCCTGACTGATAACCTTTTTGCGTGAGTATTCTTAAAAAGACCATTAGGACATGTAGAACTTGACAGTTAGAATCTGGATAATATTTTGATTAGTAAAAGTAAGAGTTAAGTATAAGTGGGTCGCTCCCAGTCCTTTGTTCTTTGATTTTTGGATTTTGATTGGTTCTTAGTTTGATTTGTCCTTAGTTTTATTTGAAGATTGCACTTTTCGAAAACCGAGGGTCTTGTATATTTACGAGTGTATCGATAGAGATAGCCCCTTGAAGTTTGAAGCTAGATTAGTGAGCTATAAGATGCCTGATCTTAGCGAATTTGGAGATTTGTGTTGGCCAATGCGGTGAAGGCCGCGTTAGCTTGGAATGAGCTTCCTTTTTCTCTGCATGCTACTTTTAACTTTGGTGCTTTTAAAAAAGCGTTGAAAACTCACCTGTTTAGATTGGCCTTTTAGTTCTCTTTTCTGTGTAATGTTGGCTGTTAAATTTCTTTCTTCTTTTCGCACCAGGATACTCCGGCAGTAATTGAACGCGTTACAAAACAGCATAACATAACATAACATATACGTTTGGATTAGCCGGCTTCCCCTAAAGGGGATATCTAAATAGGTTTAGATTTAAAAAACATATTTCTTCCTTGGTGATTTTGTATCCCCAGGGAATTAAAATATGACATAATACGAAATAAGGATCCTTTGTTCTGTGCAATTTTTTGAATGGAGATATGCAGAACGATTTTTTGGTGTTCTGCCAGCCAAAGCTAGTGAATTAAGTGTATTGTGGCTTCGTGCACATACAGCAGTCTGTTGGGCTGTGTTTTTGCAGTCTTTTGGAACCCTATTGAGATGTGTTTCTTGTAAATATGACTTACAGCTAATATTTACAAATGGTTTGGTTTGAGTACAGCCTATGGGTTGTCCTTTGTTTTTGTCCTAAGTGTTGATTTGTGGGTTCAATGTGTGTTTCAATGTCTATGTGGGTTTTTTCATTGGTGTAACTTCAGTATGTGAATTGCGATGGCAATTTATGAAAACAATAGCTACAGCACTGTATTGTGTGTCCTGAGTGTTTGAATCCTTTCTCTTTATGTTTGCAATGAGCTCAATGTGTTTGTGGGTTTCTTGATTTCAGTCTGTTAAGTAAAATGTCAGATTAATTAATATTTAGTAGAAATTAAATAAGACTCCAGCAATTTACTATGTCACATGCTAAAATCGCTATATGTTGCTATTTAATTTACAGACTAAGTAAAAACGCATATGTGCAAATTGTTAAATGCTTAAAATAGATAAGTTAAATTCACATTCACTAGGAATATGAAGGGCCTCAAAGATAATTGTGTGTTTTGTAGCAAAACGAATGCATAGCATTTTTTTTACTTACATGCATTGTAGTACATGTAAAAGGCAAACACCTCAGCTAAAGTGAATTTTTTCTTGCTAGATTTAAATGCATCTTTTTGCACGCGCATTTTTAAAACTTGAAATGTCTGTTTTCAGTAAAACTGAAAGCGTTGCTCAGGTTTCAGCACTCTTTCAGGTTTCAGCCTTTCCTGCCTTAAGGCAGCAGATGTTGTTTTTCGAAGGCCATAAATAGCATTGGAATGTTTATTTAGCCCAGGACTTAGCTGTTAGTTAATCACAGTTGGCCTTTTTCATTTCAGAATAGTGTTTTAGAGGGTTACAAAAATAAGGTTCATCACTTTGTATCACTGGAAGACATTCCAAATGCGGTTTTCCTCTCTTAAAACATTTTTTTCAAAGTATATTTTTTGGGTTCTATTGCTAAATACTGATTGTCCTTTAAAAATGGCGTGAAAAATGTCATGTTGTAAGTTAGGCTTTTTGTGCTTAGGCGCATAAATGAATGCATCTAAAAATGATAGGCAAGGGATGCAGCTTACCTTTACAAGTGGAATTATCATAAAAACAGATAATTGGTTTCATTGAACGAAAAATTATTAATTATGGAAAAATTATTTGAGAAAAAATAAGTGCTTTTTAAAATCGTTTTTTGATATTTATAAAGCTTAATACTCATACTATGACCTCCTAGTATTAACATTTGATTTAAGTTATGTGTTTCGGTATAATTAGGTAATTTGCCTGTTGGTTTTCACTTGGCGCAGGCGTAAAAACTCATTTTTTCAAAGGAATTAGATGTGATATGCTTAATGTCCAGTCTTTGCAATGTGTAAAGCACATTCTGAGGATGATTAATAAGTAATATAATTGTAGGATTTTTATTTGTAAGTGCCCCAAAGATAAAAGTCGAAATTGAGTCAAATGGGTTTTTAACACAGATTCTTGTCATTTACCATAGCTTGAAAGTGTCTCTGGCTCCAGTAAATGCATACATTTGTGCATAATACAAACTTATGGGTTGTTATTGAGGTTGTTTTTCATAGCTCAGTGAGCCAATGTGCCCGGTGCAGAGGTTTGTGTTTAATATCAGGGTTGAAGGTTCTAACTTTAGCGGTACCAAGCATTTGTTCTAAAAACTGGTATGTGTGAACCCTTCACAGTAAATGTAGTAGGCCTTCTGTCTTTGTCATGTTGACATTGTGACCTTTTAAATTCGAGCCTTGTCTCTGTGAAATGCAGAATAACATTGCTAAAAAGGCCTCTGAAAAGTGGAATTTCTGGTTCAAAGTTAAAGACTTAATTCCAAAGGGAAATATAAAAAAGGTTTCTTGAAAGGTTTCTTTAAAAGTCCCAACATTATGACATTTGTATTTCTGCTCTAAAAAATAATGTCTGCTAGTACAGAAAACAAAGTGTTGCATTACGTCTTAGACAAAAAAACAAGATGCAGCCTTTTACTAAAATTTTGAAGCCTACATGAATAAGTAAGAACGATTTGCCAAATAAGAATTTTTTTATCGTGGAGATTGTGGCACAAGGCTAATTTTAGGTGTCAGGGAAAGGATTTTACCTCTAAAAGTTAAAAAGGCTTCATGTTGCAAGGTGACTGACAAGATGGTAACAGTTAAGTAATGGAAATTAATTTTTGTGTTTGTTAATGTGTATCATGTTTTGTCTTCCGCTTAAAAGTTACAACTGATGTCTGTTTATTATCAGAAATGTCTCTCTTTTGTGTGCTGTGTATTTTTTTTTCTCTCTTTTCGCTTCTGCTCACAGATCATTCATGGATTGCTCTGGGGGACTTTAAGCCTAACAAGACACGTGAGTTTGGTTGGTTGAAATGAGATGGGGTTTTTTTGCGCAACTCCTTTGAAAAGAAATGTCTATGCGTTTTTCATGTTTATGTATTTTGTTGTATCATGAATTGTTCTTGCTGGTTCTGTGTGTCCGACAGTTGTATTTGACAGCAGATACCCACTATTGGTGTTCTACTGTCAAAAAGTAGGGTATCCTTACACGGTATTATGCGTCACCGCTCATTTATATATGCTATCGTTTTACAGCGAGTATATCTGATGGCTTGACGTCCGTTTTGTGCGTTTTTGCATGTTTTATGTTTTATGTTGCTGCTTAAGAAATTATTACAAATTCACCCGTGTTGTTGTGAGGGGACATGTATGACGATACATGTCGCTGTCAACAGTTGGGTAAAATTTTCGCTGATACTAAAATTCACAGATATGATTTTTTTTTACATATTGTGAACCAGACAGACAACACTTCACCAGTGTATGTCAAATTTGGCTATAGGTATCGAAGAAAAATAACCAGCAAATTGTGTCATCTGTAGTCACGATACTGCCCTTTCCTGTAAGGAACAGGCAGCCTAAAATTATATATCCTGATTGGACGTAAGGATCAATTATAGACTTGTGACTCTTGTACATGGTGACCTAATTTCTATATTACATTAGTCAGTTTGATTCTGCTTCCTAAGAAGTATATGGCTTTGTACCATAAAAGAAACCAGGTTTCATTTTTTTTTTCCTGAAGAAGGAACTAGAACATTAGCTGAGCTTACCGTATATGGTGTAGTGGCCAGCGGTAGAGTTAAATTTGTAAACTATTATGATTTTTTTTGTGTGTATCACCAATATTCTTGGTATTGTGTCACACGCCTGACTATCACCCAAGCACATCATGCCTAGTTATTGGGGGATTTAAGCTGTGTCCTAGTCCCATTCCTCTTTTCCGTATTCCTTTCACCAGTCAGCTTTTATTATTATTAAATGTATTGTTCAGGTTCGCACTTTCAGATTGCAGCAATGTACCATGGACCCCCATTTTATGTATAATTCCCTGTTGCATAACTAGTCTGGTTTCTAAGAATTTTCTTTAGGCCTATTCTGATGTTTTTCCAGTCTGACTGTTAGGACTGTTAGGACTGATTAACTGACTCAATACTATAGTAAGATCAGCTTTCCACCTCACATTACGTTTTTTGAATATGACAAATTCAATGCCTATTCTAAATTGGTTTTTAGTTCCTTTTTACTGCTTTAATTTTTGATGGACCAGATGTATTATAAATATTGGAAATACCAGGACTCTCTAGTTCTTGTCTTTTGTTTCGACATCTTGATAATTAGCTTTTGTATTGCATAGTCCACCTGATGCACAATTAGTAAAAGAAAGTATCTACATGTCCCTGATAATATGTATGTGATCTCTCTTTTGAGATGTTCTAGATGAGGAATTTAGGAACACCTATATGCAATCATTGAGATAAAATGTGTTTGCCCCATTAGACATGCCACTATGTGTGAGGACATCCATTCAGATAGAATTCCCATGTCGATGTTTACCCTTAAATGGTGAAGGATATGCTCTCACATGGAAACCCAATTGAAGAGCCTAGAGGCACTGTTTTGCCTATTGGCTTTGTTTTTGTATTGCCTTTGAGAATGACAGTGTATTTCAATGCAGAATTGTCCCATGGCGTGTGGCCACTCCTTTGAAGATCGCAGGCCACCTGTTTGCAGTCCCCTTGTTGTACAATGAACTGTTTAAAGCATTGCACTTGCTTCATCAGAAGGCGTTCAACATCAGAAAAGAAGAAGGAGCTGGTTTTACCACAGTCCCTTGAGATTTCAGTGCAAAAGAGCGCCAGTCATGTGCTGGTTAACCTCTGACAGTGTGCAGTCCCTTGAGATTTCAGTGCAAAAGAGCGCCTGTCATGTGCTGGTTAACCTCTGATAGTGTGCAGTCCCTTGAGCCCCTTGGCCTGAGTTTTGGCCACGCACCCCTTTTTCCCTTGCTTCAACGGAAGTGCAGTGCACCGGAGGATCCAAGAGTGGAAAAAGGCACTCCATTCTGGTGCCCATGAAAGAGCAGCCTGAGCGTCCTCTGACACTGAATGATGAGTGTTGGAGTCTGAGAATGGTCCCGGGTCTGCACGAGATGATCTGTGCCCATATCTGTAGTGTCTGCCGCAGAGGAGAGATATGGTGCACTGCCTTGAGACATTGAGACTTTGTGAATGAGCTATGAGTGTTTGCCAGGAGGGCATTCCAACAGATACTGAGCATCAGAGCATGGGAGGCCTGAATCCAAAGGCCCATGCAACAACGGGAGCAGACTTGATTGGACAATAGAAGCCTGCCAGAGAGGCTTTTTGAACAGACTCTGGGCATAGTTGGTTTCACAAGAGGTTTGCGTGTGATTGTATAGACTAAGTGTTAGGAGAATGATTTTATTGTTCAACTGGCATTATTTTTAAGTAGTATTCTGTTTAGTAAAGGCAGAATGAAGTCCATTTCCTGTGGAAGAGTATCCCCTTTTCACCTCAGAGCATTAATGAGGGTCACCACTGTTTCACTTGAACATATAATAAATTACAGAAAATGCATAGGAAGACCTACAATGTTACTAGATAATTTTAGGATTTACCTTTTGCTTAGGGTTGTGAAAAATTATGATTTCATTTGTAATAGCGGTCACTACTTTGTCTATATGTTCTTAATGACGTGTTTTCTAGTGTTCTTTAAACATGGCATTGTCTTTTATGGGTGGGATTGTTTTTGCTGCCCAATTCACATCTGTACCCACCTCCCAACCTATGTCTCTTCCTACTTCTACTTCTTTGCATTCTTTCCAGATTTTACCTGAACATGGACTAGTTAGGAGGTCAGAGTTTACTGAAAATTCCTTTTGTACAGTTTCTGCATCGACACCAGTTAGTAGTGAACATCACTAATTGTTGGGTGTGTGGTCTTATACCACATACTACAGATAGAGGCATTCCCTATTTGGTCCTGCCATATATGGCCTTTGTGCTACTGCGTGTGTAAGGAGACCTGTCCCGAGAGAGTCGCTAAGTAATAGGATTATGCTTCAGCAACATCTTGATGATTTGATAAATATAGACCTGGACTCAGACTAGCATGAGTATAGGTTATTGCCTATGTAAGGGCAAAAGGAGCGTCTGTGGTACTGAAAATTTTGGACCTGTGTCATAAACATCGTTGTATCATGACGATTTTGATATCAGCAGACCGAGAATGGCTAGTACACTATGCACAAGCATTTTTGTCATATTCAAATGACAGAATCACCCTGAAATCAGAGTTTTCGTCCTGAACCCTCGGGTTCCATTTTGTGAACGGCAGCCATTTTGTGATTGCCCTCACATAGGCAGATGACCTAGGCCAAGCGAGTCTTAAGGACACGTACACCTTCTTTGACTTCTGTGTGACCTGGGCAAGCTGACTCCACTGCCCGAAGCCAAACCTGTTCGACCAGTTCCTTTCCCAGTAGCTGATCAAGATTAAGCATGAAGGCACAGGAGATCGTAAACCTTTATTGCACACAACTATGTCTTATCTTACTCACACCTGTCTCTGCTCCCTTCTTTATGGCCTGTTTACGATGGGGATGTGCCGGGTATTTATTATGGGTTCCTGCAGCTTGTGTAAGTAGGAATGTTGGGTTTTTGCATGTTTGCAAAAGCTAGAACTGCCCCTTTCTTTTTGTACTGAGTCATGTAACGCTAAAAACATATAAAAGGCCTCTGTCCGCTGTGTTACTAAGACTACCTCATTCACTTGCTACGGCTTCTGGGTGACGTGGCCTCACTCTCTTAATTTAATAAAGATGTCTTTTCATATTACAGCTTCTGTGCCAAGTTTTTGTTATATTTGTAAGTATTCCCTGAGAAAGAAATTGTCCAGTTCTTCATCTGCCCCGTGGAGAGATGCCTTTGTGACAACACTGCTCCCAAAGCCGCCTCCGAAGCATCTGCCTACACGATGTAAGGTCTCGCAGGATCCGGATGAGACATGATCGGCGCCGATACAAAAGCCTTTTTCAATGCCTCGAATGCAGCCTGAGCCTCAATATCCCATTCGAACATTTGTGATTTTTTCAGCAGACGCGTAATGGGCACCACCATCTTGGAGAATTGGGCGATGAAGCGCCGATAAAAGTTAGCAAATCCAAGAAAGCTTTGCACGTCCTTAACGTTCTTGGGAGGAGGCCAATCCTGGATCGCATTAATCTTACGCACAGCCTTCTCTTGACCGGAAAGGCTCAGCATGACTCCTAGGAACTCGACCGTGGTCACATGAAAGTCACACTTGCTCAGCTTGCAGAACAAGTGGTTTTCCTGAAGGATCCGGAGTACAGATTCTACATGCTGGACTTGCTCCTCTTCCGTCTTGGAATACACAAGGATGTTGTCAATATATGCAATGACGTACAGATCCAGAATTTCCCTGAGCACATCATTGAGAAAGTATTGAAAGGCCGCAGGGGCATTGCAGAGCCCGAACGGCATGACTAAATACTCGAATAAGCCGTACCTGGTTTTAAAAGTCGTCTTCCACTCGTCCCCCTTCCTCATCTTTACCAAGTGATAGGCCCCCTTTTGATCAAGCTTAGTGTAGATCCGGGTGTTCTTGACTTGTTCCAGGAGTACACTAATGAGGGGTAACGGATACCTATTCTTTACCGTGACCGCGTTCAGGGCTCTAAAGTCCACACAAGCCCTGAGCTCTCCGTTGGCCTTCGGTATAAAGAATAGCGGCGAGGCGGCTGGGGATTTCGAGGGACGAATAAAGCCCAATCCTAGTAAGGTATCAAGGTATTCTCTCAGGTGGATATTCTCCGGCTCAGTCAAGGCGTACAGCCTCCCTATGGGAATCACCGCACCTGGAACGAGGTCAATTTGGCAATTGTATGACCTATGGGGGGGGAGCACTTCTAATTGTACACTGTAAACACCCCTGCATACTCTAGATACACAGCTGGCAACTGCACCTCTTTTTCGGCTGCTGTGGCTATCCTTAGTCCACATGCAAATGCTCTGGCAGGATTCACAATGTCTGTGTCACAGTCTTCATTACAGTTGATGTCTGGGTTGTGCTTCTGTAGCCACGGTAGCCCCAAAATGATACCATATTGAGGTGCCTTGATGATGTTAAAAGTAATCGTCTCTTGTAGGGGCCCATACCGCATCAGGGTCTCTACTGTATGATATCCAATGGGTCCAGTCACCAGTCTTCTCCCGTCGACAGCATAGACCTCCTCTGGTACGTCTTTAGGGATCAATCCAATACCTAATATTTTGGCCCCATCCCAGTCCATGAAGAAGCCAGTGGCACCTGAATCCACCATCGCGTCCATTGATATCCATTCCTCTTGTATCAACAGACTGACCATGATGTACAAATGTCGTTGTTCAGAAAGACCCTGGTAACATAGAGAAGGGATGTTTGCAGGACTCCAGGTATCCCCTTCCTGATTCTTGGAGTCATCTAGTTTTCCGACACCTGGTCTAAAGTGGCCGTGGCCACCATGCCAGCACGAAACCTATTGAATCTAGGTTTTACGGGACACTCCCTCACAAAGTGACCTCTCTTGCCACAATACAAGCAACCGAATAACGAAAAGGGGATGCCAATACTGATATTATAATTCAAAAGACCATATCTCATCCAGAAGAAGTATGCAACTCAACACTGGGTAATGCTATTTAATAGCTATTTATTAGAAACAATTTTTAGAAAACACAAGTTATAAGGTTAATACCTCAATCCATTTGACAGATTATTATAAAGGTTAGGTGAAAAAAAGACGCAAAAGGAAAGAAATCACAACCATACTATCGCTCTCATTAATAACCAGACATATCACAATCAAACCACGAACATTCATGCATACATACACAAGAACTCCGCACAACTTGGTGGAATCGATGCACCAGTGTGAGGAGTAGGGGGTCTGCTCAAGCATTAAAAAGTAATCAGAATGATAGTTTCTCTGAAACAATACACTCCTATTGATACATGGCAGTCAAATTTACAAAAAAATTAACCTAATATTTAAACAATGGTAGTATAAGTGAGATCCAGTGCAACGATGATCAATACACAGATCACATTAGCAGACCGAAACAACGGCCTACGCGTTTCAAATCCCTGTCAATCACCAGGGACTCTCCTCAGGGCCAACGTTATTCTGAAAAAGGGAAAAAAAGGAATCAGTGTATAGAGACTTTACAATACAAGGAAACTAATGAGCGCTACAACAACCAAAGGAAACCATAGCTTACCCTATTCAATGCGTCAATGTACGAGCAGAAACACTGCTCAACCTTCCTGTAGAGAACAAAAGAAAAAGAAAAAGAGATCGAGAGGCCAGTGTGAAATTAACTTAAAAAACTGGGTTCAGCCTATCTAAACACTGCTCGTGGAAGTAACAAGTGGAGGTTTACCTCTAGCCAGGGAGGTCTGTCACCAGTAACTTGAAGGAAAAAAGGTCTTGTACCTTGCGTAGGACCTGCGGAGCAAACTGCTGTTTAGTACCCACGGCTTTAATTTCTATTTAAAAAAGAATCACAGAAGCGCTTAATCGGGCGGTGCAAGCTTGCCAGAAGATGGTGCTACGGAAGCGCCGAGTGGAATCTGCGGGGCGAGGCAATTTCGGATAGATCAAAGGTCCAGCTGTAACGAGTAAAAGGAGAGTTGACAGCCTATACAAAAAGGGCCGCAGAGGTTACCGTGATCATAAAAACGACCGTCAGCAAAGCACCAGGCTTACCGGGGCTGGTGTGCAAGTTGCTTGTATTGGCGGGCAGCGGGAACTACGGTACAAAAGGGGGTGGTAATGGAGGGAGCATCTGAACCAATCAAACACTCACACCCAGTCAAAAGATCTGGGTTTAATCCATCGCCGTTCTTTAGCCCACTCTGCCACCCCAGTTCAGACATGGCTATATGCAAATCAGTCTGACCCTGTGCCTCATGGGAACAGTCCAGCCCGAACTGCCAAGCCATGCCTTCCCTGGACCGGAAACAAGCTTCCGAGGACCGATTTCAGGCATTACAGCCGTCTTCAGCCCGGCTTGCTTGAATCCAGTGGCAAAGTGAGCAAGGGACTCACGTCTGAGCATACCCTACCACACTTATGGCGGCCAAAAGAGGTACAAAAGGGGGTGGTAATGGACAGAGCATCTGAACCAATCAAACACTCACACCCAGTCAAAAGACGTGGGTTTAATCCATCACCGTTCTTTAGCCCACTCTGCCACCCCAGTTCAGACATGGCTATATGCAAATCAGTCTGACCCTGTGCCTCATGGGAACAGTCCAGCCCGAACTGCCAAGCCATGCCTTCCCTGGACAGAAAACAAGCTTCCGAGGACCGGTTTCAGGCATTACAGCCGTCTTCAGCCTGGCTTGCTTGAATCCAGTGGCAAAGTGAGCAAGGGACTCACGTCTGAGCATACCCTGCCACACTAATGGCGGTCAAAAGCGGTACAAAAGGGGGCAGCGGGAACTAATCTCTCGCACATGCGCAGATGCAGAGAAAGATCACTGCTGTTATAAGGGAGGTGACGCGAGTAGAGGGACACCCCTTCTGGGGTGGCTGTTCTCTCGCGTATGCGCCTACTGGAAGATGCGATTACTGTACCTTAAAGAAATGCCGTGAATGCAGGAATGCCCCTTCACAGGACCAGTGTGAAGCAGGGGATGGCTGCTCTTAGATGGAAAAATGAACAAAAGCCCATGGGAGGCATGAATAAATAGTGAAAAACAAGCCTACGTGAGGCTATGAAAAAGAATACGTGGATCAGCTAACGGGGGACTCAGAATGATTAAAGTTTATCATTTTCAGACAATTCGTTTAGTCCGGTTACGGCCTTATCGAACTTTACAATAAGGAGTGCCTCTCTCTTGGATAGTTTAGAGTCAAAATCTTCACCGCGTGGATCCTTTTCAACCTTTGAGATAATGGTCCATTTCAGATCACTTATTTGGTGTTTGAGTCTATTCCAATGGTTTACTAATGGTGCTGTTTCAACCTTATTTTTAATTCTTGACTTGTGTTGGGAGATTCTCTATCGGATCTCTTGATTCGTCTTCCCAATGTATAGAAGTCCACATGGGCATAATATTCCGTAGACAACGTACTTGGATTTACAGTTGCTGAACGTTTTGTGCTTCCATGAGATGCCATTGTGTTGGAATAATGAACCCTCCACGGTAGTATCACAACACAGGAAAGTGCCACACTTGTGGTGCCCTATAATAGGGGCTAGGCCCAGCATTTGTCTAATAGAAGGTTGTGGGTCTTGCACTGTCGCAGCTCTCACTACATGGTTGGTGATGCTGTTTTCCTTTTTAAAAGCAAAGAGAGGCGGCTCTTTTAGGCTTTCATCCAAATTTTTTACCAGGTGCCAATTTTGTCCAATTATCTTTCATAATTTGTTGGCATTTGGACAGTAAGTTGTCACACACACTTGGCGTTTTGGCGGAGGTTTGTTTTTGCGTTCCAACAGGCTATCTCTGGGGGTCCACCTCGCACGTTTCAGTTTTCTTGGGTACCCACAATCGCGTAGTTTGGACAGTAAATTCTCAGCATGGAACTTATAGTCTTCATTGGATGAACAATTCCTCCGTACGTGTAGAAATTGACTGTACGGAAGTTTTTCTTTTAGGCACCTCGGAAGGTTGCTAGAGAAGAGCAAAGCCTTGTTGCGATCCGTTGGTTTAATGAATAGAGTCGTCGCCAATCGGCCCTCCAATGGAAACACTTCTACATCCAACAATGCACTTCTACTATTGGAATGGGATATACTGAATTGAATGTCCGGTGTTCTCGCATTGAACCAGTTGAAAAAGAGTGTAAGCTTTTCTTCTCCTCCTGTCCAGATCATGAATACGTCGTCTATGAAACGTAGCCACGTTCCAATATGTTCTCCAAATGGGTTGTTGTTATGAACATAGGTATCTTCATACAGAGACATAAACAAAACAGCCAGCTCAGGGGCAAAAGGGCACCCCATCGCTACTCCTTTGACTTGTAAATAGAAGTCTTTCCCAAAACAAAAGTAGTTCTTTTTTGTGCGAATGATGCTAAGTCCACTAAAAATTTAGTTGGCACTCGAACTGGTCTTGGTCTAGACTCAAGGTAGTATGTAAGCACTGCCACTGCTTCATCTTGGGGTATTTGGGTGTATAAGGATGTCACATCTAGTGTGACCAAAATATCCTTTCCTTTGTTGAATTCATCCATTTCCAATTTGTTGATGAAATCTGTTGTATCCTGTAGATACGAAGTGACGCGGTCCATGAATTGCTTAAGAAAACAATCGACGTATTTAGCGATTGGCTCTAACAGGGAGTCACATCCAGCTACGATAGGTCTTCCTGGGGGCTTGGTTTGATTTTCATGTACCTTAGGCAATATGTAAAACATAGGTACCTTGGGGTGCTTATTTTGAAGGTAATCAAGTTCTTTAGCCCCTAAAAATCCTTGTTCAAAGGCTTCCTTTAATAAAGGAAAAAGCTGGTTCTGAAATTCAACTGTCGGGTACTTTCCAATTTTGCGGTAACAGACTGGGTCATTTAAATGTCTCATAACTTCGGTGGTGTAATCGGCGGTGTCCCAAACAACAATCGCACCGCCTTTGTCCGCTTGATTTATAGTTATCGATGAATCATTTCGCAAAGTAGTAAGGGCATTAGTTTGTTCATTTGTCATATTAAATTTGACAAACTTTCTTTGTTTCTCCATCTCAGAGATGGCAAACAGAACAGTCTTCTCAAATAGAATGATTTCCTTAGGAATTTTATTGCCCGGTGGGCAAAATGTAGATTTTTTACGAAGTTCTGTAACTTCCAGTGGTAATACAGATGGACTATCGGAGAAAGACATAGTTAATCGTATTTTTCGGCAGAACTCTATGAATTCGGTCTTCATTTTAACAAAGTTAGTTCTCTTAGATGGAACGAATGATAATCCTTTGGCCAGGACACTGTCCTCAGTGCGAGACAGGATTCTTTGGGATAAGTTGAAAATTGGGGAAACCGCTAGTTTTTGTAATGTTGGCGGCGAGTTGTCATTTCCCATGGTTGGGCATATCTTGTTTTTGCCATTGGCCGTGTTTGGCCCCTCCCTAAAAAAGAATGTGATGATTGTCCCTGAGGCTGTTGGTTTTGGTTCCATTTGCGATTCCTGTTTGTTCTACTATTACTGTCGTCGCTGTCTCCCCCAGAGGAAGAGGATGTATCTGAGAAGGTGATAAACTGATTACGAGATCTACCCCGATTGTCCGACAAATAGCGCCTTGAGTCCGTTTTGGTGTAAAAATCTGCTTGTAGAAAGGGGTATACGTTTTCAAGGGAAAAGTTTTTTTAATCTTTTTCGAACTGGTTAGTCTTTTGTGTGATGGTATAGTCCTTGAACCCTTGGATGTCTTTTTCAACTTTGTCCAATAGTGCTTTGGAATCTGTTATTGTTGCATTGGTGCAAATTTCCAGTTCTAGTTGTGCAATTTCCTCTAGCTCTTTCTTTGAGATTCTAGCTACTGTTTCAATAGTAAGGACCATGAGGTCCCTACTACACTTTGTCTTGATGAAGCTAAACCCTTTCTTAAATAGGGGGTCTTCGGTAAAAATAACCGGAATATTTTTAATTTGTAGGCCACCTGGAATAGTACCTTCTCATAGATGCTGTAGCAAAAAATGACCGTGCAAGTCGGTTCTAATTTGTTTTTTCTTTAAGCGAAGGAGTTTGTCTGATTCATTCTGTGAAGTAGCTGATACACTAAGGGATAGTGAGGTGAATATTGGGGGAGCGCTCAGAAGGTTCTTAATATGATCTTCAGAATAGGCAAAAGTGTCTTTCTCTGCCATAGCCTAATAGGTAAACTAAAAGGGAGAAAATAATAAAAATTGATAGGAAGTAAGAAAAAGTGTAAGTGAAAGGTGAGGGAAGAAGTTAAACAACCAATACCAAAGCGGAAAGAGTACCACTCCTCTTATCACCCACACATGTAGGGTTTCAAGAGAAAACAAAGCCTCGCCGGACCACTCCCGCTATCAATGCAAGTAACAACCAGGGCTGGCTCTAATCAGTAAGGCTGAGCCTATACAACCAAATAACGAAACGGGGATGCCAATACAGATATTATAATTCGAAAGACCATATCTCAGCCAGAAGAAGTATGCAACTCAACACTGGGTAATGCTATTTAATAGCTATTTATTAGAAACAATTTTTAGAAAACACAAGTTATAAGGTTAATACCTCAATCCATTTGACAGATTATTATAAAGGTTGAGTGAAAAAAGAAGCAAAAGGAAAGAAATCACAACCATACTATCGCTCTCATTAAAAACCAGACATATCACAATCAAACCACAAACATTCATACATACATACATACACAAGAACTCCGCACAACTTGGTGGAATCGATGCACCAGTGTGAGGAGTAGGGGGTCTGCTCAAGCATTAAAAAGTAATCAGAATGATAGTTTGTCTGAAACAATACACTCCTATTGATACATGGCAGTCAAATTTACAAAAGAATTAACCTAATATTTAAACAATGGTAGTGTAAGTGAGATCCAGTGCAACAATAATCAATACACAGATCACATTAGCAGACCGAAACAACGGCCTATGCGTTTCGAATCCCTGTCGATCACCAGGGACTCTCCTCCGTGTATAGAGACATTACAATACAAGGAAACTAATGAGCGCTACAACAACCAAAGGAAACCATAGCTTACCCTATTCAAAGCGTCAATGTATGAGCAGAAACACTGCTCAAGGTTCCTGCAGAGAACAAAAGAAAAAGAGATCGAAAGGCCAGTGTGAAATTAACTTAAAAAACTGGGTTCAGCCTATCTAAACACTGCTCGTGGAAGTAACAAGTGGAGGTTTACCTCTAGCCAGGGAGGTCTGTCACCAGTAACTTGAAGGAAAAAAGGTCTTGTACCTTGCGTAGGATCTGCGGAGCAAACTGCTGTTTAGTACCCACGGCTTTAATTTCTATTTAAAAAAGAATCACAGAAGCGCTTAATCTGGCGGTGCAAGCTTACCAGAAGATGGTGCTACGGAAGCGCCGAGTGGAATCTGCGGGGCGAGGCAATTTCGGATCGATCAAAGGTCCAGCTGTAACGAGTAATAGGAGAGTTGACAGCCTATACAAAAAGGGCCGCAGAGGTTACCGTGATCACAAAAACGACCGTCAGCAAAGCACCAGGCTTACCGGGGCTGGTGTGCAAAATGCTTGTATTGGCGGGCAGCGGGAACTACGGTACAAAAGGGGGTGGTAATGGATGGAGCATCTGAACCAATCAAACACTCACACCCAGTCAAAAGATCTGGGTTTAATCCATCGCCGTTCTTTAGCCCACTCTGCCACCCCAGTTCAGACATGGCTATATGCAAATCAGTTTGACCCTGTGCCTCATGGGAACAGTCCAGCCCGAACTGCCAAGCCATGCCTTCCCTGGACCGGAAACAAGCTTCCGAGGACCGATTTCAGGCATTACAGCCGTCTTCAGCCCGGCTTGCTTGAATCCAGTGGCAAAGTGAGCAAGGGAGTCACGTCTGAGCATACCCTGCCACACTTATGGTGGCCAAAAGCGGTACAAAAGGGGGTGGTAATGGACGAAGCATCTGAACCAATCAAACACTCACACCCAGTCAAAAGATCTGGGTTTAATCCATCGCCGTTCTTTAGCCCACTCTGCCACCCCAGTTCAGACATGGCTATATGCAAATCAGTTTGACCCTGTGCCTCATGGGAACAGTCCAGCCCGAACTGCCAAGCCATGCCTTCCCTGGACCGGAAACAAGCTTCCGAGGACCGATTTCAGGCATTACAGCCGTCTTCAGCCCGGCTTGCTTGAATCCAGTGGCAAAGTGAGCAAGGGAGTCACGTCTGAGCATACCCTGCCACACTTATGGTGGCCAAAAGCGGTACAAAAGGGGGTGGTAATGGACGAAGCATCTGAACCAATCAAACACTCACACCCAGTCAAAAGATCTGGGTTTAATCCATCACCGTTCTTTAGCCCACTCTGCCACCCCAGTTCAGACATGGCTATATGCAAATCAGTCTGACCCTGTGCCTCATGGGAACAGTCCAGTCCTAACTGCCAAGCCATGCCTTCCCTGGACCAGAAACAAGCTTCCGAGGACCGGTTTCAGGCATTACAGCCGTCTTCAGCCCGGCTTGCTTGAATCCAGTGGCAAAGTGAGCAAGGGATTCACGTCTGGGCATACCCTGCCACACTTATGGCGGCCAAAAGCGGTACAAAAGGGGGTGGTAATGGACGGAGCATCTGAACTAATCAAACACTCACACCCAGTCAAAAGATCTGGGTTTAATCCATCACCGTTCTTTAGCCCACTCTGCCACCCCAGTTCAGACATGGCTATATGCAAATCAGTCTGACCCTGTGCCTCATGGGAACAGTCCAGCCCGAACTGCCAAGCCATGCCTTCCCTGGACCGGAAACAAGCTTCTGAGGACCGGTTTCAGGCATTACAGCCGTCTTCAGTCCGGCTTGCTTGAATCCAGTGGCAAAGTGAGCAAGGGACTCACGTCTGAGCATACCCTGCCACACTTATGGCGGCCAAAAGCGGTACAAAAGGGGCAGCGGGAACTAATCTCTCGCACATGCGCAGATGCAGAGAAAGATCACTGCTGTTATAAGGGAGGTGACGCGAGTAGAGGGACGCCCCTTCTGGGGTGGCTGTTCTCTGGCGTATGCGCCTACTGGAAGATGCGATTACTGTAGCTTAAAGAAATGCCGTGAATGCAGGAATGCCCCTTCACAGGACCAGTGTGAAGCAGGGGATGGCTGCTATTAGATGGAAAAATGAACAAAAGCCCATGGGAGGCATGAATAAATAGTGAAAAACAAGCCTATGTGAGGCTATGAAAAAGAATACGTGGATCAGCTAACGGGGGACTCCGAATGATTAAAGTTTATAATTTTCAGACAATTCGTTTAGTCCGGTTACGGCAGTATCGAACTTTACAATAGGGAGTGCCTCTCTCTTGGATAGTTTAGAGTCAAAATCTCCACAGCGTGGATCCTTTTCAACCTTTGAGATAATGGTCCATTTCAGATCACTTATTTGGTGTTTGAGTCTATTCCAATGGTTTACTAATGGTGCTGTTTCAACCTTATTTTTAATTCTTGACTTGTGTTGGGAGATTCTCTATCGGATCTCTTGATTCGTCTTCCCAATGTATAGAAGTCCACATGGGCATAATATTCCGTAGACAACGTACTTGGATTTACAGTTGCTGAACGTTTCGTGCTTCCATGAGATGCCGTTGTGTTGGAAAAATGAACCCTCCACGGTAGTATCACAACACAGGCAAGTGCCACACTTGTGGTGCCCTATAATAGGGGCTAGTCCCAGCATTTGTCTAATAGAGGGTTATGGGTCTTGCACTGTCGCAGCTCTCACTACATGGTTGGCGATGCTGTTTTCCTTTTTAAAAGCAAAGAGAGGCGGCTCTTTTAGGCTTTCATCCAAATTTTTTACCAGGTGCCAATTTTGTACAATTATCTTTTTTAATTTGTTGGCATTTGGACAGTAAGTTGTCACACACAGTTGGCGTTTTGGCAGAGGTTTGTTTTTGCGTTCCAACAGGCTATCTCTGGGGGTCCACCTCGCACGTTTCATTCAGTTCCGTACTAGTTTTCTTGGGTACCCACGATCGCGTAGTTTGGACACTAAATTCTCAGCATGGAACTTATAGTCTTCATTGGATGAACAATTCCTCCGTACGCGTAAAAATTGACTGTACGGAAGGTTTTCTTTTAGGCTCCTCGGATGGTTGCTAGAGAAGAGCAAAGCCTTGTTGCGGTTCAAAACGCGTAGGCCGTTGTTTCGGTCTGCTAATGTGATCTGTGTATTGATCATCGTTGCACTGGATCTCACTTATACTACCATTGTTTAAATATTAGGTTAATTTTTTTGTAAATTTGACTGCCATGTATCAATAGGAGTGTATTGTTTCAGACAAACTATCATTCTGATTACTTTTTAATGCTTGAGCAGACCCCCTACTCCTCACACTGGTGCATCGATTCCTCCAAGTTGTGCGGAGTTCTTTTGTATGTATGCATGAATGTTAGTGGTTTGATTGTGAAATGTCTGGTTATTAATGAGAGCGATAGTATGGTTGTGATTTCTTTCCTTTTGCGTCTTTTTTCACTTATCCTTTATAATAATCTGTCAAATGGATTGAGGTATTAACCTTATAACTTGTGTTTTCTAAAAATTGTTTCTAATAAATAGCCATTAAATAGCATTACCCAGTGTTGAGTTGCATACTTCTTCTGGATGAGATATGGTCTTTTGAATTATAATATCAGTATTGGCATCCCCTTTTCGTTATTTGGTTGTATAGGCTCAGCCTTACTGATTAGAGCCAGTCCTGGTTGTTACTTACAATATAAGCAAAGCCCTTGTTTGCGACGTGTCTCTTTCTCCTGACTGGTCAACGCCGCCCTTACTGCTCCTATATCCATAGGTTTGGGCTTTGAGGCTTGATGTGAGTCCGAAGACCCAGATCCAAAAGAAGGCATATGTTTATCCTTCTTCTTGTTATCGCCTCTACGTTCATTCATACGGTGATCAAGGTGTAACACCAGGTTAATCAGATCCTTGCACGTAGCGGGTTGTGGATCGATTTGGGGAATAAAGTCCTTTAATTCGTCCCTTAAACCCTGGTGAAATAACGCAGCCTGCTTGGCTTCAGGCCATTTAGTCTCCACTACAAGACATCTAAACGCATTGAGATACGCCAGCAAATCCTTGTTGCCTTGTCTCAACTCCAACAGTTCCTTATCTGCAGTATAGGAATCGGCCCTTCTATTGAATACCTTAATGAATTCTTCTCTAAAAGAGTCCCAATCATGAAGAAGGGGATCGTTCCTATTCACTAGAGGTACTGCCCATTGTGCAGCATCTCCTGTGAGATACAAAATGAGGAAAGAAACTATAGCTTGATTGGTCGGGAAAGACTTAGGCTTACATGAAAAGTGTAGTAACACTTGGGTCAAGAACACCTGCACAGTGCTGGAATCCCCATGATACCTCTCTGGGGTTGCCAAGGGAATGGAGACTGGTCATTCAGCCACCATGGCTCCAGAAGGCGTAGCTGCCATTCCCATGTTAAATGGGTTCCTTTGTAACCCATCCAACCTAGCTCTAAGATCAGCCGTTTCCTGACGGGACGTGGTAAATTCTGTCTGTAGCGTGGCCAGTGCTTCCAGGACATCCTCTAAAGTGGCCATTTCCTACACCAACCGACCGGGAGGACTATATGCCTTGGGTCGGATATTCTGTTTCTTCGTATGTCCTCAGGATTGGTTGATGTATAAAGGGTTCCACCTCTTGATCTACCACAGCCTGATATACCGTTAAGGCACAGGTCACTAGGAGGATTAAGTGAGGGAGGGAAAGGTAGGGAACAGCAAGGAAGGAGATCTGTAAAGATAAAGCACAGAGGTCAATAAGTTTAACACACTCCCTGTATCTAATATCTATGTCTTCATAATGCCCCCTTTCCGTACCTGTAAAACAAAAGAACATGGGCCCTTTACTCTACTCTGGATGTGGAGTTGTTGTACCCAATGGATGCGTTGAACAAAGACGTTAACTACAGAGGGAGAAATAGCAGACCATGTAATGTTACCGCAGAGATGGTTGGAGATCAGCATATGAATAACATCAGTCCAATATACTATATACCTTTTAGCGTTCCTCTTTCGCATTAATGAACCCCAAGTGTATTGCATCCAACGGGTGGTAAACACAATCCCCACATAAGATTGTCTATATCCGGAAATACCTCATAAGAGAACAAATAAGTTGGTTCAAAATAATAAGAGTACCTGTAATTGTTCCGCGTTCTGCGGTGGTCAAATGATATCTAATGATGATGCTCAGTTACAATGTTTCAAGCACAGTGGTACTATCTGAACCGTCCTCTGCATGAACTCTGGTCCCAGAGTTCCCCAACTGAGGACTCCGTGCTAAATGACAGCCGACAATGCCGCCCGATAACTAAAGATTTGTGATCTTTATAAACGTCCGCCGCATGAGCGCAGTCTTGCAGCTCATCCATCGGAGGACACAAGATACTTAGGCAAACTACCAAAGCAAATAGCCAGCCGCAACTGACTCCATAAACGTCCTCCGCATGAGCGCAGCCTTGCAGCTCATCCAACGGAGGACAACGAAATAAGATTGGGAAATCCAAAACCACCGCACATTCAAAGCGACAACCTTCCTTCCAGGGCACAAACTGGGATCAATAAACTCACTCACCTCAGCCGAGGTAACAAGGAGCAGCACTAAGAACAATGGAATCGGCAGGAAGAATATCCGACGTTCTTCCTGGTTGCTCATGTGATTATATGGGCGGTCCGAATCAGCACAATAAGGCGCTAAGGTTTCTGGGAGTTGTAGTCCCGGACCCATCACAAGCTCTTTACTTTTTCTGGGGCATTCTAGAATGGTGTGTGTTGCGCTCACAGTTGAACCATGACACATTCACACATGCAGGGTCGACCCTTTCAGATGCCTTCTTTACTTGGTCTTGTAGGAGATGCAGCAGTGGCATAACTTGGCCCACCGTACTGTCCTCTTTGCTAACTTACTGCCTGAAAACTTCAAAAGGGAGTATCATCTGTGTCAGGCATTTGACTAGGCCCCATTTGTCCACACCCATGGTCATAGCTTTCTCAACTGCATTCCCTTCTCTTTGAATGATCGTCATTGATTTGTTTGTACTGCTCAAACAGACATTACAGCATGTAAAAGGTGGAGTTCCAATGTATTGCCACCTCCTATATCAGGGCTTTAACGTGTGCTCTACCACAGCATTAACTCTTTGGCTGCCAGTTTACAGCACCAAAGTGCAGATCTGTGATAGTGGATTACCTACCTGTAAGGCACCATTTGTATCCATATTTGTAAATGTTCAAACTAATATAGGTGGTTCTTTCTTGCAAAGCCTTTACATTAACGGTGAGCCCTTCAAGGAAATGCAGTGAAAGTGATTTCTGTATAAAAATGTGTAGACATTTATACAAAATTTGAAAATTTGAGGCTACTAATGTTTTCAGAATAATCCCTGTTCATATGCAAATAAATGTAGAAGTCTGAAAACAAGATTGGGGATTATATTCTTTCAAAATAAAATTGCAACTTGAAACAAGCACTGGCGTTGCCAATAGGTCTCGCAGTAGGAAAGTTGGAGCTATTGGTTTTGTAAATGACATTTTATATTTATGTTTTGTTATTTAGAATGCCAATACTTTTAACTTTAGCATATGTGACACTTTTAGTATTTGTAACATCACATGTTTTGTATCGACTTGACTTACATGTGTTTATATTACAATTAACATTGGCTTTTATTTTTTTTTAAATAATTAATACTTAAATAAAAGTGATTGTAATTTTTAATAGTAACAGCTTAAATTTTTGCAAATAACTTCTGTGAAGATTATGTTCAGTGACTAAAATCCAAGAACAGAAGTGAAATATTAACTTTTTTTGTGACATTTTCAATAAAGCTTGGAACATTGAGAGAACATATTTGAACCAGTGATGCTGGGATGGTGCTGAGTGATGCTGTGGTGTTGCTGAGTGATGCTGTAGTTGCGCTGAGTGATGCTGTTGTTGCGCTGGGTGATGCTGTCGTTGCGCTGAGTGATGCTGTTGTGGCGCTGAGTGATGCTGTCCTTGAGCTGAGTGATGGTGTGGTGGTGCTGAGTGATGCTGTGGTGGTGCTGAGTGGTGCTGTGGTGGTGCTGAGGGATGCTGTGTTGGTGCTGAGGGACGCTGTGGTGGTGCTGAGTGATGCTGTGGTGGTGTTGAGTGATGCTATGGTGGTGCTGAGTGATGCTGTGGTGGTGCTGAGTGAAGCTGTGGTGGTGCTGAGTGGTGCTGTGGTGGTGCTGAGTGGTGCTGTGGTGGTGCTGAGTGGTGCTGTGGTGGTGTTGAGTGGTGCTGTGGTGGTGCAGAGTGGTGCTGTGGTGGTGCTGAGTGGTGCTGTGGTGGTGTTGAGTGGTGGTGTGGTGGTGTTGAGTGGTGCTGTGTTGGTGCAGAGTGGTGCTGTGGTGGTGCTGAGTGATGCTGTGGTGGTGCTGAGTGGTGCTGTGGTGGTGTTGAGTGGTGGTGTGGTGGTGTTGAGTGGTGCTGTGGTGGTGCAGAGTGGTGCTGTGGTGGTGCAGAATGGTGCTGTGGTGGTGCAAAGTGGCGCTGTGGTGGTGCAGAGTGGTGCTGCGGAGGTGCTGAGTGATAATCTGGTGGTGCTGAGTGATAATGTGGTGGTGCTGAGTGATAATGTGGTGGTGCAGAGTGGTGCTGTGGTGGTGATGTTGTTCTGGTGCTGAAAATGCAATAGGTCTCGCAATAGATATGTTTAAGCTTTTAGTATGTGAAATGTAAATGTTTGTAATCTTTTTTTATGTTTTTAAAAAGTTTAAAGTAATATTTTTTGTAATAGAAATGGCAATACTTCTAAATTAGCAAATGTTACATCTATAGCATTAGTAAAGGTACATGTTTCGTTTTTCCCTGTCTTCTTTGTATTGTTCTGACTAATTACAATGTTTTATGAAGAACATAATTGAAAATATTTAACTTTTTTAATGTATTTTTTAATAAATGTAGATACATTGACAGAAATGTTTTGATGCATTTGTAGTTGAATTGTTTAACAGATTGATTCTGTGGTGGCGCAGAGTGAATTTTTTTTGCGACAAGTGATGCAGTGGCGTTCAGTGTTGCTGTTGTAGCGCATAGTGATGTTGTTGTGCCCCTGAGTGATGCTGTAGTGGTGCTGAGTGATGCTATGGTGATTGAATAGATAGAGTGAGTGAGATAGATAGATAGAGGGAGGGTGAATCATAGTGGGAGGGTGATAGAGGGTGAGCAATAGAGGGAGGGCGTTAGAGGGAGGGCGATGGAGGGAGTGCGATAGATGGATTGAGGGGGATCGAGTGATGGAGGGCGGTAGAGTGATGTTGTGCGTTAGAGGGATGTAGGACGATAGAGTGAGGGAGTACGATAGAGTGATGGAGGGCGATAGAGTGTGTGAAGGTGGTAGAGTGATTTAGGGCGTTAGAGGGATGGAGGGCGGTAGAGTGATGGGGGCCGATAGAGTGAGGGAGGGCGATAGAGTGAGTGTGGGTGATAGAGTGATTGAGGGCGATAGAGTGTGTGAGTGCGATTGAGTTATTGAGGGTGCTACAGTGAGTGAGGGCGGCAGAGTGTTTGAGGGCGTTAGAGTGAGGGCGGTAGAATGATGGTGTTAGAGTGACGTTTGTAGAGTGAGTGCGTATGAGTGAGTGCGGTTGAGTGAGGGCGGTAGCGTGTTAGGATGAGGGCGGTAGAGTGGTAGAGTGAGTGCACTAGAGTGAGTGCGTTCGAGTGGTAGGGTGATGGTGGTTGAGTGTCAGAGTGAAGGCGGTAGAGTGAGGGTGGTAGAGTGTTAGAGTTAGGCAGGTAGAGTGAAGACGTGAGGGTGGTAGAGTGATTGTGTTCGAGTTGTAGAATGATGTAAGTAGAGTGTGCACCTGATGGTTTTTTTTTTTCGAGTATTATTTCTCCCGTACATTGAGCGTTTACAAGTTAGTGTTATTTTTTTCCATATATCTGTATAAATATATATATTTTGCAAACATGCGGGTGAATATTCAATCCTGTTTGTCCGCCTAGTGTAATAATAAAATACATTTAGTGTGCGTCTTTTATAGTAAATTACAGGTAATCCAAAATACAGCAGCAAGGATTATCCTGAATGTTCCACCAAGGACTCCCTCCTGTCCCCTGCTGATGAGACTCCACTGGCTTCCAGTGAGAAAACGAGTCCAGTTCAAAACCCTATGTACTATCCATAAGAGTATGATAGGGGAGGGCCCAAAATACATGACCGAAATCTTCCAGCCTTACATCCCAGGGCGCCTTTTGCGCTCCAGTCACCAGCAGTTACTGCAGATACCCAGAGTAAAAAAGACCAGACAAGGCGGCCGTGCACTAGCCTATGCCGGACCAGCACTGTGGAATTCTTTGCCCCCAGAACTAAGATCTCTTTCCAGTCACTTGACTTTCCGGAAAATTTTAAAAACATATCTGTATCCGGGTAAATAATGCCTTGTAGCCTATATTTCCTCTCTGGACACACAATCAGAATCAGAACACTCTCTTGTTGCAGCAATAGCGCGGAGATACCCCTTCGGGGGTCTAGTCTGGCGCTTTATAAGAATATAAATAAATAAATAAATAAATAAGTACAAAGTGATGCTGTGAATTGTGGCGATTTTTTGTTATTTTTTTCTTATGTAAGCATTATTTTTGTTGAATGTTGCAACTGTTGTTGCACTTAGTGATGCATGTGTTGTGTGTTTTGATGCTGTGGTGTTCTAGATTTGTGTGTTGTTGGAGCCTTTGATGTATAGTGATGCTGCATTCTTGTTGAGTGGTATTGTGTTGTTGTTTAGTTGTGTTGTGGTGTTTTTTATTGATGCTTTGCTGGTGATATATAATGTCTATGTTCGTGGCAACTGTAATGTAATGAATTTATTGGTTGTGTTCGTATTTTTACGTACATGATCTGTATTTTCACTTAGAAGGGGTATGTACTTAGAGTATATTTATGTACTAATCGGATGTGTTATTTTGTAATGATTTAAATTGTTTATTTTTACAATGACAACGTTTGAAAAATATAGGAGGCACAGTGTTTAATCGAAGGTGTGTAAATGTATACTTTTGCGAATGTCATTTATGTTTTTATTCTTCATTAACGAACTATGCGAATAATGTTAGGCAACTGCAAATGTAGATGTTTCTTTGTGTTTTAATTTGCAAATGTATGTTGACGTTATTTCCATTAATCCTTCTTTTATCCGTGTTGATTGTTTAAATTTTTAGTTTTGTGAGTGTTACCTAAAGGTGTTAATAATCTACGTATTATGCGTTAGTTATGTGATTGTTAGCTAGTGTCGTTTTCATTTACTTTGTGCGTAACAGATCTTGTGCATTTTTTTTTATTAAGAATTTTCTTTTTGGCATTTTCGTTTTGTTGTTTGTCCTTAGTTTTGTAGTTGTTTGTCTAGGTCTAAAAAGGATAGCGTAGATTCTTTTTTTTTTTTAAAGTAGTTTAATAATAGTGTGTAAGAAACTTGCTGTATAGTACTCGAAGAAAAAGAGCATGCTAGTTTAATAATGAGGTGAATTTTCTAGACGCCGGAAGTTGTCTGTAGGTGTTAATTGGAGGTGAAGATAGTTCCAGACAATGGACCCTTCACAGTGAAGGCATCTTCTTTCAGCAAAGCATTATTGGTAGGTTGATAAGTTGGCAGAAACCTTTTGGATGTTTCCTATTTGTGGGTAAGCTGACATTTTCAGAAGGTTCTGAATCCGTGACCTGCGGGACTCCTGTGTAGTGCCTTGTGGACGATGCAACGATCCACAGTCTGAGCATGTGGTCTAAAGGGTGCTACCTGTAGCTTGGTTGTTTGATGATGAAAAAGTTGTGTGTGATAGTAATGTCCTAATCCAGTCTAGGAAGGTTCACCCCAGGAGCAGGGTGCCTCTGTGGGGGAGAACAAGAATTTGCAAGAGTCCCCAAAGTAAGCTTAGGTGATAAAAGACACAATTGATTACGTCCTTGACAGTAGGAATGAAAGTGAAGCATAATATTAGAACGTTTATATTCAAACATGAAAATAGTCTCTTATCATCCCTACCGATGGCATGCATTTCTTGGACGGTGGTGTGAACACAGTGCGATGTATAACTGACTTTACGTCTCACACTTTAGTGAAAGGCATTGATAAAATCAAGCAAGACATTTTTTGCCCTTGTTAACTACACTTTGGGCAGTGCACCTTCGCCTGAAAATGGGCACTGTGCATTGCAAGAACTTGGAAGGACTCCAGGGCAGGTGTGATAGCAGTGAGTCTTTTCAGGCCAAACATGAGACAACCTGTATTGTTCTGGACCCTCTTTTTGAAGGTATATTTGTTGGGGAGATTAATGCAGGGCCTCCTGCAGTAATCAAGTTGGTGACAAAACACAAATGAGTACGTTAAGGCAATTTGATGAAAGAGGAGAAGAAGTGATAGAACATATCTTTGAAGACAAAGTGGGCATAATGCAGATTCACCAATAGTATATATTTGTAGTGTAAATGAGATCTCACTGTTGAATAACACACCATAGCAGTGGGCTTGGACATTAAGGTTAATCTAGGGAGTCAGATCAACACAAACAGACTGTTTAAAGGTACCAAAATAGAGTTATATTCAAGTAGATACCTCAAAATTATTACAGGGAGCATTTTTATTGATATTTGGGCATATAGTGAATGGATGTGCAGAGTTAGATTATAGCATACTACAGTACTTGAACGTATTGTGATAGCTTATAGCACTTTTAATCTGTAGACTGATCACTGTGCATGTCGTTAACCTTTGTTAGATAACATGTTATTGTAAGACAGCAGGTACATTGTAGGGCTTTGATGTACACTTGTGTGAATTGACGGCTGCTGGTGTGTGTGCCTGATGAAAGCGTGCAATGACGTCTGGTGGTGTGTACTTTGTGGAAGCGTGAACTGACGGCTGGTGGTGTTTGTGCCCGGGGAAAGCGTGCACCGATGACTAATGGTGTCTGTGCCTGTTGAGAATGTTCACTGATGGCCAGTGGTGTGCATGCCTGTTGAAAGCGTGCACTGATGGCCAGTGGTCTGTATGCCTGGTGAAAGCATGCACTGATTGCTGGTGGTGTGTGTGTGTGTGCCTGGTATAAGCGTGCACTGACGGCCGGTGTTGTGTATGCCTGGTGAAAGCATGCACTGATGGCTGTTGGTGTGTGTGTATGCCTGGTGAAAGCGTGCACTGATGGCTGTTGGTGTGTGTGTATACCTGGTGAAAGCGTGCACTGATGGCTGTTGGTGTGTGTGCCTTGTGAAAGCGTGCACTGATGGCTGGTGGTGTGTGTGTGTGTGTGTGCCTGTAGAAATGTTTTTGAAAACTGTGCACTGAGCTCACGTAACCCACCACTTTAAATGGTGCAATGCTGCTGACTGTATTCTGTATTGTAGGGAAGCTTGCAATGGTGTTGTGTCCACTCTATATGCGAAAGAAGCTTGCAATGGTGCTGAGTTGTTCTGTGTTATTTTAGACTGGTGGGGAGTGGTGCCTATTGTCAATATGGCGCTTGTGAATGATGTTGTGTTGGTGCAAATTGATGCTGTGGTGGTGTTGTTGAGTGGTGCTTGTGGTGGTGCAGAGAGCTGCTGTGTTGGTGCAGAGTGATATTGTGGTGGTGCTGAATGATGCTGTTGTGGTGGTGTGGAGTGATGCTGGTGTGTTGCAGAGTGATGTTAGTGTGGTGCTGAGTAATGCTGTTGTGGTGTTGAGTGGTGCTGTGGTGGTGATGAGTGCTGCTGTGTTGGTGTTCACTGATCACCACCACACCATAACTCTGCACCACAAAAGTAGCACTTATCACAACAACTGCATCACTGAGCCCCACCAATGCACCACGCAGCAACACCACAGTATCTCTCAGCACCCCCACAGTATCACTGAGCACCAACACAGCATCACTCTGCACCACCACAGCCGTACTTAGCACAACAACAGCCTCATTCAACAACACTACTGCACTACTCAACAGCAACAAAGCATGCTTTTATACCTGTTATTGTGTGTGCCACGTTGAAACATGTGGTGAAAGCGTGCACTGACGGCCGGTGGTGTGTATGCCTGGTGAAAGCGTGCACTGATGGCTGTTGGTGTGTGTGTATGCCTGGTGAAAGCGTGCTCTGATGGCTGTTGGTGTGTGTGCCTGGTGAAAGCGTGCACTGATGGCTGTTGGTGTGTGTGCCTGGTGAAAGCGTGCACTGATGGCTGGTGGTGTGTGTGTGTGTGCCTGGTATAAGCGTGCACTGACGGCCGGTGGTGTGTATGCCTGGTGAAAGCATGCACTGATGGCTGTTGGTGTGTGTGTATGCCTGGTAAAAGCGTGCACTGATGGCTGTTGGTGTGTGAGTATACCTGGTGAAAGCGTGCACTGATGGCTGTTGGTGTGTGTGCCTTGTGAAAGCGTGCACTGATGGCTGGTGGGGTGTGTGTGTGTGTGTGCCTGTAGAAATGTTTTTGAAAACTGTGCACTGAGCTCACGTAACCCACCACTTTAAATGGTGCAATGCTGCTGACTGTATTCTGTATTGTAGGGAACGTTGCAATGGTGTTGTGTGCACTCTATATACGAAAGAAGCTTGCAATAGTGCTGAGTTGTTCTGTGTAATTTTAGACCGGTGGTGTGTATGCCTGGTGAAAGCGTGCACTGATGGCTGTTGGTGTGTGTGTATGCCTGGTGAAAGCGTGCTCTGATGGCTGTTGGTGTGTGTGCCTGGTGAAAGCGTGCACTGATGGCTGTTGGTGTGTGTGCCTGGTGAAAGCGTGCACTGATGGCTGGTGGTGTGTGTGTGTGTGCCTGGTATAAGCGTGCACTGACGGCCGGTGGTGTGTATGCCTGGTGAAAGCATGCACTGATGGCTGTTGGTGTGTGTGTATGCCTGGTAAAAGCGTGCACTGATGGCTGTTGGTGTGTGAGTATACCTGGTGAAAGCGTGCACTGATGGCTGTTGGTGTGTGTGCCTTGTGAAAGCGTGCACTGATGGCTGGTGGGGTGTGTGTGTGTGTGTGCCTGTAGAAATGTTTTTGAAAACTGTGCACTGAGCTCACGTAACCCACCACTTTAAATGGTGCAATGCTGCTGACTGTATTCTGTATTGTAGGGAAGCTTGCAATGGTGTTGTGTCCCCTCTATATGCGAAAGAAGCTTGCAATGGTGCTGAGTTGTTCTGTGTTATTTTAGACTGGTGGGGAGTGGTGCCTATTGTCAATATGGCGCTTGTGAATGATGTTGTGTTGGTGCAAATTAATGCTGTGCTGGTGTTGTTGAGTGGTGCTTGTGGTGGTGCAGAGAGCTGCTGTGTTGGTGCAGAGTGATATTGTGGTGGTGCTGAATGATGCTGTTGTGGTGGTGTGGAGTGATGCTGGTGTGTTGCAGAGTGATGTTAGTGTGGTGCTGAGTAATGCTGTTGTGGTGATGAGTGGTGCTGTGGTGGTGATGAGTGCTGCTGTGTTGGTGTTCACTGATCACCACCACACCATAACTCTGCACCACAAAAGTAGCACTTATCACAACAACTGCATCACTGAGCCCCACCAATGCACCACACAGCAACACCACAGTATCTCTCAGCACCCCCACAGTACCACTGAGCACCAACACAGCATCACTCTGCACCACCACAGCCGTACTTAGCACAACAACAGCCTCATTCAACAACACTACTGCACTACTCAACAGCAACAAAGCATGCTTTTATACCTGTTATTGTGTGTGCCACGTTGAAACATGTGGTGAAAGCATGCACTGACGGCCGGTGGTGTGTATGCCTGGTGAAAGCGTGCACTGATGGCTGTTGGTGTGTGTGTATGCCTGGTGAAAGCGTGCACTGATGGCTGTTGGTGTGTGTGCCTGGTGAAAGCATGCACTGATGGCTGTTGGTGTGTGTGCCTGGTGAAAGCGTGCACTGATGGCTGGTGGTGTGTGTGTGTGTGTGCCTGGTGAAATGTATTGTAAAACTGTGCACTGAGCTCACTCGACACACCACTCTAAATGGTGCAATGCTGCTGACTGTATTCTGTATTGTAGGGAACGTTGCAATGGTGTTGTGTGCACTCTATATACGAAAGAAGCTTGCAATAGTGCTGAGTTGTTCTGTGTAATTTTAGACTGGTGGTGAGTGGTGCCTATTGTCAATATGTCGCTTGTGAATGATGTTGTGTTGGTGCAAAGTGATGCTGTGGTGGTGTTGTTGAGTGGTGCTTGTGGTGGTGCATAGTGCTGCTGTGTCGGTGCAGAGTGACATTGTGGTGGTGCTGAATGATGCTGTTGTGGTGGTGTGGAGTGATGCTGGTGTGTTGCAGAGTGATGTTAGTGTAGTGCTGAGTAATGCTGTTGTGGTGATGAGTGGTGCTGTGGTGGTGATGAGTGCTGCTGTGTTGGTGTTCACTGATCACCACCACAGCATAACTCTGCACCACAACAGTAGCACTTATCACAACAACTGCATCACTGAGCCCCACCAATGCACCACGCAGCAACACCACAGTATCACTCAGCACCCCCACAGTACCACTGAGCACCAACACAGCATCACTCTGCACCACCACAGCCGTACTTAGCACAACAACAGCCTCATTCACCAACACTACTGCACTACTCAACAGCAACAAAGCATGCTTTTATACCTGGTATTGTGTGTGCCACGTTGAAACATGTGGTGAAAGCGTGCACTGACGGCCGGTGGTGTGTATGCCTGGTGAAAGCGTGCACTGATGGCTGTTGGTGTGTGTGTATGCCTGGTGAAAGCGTGCACTGATGGCTGTTGGTGTGTGTGTATGCCTGGTGAAAGCGTGCACTGATGGCTGTTGGTGTGTGTGCCGGGAGAAAGCGTGCACTGATGGCTGGTGGTGTGTGTGTGTGTGTGCCTGGTGAAATGTATTGTAAAACTGTGCACTGAGCTCACTTGACACACCACTCTAAATGGTGCAATGCTGCTGACTGTATTCTGTATTGTAGGGAACGTTGCAATGGTGTTGTGTGCACTCTATATACGAAAGAAGCTTGCAATAGTGCTGAGTTGTTCTGTGTAATTTTAGACTGGTGGTGAGTGGTGCCTATTGTCAATATGTTGCTTGTGAATGATGTTGTGTTGGTGCAAAGTGATGCTGTGGTGGTGTTGTTGAGTGGTGCATGTGATGGTGCAGAGTGCTGCTGTGTCGGTGCAGAGTGATATTGTGGTGGTGCTGAATGATGCTGTTGTGGTGGTGTGGAGTGATGCTGGTGTGTTGCAGAGTGATGTTAGTCTGGTGCTGAGTAATGCTGTTGTGGTGATGAGTGGTGCTGTGGTGGTGATGAGTGCTGCTGTGTTGGTGTTCACTGATCACCACCACAGCATAACTCTGCACCACAACAGTAGCACTTATCACAACAACTGCATCACTGAGCCCCACCAATGCACCACGCAGCAACACCACAGTATCTCTCAGCACCCCCACAGTACCACTGAGCACCAACACAGCATCACTCTGCACCACCACAGCTGTACTTAGCACAACAACAGCCTCATTCAACAACACTACTGCACTACTCAACAGCAACAAAGCATGCTTTTATACCTGTTATTGTGTGTGCCACGTTGAAACATGTGGTGAAAGCGTGCACTGACGGCCGGTGGTGTGTATGCCTGGTGAAAGCGTGCACTGATGGCTGTTGGTGTGTGTGTATGCCTGGTGAAAGCGTGCACTGATGGCTGTTGGTGTGTGTGCCTGGTGAAAGCGTGCACTGATGGCTGTTGGTGTGTGTGCCTGGTGAAAGCGTGCACTGATGGCTGGTGGTGTGTGTTGTGATGTATTCCTATAGGTCCTGAATCGATCCCCCTATTCCTGACCCTATTCTGGTTAACAAACCAACAAGTTAACTAGCAGTCAGCCCATGAGGCAGAAAACCCCCATGATGCAGATACCGTTATCTGACGCAGTCACACTACGGCACAGGAACGTGTTATCTGATTAGGTCATAACGCTTGCGATCTAATTAGACAAGCGATATTCCTCCAGCCCCTGATAAGGCATACGGAGTTCTCATAACAAATCAAACCTATGACAACCTGGGCAAAACCCTGCGGCCATTGTTTTGATTTCACCGAGAACTTCAGCAAAAGAATGTGCTAACGAGCAAGTCGTATGACATCCTTACGTCAATCTCGGCACCTTAAATGTATAAATATTACCGATATTGCCCTATGCAAACACACGAGGTGGTGACGAGACGGAGCAGCCATACTTGCCGAAGCCCAGAGCAGAGCAGACCCAGCAGGCGCAGCCCCGCCTTCCTGACGCGCTGAGAACGAGACGCGCTGCTTTCTCCTGCCGAGAAATCCAGCACCGGCGCTTCCGGGTAGCCCTCGCAGGCAGCCTGGAATATCGAGACCAGAGAGAGAGATACCATCCCTCATTCATCCTAACTTCCAGGTACAGAACTGAATAACCCCTCACAGAGAATTCTTTAGTTATTCACTTGGCAAAACAAACTTAACTTAAACTGTAACTTTCTATTCCCGCCCACGCATTAGACTCAGGTCAGGTACACGGGGTAGGCGTATTTAGAAACACCAGTTGAGTACGTTTAGTCAAATGTATATGTGTATGTAATATATTTTAATAATTTTAAAACCTTCATATGGCTTAGAAACCATATCAATGTTTTTACAGTATTATTTTATACTTCTGCTTTTAATGTATGCACTTTACTTAACTATAAGTATTGCAATAATATCGATCCATTTCTCTTGTATGAGAAAAGAGACTGATCAATAAACAACACCTTTTTATTGAACACACCCGTCTCTTCCTTTTCTCTACAATCTGATGAGACTAAGAATGCACGTACTGACTGAGTAAAATAAATTGCCTTTTGTTCACACGACTCTCGAGATATACTCTTGATTAGGGGAGAGCAAAGTTGTCATGTTCTATGGTTGTCAGAAACTAAATCCCTTCTTGTCTAATCAGGGGAGTTAATTCTTTCCTGAACATTCGAGAAAGTTTCTAGTGAACTCTGAGCTAAGCTGGCAAACCCAAAACTTTAAGTCTAATATCGACAGTAGTAGACCTAGTTAACGTCTGGTCTAGGCCTTTACTATTGAAGGTATTATTCCAATGCGCAGAGCCTATTGGGATGATAGGAACTACACTACATGGCGCCCTACGTGTTTGGAAAGGGCGATAAAACTAACGTAAGACATTTAGAGTAACTCAGTCGTGCTTTCTCACTCAGACCCCTTTTTCCCCATTATACTCCAAAGACGTCTGGAGTGGGTGAAAGGTTATATCCGCCAGACCTCGCAGGAGGGAACTCCTATGTATGGTTCTTGGTATAGTCAACGTTGAAGGATACACTGTTCCAAAATATTGTGCATCTAATCTTTGTTTCCATAAGAAACCTGATCTGCAAACAAACTAAATAACCTTCTGGACAGTACAATGTCAGACAGTGAAGGAGAAAGAGAGGCAGTTAGAATAGCAACTGAACTCGCAGCAGCTGATGCTACTATGCAAGACGCAGACCCGGAGATAATACTCATCCCGGTCATCAAAAGGAAATCTATAACCATAAAACTTATAGAAAATGGACTGACACCTAGAGGTGGTACAGTCATATTCGTAATTGAGGCACACGAATATCGGCAGACAGAGGTATACTATTCATGGATAAATTTTCCAGCAGCAAATCCTGTAACAAAGTACTTCCACTATTACAAAATAGAGGAACCTCCTGAAATGTACACTCCTTTCGAGGAGGTGGAAGTACCACTTAAATTTCAAGAGCATTTGCTCTTATTTAATGGCGCCCTAAAACATAATAATCACATTACCAGGCTCGGTCCTTTAGGTAGACCAGGAGCAACGTGGCCGGTCCTAGCCGGATACACACCACATCCAGACATCGACGGGATGTCTGCAGCTAACCTGTTAACACAGCTAAAACAATTAATAAAAATATATAGACAATTAGTCCAGTATGTGATGCGGACTTCAACAATTCAGCCAGCAATTAAAATTCCACAGCTGACCCCTCACCAGGGGAACACAAATAAAATTACACCACAGAACATACAATCCTGCCTAGGTAAAGTATCGGCTAAACGGGAACAAATACCATTCTGGTTGGCACAAAAAATCACCCAAATAGAGGCGGTGTTTCCAGACACCACCCCGCTAGAAAAACACAGGATTCTGACTATCTGTCTTCCAATGGGAATCGCACCACACATTGAGGACTGTGACACTTGGGGTACAGTCTTTGCTTCCATCTACACAAAAACGCACGGTGTTCCATCCATTTCGGTAATACCAGATGTGCTAAAACAAATTCAAGACGAATATGGTCCAGAACCCGCATTAACTCTTGGTATGAAATTACTGAAAGACTTCAAGCAGGTCTCGGCTATACTATTAGCCAACATAAAGGGTGAAGCAGCAAATGTGGCGATCCGCCAGAGACTAAAAGAAACAGATATAGCAGACCAACCAGCTGAAATTGCCAGAATCATAGAAAAATCCTATGAGGAACTAGGTAGGGATAGTTTAGGTGGAATACCAGTAAAACCACAACTGATTGAAAGTCCTGATAAAATATTTTTTAATAATAATTCTACATCACCAAAAAAGAACTGGGATGGAAACAAACAATCCAATCCTAAAGAAAAGAAATTCCAGTCCAGAGGAAGGTCTCCTAGGCGAAGAGAAAAATCTCCGAACCAAAGACACAGGTCACCTCAGAGTGACCCCTCTGGGAAAAGATACAACCTTAGAAATAGGGATAATATAAAAAAGCCTGATAGATATCAAGACATTGATACACGTCCCTCTCAATCTTTTCAGACTTCCTCGCAGAAATCGGAAAGAAGAGGACGATCAGAACAAAGAGAAGAGCACGCCAAGTCCAAAGACAAGGAACCTGCTCAGCTAAAAAAGAAATTACAATTTCCAAAAAAGAAGGTAGCCAGTATCAAGGTAGTTAACAATGCCGAGAATACTGAGGACACAACTGAAAAACGGAGAATGGGCTCAGACAATGCTAGACAGCGCAGCAGAAGTGAGCATAGCTCGCAAAGTCCTTATGAATCATCTGGAGACAGTGGACACGAATGAATATCTTCAAGTGGAAACTGCGGACACCAGAGTTAGCAAACCTCACAAAATATACGAAATAACATTACGTATAGAGGGGGATAAGACTAGAAAAATAAGGGGACTATTTTGGGACAATCTCTCCAAGGGCTATGATATCCTTCTAGCTGAAAAAGACTGGCCACCAGAGTTTGTCAGGGAGTGCCCTCATGGCGAAGAGGTAATTATGCCTGCCTTCTCAAATCATATCCCAATTCATAAAAAATACACACTTGCCAGAAAGTGGGCAGTAGCTCTAGCTCCTGCTTTATATAAAAATCACGTGGGATGGGATGAGGACTCTCCTCCTCACAAAATCCAGTTAAAATCACAACCTACTGCACAAAGGCAGTACCCAATTAAGCAAGAAGCTAAAAAACAGGTAAAAGAAATCCTAGATCAGCTAGAATACCAGGGGGTGATTGAAACTTGCACCTCACAAATGAACAACCCTTTGTTTCCGGTCTCCAAACCAGACAATTCATACCGTCTAGTTTTGGATTACCGACACCTTAACACATGTTGCAAAACTTTTGCAGTGCAAAACTCACATAGTGCTGCACTAATGAATAACATAGTGCGCAAAAAATACAAAACAACATTAGACATCTCTAATGGATTCTTTTGTCAAAACATAGCACCAGAGAGCAGATATTTGTCTGCGTTCTCAATAAATGGCACTCAAAAACAATTCTGTCGGTTAGCCCAGGGGTACAAGAACAGCCCGGGAGTATTCTCAGCGAGAGTAACAGAATGACTACAAATATATGATGATGAAGCATTATCTTATGTCGATGACATTTATTTAACAGATGATGACTTGGATACTCACTTGAAGAGAGTGAACACCATAATACTTGGGTTCGCAGCAGAGGGTTACAAATTCAACTTTAAAAAATCCAGAATTGCCCATCTGAAAGTCCTGTTCTTAGGATATGAATTATCAAGTGAAGGCAAAAGCCTGGCTGACAATTTCCTGGAGAAATGTGCCGTAATCCAAGCACCTAGAACACTAAAAAACCTACAGTCAATTCTAGGCTTCCTAAATTTCGTAAGAACATACATTGCAAATTACGCAGAAAGGGTCAAACCCCTTTATGATCTAATTAAACCAGATTTCAAAAGAACCAATTGGACTCAAATACACACAGAAATTCTGAGATCATTACAAACAGACATCCTAATTAAAACAAAATTAGAAACACGTGATAACACACGCAATCTTGTGATTCGAGTCATCCCAGGAAGATGCGGATTCACATACCTAACCTCTAATGAGGGAGAAAAGGTACCAATTGCATTCAAATCACACTTGTACACAGAAGCTGAACAGAAATTCAGCAATAAAGAAAAAATTGTTCATGCAGTTCAAACCGCAATAGTTAGAGAAAAAGATCAAGCTGACGGTAGACATATCACAGTCAGAACAGCAGAATCAGCCTTTGAGGCATTAACAACACCATGTAATTTACCAACAACAGCATTGAATCCAAAATGGATACAATGGGTGAATTCAATTACAACGGACAAAGTATACAACTACTTTGATCCAGAACTAGAAGAGTTAAAAAATTTAGAATATGAAAGAACATTCCCTCTGCCAATCGACATTCTGCCTTTACGACATTACGCCTGTGTAATTTATACAGACGGACATGCTCAACCCTCCGTTTGGGGAGAACAAGCATACAACCCCACATGTGGGATTACAAAAGAAGTGTGGCGCTAAGGTAAACTAAAACCTCTATTAACAAAAACACACTCAGTAGAAACTAATTCAGAACAACAAACTGAGATATTAGCTTTGAAAATGGCGCTAGATAATGCGGATCGCGAATTCCCGACACTGATAGTGTCAGATTCATATTACTGCGTCAAATCATATAACAAGGATTTGCAGACATGGATTCAAAACGGTTACAAAGATGACAATGATGCACCAATAAAGCAGAAATTGCTCTGGGAACAAATAGCTCTTTTACAAAAAGAACTACCAAAGACTCACGTGACACACTCACTGAGTCATCAACGTGATGGTGTTCACGTTGCAGGGAATTCATTGGCTGAAACAGCCACAGCGGCAGCCACTAAATCGGCTCCCGTAGTTCGAAAAAAGCGTACATTAAAATACATTGACGGTGAAACAGTGCTGGCGGTGAAAACGTCATCAAAAGGCGACTGCTCAGCGCTACCGATCAACTATCCACTCAATTATACATACATAATCGATGCAAACTCCGTCCCTTTTGCTCGAATCCCTGGAGTGGGGGATAGAGTGATTCCAAACATGGACAGGAGAAACTTGTTAATCGCAGACGCACATATGGGCGAGGGTCTCAGACACCTCAAACTAAAAGATTCTCTGGAAGAATTACAATCAAGGTACTGGTGGCCAGGCATGAACCTACATCACACCATGTTTGTAAAAAACTGCCCAAACTGCAACAGAAATCGCAGTGGGGAGAGAAACAGTGTAAAACCTCGTCGTTTCACTCCAGGAAAAATCAAGAGTAAAAAGCAAGGCTTGCGATTAACATATACAGGCTAGTTTCCACTTATAATGTAGATCACCAGCACTCGGCTGACGTCTGGACTGTTATACAAAGATTTGCGAGTCTAAATGGCATATACGCTAAGAGCATGCTACGTTTGACCATTGTTTTCACTCTAGCCCTCCAGCCTGAGGGGAAACATGGCCAAATGAGCATAGCACAGCGGGAATCTTCTCACTTCCTTCCTGAGGGATACGGGATGGTGTAAAGAAAAAACCAAGGCATAAAGCAATCTATAACGGAAAGGATATTAGGTTCGGGAGCTGGGTGGGTCAAACATCTAATAAGTGTCCAACGTAGTCTAAAGAACTTGCCAAGAAATTCTCTGAAGGGATTCAGTGCGTAAGAATTATTATTTGGAACTAGGATGTTTATCTCTGACATTGATAGTCAGACTTCAGTGGTGAAAGAAAAAAGCTTTGATATCAAAGACCGTTTGGCTATTTTGCAGGACTTAAACAAAACAAGAAAAGACCTGAGCAACATAAAGTTGAAACAACAGCCAACAACCACTGAAGAACCACCACCTGTCCCAGCAAGACCTGTCTGGATTCCAAAAGTCGGGGATCTAGTCAGGGAAAAGATCGCGGTAAAGAAGGAATTTGGGCCTTCTTACAGAAAAGCAGTTCCTGTCTTGTCTGTCAACGGGACAAGATCAGTTGTACTGCCGCCACTTGCTGGTAAAAAGGAGAACCGAGTTGTATCCATCGACCTGGTAAAACCACAATCATGTGGCCGATAACAAACAGTAGGCCAAGTGGACTCCCAATAAGTAGCAGAACACCAAGGTTTGCTACCAGTACAGAGGTCCTAACAAAGAGGCTCATCACATTCGAAACGCCTACAGAAGAACAACAAGGACTATGCAACAATGCAATAGAACTCAGACCTCTGAAAACCCAAATAAAAACATTTAGCAGAGACACACCAATCTATAATGAAGTACCGAGTGAAAATGCAAGAAACAGAAATCCTGAACCAATTGGAACAATTGACAGAACTGCATCCGGCTACTTCATAAACTTCGATGATTCCTCTGAAAGCTTCAGTGAATCAAAGACACAGCCATCATCAAAAACCTTTAAAGATAAAGCTAAAGAACTTTTGAAACAACTAAAAGAAACATATCTGATTTCTCCATGGATTGAATTTTGGGTGGGTTTTGGTGCATTTATCCTCATACTTTGGCTCATCATGATACTAACTTTGGGACGCTTCATTGAGGGAAAATATGCTAAAATGGACATAGCAAGTCAGAAAATCAACTTGATCCTCAAGCCACACACATCTTCACACGTCGAGAAAAGAGAACTTTCTTCAGTCAACTTCACAGCCAATCCTATACCGGGTGGGGTTGCATGGGACAACACTGACTACGAAATTTATGGTCCGGTTGAAATCCTGAAATATCCACACCAAATTAAGATCTCCTTGAGTGACTTTGTAAAACCAAACTCATTTGCTGATGATTGGGACTTCGAAAGCATTAATAATATGATGTCTGACTTAGTAATGTCTGCTAAATTTACCAAACATGATTATTTGCAGGGTTCTACAAATTATGATAGTATGTATTGCTATAACCACTATGGTAACCATTTTTTACATAAAACTACACAACCTAGAAATGTTTTAAATTATAATCAATGGGAACATTGTGCAACACCTCCAAAAGGAAGCTCAAGAACCGTTTATGACAAATATTCATACTTTTCAGGTTTTAACACAAGTAATGCTGAAGCATTTTATTTCAAATTATCAAATAAGACAGGAACTAAGACCATGATAACAAACACAAAATTGATATATTCAGACTCATTCTTTGAAAAAATGAATACTTTTGGTTTTGATTATTGGGACAAAAATGTTGAATTGAAAAGTGTTTGGGGCACAAAAGAATGGCAAGTACAGGGTATAGAATCTTTGTTTAGAGCCTGCATGATCCCAGAACAAATTATATTTTTAAATGACTCTGTCCAACAAACTACCTGTCTTGGCCTAGCCAAAATCAAAGACTTAAATAAACCGTCTATTCCAAAGCCAATAATGTTCAGCAATAGCTCTGATACAGATGAAGAGATAGACGTAAATTATGTATTAAACCAAAACAGAACACATCAAGATTGGAAACAGTGGTTGATCTGGCCCACAGATACTAATAACTGTCAAGACAGATTCCTGAACAAAACACAAGGGTTCAAAATGACCAGGCCAGACCCTAGATATCCTCAAAGACATCATCCAGGGATAATAACCACCTTCAGTGTGGGCAAATTATGCCTTCAATGGCTACAAACTTCCACACTGGCAGAAATTAAGCAACACCTAACTTTACTTACTGATGGTGCTGACTTGCGTGATTTCATTATGGGACCGCGCAAACAGCGTCAAAAGCGTTTCATAGCAGCCTCTGTATATGCAGCATACAATGAGGCCTGGAAGGTTACTCAAATTGAAACAGCAGAGAGGATACGGGAAATTGACCGTATTCATTTGGAAAAATCACTTTCTGTAGTGGACAATGGGTTAATGACTCTGTCCTCCAGAATTTTTTCTTTGGACAGCATTGTGTCTTCAGCAATCGACATATTATCGCAGGACTTACTGTTGTTACAACACGGTCAGTCTCAATTGCGTTCTATTGTACAGCTTGGCTGGACGTTGCAAAATCTGTGTTCAGGCTATGTGCCTTGGCGTTTAATCAACACAACGTCATTATTCCAAATCTTTAACCTTACTGATAGACAAATCAGTATGGCACAAAAGGGTGCTGATTATACAATCCTGAGCATTGAGAAACGTGAGAGATTACCAGTGACAATGTCAGAACGACCTGTCAGTGAATGGATAATACATGGGATAATAAATATTCCAATCTCAACCTTCAGGTTTCAATACTGCCAAAAATATATACAGGCTGGCATGTACGAAAAATTGGGAAAAGGATACATAAAAACAACATGGAACCTGCCCTATTCACATGCATGTGTCAGTAATAAAGGACAGAAAGTGTTTCTTAGTGGCAATAATTGTGCGATGTCACTAAGCGGCACGCTTCTGTGTAACGGAATTAGTTTGCATGGAGCCTGTGAAGGGAATTCATACAACCTTTCATGTCACCAGCAAGGCGCACCTGCAACTGAGATAGAACCATTCTTTCAAAGACTCTATAATGGGAGTTACATTCTAATTGTAGATCGCAGATGTTGTAGTCTTATGCCCGGGACTCCTTATCTCGTAACTACGACTGCGAAGGTCAAGTGCTGTGGACACTCATTGTTCCCCAGCTCCTTTCCAGACAGGGAGGCAAGGGCATGGCCCAATTTGAAAATTACTTCTATTCGAATAGATACTTTAAGCAGAATGAAAACATTGCTTCTTCAGACGCCTACAAGGCTCACGTCATCAAAAGAAACGTATGATCTACAAGTCGCAAGGACGACTGCAGAGATACATTCATTGTTATCAACTAATTCCCCCATACATTTCGCAGAAATACTAAACGAAATCTTAAATATTTCTGATACCAATGGGGTCTCAAAGGTATTTAAGACAGTATTTTCGATGGCATTAACACCATTCAAAGCCATACTGGGTATTTTTCCAGATTTCGTCCATTCGATTTTTGGCGGACTTCCCCTGATCTTGGGACTAATTGCAGGAATCCTATTCTTGGTCCTTATTTTTCGTTATGGCAACCCATGTCACAGACAAAACTCTTGCGACAAGGGAAGAAACAATCCTAGCCATTGGATACCGGGACCGGATATCAAAAATCCTGGGACTCTCCCGGCTTAGAGACCTGAACATGACTTGGTTTCTATCATTTCGACCAATGTGGCAAAGATGTGTTTTACCTGTATTAAGGTGCCTGCTATGCGGAGAAGAATGCGTGTTAGACACCTGTCTGACGCTACAATCGGATGCGCCAATGGATGCAGAAACATTGTTGAGCCCGATCAAGGTTCATGCTTTGTGCTGCCCTCAAATGCTACCAATCCTGATGACGGCATTCGTGGAAGCTTCACCACTACGATTGAGGGGTAGTGAAGTTCAAGATGAAAGCAGCATCGAACAGGTACGACCTTCTGTCATCAATGCAAATCAGAATGTCAATGGAGACAATCATGCGCACGAATGCATGGTTACACCTTTTTCCGAGTTAGTGGAACTTTCCCAGGAAGCTGTTGACAGTTTTTTCGAAAGCCTAAATGATATGATGTTCTCACCAGAGCAGAAATAGAGACTTTTGAGCAAGCTCGCACACGGCGTTCCCTGAATTCGGCCTTCAACTTTAAAAATAAAGTAAAATGAACAATTTTCCCTCCAGTTCACGGACAGCAATTTTTCAGCAGCCCCATAATATTTTGCATATTTTTCGGGACACTATCTTCTGCTTAAAGTAAGAACTATTCTTAGAGAACTAAGGTTTCTAACTTTTAGATAGCTTATAGACATTAGCTGCCCGCTGGTATGTTCATAAATATTTTATTCTGTGATGGAATGGTCTCGAACTTTTTTTCTGTATTAAGAGCCATTTCATGTGTAAATTCTCATATACCAAATAGCAATAATGTATACAAATGCGTGAATACTTTAGCATTATTCTACAGCTAGAGTGCATACTTTACATATAACTGCAAATTTTCCGTATATTTGAACAATTTCAAAATGCATTTATGTATTTTGGGGTGGTAAGGTATACACTATACTCTATAGTATGTTTTACTATGCATAGATTAGTAATTATGTCCATAGTTAGCGTGGAGTGGGTGTGATGTATTCCTATAGGTCCTGAATCGATCCCCCTATTCCTGACCCTATTCTGGTTAACAAACCAACAAGTTAACGAGCAGTCAGCCCATGAGGCAGAAAACCCCCATGATGCAGATACCGTTATCTGACGCAGTCACACTACGGCACAGGAACGTGTTATCTGATTAGGTCATAACGCTTGCGATCTAATTAGACAAGCGATATTCCTCCAGCCCCTGATAAGGCATACGGAGTTCTCATAACAAATCAAACCTATGACAACCTGGGCAAAACCCTGCGGCCATTGTTTTGATTTCACCGAGAACTTCAGCAAAAGAATGTGCTAACGAGCAAGTCGTATGACATCCTTATTGACGTATCTATGTCCATCCTTACGTCAATCTCGGCACCTTAAAGGTATAAATATTACCGATATTGCCCTATGCAAACACACGCGGTGGTGACGAGACGGAGCAGCCATACTTGCCGAAGCCCAGAGCAGAGCACACCCAGCTGGCGCAGCCCCGCCTTCCTGACGCGCTGAGAACGAGACGCGCTGCTTTCTCCTGCTGAGAAATCCAGCACCGGCGCTTCCGGGTAGCCCTCGCAGGCAGCCTGGAATATCGAGACCAGAGAGAGAGATACCATCCCTCATTCATCCTAACTTCCAGGTACAGAACTGAATAACCCCTCACAGAGAATTCTTTAGTTATTCACTTGGTAAAACAAACTTAACTTAAACTGTAACTTTCTATTCCCGCCCACGCATTAGACTCAGGTCAGGTACACGGGGTAGGCGTATTTAGAAACACCAGTTGAGTACGTTTAGTCAAATGTATATGTGTATGTAATATATTTTAATATTTTAAAACCTTCATATGGCTTAGAAACCATATCAATGTTTTTACAGTATTATTTTATACTTCTGCTTTTAATGTATGCACTTTACTTAACTATAAGTATTGCAATAATATCGATCCATTTCTCTTGTATGAGAAAAGAGACTGATCAATAAACAACACCTTTTTATTGAACACGCCCGTCTCTTCCTTTTCTCTACAATCTGATGAGACTAAGAATGCACGTACGTTGCCTTTTGTTCACACGACTCTCGAGATATACTCTTGAGTAGGGGAGAGCAAAGTTGTCATGTTCTATGGTTGTCAGAAACTAAATCCCTTCTTGTCTAATCAGGGGAGTTAATTCTTTCCTGAACATTCGAGAAAGTTTCTAGTGAACTCTGAGCTAAGCTGGCAAACCCAAAACTTTAAGTCTAATATCGACAGTAGTAGACCTAGTTAACGTCTGGTCTAGGCCTTTACTATTGAAGGTATTATTCCAATGCGCAGAGCCTATTGGGATGATAGGAACTACACTACAGTGTGTGTGTGCCTGGTGAAATGTATTGTAAAACTGTGCACTGAGCTCACTCGATACACCACTCTAAATGGTGCAATGCTGCTGACTGTAATCTGTATTGTAGGGAACGTTGCAATGGTGTTGTGTGCACTCTATATACGAAAGAAGCTTGCAATAGTGCTGAGTTGTTCTGTGTAATTTTAGACTGGTGGTGAGTGGTGCCTATTGTCAATATGTTGCTTGTGAATGATGTTGTGTTGGTGCAAAGTGATGCTGTGGTGGTGTTGTTGAGTGGAGCTTGTGGTGGTGCAGAGTGCTGCTGTGTCAGTGCAGAGTGATATTGTGGTGGTGCTGAATGATGCTGTTGTGGTGGTGTGGAGTGATGCTGGTGTGTTGCAGAGTGATGTTAGTGTGGTGCTGAGTAATGCTGTTGTGGTGATGAGTGGTGCTGTGGTGGTGATGAGTGCTGCTGTGTTGGTGTTCACAGATCACCACCAAAGCATAACTCTGCACCACAACAGTAGCACTTATCACAACAACTGCATCACTGAGCCCCACCAATGCACCACGCAGCAACACCACAGTATCACTCAGCACCCCCACAGTACCACTGAGCACCAACACAGCATCACTCTGCACCACCACAGCCGTACTTAGCACAACAACAGCCTCATTCATCAACACTACTGCACTACTCAACAGCAACAAAGCATGCTTTTATACCTGGTATTGTGTGTGCCACGTTGAAACATGTGGTGAAAGCGTGCACTGACGGCCGGTGGTGTGTATGCCTGGTGAAAGCGTGCACTGATGGCTGTTGGTGTGTGTGTATGCCTGGTGAAAGCGTGCACTGATGGCTGTTGGTGTGTGTGTATGCCTGGTGAAAGCGTGCACTGATGGCTGTTGGTGTGTGTGCCGGGAGAAAGCGTGCACTGATGGCTGGTGGTGTGTGTGTGTGTGTGTGCCTGGTGAAATGTATTGTAAAACTGTGCACTGAGCTCACTTGACACACCACTCTAAATGGTGCAATGCTGCTGACTGTATTCTGTATTGTAGGGAACGTTGCAATGGTGTTGTGTGCACTCTATATACGAAAGAAGCTTGCAATATGTTGGACCGGGCCCTTCTGGCAGGTCCACCCCTGGAATTTGGCTTGTTATATGTGACCTGGGAATGGTGATTCCCACTCTGAGTGCGTGTACATGAGAGAAGCCTGCCCTCGCATAGGAATGCATGGGGAATGTGTGTGTCCCCGATAGTTCCTGGTGCGTGGGGAGTACAGGCCCGAGTCTGGTATGTATGGATTCGTGTGATTGAATGCTTCAAGATGATGTATGCGGCTTGTGTGTGTCTAGAAGGGAAGTGCCACTTCTAGACATGGGTGTGTGCGTGCAGTGGGTGTGCTGACGCCTGATTGGCTGAAGCCGGCTGGGGAGCCTGGCTCCAGGAGTCTGTGTGGGTCTGCCCCGGTGGGGAATGGAGAGATTAGCATGCTGATGTGAGGGAGGAGCTGTGCATGTATCCTGTATGGGGCTGGGCTTTCCCCCACCATGCTGGCTCCACCCCCCTGGGGTGCGTCTGATGACCAAGCCTGCCTGATGAATGAAAGGGGTGGTTGGGGAAAACAAGATACTCCCAGAACCAGCTGCGACTGGTTTCTCCCCCACCCAGCACCTTTAGACAAAGGATTTGCATGTATAAAAAGAGGCTGTGACCTCTTCTCAAATGTTCTTGTTCCCACTTGAATCTGCCAGGAGCTGTTGCTGCTTGGGCCCAGGGTTGGCTTGCCTCCCTGGGCCCTGCCCTTCTCCTGGACTTCTGATGGCCTTTCCCTACTAGGAGCTGCTGTGCTCCTCCTAAGGTCCTGGACTCTGATGGACTTTACTGCTTTCTGTGCCTGCAGAGCTTGGGAGAGCCTTACCCTGCTTGAGGCGCTAGGAGCGCTCTATTTTCACTAATAGCGCTGGGCGCGCTGAACTCCTGCTCTCGCGCTTGGGAGCGCTGTCCTGACCGAGCCGGTGCCCACCCGGCATTTTCCCCGTGTTTAGGAGGCTTCCTGAAGCCTCAGCGAGTGCCTACCTCGCTTTATTTTCCTTCCTTCAATGGCCTTACGAGGGAGCCTACTCCTCGTCAATTTCCCCCACCGCCGCTGGCCCGGACCCCTTGTGACGTCTGCCCGGGCCGCGCTGGGATTGGCTGCCGGCCCGGGACTTCCCTGCTGACGTCTCCCCAGGCCGCGCTGTGATAGGACGGCGGCCCGGGGAGCTTGGAAGGCAGGCGAGAGAGCCGAGAATGGAGGGGGCGGCGGGAGCCGAGTCCGCGCCCCTACTGCCGACAAAGAGAGCTGCCGTTCCCCCCCCAGGGCCCCGAGGAGCGAGAGGGAGCCCCGGAGGACAAGGAGAGACCGGCGCGTTAGACTGGTGAGTGCAGCGAAGGGGAGGGACCGTCGGAGCACGTTGTCGGTGCCGCCCCTCCCCTCCGGAGATCCTTCGATTGTGTGCCCGAGGCCCGTGGGGCCCCCAGTGATGCCGGGTCCCCCGAGGGGGACCCCGCCTGCCCCAATCTTGCTGCTCGAACCCCGAGAGGCTCCGCTAAGGGGCCGTTCATTCCAGAGCCCGAGAGGCTCCCCCGATGTCCTTGAGCCGGCGAGGCTCGCCCCCACAGCATTTCCCTCGAGCCCTGCAAGGCTCAGCCCCAACACCGTTATCCCTGAGCCCGAGGAGGCTCCAACGTGGCCCTTGGTTTCCTAAGCCCAGAGAGGCTCCCCCAGCTGGCGCACATTCCTCCTGAGCCTGCGAGGCTCCACCCCTGTCCCTTTGTTCTGAGCCTGCGAGGCTCCAACGTGTTGCCCTCAGCATCTACAGCTGCCCAGCACTTCGTGGGCAGCTGCCACGTGTAGGCTTGTGTTAAACCACCTACAGCCCGTTCTGACATTGAGACTTTTGGGCACCTCGCCCAGAACGGCCCCTTGGCCTGTGACAGTATTAGCTGAATGTTAACTGTGCTCCTTGAGAGTTATTCTGTGTTTCCTTCCTACAGGTACGTCTGTGGTGTGATATTCCATGTCATTCCTTCCCTCCTGACTATCCTTGCCTCATGTATGTTGACACTGGGTAGAGTGAGTTCTATTGCTAGTCCTATGAAACCCCGGGGCGTGACGTATTCTAATGCTAAGCTCCTGGTGATTATGTGTTCTAGTCCTAGTTCGAGGAAGCTCTCAGTTGTTATATGTTCTAATGCCAGCTCCATCATGTGCATATTCCTGGCAGTGGTCCCCTGGCCCTGTCCTGTATATATTCCCTTGTAAACCCTGCCCGTGCCCCTGGCACCCTGTACAGTATGTGTTCCTATGTGTCCTTTTTAATACAAAGACTATTTTCATATATACTTGGTGTGGAGTTCCTTTTGTGGGGGGCCCGGGAGGTTGTTGCTGGGGGTGCGTGCGCAAATACTTTACACATGACCTCCGAGATAGGCCTGAGTGCTCGTGCCAAGCTACCAAAGGGGGTGAGCAGGGGTTGTCTTGGCGGGTGACTTCCCTACCCTAACTGGAAGTGGTGATTTCTGTCTGGCCTTGGTGCGAACCTCGACCAGCCAGGGATCCCATTTCTAACACAATAGTGCTGAGTTGTTCTGTGTAATTTTAGACTGGTGGTGAGTGGTGCCTATTGTCAATATGTTGCTTGTGAATGATGTTGTGTTGGTGCAAAGTGATGCTGTGGTGGTGTTGTTGAGTGGTGCTTGTGGTGGTGCAGAGTGCTGCTGTGTCGGTGCAGAGTGATATTGTGGTGGTGCTGAATGATGCTGTTGTGGTGGTGTGGAGTGATGCTGGTGTGTTGCAGAGTGATGTTAGTGTGGTGCTGAGTAATGCTGTTGTGGTGATGAGTGGTGCTGTGGTGGTGATGAGTGCTGCTGTGTTGGTGTTCACTGATCACCACCACAGCATAACTCTGCACCACAACAGTAGCACTTATCACAACAACTGCATCACTGAGCCCCACCAATGCACCACGCAGCAACACCACAGTATCACTCAGCACCCCCACAGTACCACTGAGCACCAACACAGCATCACTCTGCACCACCACAGCCGTACTTAGCACAACAACAGCCTCATTCATCAACACTACTGCACTACTCAACAGCAACAAAGCATACTTTTATACCTGGTATTGTGTGTGCCAAGTTGAAACATGTGGTGAAAGCGTGCACTGACGGCCGGTGGTGTGTATGCCTGGTGAAAGCGTGCACTGATGGCTGTTGGTGTGTGTGTGTATGCCTGGTGAAAGCGTGCACTGATGGCTGTTGGTGTGTGTGTATGCCTGGTGAAAGTGTGCACTGATGGCTGTTGGTGTGTGTGCCGGGAGAAAACGTGCACTGATGGCTGGTGGTGTGTGTGTGTGTGCCTGGTGAAATGTATTGTAAAACTGTGCACTGAGCTCACTTGACACACCACTCTAAATGGTGCAATGCTGCTGACTGTATTCTGTATTGTAGGGAATGTTGCAATGGTGTTGTGTGCACTCTATATACGAAAGAAGCTTGCAATAGTGCTGAGTTGTTCTGTGTAATTTTAGACTGGTGGTGAGTGGTGCCTATTGTCAATATGTTGCTTGTGAATGATGTTGTGTTGGTGCAAAGTGATGCTGTGGTGGTGTTGTTGAGTGGTGCTTGTGGTGGTGCAGAGTGCTGCTGTGTCGGTGCAGAGTGATATTGTGGTGGTGCTGAATGATGCTGTTGTGGTGGTGTGGAGTGATGCTGGTGTGTTGCAGAGTGAGGTTAGTGTGGTGCTGAGTAATGCTGTTGTGGTGATGAGTGGTGCTGTGGTGGTGATGAGTGCTGCTGTGTTGGTGTTCACTGATCACCACCACAGCATAACTCTGCACCACAACAGTAGCACTTATCACAACAACTGCATCACTGAGCCCCACCAATGCACCACGCAGCAACACCACAGTATCACTCAGCACCCCCACAGTACCACTGAGCACCAACACAGCATCACTCTGCACCACCACAGCCGTACTTAGCACAACAACAGCCTCATTCACCAACACTACTGCACTACTCAACAGCAACAAAGCATGCTTTTATACCTGTTATTGTGTGTGCCACGTTGAAACATGTGGTGAAAGTGTGCACTGACGGCCGGTGGTGTGTATGCCTGGTGAAAGCGTGCACTGATGGCTGTTGGTGTGTGTGTATGCCTGGTGAAAGCGTGCACTGATGGCTGTTGGTGTGTGTGTATGCCTGGTGAAAGCGTGCACTGATGGCTGTTGGTGTGTGTGCCTGGTGAAAGCGTGCACTGATGGCTGGTGGTGTGTGTGTGTGTGCCTGGTGAAATGTATTGTAAAACTGTGCACTGAGCTCACTTGACACACCACTCTAAATGGTGCAATGCTGCTGACTGTATTCTGTATTGTAGGGAACGTTGCAATGGTGTTGTGTGCACTCTATATACGAAAGAAGCTTGCAATAGTGCTGAGTTGTTCTGTGTAATTTTAGACTGGTGGTGAGTGGTGCCTATTGTCAATATGTCGCTTGTGAATGATGTTGTGTTTGTGCAAAGTGATGCTGTGGTGGTGTTGTTGAGTGGTGCTTGTGGTGGTGCAGAGTGCTGCTTTGTTTTTTTCCCTAAAGTTTTTATTCTTAAACTAATGTTTTTGGTTGTGCTTTTGAGTTTGTGTACGTGTTACATTGTGTGTCAGAGAGAGTGTGTTGGAGAGAGAGCGTGTGTTGGAGAGAGAGAGTGTGTTGGAGAGAGAGAGAGTGTGTTGGAGAGAGAGAGAGTGTGTTGGAGAGAGAGAGAGAGTGTGTTGGAGGCAGAGAGAGTGTGTTGTAGAGAGAGTGTGTTGTAGAGAGAGTGTGTTGTAGAGAGAGTGTGTTGTAGAGAGAGAGTGTTGTAGAGAGAGTGTGTGTAGAGAGAGTGTGTTGTAGAGAGAGAGTGTTGTAGAGAGAGAGTGTTGTAGGGAGAGAGATAGTGTGTGGGAGAGAGATAGTGTGTGGGATAGCTAAAGAGTGTGTTGTTGAAAGAGAGAGAGTGTGTGTGTGAGAGTGATAGAGTAAGTGGATGTGTGAGAGAGAGTGTGTTCCTTCCTTAGTTTTTTTTCCCTAAAGTTTTTATTCTTAAACTAATGTTTTTGGTTGTGCGTTTGAGTTTGTGTACGTGTTACAGTGTGTGTCAGAGAGAGAGTGTGTTGGAGAGAGAGCGTGTGTTGGAGAGAGAGAGAGTGTGTTGGAGAGAGAGAGAGTGTGTTGGAGAGAGAGAGAGAGAGAGTGTTGGAGAGAGAGAGAGAGAGTGTGTTGGAGAGAGAGAGAGTGTGTTGGAGAGAGAGTGTGTTGGAGACAGAGAGAGTGTGTTGGAGACAGAGAGAGTGTGTTGTAGAGAGAGTGTGTTGTAGAGAGAGTGTGTTGTAGAGAGAGATTGTTGTAGAGAGAGAGTGTTGTAGAGAGAGAGTGTTGTAGAGAGAGAGTGTTGTAGAGAGAGAGTGTGTGGGAGAGAGATAGTGTGTGGGTTAGCTAAAGAGTGTGTTGTTGAAAGAGAGAGAGTGTGTGTGAGAGTGATAGAGTAAGTGGGTGTGTGAGAGAGAGTGTGTTCCTTACTTTTATTTTGCTGTGCCTTGTCGTGTTTAATATCTTCTGTCCATTAAATTCATGTACTGTGACATGAGTTAACATCACATATTCGCCAATATTTATTGTGAATAGAGTAGCTCCCCTCCATAATGTGACTTTGATATCATCAGTGGAATCTTTTAAGGTAATACATTTTAGCGCTGCATTTTGTCCATTGATGAGCACATTTTTACTTTCCTCTTCCTAAAAAAATGTTTTTTTTAAATTACAAAAGCACTGAAGTCAGAGTTAATAATTGGTCAAGCATTGAAGACATAGTGAATAAGGGCTATTGTTCTGTCCAAATTAACGTAGTTTTCCCCAAGCATGTTAAAAAAAGATTGACTTTGATGTCTGAGTACGGTGCTCATCTTTAAACACCTAACTAATTAACATTTATAAATGCTGTGTAAATTTTTCACACCTATTTACACACAGTGTTAATTGTTAATATTTGCCTGCTGTACAGATCATTTATTATTGATAGAATGCCTCACAAACATAAGTAGATCTACTGTGTTACAGAGACCACACACACAACTCCACACACTCCAAAATAAATAACATCTAAGCACCAAATAGTACACACACACACAAGCACACTGACAAAGCCAAAATAAATATTGACAATGGCACAGACAACACCACACACACTAACGGACAAAACAAGCAGCGAGACACACAGTACAAAACACATACTTCTGAAATGGTTCCACTCACTGTCATAAGCGTTTTAACAGTTGCACACTTTATTTCTTTAATTGGAGAAGCAGATGGTGCAGGCGGCTGCAAAATGTTTTCAGCTTCTTGAATTAGCGATTGATTTAGAGGCATTGCAGGAAATTTGGTTACTTTACTTTGCTTTGTAATAAGCATTGTGTTATTTTTAATTAAAAAATTGCGTATTAGTAGGCCACAGTTGTTTTGTGTCTGCTGATATAAACTTTCTTGGTTGCACGTCGCTTTAATTGTTCCAGTTTTATCAGCTAGAGGCAAATGAAATAGAACTTTATTTTCTTGTTTGGCGTTCTTGTAATTTGTTTTACTTAAGGTTTGTTGTCATTGGCGGTAATGTTAGAGATTTCTTCAATAGTCAACATCTGAAATAGAAATATATGTTACAAACAATGTTAAATACAAATCCATAGTGCTTTATGATCACTGTAATAGCATTCTAATGTACCATAATTTTGAAGTATGTCATTAGTATATATATGATCTAAGATAGATTGGTAGTCGGTTGTGTAAGTGTCTATAAGTTGTGTACATTGTAACTTTGTCTCAAAGAACCCAATTAGTTTGTTTGTTTGTGAATTACTTAGAGATACATCCACATTGAAATCTCCCATAATGATGAATTTGTGTTCTGGGTAAAAATTAGTGATAATGGTAATGAATTCCAAAAGATCAGTAATAAGTTTATGTGATGGTTTGTATACTATAATAATAAGGTAATCTGTGCTATTAATAAATGTAAAATGTAAAATGTCTATCCCTTGGTGTGTTTCATAAATAGGTAATATACAAAGATCTTTCTTGTAGTACAGTATCATCCCATGGTTAGTGTTGTATGTATGAAATTTATCAAATATAATATGATGATATTGTTCTACAGTAAAATGATTTCCAGTTGACTTCCTTGTCGTGTTGATCTCAGTTAAGCAAATAATGTCTGCTTGCATCATGTTACTATCAGCTATCATTGATGTGAAATGCTTCTGAAGTGATCGTATATTGTGTGTTATAATATTGAAATGTGCCGTGTATGTATCTAATTGTGGGATAGTTATTTCAAGTTGCATTTCGGTCCTTAATCTTTCCATTTCGTCATTAACTTTTGGGTGTATTATAATTTTAGTTTCATCAAAGTTTTGAACATATACGTTCTGTATACATTTTGCTCTGCTTATAGCAATATAATGTAAATGATGAATTTTGCTGTTATTAAAGTGTATATAAAGTGGTTCTATAGTGTCCCCTTGTGTGCGATGTATAGTACGTGCTGATGCTTGTCGTAAAGGAAATTGTTTGCGTATAACAGTAATAAATGTCTTTGTGTATTGGAAATGTCTAGCTATAGCATGTATTGGTGTCCATGACTTTTCTATTTGTGCATGATATAAATGCTTATATTCTTGCCTTGCTTTTTGCCCAACACTAATATTGTCAAATGATACCCAAACAAAAAAAGGTGTATTGTAAAAGGTGTATTGTTAATAATTTCAACAAATTGTACTATACCAGTTGCGCCATTAGGTAAACCATCATTTACATCCACATTGCAAGTTAAATCATAACGGAGTTGTAAAGCAATATGTAATGTATGTGCAAGTCCCATAGTTTTGGTTGGATCCTTAGGCAATTGTTTAAGTATAGTTTTTTTAACATTTTCTGACACATCTGAACTCACAGTATCGTTAGCTACTGTTATATACACTGGATATTCCTTGCTATGTTTCTCCAAAACAAGTCTGTTAATTTCATTTACTTCAACATTAGTAGACATAATATATGGTATTGTTTCCAAGAGACTCTCATCAGTTGGCATTTCTCTTTGCTTAATTAGTAGAATATCTTCTTTAGTATGCTTCCCTTCTCTTAATCTGTTTAGTAGTTCTGCAAATTGTAGATCTTCTTTTTGACGCATAATCTTAGTTAATTCAAATAGTTTAAAATGTTCTTTCCATAAGTTAATACTTAAAGGGCCATACAAATTAGTAGACTCCTGAAAAATGTATCTGTCAAAAACAGGTTTCAATTGGTAAAAGTCACCAATAGCTAAAATTGAAATTCCTCGAAATGGTTCATTTGATGATTTTATTTCTTGTAGCCTGTTATGTATAAAATTGAACATATTTTGACCCACCATTGAAATTTCATCTATAATAAGAACTTTAACATGCATCATTTGCATTTGCAGAGAAGTTCTATTTTCATGAGTTAGTGGTTTATAATTAAAACTTTGTGAGACAGGTATTTTGAAAGTACTATGCAATGTTTTCCCATGAATATTATGTGCTGCTTTGCCTGTTGGAGCAGTAAGTAGGATATATATATTATCTGGATTTTCACCTGCCTTTGTATTATAGTAGCGTAGTAATGTTTGATGTAGTGCAGTTATTAGAAAGCTTTTACCAACACCAGCCCCTCCAGTGCAAAAAGTATAGCACGGAGTACTTTTAGTTTTTAACAAATACAAGTGATGGTAAACAAAATTGAGTTGTTCACCAGTTAAGTTTTGCATTATATTTTGGTATTTATCATCAGAAGTTAGTTAACCTTGGTTCTTCAGTTATTGTTCTAATTCCTAAATCTAATGACAAATCATATAGATGTTGATTTTCTTTATTGTTCCCTTCATCACATACATTTCCTGTTGGTATTAATAGAGGTGATAGAGGAGGGGATATTAGATTTTCCTTACACTCTTCATTACTAATGTTTCTAACCTCCCCGTGATTATGGTTATAGATTTTAACTTGTGAATCAACAAAATTTTTTACTTGTAGATACCTTTTATAGTAAGTGTCATTGTTTACGATAATTTTATGTTCTTCTCTCCATGGATAGTGCAACATTAATAGTTCTCTATAATAATCTTCAGGCTCATTGTCTTTGTTAAATGTGCAATAGCGTATAATTTTTCTCCGTTTGCGCTTACTTAAAGCATACTTGCTATTTATATTCTGCATTCCGACATCCTCTTCAGTACATTCTATTTCTATATCTTCCTCACCTGAGCTGTAAAAGTTTCTTTCAGCCGCTTCTTGCCCTGTGCCCCTGTTTTGTTTTATTGTTGTAATTGTTTTTATAGTATTGTACATTTGCTTTCTGTTTCCTGCCTTGTAGTTGCCCATCGTCTTTTCCCTCCCCGCTTCCCGCCACCACCGCTAACCCTGCCCCTTTTTCCTTCTGTACCCTCCCCGCTCCCGCCTCCCAGCTGCTCCGCCCCCCCCATATATGGCGACCGTGCGAACGCGCAGCGGGCGCGCCGATCGTGCGCCGAAGGCGCGCCAAAGGTAAGCCCGTCTGCGCCCGTCCGCGCCTTGACCGCGCCCAGGGCCAGGACCCCTGGCCCCCACCGACAGAAGACGACCCGACTGACCTACAACGCCGCCGAACTCATCGCACTCAACACCGGCGGCATCCCGGGATGTCACCGAGCCACCCCGAAGCACACCCACGGACCCTTCAGCTGCCACGCCTGCAAGTTCACCCGCATCCGGACTTACCCTCACCAGCACTCGCCAAGCCGAACACCAGCAGCAACCACCTCAAGTGCATCCTGCTCAACACCCGCTCCGTCCACAGACACGCCATCGAACTCTGGAACCTCCTCGACACCACAGCCCCTGACATCGCCTTCCTCACGGAGACCTGGATGAACGCCTCCTCAGCACCCGACATCGCCATCGCCATCCCAGAGGGCTACAAGATCACCCGGAGGACATCGCCGACTTCATCAGCCCGCATGCCCTCCCCTCCGCCGACTACATCCTCCTGGGGGACCTCAACTTCCACCTGGAGAACAACAGCGACCGAAACACCATCACCCTGCTCGACAACCTCGCCAACCTCGGACTCAAGCAGCTGGTGTCCACCCCCACCCACCTCGCCGGACACACACTCGACGCCGTCTTCACATCCAGCAAAGACATCGCCTTCAGCCACTCCACAGGACTCCACTGGACGGACCACAGCTGTGTCCACTTCACCTTCAAAAGAACGACGATCCACCACCACCAGCAACAGGTTGCACGAAGAAGCTGGAACAAGATCACAGCCGACCAGCTCACCGCTTCCCTGAGCCAGCACCCTCCTGCCGGCTCAGCGAACCCCAGCCAGGCCTCCGACAACCTCACGAAGTGGATCAGCAACTGCGCGGACGAACTCGCCCCTCTGAGGACCCCGCCCAGCAGACCCGGCAGCAGAAAAGCCCCATGGTTCACCGACGAACTCAAGAGCTCCAAGAAGAACTGCCGAGCCCTCGAGAAAGTATGGAGAAGGGAACCAACAATGGACACCATGACCACCCTCAAGCTCGCCACCCGGAAACACCACCAACTGATCCGCGCCACCAAGAAAAATGCATACAAGGACCGGCTGGACAACAACGTACACAACTGCAAGGAACTCTTCAACATCGTGAAAGAGCTCTCCAACCCCAACGCCGGAAACAACGACATCACCCCATCGCAAGACCTCTGCAACTCCCTCGCCTCCTACTTCCACAACAAGATCGCGGACATACACAACAGCTTCAGCATCCAACCGACGCACGCCACGACCGCAGCAACGCCACCCACCACCACCCTCCGCGCCTGGACTCCGATCAGCACCGAAGACACCGTCCGCACGATGAACTCCGTCCACTCCGGATCTCCGACCGACCCCTGCCCTCACCACGTCTTCAACAAGGCCGACGCTGTCATCGCACCCCACCTGCGGGACATTATCAACACCTCCTTCGACACCGCCACCTTCCCTGAGAGCTGGAAGCACGCCGAACTCAGCGCTCTACTCAAGAAACCTACAGCGGACCCCACCGAACTCAAGAATTACCGTCCCATCTCGCTCCTCCCGTTCCCGGCCAAAGTCATCGAAAAGACCGTCAACAAACAGCTGGCCGCCTTCCTCGAGACGAATGGATCCCTCGACCCCTCGCAGTCTGGCTTCCGAGCCAACCACAGCACCGAGACCGCCCTCATCGCTGCCACCGATGACATCCGAGCCCTGATGGACAACGGAGAAACAGCGGCCCTCATCCTCCTGGACCTCTCCGCGGCATTCGACACTGTCTGCCACCGAACCCTAGTGCAGCGCCTCGGCAACGTCGGAATCCAGGAGAAGGCACTGGAATGGATCACCTCCTTCCTCGACGGAAGAACACAGAGAGTCCGCCTACCACCGTACAAGTCAGAGGCCACCGAAGTCATCTGCGGCGTCCCTCAAGGATCCTCGCTGAGTCCCACCCTCTTCAACGTCTACATGAGCCCCCTCGCGGCCATCGCACGCCAACACAACCTCAACATAATCTCCTACGCCGACGACACCCAGCTGATCCTCTCCCTGACCAACGACCCCGCCGCCGCCAGAGCCAACCTGCACGAAGGGATGAAAGATGTAGCCGAGTGGATGACGACCAGCCGCCTGAAACTGAACTCAGACAAGACGGAGGTCCTCATCCTGGGCTCCTCGCCCTCCGCCTGGGACGACTCCTGGTGGCCCCCCGCCCTGGGCACCGCACCCAAACCGACGGACCACGCACGCAACCTGGGCTTCATCCTGGACTCCTCCCTCTCCATGACCAGACAAGTCAACGCCGTCTCCTCGTCATGCTTCAACATCCTGCGCATGCTACGGAAGATCTTCTGGTGGATCCCCACCGAGACCAGGAAGACTGTCACCCAGGCCCTCGTCACCAGCCGACTGGACTACGGCAACGCCCTCTACGCCGGAACCACCGCCAAGCTCCAGAAGAGACTCCAGCGGATCCAGAACGCCTCAGCCAGACTCATCCTCGACATCCCACGAAACAGCCACATCTCCGGACATCTGAGAGACCTGCACTGGCTCCCCGTCAACAAAAGAATCACCTTCCGTCTCCTCACCCACGCACACAAAGCCCTACACGATCAAGGCCTGAGCTACCTCAACAACCGAACCAACTTCTACGCTCCCAAGCGCCACCTCCGATCAACCAGCCACGCCCTCGCCGCCGTCCCCCGCATCCGAAGAGCGACAACAGGAGGAAGGTCCTTCTCCTACCTGGCCGCCAAGACCTGGTACTCCCTCCCGACCGACCTGCGCCTGACCCAAGACCACCTCTCCTTCAGGAAGAAGCTCAAGACCTGGCTGTTCGAGCAGTAACGGCACCCCCCCCCCTAGCGCCTTGAGACCCTATGGGTGAGTAGTGCGCTCTATAAATGGCTCTGATTGATTGATTGATTGATTGGTAAATCTTCAGAATCATTTATTTCTCTGGTATATTTTTTTTGTGGCAGAGTTAAAATTTGAAGCATAATCAGCTAAAGTACACATTTCTAATGATTTTGGCCTCTTGCAGTACTTAGCAAGAATATTTTCACATTGAATGTCAGTAGAATTTTCTGGCAAAGAATTAATAGTTTCCATATCTCGCATTAAATAAGTTCTTTTTTCAGGACGGCTAGAATTAATAAATACAAATGCCCGTGAACTTTTCCGTAATGGGATCTGAAGAATGAGATATGCTGCTTCTTGAGCACTAATTTCTGTGCAGTTGAGGAGTTTGTTCCTTATGTGTTTAAGTTGGTCTTTGACATTACTATTGTTTTTCACTTCTTTAGCAGCCTGTGCAATAAGTTTGCTAATTCCTCTTTGTGATTTGCCGATATATGAAATAATATAGACCGCACAAGCATAAGCATCTAGTATAAACTGCAAGTCTATGTTTGCTCGCCAAGCTTTCAAAATTGTACTATTGTAGTTATTAATGAAGCATTCATCTGGTGTTCTTTGTAAAAAAATTGTTGGCTTTTCTAAACTAGTTTGTATAGAATTTATATATTCTTTATCATCCATCTTAATAACCCCTAAAAATTCATCAAAAGAAAGTGTGCTAAAAGTTGCAGTATTCATTGCTTCATGGATACGTTTTAGATTATCTTTCCATTGCCTATCAGTACCTTCAAGTGTCAATGGCTCTAATATGAGAGTATTTGACTTTGGATATTTTGGGTATTGATATTTACATGTTCTTTTTTCTTTTCGACGGCAATTTTTAGTATGCCCATGCCTTTGTAAATTTATTAAAGGCTGTAAAACAGTGTCATCTGACTTATTACATTTAATATATTGGTCAATAAAAACATTGACATCCTTCAATGGTGACACACCATAGAGGGGTGCATTTTTTACCTATAGTAATGCATGTATATGTGGAGAACCTCTCTGTTGGAATTCGACTCTGTAAAAGTAGTCTACTATTTCCCCAATTGGATTTGTCCCGTTCATCAAAACACAATTAAACAATTTCCTAACTTGATAGTCAAACTGTCTAGCACATGTAATAGGATCTTCTTGTAATAATCTACATTTTGTTTCCCAAGACATGTTATTGAAATCCTCTACTGTGCATTCATTTAAGTTTTTAACTCGCAATAATATATTGATTAAATGGTGCCATTTTGTTTCAGCAGCAGATAAAGTTAAAAAAAAGTTGGTATGCCAAGTTGTCTTATCATAGCAAAAAGGTCTCTTTTACAACTTTCCCAATATGGAGGTGAACTGCGTATAGTTTTCAAAACTTTATAACCTTCATTAAACTGGAACAAATTTTCAATATTATATTGTATGTCTTTAGCAGTAATAGTTTTACCATCTGTATAATTTTTCCTTATAGAAATATTAATTTTCCCTTGAATTTGCTTAATATGTAATTTTTTAAGTTTAAAGAAAACATTAGTCATACTCTTTGCTACTCTTCTATCATGACTTCTTAATTCCCATTGACAAATAGTACTATAATGTACCGGTATATGTCTTTCCTTATTGTTTGGCCTTCGTTCCCCACAAAAAATTGTAGAGAAAGCCAAAAATTCTGAATCTTTATCCTCATATAAACCTCTTGGTGTATTATATTTAGCTGGAGCTAAACTTAATACATTTACCCTATTACTGGTAATAGTTTCATTAGTTAACATAGTATCTAAATTCCCTGCTTCCATGTTGTCAGAAGTATCTGAAGAATAGCTTGTCTCTGAAGTATCAGTTACATTGTAGATTTCTGGAGATATATACTGCCAGTCAGGGTTAATTGTCACACCATATTCATTAAACATGACACTATTGGTTGCTAGCCATGTAGCTGCCTTTTTAACGGGGTTTGGTCTAATATTTTCATAATGTGTGTGCGATTTATACACTAATTTTCTTTTCAATTTCACTGGGATGGTCATGGCATCATTAATTTGCCTTGGTAAAATGGTAACTGTTGTCATTACATCTGCAGGTCCATTAACTACAGCACCTGATAATGATTTCTGAAATCCACGTGGTAAACTATGAATTTGTAAAAAAGGTATCCTAGGAGAAACTAATCGTTCTTCTAAATCGTATAATTCTAATTCAATTGGTACATTTGGAAACGCCATGCCATTTAGAACTGAACATGGTGGTGTTTTATCTTTTCTGATGTAAGCATAGCAAGTCATACAAATTAAATTTGTTTTTTGATACTAATGTCACACCTTTTAAACATTTCTGTTTCACAAACCGTGCGTGTACTTTTTATTGTTTGTTTATGCCACAACTGATTGCAAATAGTACAAACGTACTCTGGCCCATGCAATATTTCACGATGGAATTTATTGATAATTAAATGCATTTGTTTATTTGCTTTGCGTTTTTGTACCAGCGGTAAACTTACAGTTGGTCTGTTTTCTTCAACACCTTTATTTCCAAGATTGACAAGGGCTCCTAGCGCAGCATTAGTATTTTTCCTTTTTTTCACACTAGGTTCAGAAAGGCTCAAGTTATCTGGGTTGATTCGAGACTGTTTATTTGTCTCCAGAATAGAACTACTTGTTTCTGGGAAATGACTTTCCTTACTAGTATTGCTATTAGTCCCCTTACTTTGAATCCCTAAAGCGTCCAAAGAAAGTAAATTTGCTTCAAAAATACAATTTACAGTCACTTGAGTAGTATGTACAAAGATTTCATTAACTGGAGTTAAATTACTGTTTTTCTTGTGAACTCTAAGTGCTCTCCGGAATGTTTGTTTCAAAATGTTCTTTATATCTATTGGTGTTAATTGAAATGGTACGCAATCCTGAGACGGATTTCGATTTTTTTTTGCTAGATTTACAACATATTCCAAAAGTCCTTCAAAACTTTTTATTTCTAGAGTTACACATGTTCCATTTGAATGAGGCATGCCTTCATTGTCCCTGCTATGTGAATCAAATACAAAGTATGTTTGCATATTTCTAAAAATAGAAATTACATATACACTCATACAAAGTAGTACCCCACAGTATTTAGAAAGACCTAAATGTAATGCTGTGCTAATATCGGGATAGTCTTTATCAAAAGGTTTAAGGACATTACCATAGTAAGGGGTGTGTAGCGTAAGTGAATAAAACTTTTTATTGTGCTCTATATATTTTGGCAAATCATCAGGATGCATAAGTGTTTCTTTGTTAATAGAATGCATTTGTAGATATAAAGCATCTCCAAGGTCTATTATACAATTTAGATCGTTGGAGTTCCATGTATTAACTGGTTTGCATACATTGTGCAAAATAGCAAAAGTACTATTTGGTAAGCATTGCTTCCCTTTTGATTTACTATTAAATCTTGTATCACCTTGATGGTAACTGGCTTTTAAGCATCTATGCATGTTATTTTTTACTCCCTTTACTTTATTACTCTGAAGTATATTCACTTAAGTAAGGTGAAGTACTTTTAAAAGCACTACTGATTTTTAAAACAAAACCAATAATACTATTTACCTTGATTTGTGGGTGATTGTACCTCGCTAGAATAATCTGAAATGAGAGTAACATTAATTGTTAGAATATGCTTAACATTAAATAACACTTTAAATACAAAAACAAAACAGGGAATGCAATAGTAGCTTCCAAATGTTGTATAGTTATGTCTCAGAGTGTGACAGAGGGCATGATAATAAGACTGCATGTTGGGTATTGTGCCTGATGGGTAGAGTATGTGATGGACAGACTGCGTTATGTGCTTAGTATATAATGTGTTAGAGTGTTTGTAAAATTGTGTGTGAGAGTGAGTGTGGTTGAAAACGTGCGTGCGAGTGATAATGGGTGTGTGTGAGAGAGAGAGTGTGTGTGTCTGAGAGAGAGAGAGTGTGTGTGAGTGAGAGATAGTGTGTAATAGATTGTGTGTGTGTGACAGTTTGTGGTTTTATGACCAACTTTGTAGTGAGAAAGTGTGTGATATGTAGAGTGTATGCTTGTTGTCCTGCATAATGAGTAGAGTGCGTGAAGTAGAGAGAGAATGATGGAAGTGAGATATATAGAATTTTTTTTTTCTAAAATGAGGGTGAGAGAGAAGAAGCATGAGAAGTAGGAAGAGAAAGATAGGAAGAATGAAAGTGAGAGAGCCAGTTAAAGTAAGTGGGATACATTTTTGGAAAAAGGTGAGTGAAAGGGATTTGAAAAAACGCATCATGCAGACAAAGGAAAGTTGTGAGGGAGGATAGTGAGCGGGGAAGTGGGTGAGATGTAGCATGCGAGAGAGAGGAAGAGTGTGAAAGTCAATATCCAATTTTTTTTTTATATAAAATTGTCAGTAAGAGCATGCCGCCCCCCAAATTAAACTGTGACAGTATTTAACGGTGGTAGTAGGAAGCGAGGCATAGCATCATGCATGCAACATGTGGGAGTGAACTGTTGTAGGGAAGTAGAGCAAAGGGTATGGGAGTCAACAACACAGACAGCATGAGGATGGTTATAGTGGGAACAGAGCACGTGCAAAATAAATGTTATTTTAAATTCAAAAGCGTTACTGAGATGTGACAAAGTGTTGTGAGATTTGTGTGCCAAAGGATGGAGCAGTGGAGTAGCAACGAAAGGCTGTGCAGGGAGGGGACAATTGTGTGTAAATAGCACTTGCATACTATGAAATGTGGATAAGTTGTGTGAGCTGCCTGTGCAAAAGGAGGGAGGAGCTGCCTTGGAACGAGAGTCTGTGCAGTCATGGGACAATTGTGTGGTGAGAATTAAGTGTACGTGTTCTGTGCAGTGTGTGTAACTTGTTGTTCATTAGCAAATGATGCTTTTTTTTAGGTGCAAGTTTTTTTTTAGAGATGTAGCAAAGTGGTGTGATGTGTGTGTGCCTTAGGAGTAAGCAACAGAATAGTCACAGGATACTGTGAAGAAGAAAAGAAGGAGGAACGTAGTGTGAGTCAACAAGACGGCCAGCATGAGGATGGCTATAGAGTGCAAATATATTTTGTTAAATATGCGTCTATTTCTATTCCCAAGAATAATTATATTTGCTGGGAAAAGCGTTTTTGAGCTGTGGCGAAGTGTTGTAACCTGTGTGTGAAAAATGAGTAGGTAACGTAGTATAAACGATAGGCTGTGCAGGCATGTGATTATTGTGTGTAAAAAAGACTTGCATATTATGCGTTATATTGAATGAAAAAAGCATTTGTTAGATGTGGCGAAGTTGTGTGAGCTGCCTGTGTAAAATGAGTGAGCAGCGGAGTAGCAACGAGGGTGTGCGGGCATGTGACGATTGTGTTTTGAAATGTAGTGTACGTGTTCTGTGCTATGTTTGGCTAAGTTGTGTATTGTTTGAAAAGTAATGTTAAGTTCGATGCAACTGCGTTTTAGAGTTGTGGCGAAGTGATGTCATGACATGTGTGTGCTTTAGGAGCGAGCAGCGGATTAAGCACAAGATACTGTGTGTATAAAAGGAATGACTAAGGGTGTGGTAGTTAACAACACGGACAGCTGGAGGAAGCCTATAGTCTCAAAATAGCATTTGTAAAAAAAATATTTTTGGCAGGCAAAAGCGTTCGTGAAATCTTGCGAAGGAGTGTGAGCGGTGTGTGGAAAAGGAAGGAGGAATGGATTAGGAACGAAAGGCTGTTCAGGCATGGGTAAAATGTATGTAAAAAACACTTGCATAGTAGGCGTTAATTTTCATGCAAAAGCATTTTGGACAGGTGGCGAAGTGGTGTGAGCTGCATGTGCAAAATGAGTGAGCAGCGGAGTTGGAACGAAAGTGTGTGCAAGCAAAGGACGACTGTGTATTGAGATGTAGTGTACGTGTTCTGTGATGTGTAGCACACGGACTGCTGGAGGTAGGCTATAGTATCCAAATAGCATTTGATTAAAAAACTTTTCTTTGCAGCCAAAAGCATTAGTGAGAAGTGTGTTAGTCAACAAGAAATACAGCTGTAGGCAGGCTATAGTATTTAAATAGCACTTGCTAAAAAAGTTTATCTTTGCAGGGAAATGCGTTAGTGATATGTTTAGAAGTAGTGTTACCTGTGTGTTGGCAAAAGGAGGGAGCAGCGGAGTAGGAACGATAGGCTGTGCAGGCATGGGAGTATTACCTGTACAAAGCATTGGCATTTTAGTAGTTAATTTTCAGCCAACATCGTTCAAGAGATGTGGCGAAGTGGTGTGAGCTGCCTGCGCTAAATGAGTGAGCAGCAGAGTAGGATCACGAGTTTGTGCATGCATGTGACGAATGTGTGTTGAGATGTAGTGTACGTGTTGTGTGATGTGTGGCAAAGTTGTGTATTGTTTGCAAAATATTTGTAAGTTCGATGCAACAGCGTTTTAGAGATGTGGCGAAGTGGTGTGATCTGTGTGTGCCTTAGGAGGGAGCAGCGGAATAGGCTCAAGATACTGTGTGGATAAAAGGAGGGACGAAGGGTGTGGTAGTCAACAACACGTACAGCTGGAGGAAGTCTATGGTATGAAAGCCGCATGTAAAAAAAAAAATTGTTTCCAGGCAAAAGCGTTAGTTACATGTTGCAAAGTGGTGTGAGCTCTATGTTAAAAAGGCGGGAAGAGCGGAGTAGGAAGGATGGGCTGTGCAGGCATGGGACAAATGTGTTTAAAAAGCCCATGCATATTAGCCGTTAATTTGCATGAAAAATCGTTTCGGAGATGTGGCGAAGTGGTGTGAGCTGCCTGTACAAAATGAGTGAGCAGCGGAGTAGGAACGAGAGTGTGTGCAAGCATGGGGCGAATGTGTGTTGAGATGTAGTGTACGTGTTCTGTGATCTGTAGCACACCGACAGCTAGAGGGAGGCTACAGTACACAAATATCATTTGCTCAAAAAGCGTTTCTTTGCAGCCAAAAGCGTTAGCGAGATGTGGCGATGTGGTGTGATCTGTGTGTGCCTTAGGAGGGAGCAGAGAACTAAGCACGGAATACTGTGTGAATGAAAGGAGGGACTAAGAGTGTGGGAGTCAACAACACGGACAGCTGGAGGAAGGATATAGTTTTTAAAAAAAACACTAGATAGTGTGCGTTCAGCTGACTGTATGAGGTTCTGTAAAGTGTGTGTAAGTGATGTGATCGGTGGAGGAGAGAGTAGAGTGTAATAGTACTGTATGGCATGTTCTCCTGTAACTACAACTAACGTATCACCTAAAAGACACTGTTAATCAGATGACAACCTTAACATCCCCATGTACTTACCTAAATTATTATGTTGGTTAGAGATCACAACTTGAACAGAATGTATTGAAAACAGTCTCTGTTGTATCTGTAAAAGAAACAGTATAATTTGTAAACATGTATCACCTCCTTAGTAGATGCTAAGTAGAGTACGAGCGAGAGAGTTTGGGTGAGGTAAAGAAAACGCCTTTTTAAAAAAAATTATTGTTGATAAGGCGAGGGAGTTAGAGGAAGCATGAAAAGGAGGGGAAGAGAGAAAGGAGAGGAATCATGAAAGAGAGTGAGAGAAAGAAAGAATTAAAAATAAAGGTAAGAGAGAGTGCAGTGAAAGGGACAGAAAAGAGTGAAGGTGAAAAAGCGAAGTTTATAAAGTGGAGAGATACTGAGGAGAAGGTGTAGAGGTAGCAAGAGAGAAGATGAGAGGAGAAAGATATCGAAATGTAGAGACGAATAAGTCAGTAATAGCTGAAAAATAATCAATGGCAAGTCTTGTACGAAAATAACTACAAATGCACTTACATTATAAAATTGTGGCGTAGTGTCTTTGAATATGTAGTCTTTGGAGCAAATACAGCGTAGTTCCGTCGGGCACTGTTGTCTTTCTGCACACGAAAAAGGCTATGGCTCCAAATGACCCTTTCCTCATCTTAAATAGGCTCAACTGTTGAAATTTGCTGGCAAGGTGTTTGAAAGTGGACAAAGGATGAAAGGTAAATCTCTTTCCCTTGCCCCAAGGAGATGTCTCCAAAGATAATGTGTCTAACTCCCAAGTGTGAAAATTTGAATGTGTATGTAGATGTAGTTTCGATTGTGGCGCCACTAGCGACTTTCCAGGCTCCTTCACGCAACACTTGTTAATTTACCTGTCTCCCCCCACGCAGCAACGAACAAGCAACAATGAGCATTTCTAACGTAATTTTCCCAACTGTTAATATCTCAACGTAACTTTTTAAAAAAATAATTACTAAACTAAATAAAGGTGAAAATGGTACGTGAGGCTAAAGTTAATGTACAAATATAGCACCCTTGGAGTCCTAAATTTGACGTGAAAATTTAGAGCTAGTTATTTCTAAAGATATGCAAGTATAATAAAGGAGCACTTGCAACACTAATATCTCAAAGTAATTGTAACTTTAGAATCTAGCCATCAGTTCTGTGTCATACAAAACGATGCATAGTGTTGGTGTGTGTGCATGTGCTAAGCATATAGTGACGGATGATGTTATGTGTAGATGGTTGGTAACTGCACAAACAACTAGCGGACTGAGGGCTGTGTGCACTGAGTGAGGGCTGTGTGCACTGAGAGTGATGGCTGTGTGCACTGAGTGAGGGCTGTGTGTAGTGTAAGTGAGGGCTGTGTGCACTGCGAGTAAGGCCTTGGTGCAGTGTGACTGAGGGCTGTGTGCACTGTGAGTTAGGGGCTGTGTGCACTGAGTGTGTGCTGTGTGCACTGAGTGAGGCCTGTGTGGATTGTGAGTGAGGCCTGTGTGCAGTGTGAGTGAGGGCTGTGTGCACTGAGTGAGGGCTGCTTGCACTGAGTAACGCCTGTGTGCAGTGTGAGTGAGGCCTGTGTGCAGGGCGAGTGAGGCCTGTGTGCAGTGTGAGTGAGGGCTGTGTGCACTGAGTGAGGGCTGTTTGCGCTGAGTAACGCCTGTGTGCAGTGTGAGTGATCCCTGTGTGCAGTGCAAGTAAGAGCTGTGTGCACTGAGTGAGTGCTGTGTGCACTGTGAGTTAGGGCAGTGTGCACTGAGTGTGTGCAGTATGCACTGAGTGCGGACTGTATGCAGTGTGATTGAAGGCTGAGTCCACTGAGTGAGGCCTGTGTGTAGTGTGAGTGAAGCCTGTGTGCAGTGTGAGTTAGGGCTGTGTGCACTGAGTGATGGCTGTATGCACTGAGTGAGGCCGGTATGCAGTGCAATCAAAGACTTTGTGCAGTGTGAGTGAGGCCTGTGTGCAGTGTGAGTGAGGCCTGTGTGCAGTGTGAGTGAGGCTTGGGTGCAGTGTGAGTGAGTCCTGTGTGCAGGGCGAGTGAGAGCTGTGTGCACTGATTGAGTGCTGTGTGCACTGATTGAGTGCTGTGTGCACTGAGTGAGTGCTGTGTGCACTGTGAGTTAGGGCAGTGTGCATTGAGTGTGTGCAGTATGCACTGAGTGCGGACTGTATGCAGTGTGATTGAGGGCTGTGTGCACTGAGTGAGGCCGGTGTGCAGTGTGAGTGAAGCATGTGTGCAGTGTGAGTAAGGGCTCTGTGCACTGAGTGACGGCTGTATGCACTGAGTGAGGCCTGTATGCAGTGCGATCAAAGTGCGATCAAAGACTTTGTGCAGTGTGAGTGAGGCCTGTGTGCAGTGTGAGTAAGGCCTGTGTGCAGTGTGAGTGAGGCCTGTGTGCAGTGTGAGTGAGGCCTGTGTGCAGTGTGAGTGAGGCCTGTGTGCAGTGTGAGTGAGGGCTGTGTGCACTGTGAGTGAGGCCTGTGTGGAATGTGAGTGAGGCCTGTGTGCAGTGTGAGTGAGGCCTGTGTACACTGAGTGAGGCCTGTGTGCAGTGTGAGTGAGGGCTGTGTGCAGTGTGAGTGAGGGCTGTGTGCACTGAGTGAGGGCTGTTTGCACTGAGTAACGCATGTGTGCAGTGTGAGTGATCCCTGTGTGCAGTGCAAGTGAGAGCTGTGTGCACTGAGTGAGTGCTGTGTGCACTGAGTGAGTGCTGTGTGCACTGTGAGTTAGTGCAGTGTGCACTGAGTGTGTGCAGTATGCACTGAGTGCGGACTGTATGCAGTGTGATTGAAGGCTGTGTGCACTGAGTGAGGCCTGTGTGCAGTGTGAGTGAGGCCTGTGTGCAATGTGAGTGAGGCCTGTGTGCAGTGTGAGTGAGGCCTGTGTGCAGTGTGAGTGAGGGTTGTGTGCACTGTGAGTGAGGCCTGTGTGGAGTGTGAGTGAGGCCTGTGTGCATTGTGAGTGAGGCCTGTGTACACTGAGTGAGGCCTGTGTGCAGTGTGAGTGAGGCCTGTGTGCAGTGTGAGTGAGGGCTGTGTGTACTGAGTGAGGGCTGTTTGCACTGAGTAACGCCTGTGTGCAGTGTGAGTGATCCCTGTGTGCAGTGCAAGTGAGAGCTGTGTGCACTGAGTGAGTGCTGTGTGCACTGAGTGAGTGCTGTGTGCACTGTGAGTTAGGGTAGTGTGCACTGAGTGTGTACAGTATGCACTGAGTGCGGACTGTATGCAGTGTGATTGAAGACTGAGTGCACTGAGTGAGGCCTGTGTGCAGTGTGAGTGAAGCCTGTGTGCAGTGTGAGTTAGGGCTGTGTGCACTGAGTGACGGCTGTATGCACTGAGTGAGGCCTGTATGCAGTGCGATAGAAGACTTTGTGCAGTGTGAGTGAGGGCTGTGTGCACTGAGTGAGGCCTGTGTGTAGTGGGAGTGAGGGCTGTGTATAGTTCCACATTATTTCACTTTGTGTTCACGATTGATGTTTGCCAAACATGGCGATAAAAAGTGTGAGCAAGTGTTAAAGGAGCACTCGCAACACAATTATACAAATACAAAAGTGTTTCGCGTAATCCTAGTACTCATTTTTGTGTCATACTAAATGTGGTATTTTTCTTAATCCGCACACGTAAAATGTCTAGGCATTTGCAGTGTTGGTGTGTGTGCATGGCCTAAGCAGGAACTTACGGCTGGTGCTATGCGTGTTTTGTGTGTAACCTTGCACTAACAAACGTAAGAATAAAGTTGCTTCCCTTGTATTTTATGGTATTCGGTGAGAAGGCGAGTTTCGCTCCCTTTAGTTTATATTTGCATTTCTCAGCGGATGGCCGACAACAGATTAGAATCTTTACGACTGTCATTAAAGCACTCCAGTCTCCTGGGTTGGTTAGGCCCCTGACGTTTTGCTCTCGCCCCCTCCCCACCTTAGAGAGGGTAGAAGGAAGAAGCAGATGGTGTGCGTGAATGTGAAAGAGTCTGGGGACTGTTGGTTGTGTTTTAAAATGTTTTGAGAGAAAAGCGGGCATAAAAGTAGAAGGGGGGTGGGAGAACGTCCTGATGAATTGAGAGAAGCTATGGTGTGCGTGTTGCCGTGCGTGAATGGGAGAGAGTCTGTGGGCTGTGTGAGCTGTTTGTGTTTGGTGTGCGTGTTGCCGTGCGTGAATGGGAGAGAGAGAGTCTGTGGGCTGTTTGTGTTTGGTGTGCGTGTTTCCGCGAGTGAAAGGCAGGGGGCGGTATGCTTGGAAAGAGTGCACGTCTGAATGTTGTCGATGTGTGTGTGTTGCCGTGCGTGAATGGGAGAGAGAGAGTCTGTGGGCTGTTTGTGTTTGGCGTGCGTGAACGGGAGAGAGAGAGTCTGTGGGCTGTTTGTGTTTGGCGTGCGTTTTGCCGTGCATGAATGGGAGAGAGAGAGTCTTAGGACTGTTTGTGTTTGGGGTGCGTGTTGCCGTGCGTAAATGGGAGAGAGTTTGTGCCGTGCGTGAATGGGAGAGAGAGAGTCTGTGGGCTGTTTGTGTTTGGTGTGCGTGTTGCCGTGCGTGAATGGAAGAGAGAGAGCACTGAGTGAGGGCTGTGTGCACTGTGAGTTAGGGCTGTGTGCACTGAGTGTGTGCTGTATGCACTGAGTGAGGCCTGTGTGCAGTGTGAGTGAGGCCTGTGTGCAGTGTGAGTGAGGCCTTTGTGCAGTGTGAGTGAGGCCTGTGTGCAGTGTGAGTGCTGTGTGCACTGTGAGTTAGGGCAGTGTGCACTGAGTGTGTGCAGTATGCACTGAGTGTGGACTGTATGCAGTGTGATTGAGGGCTGTGTGCACTGAGTGTGGCCTGTGTGCAGTGTGAGTGAAGCCTGTGTGCAGTGTGAGTTAGGGCTGTGTGCGCTGAGTGACGGCTGTATGCACTGAGTGAGGCCTGTATGCAGTGCGATCAAAGACTTTGTGCAGTGTGAGTGAGGCCTGTGTGCAGTGTGAGTAAGGCCTGTGTGCAGTGTGAGTGAGGCCTGTGTGCAGTGTGAGTGAGGGCTGTGTGGAGTGTGAGTGAAGCCTGTGTGCAGTGTGAGTGAGGCCTGTGTACACTGAGTGAGGCCTGTGTGCAGTGTGAGTGAGGTCTGTGTGCAGTGTGAGTGAGGGCTGTGTGCACTGAGTGAGGCCTGTGTGCAGTGTGAGTGAAGCCTGTGTGCAGTGTGAGTTAGGGCTGTGTGCACTGAGTGACGGCTGTATGCACTGAGTGAGGCCTGTATGCAGTGCGATCGAAGACTTTGTGCAGTGTGAGTGAGGGCTGTGTGCACTGAGTGAGGCCTGTGTGCAGTGGGAGTGAAGGCTGTGTATAGTTCCACAATATTTGCACTTTGTGTTCACGATTGAGTTTTGCAAAACATGGCGATAAAAAGTGTGAGCAAGTGTTAAAGGAGCACTCGCAACACAATTATACAAATACAAAAGTGTTTCGCGTAATCCTAGTACTCATTTTTTTGTGTCATACTAAATGTGGTATTTTTCTTAATCCGCACACGTAAAATGTCCAGGCACTTGCAGTGTTGGTGTGTTTGCATGGCCTAAGCAGGCACTTACGGCTGGTGCTATGCGTGTTTAGTGTGTAACTTTGCACTAACAAACGTAAGAATAACAAAATACCATTTTACCTGCATGTAATAGTATGTGTAAAATAACGTGGTGCTTTCCACGGTGTTTCAAAAGTTGCTTCCCTTGCATTTTATGGTATTCGGTGAGAAGGCGAGTTTCGCTCCCTTTAGTTTATATTTGCATTTCGCAGCGGATGGCCGACAACAGATTAGTATCTTTACGACTGTCATTAAAGCACTCCAGTCTCCTGGGGTGGTTAGGCCCCAGATGTTTTGCTCTCGCCCCCTCCCCACCTTAGAGAGGGTAGAAGGAAGAAGCAGATGGTTTGCGTGAATGTGAAAGAGTCTGGGGACTGTTGGTTGTGTTTTAAAATGTTTTGAGAGAAAAGCGGGCATAAAAGTAGTAGGGGGGGTGGGAGAACGTGCAGATGAATGAGAGAGAAGCTATGGTGTGCGTGTTGCCGTGCGTGAATGGGAGAGATTCTGGGAGGGGGGGAGAACGTGCAGATGAAAGAGAGAGAAGCTATGGTGTGCGAGTTGCCGTGCGTGAATGGGAGAGAGACTGGTAGTGTGGGGGGGTGGGAGAGAGAGTCTGTGGGCTGATTTTGTTTGGTGTGTGTATTTCCGCGAGTGAAAGGCAGGAACGTGCAGATGAATGAATGAGAGAGAAGCTAAGGCAGGGGGGGTATGCTTGAAAAGAGTGCACGTCTGAATGTCGTCGACGTGTGTATGTTGCCACCTCCCTGAGCCAGCACCCTCCTGCCAGCTCAGCGAACCCCAGCCAGGCCGCCGACAACCTCACGAAGTGGATCAGCATCTGCGCGGACGAGCTCGCCCCGCTGAGAACCCCGCCCAGCAGACCCGGCAGCAAGAAAGCCCCATGGTTCACCGACGAACTCAAGAGCTCCAAGAAGAACTGCCGAGCCCTCGAGAAAGTCTGGAGAAGGGAACCTACACCGGACAACAGGACCACCCTCAAACTGGCCACTCGGAAGCACCACCAGCTGATCCGCGCCGCCAAGAAAACTGCATTCAAAGACCGGCTGGACAACAACGCGCACAACAGCAAGGAACTCTTCAACATCGTGAAAGAGCTATCCAACCCCAGCGCAGGAACCAACGACATCACCCCATCGCAAGACCTCTGCGACTCCCTCGCTTCCTACTTCCACAACAAGATCGCGAACATACACAACAGCTTCAACAAACAACCAACGCACACCATGACCGAACAACCTCCCCCCACCACCACCCTCCACGCCTGGACCCCGATCAGCACCGAAGACACCATCCGCACGATGAACTCCATCCACTCCGGATCACCGACCGACCCCTGCCCTCACCACGTCTTCAACAAGGCCGACGCTGTCATCGCACCCCACCTGCGAGACATCATCAACACATCCTTCAACACCGCCACCTTCCCTGAGAGCTGGAAGCACGCCGAACTCAGCGCTCTACTCAAGAAACCAACAGCAGACCCCACCGAACTCAAGAACTACCGCCCCATCTCGCTCCTCCCGTTCCCAGCCAAAGTCATCGAGAAGACCGTCAACAAGCAGCTGGCCGCCTTCCTCGAGACTAATGGATCCCTCGACCCCTCACAGTCCGGCTTCCGAGCCAATCACAGCACCGAGACCGCCCTCATCGCCGCCACCGATGACATCCGAGCCCTGATGGACAACGGAGAAACAGCGGCCCTCATCCTCCTAGACCTCTCCGCGGCATTCGACATGGTCTGCCACCGCACCCTAGTACAGCGCCTCAGCAACGTCGGAATCCAGGACAAGGCGCTGGAATGGATCATCTCCTTCCTCGACGGAAGAACACAGAGAGTCCGCCTACCACCGTACAAGTCAGAGGCCTCCGAAGTCATCTGCGGCGTCCCTCAAGGATCCTCTCTGAGCCCCACCCTCTTCAACGTCTACATGAGCCCCCTCGCGGCCATCGCACGCCAACACAACCTCAGCATAATCTCCTACGCCGACGACACCCAGCTGATCCTCTCCCTGACCAACGACCCCGCCACCGCCAGAGCCAACCTACACGAAGGGATGAAAGAGGTAGCCGAGTGGATGACGACCAGCCGCCTGAAACTGAACTCGGACAAGACGGAGGTCCTCATCCTGGGCTCTTCACCCTCCGCCTGGGATGACTCCTGGTGGCCTCCCGCCCTGGGCACCGCACCCAAACCGACAGACCATGCACGCAACCTGGGCTTCATCCTGGACTCCTCCATCTCCATGACCAGGCAAGTCAACGCCGTCTCCTCAGCGTGCTTCAACATCCTGCGCATGCTACGGAAGATCTTCTGGTGGATCCCCACCGAGACCAGGAAGACCGTCACCCAGGCCCTCGTCACTAGCCGACTGGACTACGGCAACACCCTCTACGCCGGTACCACCGCCAAGCTTCAGAAGAGACTCCAGCGGATCCAGAACGCCTCAGCCAGACTCATCCTCGACATCCCACGACACAGCCACATCTCCGGACATCTGAGAGACCTTCACTGGCTCCCCGTCAACAAAAGAATCACCTTCCGCCTCCTCACCCACGCACACAAAGCCCTACACGACCAAGGCCCGGGCTACCTCAACAGCCGGATCAACTTCTACGCTCCCAAACGCCACCTCCGCTCAGCCAACCACGCCCTCGCCGCCGTCCCCCGCATCCGAAGAGCAACCACAGGAGGAAGGTCCTTCTCCTACCTGGCCGCCAAGACCTGGAACTCCCTCCCGACTGACCTGCGCCTGACCCAAGACCACCTCTCCTTCAGGAAGAAGCTGAAGACCTGGCTGTTCGAGCAGTAGCGGCACCCCCCTCCTCCCCTAAGCGCCTTGAGACCCTATGGGTAGGTAGCGCGCTCTATAAGTGTCAGTGATTGATTGATTGATTGTTGCCGTGCGTGAATGGGAGAGAGTCTGTGTGCTGTGTGAGCTGTTTGTGTTTGGTGTGCGTGTTGCCGTGCGTGAATGGGAGAGAGAGAGTCTGTGGGCTGTTTGTGTTTGGTGTGCGTGTTTCCGCGAGTGAAAGGCAGGGGGGGTATGCTTGGAAAGAGTGCACGTCTGAATGTTTTCGACGTGTGCGTGTTGCCGTGCGTGAATGGAAGAGAGTTTGTGCCGTGCGTGAATGGGAGAGAGAGAGTCTGTGGGCTGTTTGTGTTTGGCGTGCATGAATGGGAGAGAGAGAGTCTGTGGGCTATTTGTGTTTGGCGTGCGTGAATGGGAGAGAGAGAGTCTGTGGGCTGTTTGTGTTTGGTGTGCATGTTGCCGTGCGTGAATGGGAGAGAGAGAGAGTCTGTGGGCTGTTTGTGTTTGGTGTGCGTGTTTCCGCGAGTGAAAGGCAGGGGGGTATGCTTGGAAAGAGTGCACGTCTGAATGTTGTCGATGTGTGCGTGTTGCCGTGCGTGAATGGAAGAGAGTTTGTGCTGTGCGTGAATGGGAGAGAGAGAGTCTGTGGGCTGTTTGTGTTTGGCGTGCGTGAATGGGAGAGAGAGAGTCTGTGGGCTGTTTGTGTTTGGTGTGCGTGTTGCCGTGCGGGAATGGGAGAGAGAGAGTCTGTGGGCTGTTTGTGTTTGGTGTACGTGTTGCCGTGCGTGAGTGGGAGAGAGAGAGTCTGTGGGCTGTTTGTGTTTGGTGTGCGTGTTGCCATGCGTGAATGGGAGAGAGAGAGAGTCTGTGGGCTGTTTGTGTTTGGTGTGCGTGTTGCCGTGCGTGAATGGGAGAGAGAGATTCTGTGGGCTGTTTGTGTTTGGTGTGCGTGTTGCCGTGCGTGAATGGGAGAGAGAGATTCTGTGGGCTGTTTGTGTTTGGTGTGCGTGTTGCCATGCGTGAATGGGAGAGAGAGAGAGTCTGTGGGCTGTTTGTGTTTGGTGTGCGTGTTTCCGCGAGTGAAAGGCAGGGGGGTATGCTTGGAAAGAGTGCACATCTGAATGTTGTCGACGTGTGCGTGTTTGTGTTTGGTGTGCGTGTTTCCGCAAGTGAAAGGCAGGGGGGGTATGCTTGGAAAGAGTACACGTCTGAATGTTGTCGACATGTGCGTGTTGCCGTGCGTGAATGGAAGAGAGTTTGTGCCGTGCGTGAATGGGAGAGAGAGAGAGTCTGTGGGCTGTTTGTGTTTGGCATGCGTGAATGGGAGAGAGAGAGAGTCGGTGGGCTGTTTGTGTTTGGTGTTCGTGTTGCCGTGCGTGAATGGGAGAGAGAGAGAGTCTGTGGGCTGTTTGTGTTTGGTGTGCGTGTTTCCGCGAGTGAAAGGTGTGGTGTTAACCACATAGAAAGGAGGAAACAGGAGACTTCAAATGTAGATAGGTGGGTTTTATTAACCTCATCCACCAACGATAACTAACAACTGACTTCAAGAGAAGCCTTCATTCCAAGAGAGAATCCCATACAGAATTCTACAAGTTAAAGGTACAGTGAATATTTATAGCACAAAATGGCACATTATCACACATCTTCCTTCCCAACAAAACAAATAAAGAAAGGAAGAAAGAAACTAAAACAAAAAAAAAACTAAGCATAATCTTTTAAGTAGGAAGGAGGTCTACGCTCTCTTTGACCTCTTCTTGAAGAAAACAACAAACCCGGAGCCTCAAAGGTATCGTTAAAGGAATTACACGAACCACCATCAGCACAGGGTACATCTCTACCCACATTAACAACAGGCAACCTTGAATTAACCAAAATCACACGACTATTGTTCCATATACTTCCATCTCCCGTCTTGACAGCATTCCTGAAGACCTTCACCACAGAACGAATTTCAGTGTACTTAGACCAAGGTCTACACCCAACAGGCGCTCTGATGCGTACAAGATCACCAAGTTTGAACTTCTGAAAAAACACACACTTCTTATTGTCGAAATATTCCTTCCTAGCAATTTGTTTATCCAACTCCTTACATCTCCATTCCCCAATACTATTATCCACTAAACTTTTATTCAACTTCATCCAACCTGGACACCATAAAGTATTAGGAACTCTGCCCTTGAACATCTCAAAGGGAGTCCTTCCTGTAGTAGAATGAGGGGCCATGCGATAACTACAAATTCTGTCCCTAAGAGACACTTTCCAATATGAACCAGAGGACCTTGCTAACTGAATAGCTTCTTTAAGAGTCTTGTTGACTCTCTCAACAGCTCCATTCGACTCAGGATGATACAAAGAGCATTTCTTATGAATCACACCACACTTGATTAGGTAATCTTCAAACATTCTCGAGCAAAACTGAGGCCCATTATCCGAAAGCAAACTATTAGGAAAGCTTTCTTTTGAAAAAACACCATCCAAAAACTTAACAGCATCTGAGGTTATATCTCTGACAGCACTAACCTCAATCCATCTTGAATACAAGTATATCAAAACTATCAAATAAGGAGTATCAGAAACTCCAGACAAAGGACCAACAATGTCTATCGCAATCTCATCCCAAGGATGATTAGGTAAACATTTTTTAACCATAGGCATCTGTTTAGTCTTTAAAATCTTATCACTCGCACAACATTCAGGACAGTCTCTCACCATTCTCTCTATTTCCAGATCCATGCCAGGCCACCAAAACTGCAAACGGAGAATTTCCTTCGTTTTGACAATGCCTAAATGACCGGAATGAGCATGTGACAACAACTTCTTTCTAATACCTATTGGTGGAATCAACTTCGTCCCGCGAGTTAGAAGACCATCATCAGTAACAGAAAGTTCCTCTGAAACTAACAACCAAGGCTTTTCCAAACAAACATTGCTCCTCAAAGAAGAAATAACCCTAGAAATCTCCTCATCTTTCACTAACTCACACCTCCATTCACACTCATCAACCGCTCCTTCAGTAACCTCACACACACAGATGTTCTCATCTGCTTCACACAAATCCTCCTCAACAAAATTCTCAACACTAACCAGCCTTGATAAACAATCTGCTGACTTGTTTGCCACACCAGGTATGTACTCCACCTCAAAATCAAACTCCTGTAAGGAAATCACCCATTTTCTAATCCTTGAAGAAATGGCATCCAACCCTTTTTTCGAAAAAACCTCTCTTAAGGGCTTGTAATCTGACAAAACACATACTTTCGAACCCCAAATCAAATTTCTGAATTTTCTCAAGGCCCAAAAAATAGCAAGAGACTCCTTCTCTATCACCGAGTAATTCATTTCTGCACCCCTGAGACACCTCGATGAACAACAAATCAAAGAATCTTGCACATCCTTTCTTTGTATCAAAACAGCACCCAAACCTTTGTCACTGGCATCGGTGAACATGAAAGTCGGAAGACCAGGAACAAATGCATGCAGTGAAGGAGCTTTGCTTAACTCAACCTTTATACTTTCAAACTCCTTTCTACACTCATCAGACCAATCAAAAACCACATTCTTACCCGTCAGCCTCCTCAAACTATCTGTCTTCTTTGCAAAATTAGTGACAAACTTTCCATAGAACTCAACCATACCTAGAAAAGAGAGTAACTCATCCTTATTAACAGGTTCCTTTACCTTCCAAATGGTCTCCACCAATTCCTTTTTTGGAAAAACACCTTCACCAGTAATCCTATGTCCAAGATAGTTTACTTCTTGCACACCAAATTTGCATTTGCCTTTCTTCAGAGACATACCAGCCTCATCTAAACGTCTAAGCACAACACACACACGTTCATTATGTTCACGCAGATTACTCCCAAATATTAACAAATCATCTTGATAACACTTCACGCCACACAAACCCTTCAAGATCTTAGACATGATTCGTTGAAACACGGAGGCTGCCGAAACGAGACCAAAAGGCATCCTCCTGTATCTAAATGTGCCCATAGGTGTGATAAAAGCAGTAAGATCCTGGGAGGACTCATCCAGTTCCACCTGGTGGTAAGCAGAAGCTAGATCGAGTGTTGTGAAATACTTTGCTCCCTCCAAAGTACCAACCAACTCATCAATATTTGGTAAAGGAAACCTATCCACAACCACCTCCTTATTCAGTGACCTCAAATCTATGCAAAGTCGAATTTCACCTGTCGGTTTCTTTGCGACTACAATAGGGGCCAACCACTCAGTCGCCTCAACTGGTTCAATTATTCCATTACTTATGAGTTTTTCAATTTCTTCTTGAACTTTCGCCTGTTCCATTAAAGGAATTCTCCTCACTTTTGCTACTACTGGAACAGCATTCTCTTTTATCTTGATATGATGCCTATAGCCACGCAAACATCCCAAGTTTTCCTTAAAAACATTAGGAAATTGTTCAGAAAAAACCTTGCTCAAATCTTCACTCTCACTACTATGTTCACTTTCATGCACCTCCTGTATCTGAACCTGAGGTGAAGCATTAGGATCAAGTTTCACCCCAAGCTCTCCTTGATGTATCCACCCCAGCAATGCATCACCTTTCTTTGCTACATATATCTTACCAACAATCATTCGGCTTCCCAACTCTATCTCACCCAAAAAATATCCTAACATTTTAATTGGTTTATCACTATAACCTAAAGGTGTTACATCAGATTTCATCAACTTAACTTTACCCGATAGAGTTTCCTTGAACAATTTTTCATCAATTATCGTTATGCGAGAACAAGAATCAAATTTAAAATTCATCATCTTATTCTCCACCTTAACCAAATGTGAGGGATGATCAGATTTTGTACACTTTATCTCAAAACTCACAGTTCTGACTTGAGGTTGTGACCATTTTTTTTTTGCATCCCCTTTAAACATCTTTGTTCTACAGAATTTTGCATAATGTCCTCTCTTGCCACACAAGTTACAAAATATCTTTAATGCAGGACAGATAGAGGAATTTGCTAAATGCGAAAATTGTCCACACCTGAAACAAGAAAACTTGTTAGCTTGACCAGCATATAAAGTACCAGACATGTTAGAATTCATTACATTTGCAATGGCACCTTGTTTTTCCGGCCCAACACCACCCTCCTGTTTCTTTACTTGACATATAACATCTTCCACCTTTGTTTCTTCTTTTGTTTCAGGCTTTTCTTTTCCTTTTTTTTATTCACCAACACATTTAGTCATATGCTCCACTTGTTTTGCAATAACTAAAACTTCCTCAAGAGGAGGTTCATCTTTCAGTCATAACTCTTTCCTGATGTCATCATGTGCACATCTTAACCCCTTCGCTGCTAGGCCTTTTCCCCCTCCTGTGCTAAGGCTTTTTTTGGTGTTTTGGGGTAGTGCGCGCTTAGGCCCTTGTAACTTTTTGACCACATAAGGGATCTGCGCCAAATTTGCGTCCTTTTCTTCCAACATCATGGGGATTCTAAAGGCGCCCAGGGTTTGTGGATTCCCTTGGAGGGGTCCCAGAAATTAACCAAAATATAGTGTTTTTTTTGTTTTTTTCAGAAAAATGGGAAAAACGGGCTGCAAATGAAAGCCTCTGGCTTTTTCCCTGAATATGGTATGAAAAAAAGGGTTTGTGGGGCTGAATTCTCCATTTTCTCAGCTTTTAGGGAATGACAGTGTTTTGTCAGAGAACCGAAATTTTTCACTCAGTTTTGGCATTTTTCTGGGACATAGCCTATTTTTGCTATTTTTAGAGCTTTCCACCTCCTTCCAGTTAATGGTAGAAATGAGTTTGAAAGCAATAATGGATCCTGGAAAGCTTTACATTTCCGAAAAATAGACAAAATTCTGAATTCAGAAAGGGGTCATTTGTCTAAATCCATGAAGGTTTCGTTATAGAAACTAACAGTTAGATATTGGAATATTTGAAAATTTGTTGAAAACAACGGCCTTTTGTCTCAACGTTTTCACATATAACTTTCTCTAATTTTGACAGCTCTTGGAAAGCAATATACCGTTACATCCGTTAGACCTTCCTGGTTGTGGGGATATATGGGACTTGTAGTTTCACCAAGAACCCGACGAACCCAGATCCAAAAACTGAGCAGCAACTTGCAATGGTATTTTTTCATTTACTGGGTATAGTGCACTTTGTCTTGGAAAATGTACACATGGAATAATCTGTATGAAAGACACCTATGTATGTATGAATTGGGTACAAATTATAGAGTTCAGAAACAGTATATAATTGCACATTTTCAAAGTTGGGAATACTCATACTAGCATGAGAATTATTGGTCATTTTTCATAAAGTTTTTTTTTCTACACAATATCTTTCATTCAAAGGGAGAAATGCAAGAAAGCTCAATTGGTAATAACAGTTGATTTACAAATCTGAATTACCCCAAGTGTCCCGATAAAAACGGTACCTCACTTGTGTGGGTCGGCCTTGTGCCTGCGACAGGAAACGGCGCAAAATGCAACGTGGTCACACCTAAATTTTGCAGTTACAAATTGACCCTTTTTTGGCAAAGTGCCTACCTGTAGTTTTTGCACCCTAGTTCTTCCGGCACCTAGGGAAACCTAGCAAACCTATACATTTTTGAAAAGTAGACACCCAGGGGAATTCAGGATGGGATGACTCGACTGCCTACCACCAGGTTTTGTTACCCAGAATCCCTTGCAAAGCTCAGATTTTGAAAAAAAAAACACATTTTCCTCACATTTCTGTGGTGGAAAGTTCTGGAATCTGCGTGGATCAACAAATTTCCACCCACCCAGCGTGCCCCCAGGTCTCCCGAAAAAAATGGTACCTCACTTGTGTGGGTCGGCCTTGTGCCTACGACGGGAAACGGCACAAAATGCAACGTGGTCGCTCCTCAATTTCCCAGTGAAATCTTAAGCTCTTTGGACAAAGAGACTACCTTTTGTTTTTGAGCCGTAGCTCAACCAGCACCTAGGGAAACCTAGCAAACCTATACATTTTTGAAAACTAGACACCCAGGGCAATTCAGGATGGGGTGACTCGTCTGCCTACCCCCAGGTTTTGTTACCCAGAATCCCTTGCAAACATAAATATTTGACCAAAAAAACACATTTTCCTCACATTTCTGTGGTGGAAAGTTCTGGAATCTGCGTGGATCAACAAATTTCCACCCACCCAGCGTGCCCCTAGGTCTCCCGAAAAAAATGGTACCTCACTTGCGTGGGTAGGCATAGTGGCTGCGACATGAAACCGCGCAAAACGCAGCATGGTCGCATCTCAATTTCCCAGTGAAATTTAGCACGATTCGGACAAAAAGACTACCTTTTGTTTTTGCGCCGTAGCTCTGCCAGCACCTAGGGAAACCTAGCAACCCTATACATTTTTGAAAACTAGACAACCAGGGCAATTCAGGATGGGGTGACTCGTCTGCCTACCCCCAGGTTTTGTTACCCAGAATCCCTTTCAAACAAAAAAAATTGACCAAAAAAACACATTTTCCTCACATTTCTGTGGTGGAAAGTTCTGGAATCTGCGTGGATCAACAAATTTCCACCCACCCAGCGTGCCCCCAGGTCTCCCAAAAAAAATGGTACCTCACTTGCGTGGGTAGGCATAGTGGCTGCGACATGAAACAGCGCAAAACGCAGCATGGTCGCACCTCAATTTCCCAGTGAAATTTAGCACGATTTGAACAAAAAGACTACCTTTTGTTTTTACGCCGTAGCTCAGCCAGCACCTAGGGAAACCTAGCAAACCTATACATTTCTGAAAACTAGACACCCAGGGCAATTCAGGATGGGGTGACTCGTCTGCCTACCCCCAGGTTTTGTTACCCAGACTCCCTTTCAAACAAAAAGATTTGATCAAAAAAACAAATTTTCCTCACATTTCTGTGGTGGAAAGTTCTGGAATCTGCGTGGATCAACAAATTTCCATCCACCCAGTGTGCCCCCAGGTCTCCCGAAAAAAATGGTACCCCACTTGCGTGGGTAGGCATAGTGGCTGCGACATGAAACAGCGCAAAACGCAGCATGGTCGCACCTCAATTTCCCAGTGAAATTTTGCACGATTCGGACAAAAAGACTACCTTTTGTTTTTGCGCCGTAGCTCTGCCAGCACCTAGGTAAACCTAGCAAACCTATACATTTCTGAAAACTAGACACCCAGGGCAATTCAGGATGGGGTGACTCATCTGCCTACCCCCAGGTTTTGTTACCCAGAATCCCTTTCAAACAAAAAAATTTGACCAAAAAAACACATTTTCCTCACATTTCTGTGGTGGAAAGTTCTGGAATCTGCGTGGATCAACAAATTTCCATCCATCCAGTGTGCCCCCAGGTCTCCCGAAAAAAATGGTACCTCACTTGCGTGGGTAGGCATAGTGGCTGCGACATGAAACAGCGCAAAACGCAGCATGGTCGCACCTCAATTTCCCAGTGAAATTTAGCACGATTCGGACAAAAAGACTACCTTTTGTTTTTGCGCCGTAGCTCTGCCAGCACCTAGGGAAACCTAGCAAACCTATACATTTCTGAAAACTAGACACCCAGGGCAATTCAGGATGGGGTGACTCGTCTGCCTACCCCCAGGTTTTGTTACCCAGAATCCCTTTCAAACAAAAAAATTTAACCAAAAAAACACATTTTCCTCACATTTCTGTGGTGGAAAGTTCTGGAATCTGCGTGGATCAACAAATTTCCATCCACCCAGCGTGCCCCCTGGTCTCCCGAAAAAAATGGTACCTCACTTGCGTGGGTAGGCATAGTGGCTGCGACATGAAACAGCGCAAAACGCAGCATGGTCGCACCTCAATTTCCCAGTGAAATTTTGCACGATTCGGACAAAAAGACTACCTTTTGTTTTTGCGCCGTAGCTCTGCCAGCACCTAGGGAAACCTAGCAAACCTATACATTTCTAAAAACTAGACACCCAGGGCAATTCAGGATGGGGTGACTCGTCTGCCTACCCCCAGGTTTTGTTACCCAGAATCCCTTACAAACATAAAAATTTGACCCAAAAAACACATTTCCTCACATTTCTGTGGTGGAAAGTTCTGGAATCTGCGTGGATGAACAAATTTCCACCCACCCAGCGTGCCCCCAGGTCTCCCAAAAAAAATGGTACCTCACTTGCGTGGGTAGGCATAGTAGGTGCGACATGAAACCGCGCAAAACGCAGCATGGTTGCACCTCAATTTCCCAGTGAAATTTAGCACGATTCGGACAAAAAGACTACCTTTTGTTTTTACACCGTAGCTCTGCCAGCACCTAGGGAAAACTAGCAAACCTATACATTTCTGGAAACTAGACACCCAGGGCAATTCAGGATGGGGTGACTCGTCTGCCTACCCCCAGGTTTTGTTACCCAGAATCCCTTTCAAACAAAAATATTTGACCAAAAAAACACATTTTCCTCACATTTCTGTGGTGGAAAGTTCTGGAATCTGCGTGGATCAACAAATTTCCATGCACCCAGTGTGCCCCCAGGTCTCCCGAAAAAAATGGTACCTCACTTGCGTGGGTAGGCATAGTGGCTGCGACATGAAACAGCGCATAACGCAGCATGGTCGCACCTCAATTTCCCAGTGAAATTTAGCACGATTCGGACAAAAAGACTACCTTTTGTTTTTACGCCGTAGCTCTGCCAGCACCTAGGGAAACCTAGCAAACCTATACATTTCTGAAAACTAGACACCCAGGGCAATTCAGGATGGGGTGACTCGTCTGCCTACCCCCAGGTTTTGTTACCCAGAATCCCTTACAAACATAAAAATTTGACCAAAAAAACACATTTTCCTCACATTTCTGTGGTGGAAAGTTCTGGAATCTGCGTGGATCAACAAATTTCCACCCACTCAGCGTGCCCCCAGGTCTCCCGAAAAAAATGGTACCTCACTTGCATGGGTAGGCATAGCGGCTGCGACATGAAACAGCGCAAAACGCAGCATGGTCGCACCTCAATTTCCCAGTGAAATTTAGCACGATTCGGACAAAAAGACTACCTTTTGTTTTTGCGCCGTAGCTCTGCCAGCACCTAGGGAAACCTAGCAAACCTATACATTTTTGAAAACTAGACACCCAGGGCAATTCAGGATGGGGTGACTCGTCTGCCTACCCCCAGGTTTTGTTACCCAGAATCCCTTACAAACATAAAAATTTGACCAAAAAAACACATTTTCCTCACATTTCTGTGGTGGAAAGTTCTGGAATCTGCGTGGATCAACAAATTTCCACCTACCCAGCGTGCCCCCAGGTCTCCCGAAAAAAATGGTACCTCACTTGCGTGGGTAGGCATAGTGGCTGCGACATGAAACAGCGCAAAACGCAGCATGGTCGCACCTCAATTTCCCAGTGAAATTTAGCACGATTCGGACAAAAAGACTACCTTTTGTTTTTGCGCCATAGCTCAGCCAGCACCTAGGGAAACCTAGCAAACCTATACATTTCTGAAATCTAGACACCCAGGGCAATTCAGGATGGGGTGACTCGTCTGCCTACCCCCAGGTTTTGTTACCCAGAATCCCTTTCAAACAAAACAATTTGACCAAAAAAACACATTTTCCTCACATTTCTGTGGTGGAAAGTTCTGGAATCTGCGTGGATCAACAAATTTCCATGCACCCAGTGTGCCCCCAGGTCTCCCGAAAAAAATGGTACCTCACTTGCGTGGGTAGGCATAGTGGCTGCGACATGAAACAGCGCAAAACGCAGCATGGTCGCACCTCAATTTCCCAGTGAAATTTAGCACGATTCGGACAAAAAGACTACCTTTTGTTTTTACGCCGTAGCTCTGCCAGCACCTAGGGAAACCTAGCAAACCTATACATTTCTGAAAACTAGACACCCAGGGCAATTCAGGATGGGGTGATTCGTCTGCCTACCCCCAGGTTTTGTTACCCAGAATCCCTTACAAACATAAAAATTTGACCAAAAAAACACATTTTCCTCACATTTCTGTGGTGGAAAGTTCTGGAATCTGCGTGGATCAACAAATTTCCACCCACCCAGCGTGCCCCCAGGTCTCCCAAAAAAAATGGTACCTCACTTGCATGGGTAGGCATAGTGGCTGCGACATGAAACAGCGCAAAACGCAGCATGGTCGCACCTCAATTTCCCAGTGAAATTTAGCACGATTCGGACAAAAAGACTACCTTTTGTTTTTGCGCCGTAGCTCTGCCAGCACCTAGGGAAACCTAGCAAACCTATACATTTCTGAAAACTAGACACCCAGGGCAATTCAGGATGGGGTGACTCGTCTGCCTACCCCCAGGTTTTGTTACCCAGAATCCCTTACAAACATAAAAATTTGACCAAAAAAACACATTTTCCTCACATTTCTGTGGTGGAAAGTTCTGGAATCTGAGTGGATCAACAAATTTCCACCCACCCAGCGTGCCCCCAGGTCTCCCGAAAAAAATGGTACCTCACTTGCGTGGGTAGGCATAGTGGCTGCGACAGGAAACAGCGCAAAACGCAGCATGGTCGCACCTCAATTTCCCAGTGAAATCTAGCACGATTCGGACAAAAAGACTACCTTTTGGTTTTGCGCCGTAGCTCAGCCAGCACCTAGGGAAACCTAGCAAACCTATACATTTCTGAAAACTAGACACCCAGGGCAATTCAGGATGGGGTGACTCGTCTGCCTACCCCCAGGTTTTGTTACCCAGAATCCCTTTCAAACAAAAAAATTTGACCAAAAAAACACATTTTCCTCACATTTCTGTGGTGGAAAGTTCTGGAATCTGAGTGGATCAACAAATTTCCACCCACCCAGCGTGCCCCCAGGTCTCCCGAAAAAAATGGTACCTCACTTGCGTGGGTAGGCATAGTGGCTGCGACATGAAACAGCGCAAAACGCAGCATGGTCGCACCTCAATTTCCCAGTGAAATCTAGCACGATTCGGACAAAAAGACTACCTTTTGGTTTTGCGCCGTAGCTCAGCCAGCACCTAGGGAAACCTAGCAAACCTATACATTTCTGAAAACTAGACACCCAGGGCAATTCAGGATGGGGTGACTCGTCTGCCTACCCCCAGGTTTTGTTACCCAGAATCCCTTGAAAACATAAATATTTGACCAAAAAACACATTTTCCTCACATTTCTGTGGTGGAAAGTTCTGGAATCTGCGTGGATCAACAAATTTCCACTCACCCAGCGTGCCCCCAGGTCTCCCGAAAAAAATTGTACCTCACTTGCGTGGGTAGGCATAGTGGCTGCGACATGAAACAGCGCAGAACGCAGCATGGTCGCACCTCAATTTCCCAGTGAAATTTTGCACGATTCGGACAAAAAGACTACCTTTTGTTTTTGCGCCGTAGCTCTGCCAGCACCTAGGGAAACCTAGCAAACCTATACATTTCTGAAAACTAGACACCCAGGGCAATTCAGGATGGGGTGACTCGTCTGCCTACCCCCAGGGTTTGTAACCCAGAATCCCTTACAAACATAAAAGTTTGACCAAAAAAACACATTTTCCTCACATTTCTGTGGTGGAAAGTTCTGGAATCTGCGTGGATCAACAAATTTCTACCCCCCCAGCGTGCCCCCAGGTCTCCTGAAAAAAATGGTACCTCACTTGCGTGGGTAGGCATAGTGGCTGCGACATGAAACAGCGCAAAACGCAGCATGGTCGCACCTCAATTTCCCAGTGAAATTTTGCACGATTCGGACAAAAAGACTACCTTTTGTTTTTGCGCCGTAGCTCTGCCAGCACCTAAGGAAACCTAGCAAACCTATACATTTTTGAAAACTAGACACCCAGGGGAATTCAGGATGGGGTGACTCGTCTGCCTACCCCCAGGTTTTGTTACCCAGAATCCCTTGAAAACATAAAAATTTGACCAAAAAAACACATTTTCCTCACATTTCTGTGGTGGAAAGTTCTGGAATCTGCGTGGATCAACAAATTTCCACTCACCCAGCGTGCCCCCAGGTCTCCCGAAAAAAACGGTACCTCACTTGCGTGGGTAGACATAGTGGCTGCAACAGGAAACGGTTCAAATCGTACGGTGGTGAATTTACATTACCTTATTGCAAAACTACCTTGATTTTGGGGGGGGGGATCTGAATTTGTGGCCCGGGGCTCGGTGGTATTCTTTGCAAAGTAGCAAACCCAAACAGTTCTGAAAACTAGACACCTGGGGGAGTCCAGGGAGGTATGGCATGCATGGGTCCCCCAATGTTTTCCTACCCAGAACTCTCTGCAAACCTTAAAATTAGGTAAAAATTGCCCTTTTCCAAACTTTTTGGCGTGGGATCGCCGTGCCGGCAAAAAAGTCATACCACCCTGCGTTCCCCTTGTTCTCCCGAGTAAAAGGATACCTCACTTGTGTGGGTGCCCCAAAGCAGAACACCCCAAAAATGAATTTTGAAAAAAGTAGTTTTTACTCACATTTACGTTTTACAAATTAAGCACCCCAGCCTAAGTCACTTGCCTTTGGCCCACCCACACAAGTGAGGTATCATTTTACTCGGGAGAACAAGGGAAACGCTGGGTGGTAGGACATTTGTTCCGGCAGCGAGATCCCACCCAAAAAAGTATGGAAAAGTGGGTTTTTGGACCAAAATTTCAGGTTTGCAGGGGTTTCTGGGTAGGAAAACATTGGGGGACCCACGCATGCCATACCACCCTGGACTCCCCCGGGTGTCTAGTTCTCAGAACTGTTTGGGTTTGGTAGTTTCCAAAGATGCCTGCCAAGCCCCGAGCCAAAAGCTCAGGTGACCCCCTCAAAAAATAAGATTATTTGGCTAAAGGTAATGTTTTTGTCTCCACAGTATGAATTGGGCCTTTTCCTAAAGCAGCCGCTATGCCTAACCACGCAAGTGAGGTACCATTTTTATCGGGAGACCTTGGGGAACGCTGGGTGGGAGGTAATTTGTGTGAGCCCAGTGATGCCACGCTTGCCCACACTAAAACGTGTGAAAAAACTGATTTTTTCCAAGCAAAAAATGAGGTTTGCAAGGGATTCTGGGTAAAGGAACGTTGGAGGATCCACGCAAGCCATACCTCTTTGGAAGCCCCCGGGTGTCTACTTTTCAGAAATGTGTGGGTTTGGTAGGTTTCCCTAGATGGCTGTCTCGCACGGGGCCAAAAACCCGGGTAACCCCTCTTGCAAAAGCTGGTGGACATGAATTCTCCAGCTTTTGCAAGAGGGGTTACCTGGGTTTCTGGCTCCGTGCGAGACAGCCATCTAGGGAAACCTACCAAACCCACACATTTCTGAAAAGTAGACACCCGGGGGAGTCCAGGGAGGTATGGCATGCGTGGGTCCCCCAATGTTTTCCTACCCAGAACTCCTTGCAAACCTTAATTAGGTAAAAATAGCACTTTTCCAAAAATTTTGCCGTGGGATCGCCGTGCCGGCAAAAATGTCCTACCACCCAGCGTTCCCCTTGTTCTCCCGAGTAAAAGGGTACCTCACCTTAACAGAGTTACTCAAAAGTCAAACATTCAAGCACGGCTATCTATTCCTCAAAGACACACACATACAGGTTGGATTTGGCACGAGGGCGAGTGATGGTTCAGTATATAAAATTTTATTAACAAGATATTTCAAAAAAATGAAATGCTCTGTCAATAAATAAATGCATAAAAACCGAACCAGTGACTCGCAACTCGTGAGCTGTAAAGCCACGACAAGGCACCAACCGTTTTACAGGCCATTCACGCACCTTTCATACCTGATACAAACAAGACCACTGACACCATCTGGAATAAAAGCAACACATTACAACAATCACAATAAGGGACAAGGTACACCCTAATGCAGAAAGAGAAAAAAAAACAATTATTACTGCACACCCATCTAATCCGCAAGCACACACACATACTGGTTGGATTTGGCATGAGGGTGAATGATGATTCAGTACATACAATTGTATACGCAAGTAATTTCACAAAAATGAAATACACTGTGTATAATTGCAAGTATGATAAACTGAACCACTGACTCACAGCTCGTGAGCTGTAAAGCCACGTCATGGCACCAACCTCTTTACAGGCCATTCATACACCTTTCGTACGTGTGACACATTCAAAACATTCACAACGCCAGCCGCGGACCCATCACATTTCAACACTCACACCAGCAAACAGCGCCATTCAAGGGCCCATCACTTTCACACGCCCACATTTCTGACACTGGAACTACACAAATTGATGGACTGCGTGGAGTGTCACTCAACAAGCAGTGTGTGCAGTGACCAACAGAAAGTAACTACTCACACACCGCCAGCCGAGCGCCAGTCCACCCACACCACCAGCCAAGCACCAGACCATGCACACCGCCAGCCAAACACTCAGCGCACACCACCAGCCAAGCGCCTCTCCACGCACACCGCCAGCCAAGCACCACTCCGTGCACAGACAGCTAAACACTGCTCCACGCACACCCTCCAGCCAAGTACCACTCCACAAACACCACCAGCCAAGCGCCACTCCACACACACTGCCAGCCAAGCACCATTCCACACACACTGCCAGCCACGCACCACTCCACACACACCGCCAGCCAAGCAGCACTCCACACACACCGCCAGCCAAGCAGCACTCCACACACACCGCCAGCCAAGCAGCACTCCACACACACCGCCAGCCAAGCACCACTCCACACACACCGCCAGCCAAGCACCACTCCACACACACCGCCAGCCAAGCACCACTCCACACACACCGCCAACCAAGCACCACTCCACACACACCGCCAGCCAAGCACCACTCCACACACACCGCCAGCCAAGCACCACTCCACACACACCGCCAGCCAAGCACCACTCCACACACACCGGCAGCCAAGCACCACTCCATGCACAGACAGCCAAGCACCACTCCACGAACACCACCAGCCAAGCGCCACTCCACACACACCGCCAGCAAAGCACCACTCCACACACACCGCCAGCCAAGCACCACTCCACACACACCGCCAGCCAAGCACCACTCCACACACACCGCCAGCCAAGCACCACTCCATGCACAGACAGCCAAGTACCACTCCACGAACACCACCAGCCAAGCGCCACTCCACACACACCGCCAGCAAAGCACCACTCCGTGCACAGACAGCCAAGCACCACTCCACACACACCGCCAGCCAAGCACCACTCCACACACACCGCCAGCCAAGCACCACTCCACACACACCGCCAGCCAAGCACCACTCCACACACACCGCCAGCCAAGCACCACTCCACACACACCGCCAGCCAAGCACCACTCCATGCACAGACAGCCAAGTACCACTCCACGAACACCACCAGCCAAGCGCCACTCCACACACACCGCCAGCAAAGCACCACTCCGTGCACAGACAGCCAAGCACCACTCCACACACACCGCCAGCCAAGCACCACTCCACACACACCATCAGCCAAACACCACTCCATGCACAGACAGCCAAGTACCACTCCACGAACACCACCAGCCAAGCGCCACTCCACACACACCGCCAGCAAAGCACCACTCCGTGCACAGACAGCCAAGCACCACTCCACACACACCGCCAGCCAAGCACCACTCCACACACACCATCAGCCAAACACCACTCCGTGCACAGACAGCCAAGTACCACTCCACGAACACCACCAGCCAAGCGCCACTCCACACACACCGCCAGCAAAGCACCACTCCGTGCACAGACAGCCAAGCACCACTCCACACACACCGCCAGCCAAGCACCACTCCACACACACCATCAGCCAAACACCACTCCGTGCACAGACAGCCAAGTACCACTCCACGAACACCACCAGCCAAGCGCCACTCCACACACACCGCCAGCAAAGCACCACTCCGTGCACAGACAGCCAAGCACCACTCCACACACACCGCCAGCCAAGCACCACTCCACACACACCATCAGCCAAACACCACTCCGTGCACAGACAGCCAAGTACCACTCCACGCACACCACCAGCCAAGCGCAACTCCACACACACCGCCAGCCAAGCACCAGCCGGCACAAACCACAAACACATTTAGAATTCTTTTTTTGAAAATAACACTAAACAAATGGAAATACCTACAAATCAGGTAACACAAATTCTTAAAATAAAAACTTTGCACTAATGCCAATCCTTGAAACAAACTAAAAATGTTTTACAGAATGCAGACCAGGCAATTCACTTTACAGCTCATTCAAACTCCCAATAGTTCTTTTGCGTGTGGTACGATTTAAAACAAGCTGACATACACAATGCAGGCTTAGAAGGACAGTCAGGACAGTATATACGAGACTCCTTCCGCACGCCTCTTCGCCAACAGACTCTGCATCTTCTAGTCGGAAAGTCTCTAGCAGTAGTGGAAGGAATAGATTCAGGAAAGTGGCGATCTTGCAATCTAGCCACTTCCTCCACCACTCCAAATCTAGGAACACTTGCCTGCTGCACAAGTACAAGGCTGCCTATTATAGACTCCTGAAACTTAAGAAAAGTCATCTTCGTCCCAGGACAAGACTTCTGGTACACAACGAAAGCATTAAATGATGCCAAGTGGAACAGATGGATAGCCAACTTCTTGTACCAAACGTAAGCCTTTCGAAGAGCAGCATAAGGTTCCAACCTCTGATCTACTCTGTCAACACCACCCATGAACTTATTGTAAGCTAGAATGCACACAGGTTTGCGCACTTCAGCACCCTGACCCCAAACAGGCACAGGTACAGTACTTTCATCGTGGATAGTAGTCAGCATGTACACATCTCTCTTGTCTGAATACTTCACAGCTAAAAGCTCCCCACATCGCAATGCCGTAGACTGTCCCCGCACAAGCCTTTTGCAAACAAGTTCCTTTGGGAAACCTTTACGGTTACTGCGCATTGTGCCACAAGCAACAGTGCCCACTTTGGCCAACTCCTTGAACAACTGCACACCAGTGTAGAAGTTATCTACATATAAATGATGGCCTTTGTTAAATAATCCTCTACCTAGTTCCCACACAATTTTCTCAGTTACTCCAAAAGTAGAAGGACAACCAGGAGGGTTAATGCGGGACTCCTTACCAGTGTACACCCTGAAATTGTAGACATATCCAGTCTCACTGTCACACAGCATATACAGTTTGATTCCATAGCGTGACCTCTTACTAGGAATGTATTGCCTAAAAACCAAGCAGCCCTTGAACAACACCAAAGACTCATCCACTGCAATTTCTTTACCAGGGACAAAAATCTCAGAAAAACGATCAACAAAGTGATCAAGGACAGGCCGAATTTTAAACAAACGGTCACAATCAGGGTGATCGCGTGACAACGCTAAACTATTATCAGCAAAATGCATCATCCGAAGAAGAAGCGTATACCGATCACGACTTATGACTGCTGGAAATATAGCTGTTACCATCAAGGGACTAGTGGACCAATATGAAGTAATTGATGACTTCCTTATCAAGCCCATCAAAAAAGTTAATCCCAGAAACTTCTTCATCTCTTCAACATTGGTGGGAGTCCACCGGATTGCTCTACAATAGGGCTTAAGGCTGGCACTGTTGGCCCTCAAATATTGTTCTGCATATAAATTGGTTTGCTCAACAATCTCTTGCAAAAACACATCGTCAAAAAACAACTGAAAAAAATTAATTGGCAGAAAATTCTCTGTATTCACTCTACACCCAGGAACACCAGTGAACTCTGGCAATGCCGGCTGCACCAAGCCAGGGGGAACCCAGAGGCCATCCCTATCAACAGGGGGAGCAGCCACCCCAGCCTGCAGCACCGAAACATCTTGCTGCTGTTCTCCAACGGGAAGCCTAACAGCCACAGATACTTCTGGCTGCACAACACCAACAGAAGACGTAGCATCCCCAGAGGGCTCTTCCTGCACTACACCAACGGGAAGCCCAGCAGCCTGAGATGCTTCTTGCTGCACTACACCACCGGGAAACCCAGCAGGCCCAGATGCCTCTTGCCGCTCTACACCAATGGGAAGCCTAACAGCCCCAGATGCCCCTTGCTGCACTACACCAGCAGGAAGACGAAAAGCACCAGATGCCGCTTTGCGCACCACAGCAATGTGAAGCCTTTTGGGTGCAGGCTCCAGCCCACATGCCTCTTGCCGACGTAAAAAGAAAGGAAACCTTGCGGCCCTAGGCAGCAGCACAGGTGCCTCTTGGCCCACTACCGGCAACACAATGTCCTCCTGTACCATAGGCCCTTCATCAGCACTAGAAGAAGAGTCATCATCCGATGATGATGATTCCATGCGAAGAGAAAACTCACTGCCTGAATCTTCTGCCGCTTCCTGGGAGTCCGAATCGGACTCAGACTCTGAACCATGGTCCAAGGAAGACTCAAAAAGCAAACCAAGAACCTGCTGAGCAGTAATCCTGCGACTAGCCATTATCCTTACAAAGCAAGAAGACTGCACACACAAGTGAACAACAACCTACACTGTGCAAAGTAAGAAGTAAACAAGGTAAGGCTTTCACTAAAAGATAAATACAATCCAAAACAATTTAACTCTTACAAAATATAGCTACACTCACCAGCACCTACTCTGTTGAGACACAGCGAAAAGAAATGAAATCCCACTAGAAAGAAAAAAAGAAATGACATTAGAAAACAAAGTGCACATCAAACACTAATGCTGAAAAAAAAAACACAGAGCCACACAAACTGCTAGAAGTACAACCTTTTTCAAAAAGACAAACATCAAGGAGAAGTAGTACAAAATACATTCACTTACCAAGCACAAGCAACTACACAAGCTGCAAACAGACACGCAACCTACAACAATCCAAACAGCAAAAGCCTTGAACAAGACAAAAATAGAGAAGAAAAAAAAATTACTACCACATTTCACAAACAATATAACAATTAAAAAAACAACACACAAATTTGCCCCCCAAATTAAAATTCGGCCAGATGGGCCATCAATTAGGGCTTAGACCAAATGAGATTAGATGAGGTTTAACATCAAGACACTGGATAATTTTTTGAATTTTTTTAAAGTGCCTGACCACTTTGGTGCCAGTCAGTCTTTTGCTACTACCAGTACCCATATCACACAGGGGCAGTAAGGACATTCATACACCTTTTGTACGTGTGACACATACAAAACATTCACACCGCCAGCCGCCCATCACTTTCACACGCCCACATATCTGACATAGCAACTACAGAAAATGATGGACTGCGTAGAGTGTCACTCAACTAGCAGTGTGTGTAGTGACCAACAGAAAGTAACTACTCACACACCGCCAGCAGAGTTCCAGTCCACCCACACCACCATCCAAGCACCAGACCATGCACACCGCCAGCCAAACCCCACTCAGCGCACACCGACAGCCAAGTACCACTCCACGCACACCATCCAGCCAAGTACCACTCCCCACACACCGCCAGCCAAACACCACTCCCCACACACCGCCAGCCAAACACCACTCCACACACACCGCCAGCCAAGCAGCACTCCGTGCACAGACAGCAAAGTAGCACTCCAGCACACCACCAGCCAAGCGCCACTCCACACACACCGCCAGCCAAGCAGCACTCCGTGCACAGACAGCAAAGTAGCACTCCACGCACACCACCAGCCAAGCGCCACTCCACACACACCGCCAGCCAAGCAGCACTCCGTGCACAGACAGCAAAGTAGCACTCCACGCACACCACCAGCCAAGCGCCACTCCACACACACCGCCAGCCAAGCAGCACTCCACACACACCGCCAGCCAAGCAGCACTCCGTGCAGACAGCAAAGTAGCACTCCACGCACACCACCAGCCAAGCGCCACTCCACACACACCGCCAGCCAAGCAGCACTCCGTGCACAGACAGCAAAGTAGCACTCCAGCACACCACCAGCCAAGCGCCACTCCACACACACCGCCAGCCAAGCAGCACTCCGTGCACAGACAGCAAAGTAGCACTCCACGCACACCACCAGCCAAGCGTCACTCAACACACACCTCCAGCCAAGCAGCACTCCGTGCACAGACAGCAAAGTAGCACTCCACGCACACCACCAGCCAAGCGCCACTCCACACACACCGCCAGCCAAGCAGCACTCCACACACACCGCCAGCCAAGCAGCACTCCGTGCAGACAGCAAAGTAGCACTCCACGCACACCACCAGCCAAGCGCCACTCCACACACACCGCCAGCCAAGCAGCACTCCGTGCACAGACAGCAAAGTAGCACTCCACGCACACCACCAGCCAAGCGCCACTCCACACACACCGCCAGCCAAGCAGCACTCCGTGCACAGACAGCAAAGTAGCACTCCAGCACACCACCAGCCAAGCGCCACTCCACACACACCGCCAGCCAAGCAGCACTCCGTGCACAGACAGCAAAGTAGCACTCCAGCACACCACCAGCCAAGCGCCACTCCACACACACCGCCAGCCAAGCAGCACTCCGTGCACAGACAGCAAAGTAGCACTCCACGCACACCACCAGCCAAGCGTCACTCAACACACACCTCCAGCCAAGCAGCACTCCGTGCACAGACAGCAAAGTAGCACTCCACGCACACCACCAGCCAAGCGCCACTCCACACACACCGCCAGCCAAGCAGCACTCCGTGCACAGACAGCAAAGTAGCACTCCACGCACACCACCAGCCAAGCGCCACTCCACACACACCGCCAGCCAAGCAGCACTCCACACACACCGCCAGCCAAGCAGCACTCCGTGCACAGACAGCAAAGTAGCACTCCACGCACACCACCAGCCAAGCGTCACTCAACACACACCTCCAGCCAAGCAGCACTCCGTGCACAGACAGCAAAGTAGCACTCCACGCACACCACCAGCCAAGCGCCACTCCACACACACCGCCAGCCAAGCAGCACTCCGTGCACAGACAGCAAAGTAGCACTCCACGCACACCACCAGCCAAGCGCCACTCCACACACACCGCCAGCCAAGCAGCACTCCGTGCACAGACAGCAAAGTAGCACTCCACGCACACCACCAGCCAAGCGCCACTCCACACACACCGCCAGCCAAGCAGCACTCCGTGCACAGACAGCAAAGTTGCACTCCACGCACACCACCAGCCAAGCGCCACTCCACACACACCGCCAGCCAAGCAGCACTCCACACACACCGCCAGCCAAGCAGCACTCCGTGCACAGACAGCAAAGTAGCACTCCACGCACACCACCAGCCAAGCGCCACTCCACACACACCGCCAGCCAAGCAGCACTCCGTGCACAGACAGCAAAGTAGCACTCCACGCACACCACCAGCCAAGCGCCACTCCACACACACCGCCAGCCAAGCAGCACTCCGTGCACAGACAGCAAAGTAGCACTCCACGCACACCACCAGCCAAGCGCCACTCCACACACACCGCCAGCCAAGCAGCACTCCGTGCACAGACAGCAAAGTAGCACTCCACGCACACCACCAGCCAAGCGCCACTCCACACACACCGCCAGCCAAGCAGCACTCCGTGCACAGACAGCAAAGTAGCACTCCACGCACACCACCAGCCAAGCGCCACTCCACACACACCGCCAGCCAAGCAGCACTCCGTGCACAGACAGCAAAGTAGCACTCCACGCACACCACCAGCCAAGCGCCACTCCACACACACCGCCAGCCAAGCAGCACTCCGTGCACAGACAGCAAAGTAGCACTCCACGCACACCACCAGCCAAGCGCCACTCCACACACACCGCCAGCCAAGCAGCACTCCGTGCACAGACAGCAAAGTAGCACTCCACGCACACCACCAGCCAAGCGCCACTCCACACACACCGCCAGCCAAGCAGCACTCCGTGCACAGACAGCAAAGTAGCACTCCACGCACACCACCAGCCAAGCGCCACTCCACACACACCGCCAGCCAAGTACCACTCCACACACACCGCCAGCCAAGCACCGCTCCACGCACACCATCCAGCCAAGTACCACTCCCCACACACACCACCAGCAAACATGCCCAAGGGGTCGCTTCCTAAAAACTTTGTGTTAGTGGGCATTTTCCGCCCCCCCTGGGGGCAAAACGGCAAAAAAAACAGGCCGATTTGCCCCCAGGGTGGACAGAAAAACAAAAACACAATCATGTCCACCTGGAAGCGACCCTTACCCAAGGGGTCGCTTCCCAAAACAAACACATTGCCCCAACAAAAATCCCTGGTTCTAGTGGGTAATTTCTGCCCCCCCTGGGGGCAAAACGGCCGAAAAACGGGCCGATTTCCCCCCAGGGGGGGCAGAAAAACGAAAACATACTCAGACCCCGCCTGGAAGCGACCCTTGCCCAAGGGGTCGCTTCCTAAAAACTAAAATTACATCCCTGGTGTCTAGTGGGCATTTTCTGTCCCCCCTGGGGGCAAAACGGCAAAAAAAAACGGGGCGATTTGCCCCCAGGGGGGACAGAAAAACGTAAACAAAATCAATGGCCGCCATCTTGGCTAAAATCAATATCCCTGGTGCTAGTGGGGAAAAAACGGCCGAAAAAACGGGCCGATTTCCCCCCAGGGGGGGCAGAAAAACGAAAACATATTGCCAGCCCGCCTGGAAGCGACCCTTGCCCAAGGGGTCACTTCCTAAAAACTAAAAGTATATCCCTGGTGTCTAGTGGGGGCATTTCCGCCGCACAATCGCGACGCTGTGCGCGATCGTGAGGCAGAAATGCCCTGCAAAGAGACATCAGGGGAAAGGAAAATCTCTTTCCTCTCCCCTGATGCCTCTTCGCTGCCCCCAAACCCCCGCCAGCCTCGAGAAACCTACCTTCTTCCAGCGCGGTCAGGAAGCAAATGGCTTCCTGAGCGCTGGGAATCCCTGATGATGTCAGCGCGCGCTGTGCGCGCTGACGTCATCAGGGATTACCATGGGGGGGGGGCGGGGGCGGCAGCGGAAGCTCTTCCGCTGCCGCCCCCATTGCAAAACCGAAGATCAGAGAGCCTCGGGGGGAGCGCCAGCGCTTCCCCCGAGGGTGGGGCTGATGACGAGCTGGCCTTGTCATCCGCGCAGGACAGGTAAGCGCGATGACGAGCCCAGCTCGTCATTAGCCCCGAAGGGGTTAAAACAAATTGGTCTCGTATTCTCTCATCAAGAGTTTGTCCAAAGTTGCACGTTGATGCCAATTTTCTAAGAGATGATACATACTCTTCAATTGTCTCATCCTGTTTTTGTTCTCTCAAACCAAAGTGATACCGCTCCATTATTGTGCTTAATCTTGGCAAGTAGTGACGATCCAATTGTAATATGGCAATCTCATACTCATTTAGGTTTCTTTTGGTCTGCTAAAGGCAAATCTGGCAAGTGTTCCAACACATCCTGCCCTTCACCACCAAGACAATGTAAAAGAAGAGCAAGCTTCCTTTCTGCGCTCAAATTTGTTCCACAAACCCTGGCATAATTAGCAAAAATCTTCTTCCACTTTTTCCACTTAACATTTGGTTCTCCAGGGCTAACTAAGAAAAAGGCTGGTTGAGTAACATTCTTCATTTTTTTTATAATGATTTCTATTTTCCTTTAATATTCTTTTATTTCCTTTATTTTAAAAAAAATTCTGTGTTTTTAAAAAAAAAATGTTATCGCTCTTTGTCTCTTTTAAGTTCTATCCCTTTCCAAAGTATTTCTCTCAAGATTTTCCTGCTTTATTATGCGTCATAGAGAAACAAAAGAATGTTCGTCGTGGTAAAGAATTCCTTTAATAAAGACTTCTTCTTCATGTAGAGCGAGTCATTGTCTTCAGGTTGCTAAGTACCAGTAAGAAACTCAAAACGAATCAAAGGAAAACACGCAGTCTGACGCAGAGTTGGAACGCACAGCTGAAACGCATCGTAGAATGACGTAGAGTCGATGCGCGCCATCAAACAGTGAGTCAACGTTCGATTGTGCTCGCGCACCTTTCACCAATTTGATATGCGCTCGCGACTTTCTTCATTTAATTTTACTTTCCATCCACCAACGACAACTAACAACTGACTTCAAGAGAAGCCTTCATTCCAAGAGAGAATCCCATACAGAATTCTACAAGTTAAAGGTACAGTGAATATTTATAGCACAAAATGGCACATTATCACAAAAGGCAGGGGAGGTATGCTTGGAAAGAGTGCACGTCTGAATGTTGTCGACGTGTGCGTGTTTGTGTTTGGTGTGCGTGTTTCCGCGAGTGAAAGGCAGGGGGGATGCTTGGAAAGAGTGCACGTCTGAAAGTTGTCGACGTGTGCGTGTTGCCGTGCGTGAATGGAAGAGAGTTTGTGCCGTGCGTGAATGGGAGAGAGAGAGTCTGTGGGCTGTTTGTGTTTGGCATGCGTGAATGGGAGAGAGAGAGTCTGTGGGCTGTTTGTGTTTGGTGTGCGTGTTTCCGTGCATGAATGGGAGAGAGAGAGAGTCTGTGGGCTGTTTGCGTTTGGTGTGCGTGTTTCCACGAGTGAAAGGCAGGGGGGGTATGCTTGGAAAGAGTGCACGTCTGAATGTTGTCAAGCTACGGTGAGATAAGCAAGAGGCACGCGCAGGACAGAGAGAAGGTGGGCGGAGGGAGCAGCTTCAATGAGGCGTGGACAAAGTGAAGAGCCAATGAAAAACAACAAAAGCTCGTGAAAAAAAAGTTTATGGCACAAAAGCGCGTGCCTGTGGCCACGTGAACTCGAAGAAAACCGCACAGAAAAAGCCTTAGTTTGACGAGTATTTTGACCACTAGAATTCTCTCCATTTTCCATTCCTGCGGAATGGAAAAGGCGAGACCTAAAAAGTTTCTGATATTCTGCTGCACGACTTCAGTTAGCATTTTTCTAAAGCATCATTTACTAAAACATATCTGATGTATGCCAATATTTAAATAAAACAAATAGTAATGGAGAAACCGTGTACAACCACTGTGGGCAACATGAAAATAATTTAGCCACAGAAATACATTCACAAGTATATTCCGTTAAGTAGACCTGAGAATCGTTCACATAATAATAATAATGATAATAGTCAGGCTTGTATAGTGCATAGCTACTTGGGAACGAAGTGTCCCAGCGCTAAAGGTCCAAACACATGTGTGCCGCAAGCTCATCAGAACTCATTGAGTCACATAGATCTGAACAGCCAGGTTTTTATTTTTTTCTGGAAGAGGAGTTCCGAGCGTGCCTGGTGGATAGTGAGGGGCAGCAAGTTCCTGAGTTTGGACATTTGGTAGCTAAAAGAACTACCACCAAGGTGCACTCTTCTGACATTTTGGATGCAGGCCAACTTGGCCCCAAAAGATCCAAGACTCCTCTGTGGGGCGTAGGGTTGAATGAGAGGCGGCAAATGCTGTGGGCTAGTGTTCACCAGAGATTTGTAACAATAGCACAAGCCTTTTAATGGCACCCTCAGCTTCCCTGGAAGCCAGAGTAGCTTGGAAAGTGCAGACTCCATGGAGGGGCATTAGGGGAGATTTAGCAGCAGGCATGCTGCCGCATTCTGTGCTCGAAGTCTCTTCCTGCGATACTGTGACACCTCTAGGTACAACATGTTGCAGTAGTTCAGCCTGGACATCATTAAGGCCAGGACCACTGTTCTTTTTCCGAATTTAGGTAAAAAGCAGACAATTTTTGTGGGAGTCTTTAGGATTCTTAAACATTACCCTGCCAGAGCTGTTATTTGTCTGTCAAAGTATAGCTCTGGTCGAACCAGATACCCAGATCTTTAACCGTGGGCTTGGGGCTGGTTAGAGGGCCAAGAGTTTCTGGCCATCAGGAGGTCGATCAGAGGATGAGTTGTTTGTCTGGCAATAAGATCTCGGTTGCCCTCCATTCAACTTAAGGCAGTTTTGATCCCTCCACCCGCTACCGCTACCTCCTCCAGGCAAGAACTTAGTGAGGCAGCTGTGTTTGTGGAATTGTGAGAGAGGGTAATGATGAACATCAGAATCATAATGGTTGGTTTGGAGTGCAGCCCTGGACAACCTTTCGGGGATAAGTACAGTGTAGGTGATATTTTTGTATTAATCCGAGCCTGGAGTAGATTGTGAGGACCTTGGGGGGCCCTTAAAGTGTCTCACCAATCTTAGTCATTCCAAGGCCCCAGCCAGGTCTCCCAGTGGGCTCTTAGATCATGGAGTGTCTCTGGGGCATGTATAATCCTGAAAGGAAATCATGTGAGATCCGGTCCAAATGTCACCCAGTATTACCTATGGTGTCCCAAGACATAAACCACTCCAAGGCTACCACCTCCCCTAGCAATTTGCAATGTCACTAGGGGTTCTCGAGTGATTTTTCTCCATCAGCCGGTGTGCCGCAGCACAGCCCTCCATCTCATGAAGACCAATCGAGTCACCTCTGGGAGCGTTTGGGGTATAGTGCAACTGTAAAGAAAGACTAGAATTCGGGGAAAGCCCAGTGTTGTAAGCTTGTGTCTATAAGCAGGATCTGACCACTCTCCAATGAGCCAATCATTGACAATCAGGCGGTGGGAAGCCAAATAGTATAAGTATAGGTTGACCATAACCAGCCCTCCCTCATAAGGGGCACATTAACAATTCGGGAAGGCACAACAGGGTCCGAAATCGTGCCATGAAAAAAAAGTCACTGGTGCGTCAAACTGTGGAAAAGTAAATTTTGCCATGTTGTATGTGCCTACGTGTTCCCCATGTTATGTCATATGTGCATGATCGATATGCATGTATCCCCTTCTGATCGATTAAAGACGCAATTACAGTTGTGTCCATCTCTAGTATGCCAGTTTCTAGTCTTCGTGAAAGCAACGAATATCAGGCCTATGTAATCCTACGTTGCCACGTTTCACAGTGTGCACGTTAATTCATTGAATTATCCCCGTTTCTAGGCCTCAAAAGGGACGGACTCAGATTCAGCTCCTGTTTCCTGAACCCTCTCCGAGGAGCGATACAGCCCCCACCTGTATCCCTGACCCTTAGCTTACTTTCATGCCTCGCAGTGCCCGGCTCGGCCTGGCTCTGCCTCCCAGTCTGCCAAGAGTATGTTATGATTCTAGTTATCAGTCCAGCCCTCCTTCTCTGCATTCCTAAGCTACTGAATCGCATCAATAGTTTCCGTCATGGTCTAGCCTTTATGTCTCTATGTAAGAGAAATACTGTATTAATATTCATAGAATATTCCTCGCACACGCACTACATATAGAATTCTGCATGCACCAGTCTTAATGTCTGTTAGCCTTTACCCTGATAACTTTTGGATTCTATCAACATGTACTCTAAACACTAGATACTAGATATGCCTGGGTACATGTCGCTCTGACACTCCAGACTTTAGTCTCCTCTTCTAGCGCAGAAGTCATAGCCCCCCCAGTTCTCCCTAGTAACACGTCATTGTCAGTTTGCGCGCACCACTAGGTTAGAGGTCCCAGCTGCTCAGGAAGCCCCCTCCATGTTTCCGCCCCGTTTATGACATATCCTGTTACGTTTACATCACATGTCTATGTATAGGCCCTGTACACGCCTTCTTGTTACTTCATTTTGCCCTTATCTTTCGCGACTGCTACAAACCCCGCCTACTGCTACGCCTACTGTATTGAATGAAATGTATTTTGTTTAACTATAAATATTGTGCACGGATATTAAAGTTTGCTAGCCAATTCCCAGATCCTGCCCGACAGCTGTCGGGCCCTGCCATCCTATTCCCGTACAGGCTGTCCTGTTCCTGTCCTTTATGCTTGATTAAAGCCTGTCAACTTCAGCTACCTCGTATCTTGACTCTTATTTATTGAGCTACCTGTTTATTGATTATAGTCAAAAATAGATCCGGTAATTAATTATTTATTTACCACATAATGGCGCCCGAATAGGGTCTTGCCCTTTCCCCACGCGCCGGAGAAGCCACGCAGGCCCCCTGATCCTCTGCAGCCGTGACGGAACCATACCGTGCACGTGCAGATATTTCTGCTTCAAGTATCCCTCAGGCCCACGGAGGAGACGGAGGTTGCGGTCCAGCATCCAGACGAGGCGGTGGAGGAACGCGGTGAGTCCCGACCAGAGCCCAAGCCGAGAGTCCAAGGTCCGAGGTATCCGGAGGCCCACCTGTAACTGAAGTCCGAAGTTCGTCCGTCCGTCGTCGTAGCAGTCCAGTCCAGTCCAGTCCGAGGCCTTCCGTTCTTGCTGCCCGGTGAGTACCGTTGCTGGGGTAGTATCTAGACAGGGTCAATTAATTTGTCTCTGGTCCGTGGGTTTGGGTACACAGATCCAACACGAAGTGTTCACCTAGGTGGGCGCGGGTCCTGACGTGTCTCTTTATGGGACCGGTAAGTTTCGTACTGTTTTAGCAGTGCATCTAGTCATTCTAGTAAGTTTCTGTTCTAATAAGTTCTGTTCTCGAGAAATTCATGTGTTCTGTTCTCAGTATTTCTGGTAGTATTCTGTCCGAACCGTTATTATAAATGTTATTTCATGTGTTTTCAATGTCGTGGTATGAGTGATTTGTTTTCTTAAAGTTATTATTGTGTTTATCGTGTATTGTATTGTGTCCAGACTCCAGTCTAAGTTATGCCTCTGTTCTCAAAGTTACGTCAGTTAAAAACTAGAAAAGGTCTGCTCGAGGAAGCAGTTCCTGTCCCGCCTAGGGACAGTCCAGGTCATTTTATGTATCAAAAGCATGGCATAAGTGCCATATTATATCTAGATTTATGGGTGGAGTACACCAAAGAATTAGAGGAAAAGTATAGATGGCCCGTATCAGGTACGTGGGATGCCGAGTGCATCATGCGAGTAGAAGAAGCATTATGGAAAAAGAAATCTAGACAGTCCCAGAAAGATGCCATCGAGTTGTGGCGCAAAGAATCTCATAAAGGAACCGAAAAAGAAATCAGAAAGTCAGAATTAAGTAGAGAGTCCTCAGAAAGAGCCCAAGAAAGGGAATTAATCGAAATAGGTGAACGAGTAAAAGCCGAACAGACAGAGAAATGCCCTCATTAAGGGTATGTATCCTCTTCTTGCCGAGGGCTTGCCAAAAGCAACCCCGGAAGCACCATGTAATTTTCCGCCGCCATTAGTTCCGATTAAGCTACGTCACAAACCGACCGCAGCTGATATTTTTCTCTCGTCCTATTTGGACGACACAGTCCCAGAATATGCAAATTCTGTTTCGCCAGCTCCTGTAAATAATGTAATTCCTGTTCCTCCAGCCACCGGGGCACCTGTTACAGCACCTGTTACGGTACCCCCGGTCCAGCCCATACTACAAGTACCCGCTACATCAGTCACTCTGCCAGCACGAAGAGTATCAGTCGACGATTCTAGTTTAGGAGCCGCGGGGGGAGGTCCTCCTGGTACCCCGCCGCCACACAAACGTGTAACGTTAGTCGAGTTACATGAACGTGCGTTACAGCGTACGCCCAAATATTAGTCCGTTGCAGATATCAGACGAGCTCTTACCGAATGCCGTTATGATCCAGTCCCAGGCGATGATAATATGGTTATATATTCATTGCGTGTAAGACGGGTGACCGAGTATTTGGACACCCTACCGAATATGAAAGAAGATCTAGACAGAATATATCGTTTCATCCGTACAGGAGACGATCCAGAAAGTATTGGCGAAATCATGTCTCTAAGGAAAGCTGAGACCCAGCTCATGCTATTAAAGTTTCTAGTTAATTGTTTAATAAGGGAACAAGATTGTCCGACTAAAGATCCGATCGAAATGAGAATTCTGACAAAGTGGAGTGATCATATAGCCGAGGGAAGACACAAGACACTCAGTAGTATAGAGAGTATGTACAAGAAAATTCGTAAGGAAATAATAAGGTTACACGAGAAACGAATAGCAGCACAAGTGTCCGAGAAAGAAGACAACACTGATACTGAAGAGGTAGAAGACGAGAATACCGCCAGAATAGCGTATGTAGGTAAATCTAGACTTCCAGACCGATATTCACGCCTAGAACACAAGAAAGTTTTTCACCTTCCAGCACTAGAACAAGAGAATCCTGAACAAGTATTTCAAGCTACCGATCACATTCTGAAATCACGTATCGGTTATAGTGAACTTAGTACCATGCATGAACAAGAACTAGTCCGATCAGCAGTCCGATGGATTACTGATTCTACCACTTTTCCAGACGGAATAGTGGCACAAATGTTTCTGAAACTGCCCCCAGCCGAGCAGCGACTGGTGGGTATGTATATGATCCAGCACCTCATTACACTGTATGAGGGTCAGCATTCTGATCCAGGTCCGTTACATGATGTCCTGAACGAGTTACTCCAGTATAAATGGAGAGGTTTAGGTACCGATTTAATTAGTGTCATTCTAGAACAGCGCCACAAATATAGAACGTTTCTGAATCCGCATTTTGCTCACGTCTCACCTCCAGAAAGTAAACCATTCTACATGGATAGACAGAATCCGTTACGAGAAGTACACCCAGTTAGAGGAACGGTTGGTGAACTAGAACGAGTATTTGTTTACACCCCTATCACAAAGATGGAACTCTTAGAGATTAAGAAATTAATTCCCTGTCACGACAAAGACCCAGCAGGGTTCCATCGAGAATTAAAAGACATGCTCCGTATGGGAGAATACACGTATCCAGATATTATTAAAATGTTAAAGGTCCTGTTGCCCGCAGGGGTATATGAAAAACTCAAGGAAAAAGAATGGGAGGTGGGAGAGAAAAAGATAGATTGGACAGCTCTAGAAGCTGAAGATAAAATACGAGTACCAGGTACCGGTCTTGGGGACAAATGTAAAGAACTGCCCGAGTTATTAATTCAAGTTTTGCCAAGGTTATTAGCCACGAAAAAGGAAGATTGGGATGCAATCTCAGCTTGTAAACAGAAACAGGATGAAGACACTAGTGATTTTTATTCTAGATTTGAAAAATGTTTTATTATAAACAGTGGTTTGAAGACAAGTAGCGAGTCGTACCCTCATCTTTTTGTTACTAAACTAGTCGAGAATTCAAGTCCACAAGTTAAAAATCGAGTTTTGAAAGTCGAAAGTACCTGGCAAGCTAGTACCCCGTCACAAATGCTTCAAATGCTCCAGTATCACCAGAATAGAATCAGGGAAGAGCAAGAACACGAAAGGAGACGTATGAAAGACACGAAAATGAAAGTATTAGTTGCACAATCTGTTCCACAAGACAGTCAGAAGAGGGGTCCGAATCAAGCCAGTCATCCTGCAGCTCCCGTTAAAGGGACATGCAATTATTGTAAACAGCCAGGTCATTTTATAAACGAGTGTGCAGTTCTGAAACACAACATAGCTACTGGTAAAACTAAAGAAAGACCACGTCCGCCTAGACAAGAACAAGTTTCACAGACTTCTCAGTCACCACAGAATGCACAACAGACAGTTCCAGCACCGCAGCCTATCGCTGCAACACAGCATGTTACACAGCAGATGTACCAGTATGCCCAGACAGAGTATCCAGAGTATCAACAGTATTCATGAAACAGCCTAGAGAGGGAGGTAGGCTTGCCTCTCATCGAGATACCTGTAGATCAAGAGGGTCCCTATGTACACAGTCAAGTATTAGGGAAAGACAGAAAGTTTCTGATTGATACAGGGGCAAGTAGGACTACTATCAGTCATGACGAGGTTCCAGGGGCTCCGCTCTCAGGCTCTAGAAATGTTTCCCTTGGATTTTCAGGAAAGCCTATTGTTAACGAGATTTCAAAACCAGTTACTCTAGAAGTTGGTCCATTGTCCCGAACTACTGATTTGTTACTTACGAAGTCATGTCCAGAAAATTTGTTAGGCATTAAAACAATGAAAGAATTAGGTGCAGTAATTTGCTGCTCCCCAGAAGGAATACGATTGTTTTTGCGTGACTTTAAAGGTCACTATGTATTACGCGATTTTGATCCAAGATTATCCAATGTACCGCAGCATTTATGGGCGCAAGGTCCAACTGATGTAGGTTTTATGCAAATTACACCCCATCGTGTGACTCTCAAGCAAGGTATAGTCTTGCCACGAATCAGACAATATAGATTGCCACCTGAGGCTGTAGCAGCCTTATCCAAAATTATTGACGAGCTTATTGCTCAAGGAGTGGTTGTAGAAACTGACTCCAATGTATGTAATTCTCCTATCATTCCAGTCATGAAACGTACTGATCCAAATGCACCTCCAGTATATCGATTAGTGATTGACCTTCGAGAACTTAATAAATGTATCATACCCCAGTATCCAGTAGTCCCAGATATTTCATCCCTATTGACAGCTATAGATTCTGAAGCTACATTTTTTACTGTTATCGACCTCAAGAATGCATTTTTCAGTGTTCCCATTCATCCAGACAGCCAGTACCTTTTCGGTTTTTGTTTAAATGGAAGGAGCTATAAATTCACACGAGCTCCTCAAGGTTTCACAGAAAGTCCTAGTATTTACAGTCAAGCACTTAAGAGACAACTAGACAATATTCACATGCCAACAGACACTGCCCTACTCCAGTATGTCGATGATCTACTGATCACAGCCCGTTCTGAACGTGACTGCGAGCGTGCGTCACTTACAGTTCTGTGTTTCCTAGCCGAGATGTGGCACAAGGTGTCCCCTTCGAAGCTCCAGTTCTGTGTCCAGCAAGTGATCTACTTAGGCCACTTACTGTCCAAGTGGGGTAGGCAGTTGACACCAGACCGTATCCAGTGGATAGCGAGTCTTCCACAGCCCAAGACACAGAAGGAGGTACGTGCTTTTATTGGCCTCACTTCTTACTGCAGACAATGGATTCCTCAGTATGCATTTCTAGCCAAGCCACTGATACAGTTAACGACACAGGAGGCAGCCGTATCGACTGTCCTCCCTTGGACCCAGGAACATACACTTGTTTTCAATGAATTAAAGAAAGCCTTATGCCAAGCACCTGTTCTAGCTACACCGAACTACAGTAAGCCTTTTACACTTTTTGTCACAGAACGTGATGGTACTGCATTATCTGTTCTCACACAAGATCAAGCAGGACAGTACAAGCCCTGTGCTTATTTTTCGAACACATTAGATCCAGTAGCCCAGGCTCTGCCTGCGTGCCTCAAGTCAGTTGCAGCCACAGCTCTAGCAATCAGACAAAGTGATTCCATAGTGTTAGGACACTCCCTGACAGTACAAGTTCCACACTCCGTGGAAGTTCTTTTAAACCGAACACAGACACAGCACTTGACCATTGCACGTTTAACAGGTTATGAACTGACACTGTTCCAGCCACACATAGAAATCAGACGCTGCAACGTTTTAAATCCTGCTACACTGTTACCGTCAGTTACTTCAAATCCTGCCACACATGACTGTGTGGAAGTTATTAACACTATGACGAAGCCAAGACAAGACCTGACAGACATTGCATTACCTAATCCCGACCTGACACTTTATGTGGACGGTTCATGCATGAGAACAAGTACAGGAGAACTAGTAGCCGCGTATGCAGTGACTACCGAAACTGAAGCTATTGAAACACACCGTATTGACACCCTGTCTGCTCAAGCAGCAGAGCTAGTCGCTCTGACCCAAGCCTGCATACGTGCCAAGAACCTGAAAGTAAACATATATACAGATTCACGTTACGCATTCGGAGTTGTACACGACTTCGGAGTGCTCTGGCAGGAGAGAGGTTTCATGACTTCTCATGGAACCAAGATTCAGCATGGTCTCCTCATTCAAGCTCTGTTAGATGCAATACATTTACCGACAGCTATCGCTATCATGAAGTGCAAGGCACATACGAAAGTTACTGACATCATTTCCCAAGGTAACGATCTAGCAGATCGAACAAGCCAAGCTTACAGCTCAGACACCAGACATTCCAGTTAACAAGACACAGACATGCATTCCAGAACAGACTACTTGTATGACAGTTAAGGACCCTACACAAGATGTCATAGACATACAGTTACATGCTACTCCTGAAGAAATCAAGAAATGGTCCGAACAAGGAGGGGTCCAGACAGATCAGGGATGGTTGACGAAGGGAAAAGCCACATGGTTTCTCCCCGACTCCATGGTTCAAGTCATTATCAATACCGCACATAGTCCAGCACATCTAGGAGAAAAAGCTATGTTAGACAGTATACAGAACCTTTGGTTCAACAAGCACTTGCGAGCTGCAGCCAAGCAGAAAGTTCGTACTTGTATGATATGTTGTCAATTCAATCCAGGTAAAAGTGTCCCGGTGGAACAAGGTGGATTCCAACCTCCTGACCACCCTTTTGAAGTCCTCCAGATGGATTATATTCAGATGGAGCGATGTCGAGGTTTCAAGTATGTCCTTGTAGTAGTATGCGCTTTGTCCAGGTGGACAGAAGCATATCCAGTTCCAGATTACACAGCCGCGACCACTGCCAAGCAGCTGGTTCGTGAATTCTTTCCCCGTTATGGACTCCCTAGGGTCGTGTATTCTGATAACGGCCAGCCATTCTCATCTGAGTTAATGAAACATGTTTCCCTTCTGTTAGGGTACCAGTGGAAGTTCCATTGTGTACGCCATCCTGAAGCAGCCGGTCTCGTAGAGAGACATAATCAGACCCTGAAAATCCGTATTGCCAAGACATGTAAAGAGAAAGGTGTAGACTGGCTAGTTGCCCTGCCAGTTGCTCTATTCTTCATGAGGATGGTTGCACATTCCAGATCAGGTCTGTCCCCTTACGAGGTCGTATTCGGCCACCCCCCAAACATGTGGAGTACACCTAGACCCCGCAGTATTACAGATGTTTCCAGTAATATGTTGACAGATTACCTAGCTTCCTTGATGTCTGCCCTACACTCTTGTCGTTCACAGGTTGCCGCCGCATTTCCCGACAATACCGAAGTGAAACCGCATGAGGTCATTCCAGGCGACCTCGTCCTTGTAAGGAACTTTGATCGTTCAAGTCCACTGGAGCCTCGTTGGAAAGAGCCGCGACTTGTCCTTCTGACCACCCGCACGGCCGTGAAGTTGGAGGGCCGCAAGGGGTGGGTCCATCTGTCCCATATAAAGAAATTTCATGGACTACCAGACAAGACATTTTCTAAGGACTGTTCCATTTCTAAAGACTGCCTGAAACCAGACACTGATCTGAATCCTGAACTGAAAGTTCCTCTGTTAGAAAAAACTCCGCAACAGGAGTATAAGTTGAAGCTCCGGTCTAGTAAAATAAGTCAGCCAGTTTAATTGTCTAAGTCCCTCTCGGGTGAAACGGTTAGACAGGTATCTGACATGTATGAGATAGACCCCCATAGTGAGAGAGTTAGTCAAAACTCTATAAGATGTATCGTTTTTCTAAGTTTCTTATTGTTTTTAAGTTTGATGGTTACCTGCACAAGTTATGCATTACATTTATGTTTTCCAATTTCACATGTAAATAAGTTTTCTAATGCTACAGTAGAGCACACATTTAGTGATCTGCCTCCTCACGAGTTATCCTATCGTCTTGCTATGAGAAATAATACATTTATAAAAATGTTACACTATTCACACCAGACCAGCAATGCTACTAATTGTTGGGTGTGTGGTCGGCTCCCCACTTTCCAGACACCGAAGGGAGTTCTGCCACTCTTTCCTTATCCGTTTTCACATAATGGTTCGTGTGGAGCATGGTCCACGTTAACATCATCTTCAAATGATATGTCCCTTCTGAATAGAACATGTTTTCCAGACAAGCAAGGTCTCTCCCATAGAACAGGGTTAGATCTAGAAAATGAAGTTTATAATTTAGGTAATTATTCTTCGAATTTTATGGTCCTGAATGTTCAGTCTGATACTACTCCAGACTTACCTGCTATTTCAGTACTACCAGTCAAAGGCGAATTATGTGTCAGAAATAATGGTTCCGCACATGTAGGACATAGTGATTGTACTACTACTGTCGAGTATAGTGACAGTGGGAAATCTAGTTTCAAAGCCTCACGTCATTCTTATTTTGTGTGTGGTCAGACCGCATATGTTCGTCTGCCCCTCGATTGGGATGGAACATGTTACATTGCCTTCCTACTGCCACCAGTTTTTCTAGCCCCATCTGATTATCACAGAAACACACATCTAGTACACGTCAGACCTAGAAGGGAGATCGAGTCCCCAATAGTCGATCAAACTGAAACTACTCTAGAACAGTATACAGATTTCAATAAAGGTTTCTTCTTCTTTATAGGACCTATCCAGAATAGTAAGTTAATCCGTAGGTTAACCAGAACCCTTGAAGCAGTAGTGAATGAGACTACTTCTGCTCTAGGTAACTTAACCGAAGAGCAATCTGCTATGAGATTTGTCGTGCTCCAAAATCGTCTCGTTCTTGACGTCATACTGGCCGATAGAGGAGGAGCATGTAGAGTCATCGGATCTAGTTGCTGCATTTTCATTCCTAATAACGCGCCGTCTGTTTATTCAGCTATAACCAGACTTCATAAAATTGCCCATCAGTTACACCAGAATCCAGGCACCTGGACATGGTCCGGTTGGCTCTGGAGTATTATATCTGAATGGGGATGGAAAGTATTGTCATTTCTAGGTATTGCAGTAATGATCATATTCAGTTGCTGCCTCTGTATACAATGTGGCCCTGCGATTTGCAGCATTTGCGCTACCTCTTGTATTCCTAGTCCTAAGTCCCGTTCTAAGACAATTCGAGACGAGCAAATGATGCTATATGAAATGATAGATGGTATCATGAATATAGATGTTTCCTGATGGAAACGTAGGGCACAAGGAGGGAATGTGGAAAAGTACATTTTGCCATGTTGTATGTGCCTACGTGTTCCCCATGTTATGTCATATGTGCATGATCGATATGCATGTATCCCCTTCTGATCGATTAAAGACGCAATTACAGTTGTGTCCATCTCTAGTATGCCAGTTTCTAGTCTTCGTGAAAGCAACGAATATCAGGCCTATGTAATCCTACGTTGCCACGTTTCACAGTGTGCACGTTAATTCATTGAATTATCCCCGTTTCTAGGCCTCAAAAGGGCCCGGACTCAGATTCAGCTCCTGTTTCCTGAACCCTCTCCGAGGAGCGATACAGCCCCCACCTGTATCCCTGACCCTTAGCTTACTTTCATGCCTCGCAGTGCCCGGCTCGGCCTGGCTCTGCCTCCCAGTCTGCCAAGAGTATGTTATGATTCTAGTTATCAGTCCAGCCCTCCTTCTCTGCATTCCTAAGCTACTGAATCGCATCAATAGTTTCCGTCATGGTCTAGCCTTTATGTCTCTATGTAAGAGAAATACTGTATTAATATTCATAGAATATTCCTCGCACACGCACTACATATAGAATTCTGCATGCACCAGTCTTAATGTCTGTTAGCCTTTACCCTGATAACTTTTGGATTCTATCAACATGTACTCTAAACACTAGATACTAGATATGCCTGGGTACATGTCGCTCTGACACTCCAGACTTTAGTCTCCTCTTCTAGCGCAGAAGTCATAGCCCCCCCAGTTCTCCCTAGTAACACGTCATTGTCAGTTTGCGCGCACCACTAGGTTAGAGGTCCCAGCTGCTCAGGTACCCCCCTCCATGTTTCCGCCCCGTTTATGACATATCCTGTTACGTTTACATCACATGTCTATGTATACGCCCTGTACACGCCTTCTTGTTACTTCATTTTGCCCTTATCTTTCGCGACTGCTACAAACCCCGCCTACTGCTACGCCTACTGTATTGAAAGAAATGTATTTTGTTTAACTATAAATATTGTGCACGGATATTAAAGTTTGCTAGCCAATTCCCAGATCCTGCCCGACAGCTGTCGGGCCCTGCCATCCTATTCCCGTACAGGCTGTCCTGTTCCTGTCCTTTATGCTTGATTAAAGCCTGTCAACTTCAGCTACCTCGTATCTTGACTCTTATTTATTGAGCTACCTGTTTATTGATTATAGTCAAAAATAGATCCGGTAATTAATTATTTATTTACCTCTCTAAACCAATGGCAAGATATACATTGGGGGAAGTTTTGAAAAAGGTCAAAGAATCTGGGAAGTACCATCAATTTGTAGAGTGCTATTATCCCCGCTTGCTACGGATCGCAGAAGCATGAGCGCCCAAGATTTGAATTGGTTGTAACTAGAATTTACAGAACACCAGGAGGCCGAGATGGGACTCACGCAGTCACAGTGTAGTGATGAATAAGCATCATTACAGAGGCAGATCTGTGGTATCGAGCCCCGTTTATCTTGGTAGTCTAATGGGGGGCTAGCTTACTGCCCGCACTGGGTCCACCACCCACAATCTCAACACCTGTCCTACAGATGCCAGACGACTATCCTTCAACTAAGATTCACTCAAGACCAGGCAGAAGGACACCAAGGCACTAACTCCTCAGCCCGTCATCAGGTCAACCCCTCGCAGAGCATGTGACCTCCAGTAGCAGCATGAGTTCCCCAGGTCAGGCTTGGTTGGGACAGTGCTATGAGGGCCTGGCTTTTAGAGGGGAGCAGCAGCACATCTCGTTATACGCAGATGATTTGTTGTTGTTTTTGGCGAATACGGACGAAGCATTGGCGGGGCAGCACAACTGTTATCAGACTTTGGGATGGTTTCAGGACTGAGGGTTAATTGCTCTAAAACATGTTTATTTCCAGTGCGACCAGGGAGGGCGGCACCTAGGATGTCAAAGACAGCGCGGTGGGAACCGTCTTGTTTAGCGTACCTCGGAGTACATGTTTATCATGGAGCCAGCGATATGTTAAAAGGCAATATAGAGCGATGTATACGAGCACTAAAGGGAAGCATGGCATTTGGGAGTACCCTCCCGTTGTCGGTGATGGGGAGGATGGCCTTGTTGAAGATGGTGGCACTCCCTCGGCTGTTGTACTTTTTTAGAACATTACCTATATGTGTGCCAGGCTCGGTGTTCGCCAACTTGAAGTCCATGATAGTGGGGTTCCTATGGGGGTCAGGGAGGCGCAGATTGGCACTAAAAACATTGATGAGACCAAAGGCGGAGAGCGGATTGGCGGTTTCTGACTTGGAATTGTATTACATAGCGGCCCAATTACAGGTTCTTACACAGGCGGTGGCCATGGAATTTCGGGGCCCTGCATCTGCAGGACGTAGGGGAATTCCGAGACAGGTCCTATCTTTTATAGTAATGCAACAGCGATTGGGCCTGGGAGATCTTACAGTGGAAGAGAAGACTCTGAGGTTGTGTTGGAATAGGAGCCAGCGGAGAGCAGGTGTGCAGCACCCTTATGTGCCTGAGATACCACTAGGGATGCTGACAGCATTGCCCCATGGAGGAGATTGGGCGTCATTGTGGAAATGGGAGCAGGCAGGGATCCAAGTGCTAGGGGACTTACACAAGGTTGGCGTACTGCTGCCTTATCAGGTGTTGCAGGAGAGGTTTGATCTCCCGAGGGGAGGTTTTCTGGTACATGCGGCCCTGGTGCATGCAATACAGAAGCATTGGTAGGGGGGATTAATGGAGCCTAAAATAACAATGGCATGTCAGTATGTGGTGATGGCTGCAGGTACGTTTAAAGCAGTTGCATGCTTGTACTTGAGGATGTTGAAGGAGGGTTTAGCCCGTTGGATACGCTGCGCATAAAATGGGAGGAGAGCATTGGGAAGCCAATACCGGAGGCCACATGGGGGCACATCCTGCGTAGGGCGTGGAAGGGCTCAAGGAACGCACGATTCCAACTGGTGCATTTCTTTATACTACATAAAGCGTATGTGACACCTGGTAAGATCATGAAATACTATAATGTTAACAATGTGGTGTGTCCTAGATGCACTAGAGTTGGAGCAGAAGTGGAGCACATATTGTGGGAATGCCCGAACTTGGGGAGCTATTGGGAAGGAAGAAGTGGGAGACCTATTAAAAGTAATTACGGAGCACCAATTGGATTTTGATATGGCTACATGCATACTGCACTGGTTCCCTCACACCTCCAGGACGAAGGTAACAAGTAAGTTTATAGATATGGGTCTTGTGCTGGCGAAAAGGAAAATAACGATGCGCTGGAAATTGCAAGAGGGTCCCAGCAGTAAGAGATGGCGGGCGAAGCGGCTTAAGTGGGGTAGTAGTGAGGGTGCTGTTCGCCTCCAGCAGGCACGACGTCAGAATAATGAAAAGGCGCTGGACACGGCACGAGCATGGGAGGAGTTGGTTCAGACGCTGACAGGCCAATCGACTGAGGAAAACAGGGAATAGACGGATGGGGCGCACGGGGGAACTGCAACACCCAGTAGGGACATCCTGGCTTTACGTCAACACGAACCTTAACTACTGCATTGTTGTGGATACATGAGACACACCGGTGGAAGGGAGGGGGGAAGGGGGTGAAGGGAGGGAGTTCTTATTTGTTCATTTGATTAGATATAGTGTGCAAACAATGTTGGTTATTGGGCAGTAATGCCTGTGGATTAGCGATCTGTTGCAGTTTCATTTTGTCCTGCAGGGGGAACATTAGACATGGAAACTAATCAGTGGAATGGTGGATTTGCAATGGAACGAACTGATAAACGATTACAGGGGGAAGAATATTGAGTAAATGTGATGATGTGTCTCTGATTGTCGCAATAAAAATCAATAAAATATGTTTAAAAAAAAAAATTAGTCCCCCCAGGACAAGGGAGAAGCTGACAGGAGGGCGCCTCTCTAGGCACAACTCAGCACAAGTTCAAAGTTACAGGTGGTATCCACAAGGAAAGGAGGGGGGAGGAGATGAGAAGACCCTGAAGCTGGGGCTGTGGAGATTCATGTAGCAGAACTATTAGAGTTGTTCCGTGCAACACCAGATGAAAAGGCCTGGAATACAAGTCCCCCAGCCACCCGGGCTGGCACACCACCATGTGTCTCACCAGCTTGTAGGACCCCATACTTGCCAGGACTTGGGGTTGTCCCCTCCACCCAGGGCAATCCATCCAGCTGCAGGCAGGCTATGTTATTTACAGTGGCATGTAATGAGTACTGGGCCCAGGATCTGGCTGGTCCTCTTGAACAGGCCGGAAAGCTACTTCGGAGCTCCCACATCCGGCCATCGCCCATATGCCAGGGCTCAGGGGCAGAGCTCAGGATGAAAGACTTAGGGGCAGATTTAAAAGCCCCTTGCGCCTCTTTTATGCCCCCGTTGTGTCATTTTTGTGACGCGGCGCAAAACCAGCGCCATGCTGCGGGGTATTTACAATGTGACGCATCTGGCCGAAACCCCGCACATTTGCACAGCCAGAACGGGTGTAAGGGCCTTTTCCTACATCGTGGTCAAGACCTGGAACAAGCCCCCGATCAACATCAGGCACACCCCTTCTCTGCACATCTTCAGGAAGACCCTCAAAACCTGGCTCTTTGACTGACCAGAGCTCTTCTCTCCCGTCCCTCCAAGCACCTTGAGACCCTCACGAGTAAGTAACACGCTTGAAAATTCCATGATTGATTGAGTGTGCTATCGCAGAGACCCCTACTGACCTCTTAACTAGAGTTGGCCATGGTGGAAGGGACTATCCTCCTCAGCGGAGTAGCTGACCCCCTATGTACTGGCCTTAGGTTGTTCAACCCTTGACCTTTAAAAGGATCTATTTTCTTTGGTTTTCCCGTCTAGAATTCATTTTTAATAATGGCTGATGAAGATGCAGCAGCTCTTAACATCCCTGAGAACTGCACACATGTGGTTACTCAGAAAGTATTACAACATGGTCTGTCAGCTACAGGCAGAGACGTTGAGGCTCACAAAGCATTTAGGACAGAGGTATTCTATTCCTGTGTTACATTCCTGGCTGCAAATGACAAAACACAATTATTTCACACCTACAAAGAGGGTGAAGAACCAGACAATTACACACCATATGAAGAGAAAGAAATACCTCTGACCTACCAAGAGCAAATACATTGGTTTAATGTCACCCTAACACACTTGCTCCTCTCAGCAATGAGGGAGCAATATGGCTTACCCAGATACACACCGCACCCTAATGTTGGTATGCTAACACTAAAACTTAACCCTGCGTGGATTATACAACCTCAATAAGCTACCCCGGACATCAGTCCACAAATGTTAAGTGCAATCATGGGAAATGTTCCTGTCAGACGGGAAGAGATTCCGTTCTGCATTGCACAAAAAAGAAGTCCGCTTGAGGCGGTGTTCCCCCATACGGTTCAGCAGGAGAAACACAGAATATTAACCATTTGCCGTATCACTCCCCCTGTAGAAGACTGCAGAACGTGGGTACAGTCGTTTCTGCAGTATATACAAGAACACACAGTAACCATCCACTGGCTGTTTTACCAGAAGCGCTAAAACAAATCCAGAACGAGTACCAGACAGCACCTGCCCTGTTATGTTATGTTATGTTATGTTAATCAAATTTTTTGAGCGCGCAGCTGCCCCAGCAAAGGGGCGTCCCGGCGCTATATCAAACAGGTAACACAACAGACAACCACTAGGAAATAAGCTGGCTTTTAATAGGGCAGTGGGAAAAGAAAGGTTTTAACTGCTTTCCTGAATGAAAAAAGATCTTCTAGAGATCGAATGTGGACAGGAAGCGCGTTCCAGAGCTTGGAAGCCAGCACTGTAAACGATCGACCACCTACTCTACATTTTTGGAAACGTGGGACAAGAGCTAGTTTCTGACCTGCAGAGCGCAGACTGCGTGAAGGGATGTACAGAGTCAGAAGATGCTGGAGGATGGTGGGAGTCTCTGTATTTGGGATTGAAACTAATAGACAATTTTGCTGTAGTTTCAGCCACAATGTAAAGTAACATTGAAAGGGAAGCAGCAGCGTTGGTTATATGCCAGCGCATACAAGAATTGGCTCCTGCACAGCAGGAACGTGAATTACCTAAATTATCAAATTTATTTATTTATTTATTTTTGGCATTTGCACAGTGCTCTGTTACCCGTAGGTGTCCTGGCGCTAAGTGTCACTCGTAAGGTAGAGGCGGATCGGGAATCACTTGGTAAACAGCCATGTCTTTAATGCTCTTCTGAAGACTATAAGGTCTGTCATTTTTCTGAGGGCATGGGGCAAGGCATTCCAGGCTTTGGTTGCGCCCAGCACAAAGCTTCTGCCTTCCCAGCGCGCTCTCCTAATACGAGGCACGGCGATCAACCCCAGGTCTGCTGATCTGAGATTTCTAGTTGGTTAATACCAATGAAAATACTGTCAAAAGAATAAGGGTCCCTTGCCTTGTAAGGTCTTGAATACTAGGCAAAATGCTTTGAAAAGAATCCTCTTTCGCATTGGGAGCCAATGGAGTTTAGCCAGCTCCTGGGACACAGGGACAAATTTTGAGATCCCCAATATAAGCCTGGCAGCCGCATTTTGTAATACCTGCAATTTATTGAGTACCCCCTGTTGGGCACCAAGAAATAGACTATTGCAGTAGTCCAGCCATGCCATAACCAGCGTTGTGACCACTGGTTTTCTGTCACTGCCTGGAATAAATGGAAGGATCTTACGGATGGATTTGAGCAAATAGGCAATAGAAGAAGATAGTGCATTGACCTGGGGACGAAAGGTAAGTTGATCATCGATCAACACCCCCAGGTTTTTCACCTTAGCCACTGGGGTGGGGCCCTTGCCCATCTGCTCTGGCCACCAGTTTGGGCTCCAAAAGTTAGTATTTGACCCAAATACTAGGACTTCAGTTTTAGCTGAATTTAGTTTAAGGCAGTTGACTGCCATCCAGTTTCCAACCGCCAGTATACAGTCCTAAAAAAATTCCTTGCTACTCCATCTTCCATCCCTGGTAGTAAATACACCACAATCTGGGTGTCGTCCTCATATGATGTAAGATCAAAGCCAAAGGCCCGTATTACTGGAGCCAATGAGCTGACATAAACATTAAATAACGTGCGGCTCAGAGATGAGCCCTTAGGAACTCCACAGGGCAGGATGAAAGGTTTTGATTCATAGTCTCCTAACGCCACGCTTTCGACTCTGCCAGACAGGAAGGCTTTAAGTATGTCGAGTGCCTTCCCTTGTACTCCGTAGGCCTTCAGACGGTCGAGTAAGATACCACGGTGGACCGTATCGAAGGCCGCGGAGAGGTCCATCAAAGAAACCTATGCTACACTGGGTAGAGATCATTTGGGAGCCAGAACTGGTAAACCACAATTAAAGAGTAATTCTGAAACGGATGACTCTAAAGTAGCACCCGAGTTTTTTATGAAGAAGAAGGGGGAGAACAAGAAAAAAGACAAGGCTAAGGCATGGTGTGAGTCTCCTCAAGAGGAAGCCACTGAAAAATGCTATGACCTGTGTAACCGTGATAATATTGAACAGCCGGTCAGGTCTCAGGCATCGCCTTGTTCCTTTTAGGATTCCTCCGATAAATGTTCAGAGAGAGGTGGACGGTCAGGGTGCAGATCAGAAGAGCACATGAAACCAAAGAGGGACTCACAACTATCATCCGATTAAATAATTTAACAGGAAGAAAAACCGAAGCCTTCCAAGCCTCAATTGAAAAATAGAATAAGGTAGAAGGAAATACGGTCTGGGATGCCCCAGATATTGAGGATCCTGTGTCTCGGTGCGGCTTGGGCAGTGGCTATGCAGGACAGCGTGGCAGAGGTCACAATAGTTTGTCAACATCCGATGGATTGTCCGGTGGGAGAAGTGCTGAGTGAGTATATCATGGGGGAAACACACAATACCAGGGTAAGCTTCTCACATCGTTTATACCAAATACAACTCCAGTTGGAGGGGGACATACCCAAATACATCAATGTTCTCTTTGAGAGGAATTAACCCAAGGTTACGATATTCTCTTAGCTGAAAAGGATTGACCATCTGATTTTATAATGGAGTTGTGGAGTGTAGAAGTGTGGTGCAGCGGCCAGGTCAGCTGACTTCGGGGCACAGGGCTCACGGTTCGATCCCCGGTTCCAGCGGCAGCTCAGCACTATGTGACTCGGGGCAATAGCTCACTTAATTTCCACAATGGCCCCCAGCACCTTGAGACCCGTAAGGGTGAGTAGTTTGCGCTTTACAAATACAGTTTTACATTTTTTTTAATTTACAGTTTCCAAAACGGGGAAATGGCAATTGTTCCTGTTTACTCCGACCTTGTTTCAGAATCACTAAAATAATCATAAACCAAGGAGTGGGCACTAGTGCTAGCTCCTGTTTCATACTGCTACCATGTGGGGTGGGTAAACTTTACACCTTATCATAAAATTCCATTGAGAACAACCCCACAACCTCGAAGACAATATTGAATTAAGCATACATCGATGGAACATTCGGGTATACGTACGTCACATTCAATGAAAGAGATATAGCACCCATTGCATATAAATCGCATCTTTACACCAATGCTGAAATGCATTTTGCACCTACAGAAAAATACTGACTGCAGTACAAACTGCTGTGGTGAGAGAGAAGGCCACGGCTCAGGGAAAACGAATCACTGTCCTTACCCCAATGCCGACCATAGATGCAGTCACCAGAGCAAGCATTCCAAACACCAAAGCATTACATCGACAATGGATACAGTGGGTTAACTCACTCACCGCTAAAAGATGTAGATTACAAGTTTGACTCTAAACTACAAATACATGCATTTTTGGAGTACAATCAAGAATAATGAATTAATGCATCTAGAAAGCTATGATTACATTATATACACTGATGGTTCTGCCCAGCCTGCCGTAAACACAAAGCATCAATACTCAACAACTTGTACAATTGTAAAAGGTCCCAGGCACGATGGAGAATCCCACCCTAACATAACATGTGCATTTGTAAAGCACACGTTCACCCAGAGGTCTCTCGGCGTTGAATAACAGATGTTCATTGTTACCCAACTCAATGGTACTCATTTTATCGACCTCAGATGGATGAAAGGCTGAGTGGACCCGACGGGATTTAAACCTATGACTAGGCTTTCCTGTTTTCAGTTTCTATTTTTGGTCAATTCTGGTGTTTTTTTTTCAGTGTTTTCAATATCTTAAAAAACAGTTGTTATCAGTGGTTACACATTTTCGCGCTACTAAAAACAACAGAAAAAGTGTTTTTCCGGTGTTTATGGAACGTTTTGCTTTTATTATTGCTTGCTTTCTGCACTGAAAGAACATGGTATATAAACAGTGTACATATAGTGTATATGAGGTCCAAATAGATTTTTGCAAATTAATCTCATTGTAGTACACCATACAATACTTCGTCAGTGAGTCTTTGGATCATGTGCGCTCACTCTTTCCTTCCCATGTAAACTTCTGTGAAAAGGCCCTCTCAGCATTCATAGCCCCTTGGGATGAGAACCATCAGCTAAGGGACACAGTTGGGATGACTCTTTCTTTGATGCCACATAAAGCACAAAATGATAAATATTTGTGTTTTAGTTCCCGTGCATAAGAAAACAGTGCACCAGAATGGACTAAAAAGTCAATAGCATCCCTCATGTAACTCTGAAGACTGTAAAGATGCTTTCAGCATACCATCTAACAAGTGGCAAGGATCTCCTACAGGGAACCACTTCAGCTCGGGTATCAATTTGACAGGTCATCACACAACTTTTTTATATACATAGCTGAATCACTGCAAATACAAACAATATCACTCCAATCTTTGTTGAACTTGGAAAGAACCTTTTTTTGCAGAGCATTACAAGTGACACTGCGTTCCAAGTTTTCAAAAAGTCTGGTGTCATGTTTTCACCACTATTGCAGATGCTTGGTGATATATATACTTGTCACTATACCTTGCATTGAATGTTTAAAGCCTGAGGTGTTGGCAATTCACCTACTATAAATACTGACCCACTAGAAACTATGGTCTGATGTATTAAGGGTTTTTACCCATTCTCTGTGGGTAAATGTGATGACACATATTAGGAAAGATTTTTATGAAACCAGCCATTTTACCTATCGGTGAAAGAATAAAATGCAGTCAAAATATCAAATATGAGTTTGATATTTCCTGATTCTCTTCACTTTATAAAATAATTAAACTACACCTAAAATATGAAACTAAACCCTGCATCTTTAGACCAAAGGCCACACAACTGGAAAAAGTAAAAGGAAGAAGAAACCATATTTTAGTGGCATCCCTAAAGAACAAAACTCAAGCAGAATAATATTAGCCAGTCTTTCTTACTGCTAGCTGGTATAACAAAGTTAAATTGTATTGACCTCTTCAGGAAGAAAAAAATTACTCTTTCACTCTCTTTTTCCTTTCTTTGATTGGCATTTAGTTTGTGGTTGTGCAGGTGTGTTTTCAGTGTTTATATGTTTTCACCGGTGAGGGCTATTTTTCTTCCAGTGGGGTTTTATCAGTTATTATAGGTTTAAACCTAAAACCCCACAGCCTACCTATGACCATGAGGTCGAACACAGGCCCCTGCAATGGACACATTAGTCCACTGAGCCACCAGACCCAGCACCCTGGGAAAACCCACACGCTGCCACTTGGTGACTGCACTATGCAGTTGGTTGAATTTAGGGCTCCAATACTGGCATTGGAAAATACAGATCCTGGATTCCCTACAATTATCGTGTGCAAATCATATTACTGTATCCTGTCTTATAATAAATATCTACATTATTGGAGCCAGAATTGATTCAGAGATTCAAAGGGTTGCACAATAAAGCACAAGATGCTTTTCGAACAGGTGGCAAAGCTGGGATTTCGTGCCACTGACTCATGTGATCCACACATTGAGCCATCAACACGCTGGCATACATATTGCAGGAAATTTCATGGCTGATGAAGCCACAAAAGCAACAGTTCACACTCCTGCAGCATCATTGTGGATATCAGCGCTGAACACAATGGCACCGACCAGCCGAAAGGCTTTCCAGTAAAGTACTCCTACAAGTTTGATGCACAAAACACATCATATACTCACATTCTTGGAGTAGGAGATAGAGTAATATGAAACACTTAATGCAGACTGGGTTTGATACGAACTGCACACAAGGGTATGGCACCTACACATGCAGGGGTGGCTGCTACAATTTCTTTATTTTTTACAGCAACATTACTGATGACCCAGTTTTTACAAACAGGCCATGGATTATGGGGCACATGCATCATGGTAGGCTTTTGCGATTCCTTAATTGAGATTATTAAGGAATCGCAATTAAGGAATCGCAAAAGCCTATGCATGTAGACTCGCAAATAAGGAATAGGTTCCCAATCATTCCTATGGGCCTATAGGAATGAATGGGAAATTGAATGCGTAATTTGAAATTACCAATAGGTCCTCGCAAATTGCGCATGCAATTTCATGGTGCAAGGGTGTCAAAAGGACACCCTGTTGCACCCCTGAAATTGATCTATGCACATATGATGCGTGTACACATGCCCTAAAGGCAGGTGTGTGTGCAACATGAACTTTGAAAATGCACAAAAGTGCATTTTTCTAAGTTTTTGCAAATGACAATCAAGTTCAACTTCATGGTAATTTACTACTCCTATTAGCGAATTCGCTACTTCAAAGTGGTTCTTGCATTGCATTTAAGGAATTGAAAAATGCGATTCCTTAAATGCAATCGCAATTTCAGAACTTCCAATTAATTGCAAATTCTCAAGTTGTGAGGGCCTTGGCCCTTGATGTATCGCAAAAGCTAATTTTGCGATCGCAAACGGCCGATTTTTGCAAATCACACCGTTTGCGATCGCAAAAAGCTTTGATGCAAGTGCCTGTTTGTCCTTAAATGCAACATCTGTCAGCAGATGAAGGGGTCCACCGTGGCATGCCCACAAGAGACAACTCTACTGATCTCAAACAAGTCTCTAGCTTGTGTTTACCTGGACCACTGTGGTCCTCTGTCGTCAGTTGGGGCTTACAAGTACATCTAGGTAGGAGTGGATTCCTGCTATCGCTTCCTATGGGTATGGCCACATTGGTCAGCTAACTCCCGGACTGTCATAAAGGATCTGCAAGTCTTCATCAGCATACACAGTAGGCACATTACATTTGGACCAGGGTACGGCGTCTAGCTCGAGGGCTTACAAAGAGGCTATGAGAAGTTTGGGTGTGAAATTGCGTTGCTCTTCCCCATACCAACCCGAAGCATATTCAGTTGTGGAGAGGAAAGCCTGTGACCTAAAACAGTATTTAACAGTGAGGCTCTGGCCACATTTGAATCCATCATCTGTATGGGGTCCAGAGGGCAGTGAACAACTGAACAACCTGCCTAGAAAATCCCTGGGTGGTCGAACTCCCTTTGAGATCTTATTTGGGGTAAAGATGTGGGTCCTAGACCTCGCCAATCCCAGCATAGTGGCAGTGGAAACCCCATTTGACATCAGTGAGCATTTGGCTGTTTTAGAGGAACTGAATGTCTTCCGGGATGAACAAAGCAACGTGGCTAATTTCAATTCGGAATCCTGACAAGAATACGGTCTACGTCAATGTACCACAAATCAAGTCATCTCCCAGTTCTACAAAACCTGCTGAGGTGCAAAAATTAATTGATATGACAGCCTCTGGCTACTTCAGAGATGTTGATGATTTATCTTCCAATGCATCGGATCCACCACCACTGCCGCCTTTACCATTCAGGCTGAAAGTGCGAATTTTCTCTCTTTAGCTGAAAACGACATACTTTATTCCTTCATTTTGACACCTTTGGATTACAATTGTGTTACTTTTCCCTGTCTTCTGGATTGGCTTAGTGACAGTCTTTTACAAATTCCTTATCTAGTTAAATTATCATTGAACGATTTAATTACCCCTAATACTGTTTCTGATGATTGGGCTATGGATACAGTGCATGAAATGCTAGAGGATCTAGAGCATTCTACTGTGTTTTCATCCGAGGAATTGTATGATGGTACATCTAATTACAAACAAATGAATTGTTTTCAACAGAACAGTCATCATGTTGTACATAAAGATAGTACTCCACGTGCTATTTTTATTTGCATACAATGGGAACATTGCCCTACACAACCAGGGGGGAGTTCAAAAACATTTGTACAGAAGTTTGCATATTTTTTTGGTTACAACAGAACTGACTAAACAACTTATTACTATGGGCTTGCGCCATCATTTGCAAGGAATAATATGCTAACAAATACCAAGCTGATATATTCTGCTTCTTTTCTTTCCCAGCTGTGCGAACAAGGTTTCAACTTAGAGGGACACTATAAAGACAAAATCTATTTGGAGGACAAAAGACTAAGAGGTTCAGGGATCTGAGTCTTTGTTTAGAGCATGCCTAATACTACAACAGATGATTTTTTATAACAAAACTGTGCAACAAACATGTCTTGGAGTAGCCAAAATAAAAGATTTGGACATACCACGCAATCCCACATGTGCACGTTTTGAAAACTGGCAACAGTTATCAAAATACAAGGAGGAAACATTAGACCCCATGCTGCTCAATGGCTCACACAATTCATCAGACCACAATTGTAGAGGATGGTTAGTTTGGGCATTAGATACTAATGGATGTCAGGCACAATTCCTAGGTAACACCAAGGGTTTCAAGATCAGTAGGCCCGACCTGTTTTATGTGCAATCTGAACACTCAGGTGTTGACAATTTACAGTGCTGGGATGTTGTGCCGTGATTGGATGAAAACCTCCATGCTGTCTCAGGTGAAACAACACTTCTACCTTCTATTTGAAGACCTGGAACTTTGGGACTTTTTATTAGGTCCTCAGAACAACGTCAAAAGTGCTTCTTGTATACAATATACGAGATATGGACAGTTTCTCAGCAGGAAGTTGCTGAAAAACTGTGTGGAATTCACAGGGCCATTTTAGAAAAAGCTCTGGCAGTGGTTGACAACATTATGCCACCTTATACTCTAGAATAGACTCTTTGCAGAACACAGTGCCATCAGCAATAGATATTATACAACAAGATATGTCAGCATTACAACATGGGCAGTCACAACTTGAGTCATTTATGTTATTGAGCTGGGCACTTCAGACACTACATTCTGGCCACCTCACCAAATGGCAAATACTGGTGGCATGAAAAGAGGAAAGGTACACTACGTTACACATAGAAAAACTAAAGAAATTAGCTTTCACCATAGCGGAAACAAAGTCAGCGGATTAGATAGTCTTATTTATTCATGTATTTAAAGTTGTATAGAGCACGAACCAGACCCATAAGAGTATCAGAGTGCTTTACAGGAAAGGTAAGTAGTGTACAAGGAAACTTAGAGGTGGAGGGTACATAAGGAATAACACTGAATGGAAACAGTGAGAATAAAAACAGGTACATACATATTGCAAGAGACAGGCAGTCTCAGATCCAGGGTGGGATACCCAGAGGTGCCAGGTGGGTGTCATCCGGACACCGGGAGAGCCCACAGGAAGGTAGCAAAAAGTCGCTAAGGTGATTGTAATGAAGCTTTAGGAGAGAAATTTGCCCAGAAGGAAAGTTTTGGCCTCCATTTTGAAGCATGCCAGGGACAGAATTGTATGGATGGCCGGTGGGAGAGAGTTCCAAATTCTTGGTGCGGCCCCTGAGAAGGCCCGTTTGTACTTTTTTTTTCCTGCATGCGTGCAGGTTGGAGCAAGAGGTCTCTGGTGGAACGGGAATCTTGTTCCTCCGGATACTACAAGTTTTTGGGCAAGGAATGCCGGTGAGTTCGAGTATACTGACTTGTGAGTGTAAACGCCAGCTTAAGTTGGATTCTGGCCTTAAAAGGAAGCCAGTTGAGAGCTTTAAGGTGAGGGGTTATGTGGTCGAATTTGTTTGAGCCTGTTAGGAGTCTGGCGGCAGCATTGAGGCAGGCTTTCCAAGATAGTACTCTGATCACATTCACTCACGGCAAGCACGGAATATGTTATCAAAATCACTGGTCACAAACTAGATCATAACGTTTACAGTCTGTTTTATTAAAAATTATATTTATTTAAATTTCAGTAAGAATTCTGTTAGATTCTACTGAAAACACTAGTATAGAGACATCTCATAACATAGAAGAATTATTTTTAAAAAAAAGCATAGTAAAATTACATATATACACAATATTAAAAATGAAAGACAAAGTAAATTTTTCTTAATCCTCCAGAATAATCATACAGTATATCACAAATCAATAAGAAAGAACACACAAAAAAAAAACTTATTTTCAATAGAGCCATAAATGCTGCTACAGATTAACCGATTCAATAGCCTTTACATGAATACATTGGGACTTCCAGTATTATAAAATAAAATATCTCTAGAATCCCCTAGGCTTTGTTTGAATTCTGTATAGTAAAGTGCGTCGACGCGTTTCGGTGTTGGAGCCCGCAGATATGGTTACACCTTCATCAGGACAGTTTATTTGTTTGGGGTCATCAAGTTCAAAAACAATACAGCGCACTCACGCGACGGGTTTGTAGTGATCATAAGACGTGTAACAAAAATAACATATTGGTCAATTAAAGCAAGAGACGATCAGCCCTCTAAAATATGATAATTAAAAAACAGTTTATAAGAGGTGCTAGGCAATAGTTATGATGAAAATTGATATACCGTCCATAGCCATATACAAACGAATTATGATATTAAATATACTAACATAGTAAACCGACCGGGTACGCCCCCTGAATATTTAATGAAGCAGGGCACCCACTTCAAATCTATCATTATGAATGTTACTTAGATTAGGGAAACACGGTGTTAAGATGGCCGCCGAGATATTGAGGAAAAAGAATGCCCTCTGCGCATGCGCGAGTAGAAAGTAACAGCCTGACAACACAGCTGCAAACAATGAGATATGAGTGATATAAATAGAAGAGGGAAACGTCCGTGTAAAATAGGACAATCGAGACGAGACGTACTCCTGGGAGTGAAGAAACCAACGATACAAGAGGTGAGCTAGGGAGTGGGAGTGGATACTATCAGGGCTCTACCCACTCGGGAGGTAACTGTTCTGAATTAGGACAGTGAGAGGCAAATTGGGCACTTTCGCGACATATCGACCGCTGGGTTAACTAGGGGCGATAAGGTAGCGGTATTAAAACCGCAAGAGAGACTCACAAGTTAAAAATGTGGAGAGTGGACGAGAAATAAGAGAAACGTGCTAAGGAGGTATTAAAACCGCAAGAGAGACCCACAAGTTAAAAATGTGGAGAGTGGATGAGAAATAAGAGAAACATGCTAGGGGGGGATCGGCCTCCAAAGAGATAAGGCACGATATATCACAATTAATATAAACATATAGAGAGGGGATGCACCCGAAATACAATACTTAAAAACAAAGGAAAATCTCGGGAGATATATATTTTGCCCAATGCAGTGAGGTGGTAAATAATGACAATCGTTTGTATAAATAGTTACAAATAGCCAGACCCCCCAAAAACTAGATTCAGGCTTGAAGATCAGGCAAAGAACCTGTAGCCTGGTAGAGCAAATTTAAAGAGGGAGAGTAAAGGAGGAGAAAGGTAGACAGAAAGGCTATCTGTAAAAGGCTAACATAAGAGATGTTTTACAAATAGTGGCATACATTGTTTCCCCACCGCAGAAACTATCGAGTTCCACTAGATTGCACCAGGACGCGATTGGCAGTCCGGAAGCACAGTGAAACCACGGGGAAGGGGGTGCCTCTAATAATAGAAGGTAAGGAAGTAGTGAGAAGGGGCCCATTACACAGAAGAAATTTATGTGACAAGAAATATAAAACCAGTCCTTTTCCATACATCCTTATTAGGAACCCTCGCGAGAAATGAGTGACTGGAACAATCAGGAATATCGAATCAGTAGCCTGTAGGAGTAAAAGAACAAAAACTGCATATACAGTCTTTTTCACCAAAAAGAAACGGTAATATGTTACTACCTGCTAAAAATATTTAACTCAAACAAGCAATAGGAATCTACATGTTTAAATAAAACCCCATCTATATATTGATTTATCCCCCCTTTAGATTCAATACTGAATCTCCTGAATAATATGACTAGTTGATAATAACGTATGATGGAATGTGAGAACCATTGAATACAAGGAACAACCATATTACACACTTTAGAGGTTAGTACATATAAGTCCAGATGGCCCGAGTGATGTATTACAGCTGGTCACTTACTACAACATAATGGAGGGACTAGATACCAGGGATGATAGACGTTTGAATACTATGACCCTATAAAATATAGTTTGAAGTAGAATAAACATGTATGAAAAAAACAAGTGCTATTTTGAAGGGACACACCGAAATGTGTGCAATTCTATATGACCCAAGGCAAGGATTACTAATGTAAAGAGACATAATTGCATGCTAGACTATTGACCAGTATGTCAGATCATGGTGTTGACATTTAATCACAAACATGTACTGACTGATGCTTTTCTAATATACAGAAAGGATAATGGTCGTTTGAACTTGATGACCCCAAACAAATAAACTGTCCTGATGAAGGTGTGACCATATCTGCGGGCTCCAACACCGAAACGCGTCGACGCACTTTACTATATAGAATTCAAACAAAGCCTAGGGGATTCTAGAGATATTTTATTTTATAATACTGGAAGTCCCAATGTATTCATGTAAAGGCTATTGAATCGGTTAATCTGTAGCAATATTAATTGCTCTATTGAAAGTAAGGGTTTTTTTGTGTGTTCTTTCTTATTGATTTGTGATATACTGTATGATTATTCTGGAGGATTAAGAAAAATGTACTTTGTCTTTCATTTTTAATGTTGTGTATATATGTAATTTTACTATGCTTTTTTTTAAAAATAATTCTTCTATGTTATGAGATGTCTCTATACTAGTGTTTTTAGTAGAATCTAACAGAATTCTTACTGAAATTTTAAAATATATAATTTTTAATAAAACAGACTGTAAACGTTATGATCTAGTTTGTGACCAGTGATTTTGATAACATATTCAGTGCTTGCCGTGAGTGAATGTGATAAGAGTACTGTAGTTTGGTAGTAGTACTCTTATCTACAAATCTTTCCAGGGATAGCCCTTTGACTTTCAGTGTTTCAAGTACCCTGTTCCCTGGAACTTGTGGGGTTCTCTCTCATATTTTTTACTTATAGGCTTTCAAAGATGCCAGGGAGGTCTTGGGAAGACCTGCGAGGGTAGAGCATCCATATTCCAGTCTGGAGATGACTAGAGCCTGGATTGCCATTTTCAGGTCAGGAGTGTTGAGGAAAGGTTTAAGGTTTCTTAGGTAGCTCAGGTGATATCTGGCTGTTTTGGCCATCGAGTTAATGTGGAGATGCATATTCAGTCTGCAGTCTAGGGTAATTCCAGTCCACTATGGTTGGCGGGCAGATGAGCGCTGAGATCGCCTTGATCCATTCCTGGATATAAGGGTTTGTTTTAGGTGGGGAGGTTTGAAGGAATTCCGTTTCTTTAGCGTTAAGCTTGAGCTGGTTAGAGGTGAGCCAATGGACAGTCAGCTTCAAGGCCTCATTCAGGGAAAGAATGTCCTTGGGAGAAGAGATTTTTATGTAGATCTGGGTGTCATCGGCATACATGTGGTAGGAGATATTGGCGGTGCGTAATACTTCTGAAAGCGGTTCAAGGTAGAGATTTAAGAGGGTGGGGGACACCCTGCTAAAAATATTTAACTCAAACAAGCAATAGGAATCTACATGTTTAAATAAAACCCCATCTATATATTGATTTATCCCCCCTTTAGATTCAATACTGAATCTCCTGAATAATATGACTAGTTGATAATAACGTATGATGGAATGTGAGAACCATTGAATACAAGGAACAACCATATTACACACTTTAGAGGTTAGTACATATAAGTCCAGATGGCCCGAGTGATGTATTACAGCTGGTCACTTACTACAACATAATGGAGGGACTAGATACCAGGGATGATAGATGTTTGAATACTATGAACCTATAAAATATAGTTTGAAGTAGAATAAACATGTATGAAAAAAACAAGTGCTATTTTGAAGGGACACACCGAAATGTGTGTCATCGGCATACATGTGGTAGGAGATATTGGCGGTGCGTAATACTTCTGAAAGCGGTTCAAGGTAGAGATTTAAGAGGGTGGGGGACAGAGTTGAGCCTTGGGGGACTCCAACCGTGATCGGGGAGGGAGTGGATAGGTTGCCATTGATTAGGAGTCTTTGTGAGAGATTCAGGAGGCAGGACCTGAACCATTCAAGAACAGGGCCATCCAGTCCCATCCTGATTTTGAGGCGTTCAAGGAGTTTTTCATGGTTGACCATATCGAAAGCCGAGGTAAGGTCTAGGAGGATTAGGAGACATGTTTTGCCTTGGTCAAGGGTTTGGAGGGCATCCTCCATGATGTGGAGGAGGGAGGTTTGAGTGCTGTGGCCAGGTCTGAACCCAGAATGAAAGTCATGCAGAGGTGGAAGCTGGTGATCTGTTGGCTCAGCTGCTGTTGGACACATTTCTCCAGCATTTTAGCAAGGAGTGGGATGTTGGATATAGGGTTGTAGTTGTCAGGGGAAGCAGGATCCACCGTATGTTTTTTTAGGATGGGGATGACTTGGCCGGCTTTGAGAGAGTCAGGTATCAATCCTTGAAGGAGAGAGGTGTTGATAATTGCAGTCCAAGAAGGGATGATAGCCTGAGAGCCAGCGGCTAAGCAGTTTGAGGGGAGAGGGTCATTGAGGTGGTTGTACGGGTTAAGGGAGGATAGAATTTTTGAGACGGAGTGTTCGTAATAGCCTTTGAAGTTGGACCAATGCGCTTGATTTTTTGGGTGATGCCTGGGGGAACAACGTGGAGAGCAGGGGCAGAGTCAGAGGGGTTTGGGACAGAGTGGCGTATCTGAGTTAATTTCCTGGGTCAATGATCTTGTTGGAGAAGAATGAAGAAAATTCCTCGCAAGATATCAAAGATTTAGCGGTTTATTTAGAGGTTTGTGCCAGTTTGTAAGATTGGCATTTGACCAATTTGAATAGTTTGCGTGGTTTATTCTTGGCGTTCTCCAGTTCTGTTCTGAATTATTTTTTATGCATTGAGGATTTTCCTGTTGTAGGCATTTCTGGACTGGCATAGAAGTTTTAGATGGGTTGCTGATGGGTGCTGTTTCCAGTTTAGTTCTGTCTTCTGGAGGGCTCTCCTTTAATTGATCCATTGAACCAGAGGTCAGGTCTTTGATCTGAGTTCTTTTTAGTTTAAGTGGAGCAAGGTCATCTAGAATGTTGGATATGGCCGTGTAATTGTGTTCAGTGAGGTTGTTGGCCGTAGTGATATGGGGGGGGGGGTCAGCCTCACACCGAGCGGCCTATTTCCTGAGATCCAGGTTCTTGGTGTCTCTAACCCAACGTTTGGGAACCACGAGTTGTGGAGCCCATATCTTGTGGGTCCCAGGCAGAAATAACGTGATAGCATGGTGATCAGACCAATCGCATGGGTCTATAGAGATAGGTTTGACCGAAGAATCCTTTGCGATGATCCAGTCCAGAGTGGCGCCTTTTGAGTGAGTTGGGAGTGGGCAATCTTGGGTAATAGCTTGGTCGGCCAGGAAGTCTCTGATGGCGTTGACCTGAGGGTCCTTGGGGTCATACCAGTGCAGGTTGAAATGGACAAGAAAAATGTCTTTAGTGTTGGGGGAAACCATGGCTGTGATGACTTCCAAGAGGTGGTCAGTGAAGGTTTCATTCCTGCCTGGGGATGGTAAAAGATGTGTAGTCTGCACACTTGGGTGGTGTTGCTGCATACAGACAGAGTCAGGTATACGCAGGAGTCTGTGGGATCTGCCAGCAGTTCGGTAACGTGGAGGTTGGAGCAGTGGATGCAAGCAATACCTCCCCCTTTTTTCCTAGACTGCCTGTCTAGACTAACAATGTTATAATTGGGAGGGACTAATAGGTCTAGGCAGGGTGATGAGGATTCATTGAGCCAAGATTCGGTTTAGATCGCTATGTCCGATTTCTGGCTCAAGATGAGAACAGCGACATCAGCGGCATGCTTTACTGCTGACCGGCAGTTAATTAGTAGGCCGGATAGTGGGGGGGTCTGGGAGTGTCGTGGGTTGCGTCAGTGATGAGTAGTAGCACTAGGTTGCTATGGACGACTCCTCTGCTACGGACAGTAGCCGTTCTGTTGGGTTTGGTTGCTACCGTGCGGATAGCGTGTTCGTCACTCAGGTCTGAGAGTCATGGGGTTACCAGGGCAGAATTGTAGGTAAGGAGGAGGTCAAAAGCTTCTTCCTCCATGAGGTCTGGTGGACTAGGAGTTACAGGGGGAGATGTGTAGGTGAGGAGGAGGTCCAGAATGTATTCTTCCGAGAGGTGGTGTGGCTGTTTCCGAGGACGCGGGTGTCTCAGGGCTATCGGTAATGGGTGACTGGGGGTGTCGTTGAGAGGGGGGAATAGGGTTCTGTGGGAGCTTGACATTTGAGAAGAGAGTTTTGTGAAGAGCAGGAGGTTTTTAAGTTCCAGAATGGGTTAGTGCAGCAGCTCTACAGTGGAGCGTTTCAAAATCCCAAACAGAGGGATGTTCTTGTGGATAGGGGGTCAGTGGCTTGGTGACTGTTCTGAAGGCATAAGCTGGTAGTAGGGTAGTGGGGCTAGGTCAATCAATGTCGTGAACCAATGGGGGGGTTCTGATAATCGAAGGGGAGGGAGGAGTTTGCTGACAGGAGGTCAGAGGTTTGTGGACATTTCTATTGGAATGTGGTTTTAGCATGGTGGAGGGGCTAGGTCGACTGGCGTCAGGAGCCCTAGGAGGAGTCACAGTAGATATATAGGTAGATAGTCCACGGGTAAAACACTTTGCCAATTTCAATTTTCCATTTTCAATACTGTCTGCAATATCACCAAGTGGGCAGATACAAAGCATTAGAGGAATACTTGAGTATGGGGAATTAACTATCAAATTTTGGTGTAGAAATAGGGAATGTGAAATCTTTCTCAGAGGCTCCAACTGTTAGAAAACACTAAGTGGACCCTTCGTTTTTTAGGACGTTTCACTTCACTGGGCCTGTAACTCCTCTGTGGCAAATCTTTCTTGTTACTTGAAAGGCTCGCCAGTGCCCGTGATTTGTCCAACTTTGACTGCTCTCTAATTGAGCTAACGAGCTGACGAGCTCTGGTTGATGCACCTGCGCCCAGCGAGTGGTATTGAGACCTGAGAAGACTTTGGGCAGCATCTCCAGCACCCCCAAAAAAGTGTTGCTCTCTACTGAAGAAGGACAATTATCCTGAAACATGTGTCTAGAGATACACAGCACTGGCTGCACCAACAAGGGTGAAAAACTAAAGCCTGACACCGAAGAAAGTGTTATCATGCACTGCATTCATTATGATGCATCGGGGCAAACTGAGTGCTGGAGTGTGAGGCAGTGTGCGCCCACCCCCCTCCTATTTGAAAAGGCTCCCTTGAGCTAACGAGCTCTGGTTGCTGGACCTGCGCCCAGCGAGTGGTACTGAGACCTGAGAAGACGTTGGGCAGCATCTCCAGCACCCTCAAAAAAGTGTTGCTCTATACTGAAGAAGGACAATTATTCTGAAACACGTGTCTAGAGATACACAGCACTGGCTGCACCAACAAGGGTGAAAAACTAAAGCCTGACACCAAAGTAAGTGTTAACATGCACTGCATTTATTATGATGCATCGGGGCAAACTGAGTGCTGGAGTGTGAGCAGTGTGCGCCCACCCCCTCATGTTTCCTAAGTCTCCTTCTCTTCCACAAGATGACTTTTGACACACATTTGCATGTGTGACACTGCAGGGTCAGTTTCCCTGAAATTACATTGCTTACGAATTCCACGTAGTAGGAATGTTATCATGACACCTTGAACACCACATACAAGGCCTCGATACACATTGTGCAAACTTCATTATTTGTTTTCATCCATTAGGTGACTAAGCTATCAATAGATCTTAACAATGTAGACATGATTAAGGTCTCAGCTCCAGAGCAATGTTTCCGTTTGTTATAAATGAACAAGCATTTCCAGGTTTCACCAGAGGAGCACTTTGCTGTCATTGCGAGATCACTATGCGCTGATCCTTCAGCCCAGCTGCTTGCTGATCTCTCAGCAAGGGATGTCCAATTTGTGAGTAAGACGGGGACTTAAAACCCCCTTACCTGAAGGGAAAGAATGCATTATCCAGATAGAAGATTCTTGGCAGAAAACATACATACATCCTAGGCATCTAAATTAGGGCACACATAGTGGGAGTACGCTTTACATATATCACTATATATACACACACCGCCAGTTGGTACTTATAGTCAGGACCTAGTTTCCATAGGAAAAGCGTTTTTTTATTTGCTAATAACTTTGGCATCGTTTGAAGAAACTTTGCGAAATTCTCCCAAAAAAAAGTCTATCCAGGTCAGCTCCTATCCTGAGAGTTTGGGGGTGATTCATCAAGCGGGGGCTGAGAAAAAAGGGGGTCCCAAAATGCATTTTTCGTGTGTTCATTTCCATAGGACATTTTGAGACAGGCTACAGCCCGAACTGCTGAAAAGAATTACCCCAAATTTGGCAAACAGGTAGTGCTTGGTTCAGAAAGTGACCTTTTTTATAAATGGTGTAAATCAGTTCAGTAGTTGCTGAGAAATTCAAAAAAGAAAAGTTTTGATATCTATGGCCGTGGTGGATTCGTGAACCCTCCCGACCACGAGCTTTATTCTAATTGGCTGTCAACACTCCAAACCAGGAAGTGTTGGCAGCCATCTTGTAACTTGGTAGAACCGAGTTAAAGGAAAACAGAGAATTAAGCAGGAAAACCAAGAAAAGGGGGTAGGTTAAAAACACCCTGACCCTCTATGCCTGCTCAGAGGGTCCCACCAGGATCCCCAGGGCCAAAAAAGCTTTTAAAAAAAAGAGAAATCAGCTAGATTCGCGCTGGGTGCGTGAATATGGATTTTAAAAAAAATCAACAAAAAAAAATCAACAAAAAAATAAAAATCGCAGGCTTCCGTACTTCGTTATTTTTAAGCCCCCGGATGGGCCAGGGGCATCCACAAAATGAGGAGCGGGTTCTACAGGAGCCCCCGCAGCCCCCAGGACCGCCACCTCCCCGGGGCTTCATTTATGTTTTGCAGGTGGGCACGCAGCCCGAGGACCACCACCTCCCCAGGGCTACATTTTTTTTAAATAATAGTGTGTGTAAAAAGGGGCATGGCCTCGGACCACCTCTCTGCAACACAGCTCTGTGGCGCTTAGTGGAGGTACGTGGTGGGCTTGTTGGCCCTCAGGATTCAAGGAGATTTAATCCCCAACTTAAAACGCTCCACGGGGCGCGCTTGCACACTTGTCACATCAGGCCCCCCCCCTCCCTGCACCACTGTGCAAACGTGCCCCATGTTTCAAGTTGCAAGCATCCTTTACCTAGAACAGGTACAGCCTGGTTGCAACAGTGCAAGCTTCTTTCTCCTAGAACAGGTACAGCCTGGCAGCAGTGAAAGGTTCCTTTGTAGTGTAGTTCCTATCTTCCCAATAGGCTCTGCGCATTGGAATAGTACCTACAGCAGTAAAGGCCTAGGCCAGACGTTAACTAGGTCTACTACTGTCGATACTAGACTTAATTTTTGGGTTTGCCAGCTAAGCTCAGAGTTCGCTAGAAACTTTCTCGAATGTTCAAGGAAGGATTAACTCCCCTGATTAGACAAGAAGGGATTTAGTTTCTGACAACCATAGAACATGACAACTTTGCTCTCCCCTAATCAAGAGTCAATCTCAAGAGTCGTGTGAGCACAAGGCAATTATTTTACTCAGTCAGTACGTGCATTCTTAGTCTCATCAGAATGTAGAGAAAAGGAAGAGACGGGCGTGTTCAATAAAAGATGTTATTTATTGATCAGTCTCTTTTCTCGTACAAGAGAAATGGATCGATATTATTGCAATACTTATAGTTAAGTAAAGTGCATACATTAGAAGCAATAGTATAAAATAATACTGTAAAAACATTGATATGGTTTCTGAGCCATATGATGTTTAAAATGATTAAAATATATTTACATACACATATACATTTGACTAAACGTACTCAACTGGTGTTTCTAAATACGCCTACCCCGTGTACCTGACCTAAGTCTAATGCGTGGGCGGGAATAGAAAGTTACAGTTTAAGTTAAGTTTGTTTTTGCCAAGTGAATAACTAAAGAATTCTCTGTGAGGGGTTATTCAGTTCTGTACCTGGAATTTAGGATGAATGAGGAATGGTATCTCTTTCTCTGCTCTCGATATTCCAGGCTGCCTGCGAGGGCTACCCGGAAGCGCCGGTGCTGGGTCTCTCGGCTTGAGATAGCAGCGCGTCTCTCAGCGCGTCAGGAAGGCGGGGCTGTTGCCTGCGGGGTCTGCTTCTGCTCTCGGCTTCGGCAAGTATGGCTGCTCCGTCTTGTCACCACGCGTCTGTTTGCATAGGGCAAGGTCGGCAATATTTATACCTTAAAGGTGCCGGGATTGACGTAAGGATGGACATAGGTACGTCAATAAAGATGTCATACGACTTGCTCGTTAGCACATTCTTTACTAAAGTTCTCTGTGAAATCAAAACAATGGCCGCACGGATTATCCAGGTTGTCATAGGTTTGATTTGTTATGAGAACGTCGTATGCCTTATCAGGGGCTGGAGGAATGTCGCTTGTCTAATTAGATCTCAAGCGTTATGACCTAATCAGATAACACGTTCCTGTGCCGTAGTGTGACTGCGTCAGATAACGGTATCTGCATCATGGGGGTTTTCTTGCCTCATGGGCTGACTGTTAGTTAACTAGCTAGGTAGTTTAACCAGAATAGGGTCAGGAATAGGGGGATCGATTCAGAACCTATAGAAATACACGACACCTTCACCTACAACAGTTACAGCCTGGCAGCAGTGCAAGCTTCCTTCACCTAGAACAGGTACAGCATGGCAGCAGTGCAATCTTCATTTACCTATAACAGGTAAAGCCTGGCAGCAGTGGAAGATTCATTCACCTAGAACAGGTACAGCCCAGCATCAGTGCAAGCTTCCTTGACCTACAACCGGTAGAGAATAGCAGCAGTGGAAGCTTCTTTTACCTAGAACAGGTACAGCTCGGCACCAGTAGTGAAAGCTTCTTTCACCTACAACAGGTAGAGCCTGGCAGCAGTGCAAGCTTCCTTCACCTAGAACAAGTGCAGCATGGCAGCAGTGCAAGCTTCTTTTACCTAGAACAGGTACAGCCTGTCAGCAGTGGAAGCTTCCTTCACCTACAACAAGTACAGCCCGGCAGCAGTGCAAGCTTCATTCACCTAGAACAAGTGCAGCATGGCAGCAGTGCAAGCTTCTTTAACCTAGAACAGGTACAGCCTGTCAGCAGTGGAAGCTTCCTTCACCTACAACAAGTACAGCCCGGCAGCAGTGCAAGCTTCATTCACCTACAACAGGTACAGCCTGGCAGCAGCGGAAGCTTCTTTTACCTAGAACAGATACAGCGCGGCACCAGCAGTGCAAGCTTCCTTTACCTAGAACAGGTATAGCCTGGCAGCAGTGCAAGCTTCCTTCACCTAGTACAGGAACAGGGGTATTTGGAGGTAACGCTCACCTTTCTCCACCACCAAATGCGACTGCTACGTTACAGTTAGAAATTAGCATTTAAAAAAACCTTTGAATTCACTGTAAAAACCATAGGTTTCAGGGACGTTATAGTTAGTTGGACATTTCACTCGTACACAACCATATAAATTCCCCCGTTATAGTTAGTTCAGCTAACTATAACTTGCGGCCCCGCAATGCACTGCTGATGACATCAGATATTACATCATTCATGACATGGTCAGTGACATCACTGATGACATCTCAAATGACATTACTGATGACATCATACACGTGAAAGCCTTCGACACTATGCCACCGCACCCTGATACAGCGCCTCAGCAACACCGGTATCCAAGGATCGGCCTTGGAGTGGATCATCTCGTTCCTCGCCAAAGAACCCAGAGAGTCCGCCTCCCCCGTTCCGATCCGCGGCCACCGAAGTCATCTGCGGCGTCCCGCAAGGATCCTCGCTCAGCCCCACCCTCTTCAACATCTACATGAGCCTCCTCGCACCCATCGCACGCCAACACAACCTCAACATAATCTCCTACGCAGACGACACCCAGCTGATCCTCTCCCTCACCAACGACCCCACCACTGCCAGAACCAGCCTCCAGGAACGAATGAAAGACGTCGCGGAATGGATGAAGCTCAGCCGTCTGAAACTGAACTCAGACAAGACGGAAGTCCTCATCCTGGGACCATCCCCCTCCACCTGGGATGACTCCTGGTGGCCCCCGGCCCTGGGCACCGCCCCCAAGCCAACGGACCACGCACGCAACCTGGGCTTCATCCTGGACTCCTCCCTCACGATGACCAAGCACGTCAATGCCGTCTCGTCATCCTGCTTCAACACCCTGCGCATGCTCCGAAAGATCTTCCGATGGATCCCCACCGAAACTAGGAAGACGGTCACCCAGGCCCTCATCACCAGCCGTCTGGACTACGGAAACACCCTCTACGCTGGAACCACAACCAAACTCCAGAAAAGACTCCAGCGCATACAGAACGACTTATCCTGGATATCCCCCGTCACAGCCACATCTCTGCCCATCTGAGAGTCCTGCACTGGCTCCCCGTCAGCAAGAGATCACGTTCAGACTCCTCACACACGCACACAAGGCTCTCCACGACATGGGCCCCAAATACCTCAACAACAGCCTCACATTCTACACACCCACCCGCCAGCTCCGCTTGGCCAGCCTCGCCCTCGCCTCCGTCCCACGAATTTGCAGAACCACCGCCGGAGGAAGATCCTTCTCCTACCTGGCGGCCAAGACATGAAACTCCCTCTCCACCCACCTACGGCTGACCTAGGACCACCTCTCCTTCAGGAAACAACTCAAGACCTGGCTGTTCGATCAGTAGAGACTGCCCCCCCCTCCCAGTGCCTTGAGACCCTCGCGGGTGAGTAGTGCGCTTTACAAATTTGTATGATTTGATTTGAAAAACTGAAGCACCTCCTCACACTCTAATATAACCTTTGATACACCCACTGTAAAACAGAGACCAACATTTTCAAAACCATCAACACAACAATACCAGTTACTACATACGCACTCACTGATTCTATGTCAGGACCGGATGCGAGGATTATGCTCTTCTTTCTCCATTTATTGCATAGCAGCCATTTAAAGAACAACAAACTACCATTCCCATGAACCAAATGGAATGCCAAAAGACAAACATCACAGCAATAGAGAGTCTGTAGATAGAGTGTCCTTTCAATGCACCAATCAGGGTCTTGATAATCCTCTGTCCCTGCCCATGAGTCCTCTTTCTTCACTGCTAGCAGCCAAGATAAGTCTGTTTTTTTTCTTGTTCCTATTGCCTGGTTTCTTACATGCATGTAGTTTCCTTGTTTTAAGCTTATACTTATTAGCGCTTTCATTGCAGGCTGTGCGCTGTTATTGTGGGCGTTATTTGCTTTCTCTGACACTTGTTGCCGTTTTCCTCATGGCGCGGTGAAGTCGGACGCGCGCGCCATTTCTTGACGCGTGTCGCCCGTAGTGTGCATTCACCTGTATTGGTGTTATTTCCTTGCAGTGGTGTGTTTTACCCTTAATGGGGGTTTTCTCTCTACCTACGCGGGCCGCCGCTACTCGGCGTCACGCTGTGGCCGTGGAAGTCGGTAGCTCCCTAGCGGCCGTGATTGGTGCCGCCGGCTTGCAGGGTCTACTTGACGCCTCTAGAGGGAGTCTAGTGACGTTCTCTGCCGCGGCAAGCACGTCTGAGTTGCCACGCATTCCTGAACGTCGGATCTCAGCGCTGCTTTGCCGCAAGAGCCTGTCTGTCCGTCTGCCCTCTACACCCCTGACAAGGGTCTGTCTATTGCCGTGAGGCACTTTTATTTGTATTAATTACGCCCCTTGAACACCCGATCCCTCGGATCAGTAGCTGCCGTTAGGCAGCATTTGCAGGCTGTTGATAGAAGGGGGTCTGTATTATTAAGTAGTTACGCTCTGTAGATCAGGGTCTGCACCGCAGATTCCTCTGCAGGGACCCAGTTGGCAGACTGCCCCTTTACAGTTTTGACAACGGGGCTGTTTGGGGCCTTGGACTTTGGGCAGATTATTGCAGACACTGTCTGCCCCTATTTCGGCTGACACCCAGCCCCCCTTGAATTGAGGCTTACCTCCTCACTGTGTTTTCTACCTGACAACTGTCTTACTTACCTGATGATGGCTGCCTACCAAGATGACGCCTTTCAGGATGACCAGTGGGAAGAGGACCCCTTAGCGGCGCTTCCCTGGAGTGATGAATTTCACGATGCAGTGGATGAGTCCATCCACAAGGCGGTGGAGCAAGCCATGACCCCTCTTGAAGAACGGCTGTCACGCAAAATTGACCAAGCTTGCGAACGCTGGACTAGGGCTGCGCAGACCTCTGTTATACTCCTGGTGCTCACTGCCCTGCCTCGCAAGAACCACCGCCTAAGCGGGCTAGGGAGACTGGAGATTGAGATGCTTTCTCCCGCCTTAAGGGGGCTTTCCTAGCCAGTTGTGCGCCTGCGGCAGGTTCCCCTGCAGCCTCTCTGCCCTTCCCTCTACTTCGGCGGATGGGGATCCTGCGGGCCAAGGAGACGGCGACACCTCTCCAGAACAGTCCCGGTCTTGGCTCCCTTCTAAATCGGCTATGGCTACTTCTGAGACCAACTTGTGCGCTGATATGCTGGACCCGGATGATGTCCTTCATCTGCAGTCTTCTGATTGGGCTCCTTCGGAGAAAGTCGCACAGTATGTAGCCAGCAGGATTCGCCGACCGCTAGAACCAGCAACCCATAACTGCCTTAGGGCAGAGTGTCCACGCCCTTCGTTGGAGAGGAGGGTAGCCGCCACCCCAGAGATTGACCCCAGAATGGCTACCTTCCTCCAGAAGTTTGTTAAAGACCCCAAAAAAGGCATAGACAGGTCCTGGCGCGCTTGTCAGGATAAGTTGCTGGACGTCCTGGGGCCCGCCACCAAGATCCTGGATATGGAAGAAGAAGCAAAGGCCTCAGGTTTCCTCATTTCCCCAGATCACCTCTCTTCATGGGCACAACGCGTAGTGGTGTTCCTTGGAAATGCCAATTGTGTGATTTCGACTGAACGCCGCAGGTCTCTTCTCAGCAAGGTTGACCCCAAACTGGGGTACTTGGCGGATACTGAGGCGGGCCCAGTTGCCCAGGGAGGCCTTTTCGGCGAACCCTTTATTAAGGAGCTCGGGAGGTTTGTTAACACCTTTACCTCCCTGGATAGGGCCCAATCTTCCATATGTAAGGTGTTTCGCCCCCGGGTTTTCCAAGGGGCCGGACGAGGTAGGGGTCACTCGTCCGGCCAAATCAGGGCAGAGGGCAAGTCTCCAGTCAAGGACAGTAGCAGGATTAAGCCCGCTTTGGAAATTTCTATCCCACATGTGGACGCAGAGCCAAAAGCAGAGGTGGCAGAGGCGGAGGCGGAGCCAATTCTTACGGTGAGTGTTCTCCCTTCTTCCCTTCTAAAAGTGGGGGGCCGTCTGGCGCATTTGTTCCCAATGTGGACTTCTGTCACGGGGGACGCTTGGGTTTTGCAAACTGTACGGGGATTTCATGTGGAATTTCTAAGCACTCCCTTGCAGGTTGTTCCTCCCCGGCCTCTCTGGTTTTTCCGAAGCAGATGCCGCTTTGATGGACCAGGACGTCCAAGCCCTTCTCGGGAAAGGTGCCGTAGTCGAAACCTTACCTCATCCCAAAGGTTTCCTCAGCAATCTTTTTCTGGTGGACAAGGTAGATGGAGGTCGGCGCCTGGTCATCAACTTAAGAGAGTTCAAAGAGTGGGTGGTTTACCGCCATTTCAAATATGGAGGGAATTCATCTCCTTCGAGACATTCTCAGACCGGGCGACTGGATAGCGCGCCTCGACCTCAAGGACGCTTATTTGGCGGTTCCTATCTTTCCTCCTCATCGCCAATTTTGTCAAATATCCCTGGTGCGACAAAACTTACAAATTCACCACCCTTCCCTTCGGGCTCTCCTCCGCGCCTTGGTGTTTCACCATGGTTTTGAGGCCAGTGATAGAGCGCCTCCGGGCGTCCAGCATGAGGCTCATCATGTACCTGGACGATATATTGTTGATGGCGCAGGATCCCAGGACACTATCTCGCCACCTGCAGACAGCGGTGGATCTGCTTCAGAATTTAGGGTTTGTGATAAACGAGTCCAAATCTACCCTGGTTCCCTCCCAGAAGGTCGTGTTGCGGATCTCCCTCAGACAGCTGGCTCAGATAGTGGGCCTCCTGTCCGCTTCCATTCAGGTGGTCTTTCCTGGCCCGCTCCATTACAGGGCGCATCAGCGACTCAAGGCAGCTCAACTTCGCAGGGGCCGCCCTTACTCTTACAAGGTGTGCCTGACGGCGGACACCAGGGAGGAGCTTCAGTGGTGGTTGGCCAACATGGAGGCCTGGAATGGTCGTGCCAATTTCGGGTCCGCGCCAGATATGGTTATCGAATCAGACGCGAGCAGATCCGGCTGGGGCGCAACCTGCGGCAACTTTACCACGGGGGTGTGTGGTCAACGTCCGAACGACATCTACACATCAACTGTCTGTAACTTTTGGCGGGTTCGTTCGCCATCAAGTGCTGGACGAAGGATTCAGTCCGCTCCTGCGTCCTTCTCAGGATGGACAATGTCTCCGCAGTCCGTTATATCAATCACTTAGGAGGCACCCGCTCCAGAGCCTTGTCGTATCTGGGTGCAAACTTATGACAGTACTGCCTGCAGCATCAGATCTCAGTCACGGCGGAGTACTTACCAGGTCAGGACAATCAGATGGCAGACTTTCACTCTTGCCACTTTCACGACCTAAGTCTTTGGAAACTACACCCGGGAGTGTTTGCGGATCTTCAAAGCCTCTGGGGTCCTTTTTCTGTAGACCTCTTCGCCTCGCGGCTGGATCACAAACTCCCTCAGGTTTTACAGCTGGCGTCCGTATCCTCTGGCGGAACGTACGGATGCGTTTCTTCAGGATTGGCGACAAGAGACGGGGTATGCTTTTCCCCGTATGCAATGATAACCTGGGTCTCTGGCCAGGTTCGTCGCCAAGGAGCGAGCGTAGTGCTCATCTCACCGATCTGGAGATCTCAAGTTTGGTTTGGTTTCCGGTTCTTCTGGAACTTTCCCAATCGCCAATCCCACTCCCCCACTTTCCGACTCTTCTTCAAAGTCCGGATGGCAATACTCACCCACTGATCACGCAAGGCTCCCTGAGGCTCATGGCGTGGTGGATTAAAGTGGACGATGGGCGGTCCTGGGCCTTTCGGGAGCGGTCCTGGGCAGACAGCACGCTCGAGCCTTATCGATCCACCTGGAGACGGTGGTGTCGTTGGTGGCTGCTAAGGGGTTTCAATCCTGTGGCAACTGATGTGACATCCATCTTGAATTTTTGGGCTTCCCTGGCGGAGGAAGGTCTCTCCTATAGAACCATCAATACATTCAGGTCGGCCATTTCCGCGGGTCATGCCTTGGTGGATGGTTCTCCAGTGGGGGAGCACCCTTTGGTGTGCCGTCTTTTGCGGGACATTCGACTTTCTCTTCCCCCGGAACCTCGCTATTCGCAGTTGTGGGATGTCAACGGAGTTTTGAATCTCTTCCTATCCTGGCAGGCGAACTGGTTCTTGTCAAGGAAAGAGCTTTCAGCAAAACTGGCCATGCTGTTATGCCTGATCTCTTGCAGACGGTTCTCCGACGTTCGAGCTCTAGAGGTTTCGGGAAGAATCTTCTCTCCCTCTGGAGTGACGTTTACCATACGCAGGCGTACCAAATTTGGACGACCTCTGTCTCCTACCCTGCGTTTCCGGATTCTCCGAAACTCTGTGTTGTCGCTTGCCTTTAGGCTTACGAGGAAATGACAGAGGAGCTGAGGCCGCCTGGGGAACGTCAATTACTCATTGCACTCAAGAAACCCCATAAGGCGGTGTCCTCCCCCACTATTGCTCGTTGGGTCCTTTGGATTATGCAAGAGGCGGTCATCGACCTACGTATCTTTGGTGCTCATTCTACTAGAGGGGCCATGGCCTCCAAGGCTTTCACCCTGGGAGCTCGTCTACAAGACATTCTAAATGCTGCAGACTGGTCTTCAGACTCCACCTTTAAATGGTTTTACTTTAAACCTGTTGACATGGCTCAATTGGTGGTGAGCAAGATTTAAACGAGCATAATCCTCGCCTCCTGTCCTGACATAGAATGAAAAGTTTCCTAGCTATCGTAACGGAAAGTTTCAATTCTATTAAGGACTCGGAGGCGAGGATTATCCCACCCAGGGTACAACTGTGTTGCTGGTTTTCCCTCCCACGTATCGAAGTAAGTAAAGTGTTTACTTTGAGTTGAGATACTGTACTCTATTACTTGTTTGACATGTTTTCTCTGCAGGGCTAATCCTTAGCCTTTTCTACTTCTGATGATTGCTTTTGGTTTTCCAGGGGATTCATCTAAACATGAGATGTCTGGGTTGGCTGACTGAGCGACGAAAGAGGACTCATGGACAGGAACAGAGGACTATCAAGACCCTGGGGACCTCTGATTGGTGCATTGAAAGGACACTATCTACAGACTCTCTATTGCTGTGATGTTTGTCTTTTGGCATTCCCTTTGGTTCATGGGAATGGTAGTTTGTTGTTCTTTAAATCGCTGCTATGCAATAAATGGAGAAAGAAGAGCATAATCCTCGCCTCCGAGTCCTTAATAGAATTGAAACTTTCAGTTACGATAGCCAGGAAAATTTTCATTCCTAGGTCTACACACACATCCACTCATTCACCCATACAATCACTCATACATGCAGTCACTCATCAATACAACACCATCATATGCACTCATACACCTATACATTCACACACCGCCACTCATCCATGGAGTTACTCACACACCTAGTCAGGCATGAAAACAATCAATTACACTCCCATTTACTCACCTATACAGTTATACACACACCACCTCACTTATTCAAACATATCATAACACTTACTTACTCCCTTATACAATCACTGATACAAGTACACACTCATCCATACAGCCACTCTCACAATCACTGACTCTCCCGTATAGTCCTTTATATACTCCAACTCTCACATACACTGCCTTTTACATATGTAGTTACTTGGACTTATACCACTGAGACATCCGTTCACTCACAGACACACCCATATACACACTCACCCGCCCATACAGCAGTTTCCACATGCACTCTTGAACCCATACACCCAGTAAATCAACCACTCACATCTATGCACAGTCACATACCTCTCACGCACACACTCAGTCTCCCATACAAATACTTAGGCAACCAATCAATAACCCACATAGACACTCATGTAGCTACTGACCAACACATGCAGCAGCTTACACACACACATACTGATACATACTTTCAGGCACGTTAGTCACTAACCCATGCATTCAGTAAGACATTTAATCACTCACTCTTCCAGACACTTATACACCCACTCATTCTTCAATACACCTTGGCATATATATATATAAAACATAGTCAAACTTTACAGAAACACACAGTCACTGGATGATGTCATTAGTGATGTAATTTGAGATCTCATCAGTGATGTCATTGACCATGTCATGATGATGTAATATGTGACTTCACCAGCAGTGCATTGCGGGGGCGCAAGTTATAGTTAGCTGAACTAACTAGAACAAGGGAATTTCTATGGTTTTGTACGAGTGAAATGTCCACCTAACTATAACGTCCCTGAAACATGTTTTTTTTCAGTGAATATATATATATAGATATAGATATATCTATATATATATATTGTTTTTATATGCCGCCATATATACATTGTCTTAGCAAGGTGGTGGAGCTCTTCCTTCTGCTCACTGTACTTACATTGCTAATAACTTTTATTAGCTTCTGTCGATTGATCATAGCTGCACATATATTTTATACGAGAATCACGATGGTTCAATACATATTGAAAATGCCCCACTGTGTATTCTTTGTATATTTCTTGGAGAGAAAGAGAGCGGTAGTGACTGAGCAAAAAGGTTCTAGATCAGTTACCAGGAGCTCTGCGAGTGGTTCAGGGATGTCATGTTCTGTGGTTGCCAAAACCATTTGCTACCTGTCTAGGTTTAGGGGTGCATCTGGTGGATTGTGGGCTAGTTGGTCTCAAGGATGACATAGCCTGCAGAAGAGCGTCAAATCAGTCTGGCACGATCTGTACGTTTATGTTGCCCAACAAATGCACAGTTCCTACAGATAAGTGTGGAATTACACAATACTAGCCAAATTTTATGAAGGCCACTTTTGCATGAGCAAATACACAAGTTTACATTTGCTCATTAAAAAATCTGCTCAGTGATTGTGTAGTGGTCTTCCAAGATGATGTGCTGATACATGGTGATACAACTGATTCTCAGGATGAAGCTCTTTTTCACGTTCTTGAAGTTATGCAGGACAGTGATGTTGTCTTGAAACAAGGAAAGTGTGTGTTTTAAGTAAAAAAGATTGAATATTTAGGTCATGTTTTGTCCGAACAAGGTGTTGAACCCAGACCTGCTCTTATCAAAGCTATCGTGGATAGCCCAGCTCCCATAGACAAGAATGGGCTTAAGTCATTTACTAACATGCTCAAGAGAAGTGTACCATTTGTTTGGGATGTTCATTCTCAAAAGACCTTTGAATGGATTAAAACACAGCTGGTCTGTCCAAAATTTCTTAAATCTTTTGATCCAAGAGCTATGTGTACTATAACTGTTGCCAGAGGTTTGGGACTTGGTGGTGTCCTTACTCAATCTATAAATGGGACTGGAAAACCAAACACTTTAGGATATGCTTCAAGAGTTCTGCGGGGTACTGAACTAAATTTTGCTGTCATCGAAAGAGAACTTTTGGCCTGTTGGTGGGCTGTTCGGAAGTTCAATTTGTATGTTTGGGGAAGGCATTTCCAGTTACGCACAGATCACAGTCCTCTTGTTGCCATACTTTCAGGTGAAAAATTGAAGGACCAAACTCCGAGAATTGCTAGTTTGTCTACCAAACTACTACAATATGATTTTGAAGTACCATATATTCCGGGAAATAAGAATGGACGGGCTGACTATTTTTCTAGATTTCCTGTTGAAGATGAATGTTTTATTGCTAGTCTGGTATTGAATGACAAGTTTGCTGTTAGTGAGGTGTGGAGAGATGAATATGCTAAGGACAATTTACTCTCTTAACATCAGAACTCCATCTTTACAACCAATTGATTTACCGGACGACCATGGCAACAAAAAAAAATGCATCTTGTTGGACCTTTTAATGTTCTTCCAGCTTCCTCAAGATTTGCCCTAATGGCAATTGACTATCATTCTAAATGGCCTGAGGTGTGTTTTATTGGTGAATCAAATTCAAGAAGTATAATTGATTTTCTCAAAGATATTTTCTCACGTGAAGGGTTTCCTTCAACCATTGTTAGTGACAATGGGCTACAGTTTGTGAGCCAAGAGTTTGCACAATTTCTGAAACAAGGTGGTATTGTTCATTCAAAAAGTTCACTTTATCATCCACAAATGAATGGATTAGTTGAACGTATGAATCGAGTTCTCAATAATTGTGTGCAGCGGGCTTTGGCAGGGAAATTTAATGTACAAAATGCGGTAAGATCCATGCTATGGTTCTATCGTACAACACCTCACTCTTCCACTAAAGTTTCCCCTTATGAACTTTTGCGTGGGAGAAAACCTTGTTCAAAAGTTTGTCCTGGTTGGATGTCCAAATGGGTGAAGATGGACTCCATTACTGATTAAGATGATACTGTTAGAGAGAATGTTTCACAAGCCCGATCTAAGCAAAAAACCTATTTTGATTTAAGGAAAAGTTATTTCTCATTCATTTACTGTTGGTGATACTTCCAATGTATAAAAAGAAAGGTTGTTTGAAGTTCTCTGACCTGTTGGTCATAGAAAAGTTCAAGGAAACACCGTTAAAATTAATAACAAACAGTGGTGGAATGTATCTAGAATTGTAAGAAATTCATGTGGCAGGATTTTGCAAAATGAATCTTCAGATGAAAATTGAATTTCTTCTTCTCCAGATCATTCTTCTACTGTCTTGTGTAGGAGCAATAGGCAGCGTTTTTTTCCGGTCAGATTTTGCTATAATTCCACAATGTATATATTTAGTTTTTGTCTATTTTATATTATTTTGTCTTTATTTATTTTATATGAGGAGAAGGATAATGTAGTGGTCTTGTCTTAATAGATTGTATTACAAGCTTCCTCGTGCCAGATAGCTGTTGGTTCTGATTTAGAATGTTTATGGTGACTCATATCTTTGAGTCAGTTGCTTTCTGATGTTCCCCCCTGCTGGTAGCTGCGCGGCACCTGTGACAAATAAAGATACAATTTCAGCAATTACAACTTGTACAGTGCCTACTTACTACAGATTGCAAATTCACTTTCCCACCATCCTACTTCCCCCTCCCTGGAAAAGGTTTTACTCTTGACTTTACAGTCTTTTTCAGAGTGGGGAGAGATTGTATAGGAGGTGAAGAATACCATTAATCATGTAGTGCACCGACTCACATGGTATTCCATCACTTGAACTAGCTCTTAGGCCTCTTTACGACCTGCACTGTGGAAAGGTGGCAAAATCAGAGTCTTACTAAAGTCTAAATCCATTTGCAATAGGAGTCCTGGAATAATCACAGAGGCTATTATCAGAGTTCTGATATATTGAATGTGCTGCCACAATTTGTCACCCTCACTTTTTAGAGCATTCAAGAGTTCCCCAGAGAGCATTAACAATCTTCTTGCTTACAGCTCATTTAATCGGCACTGGGCCGCATCATGTGCAGCCGCTGCCTCTAAATCAGGTGATTATAATGGAATGGTAATGTCCACAGTGTATTAATTTTTTACCATTTCAAGATTGACTGTGTGTTGGTTCTAAACATCTTAACTCTTCAAAAATTATACACTATGTACGATACAGTTGTGATATGGTTATCTGCTGCTATGTTTGATTTTATTTATTATTGCCTGCCATGCATATGTTGTTGAGTTTTTCTGGGGCTGCTTGGTTGTGCAAGTGGATAAATGCAAGAATGAGTCAGTGGGTGGATGAATGGATGTGTGAGTGCAAGAATAAGAGACACTTTCATTATAAACCAGACCGGTTGACATTTGCAAGTCTTTTTTACATTAAAGTTGACTGCCGGGCATATTTTCACAGAAAAATATACTCAAAGCCCCATATTACACTACAAGCCCCATAGAATATTATATGCAAAACAGTGCACTGTCTTAAAATGGAGTGTGAATTTGAACTTGGAGGGGCAAATTCTATGGAGGGAGAGACTTTCCTCACTGGAGTAGTAAGAACGGGATGATGCTCTACTCAAAGAGCTGTATGGGTATACCCTTTCTGGAGCTCTTCTGGCTGCCTTTGTCAGGAAGCCGGAAGGAGGGTGGAGGTCAAAGTTAAGCTAAGTTGACCACTTCCTCTTGAGCATCAGACCTAGGCAGTTGTTATGGACTTCCGCAAGAAGCCTGGAGGCTGCTTTATAGATATTTCCTGATGGATTCAAAAATTATCCTCTGTTAATTACATTAGACTTTTTACTTAGAAAATGTTGGTGTTTAATGACTTCAAATTACACACTTTAAAGGACACGACCAGTGATCAGGTCTTTGTGACCTTTAGTTTGTCAACCTCATACTTGTACATTTGGCTTCTATTGGTTTTAATGGACTCCTTTTGGTCTTGGTTTATCGGGTCTGTAGGAGAGTAGGGTCTGCTTTCCTATGGTACCCCAACTTTTTGCTTCACTGGTTTTCGGCTTAAATGTGGCTGTGGGCCTGCTAATCAGACCCACAGCCCTGCTGTTCTCTCTCTAAATTCACACCATGTACTTTAGGTACATCACCAATTGGGAATTGGATCACTCTTGTGAGTCCCTGTACAGTGTACCATAGGTAGCCAGGGCATAGGTGCTTCCGAGGCCTACCAGGGGCTGCAGCATATCTTATGCCACCCCTGGCTGGCCATCCAAACTGACACAACTGGCTGATTACTCAGCAGGGGCAAGGTCATGTAATCACCCTTGCTTAGGTATAGTATTCCTATGCCTACCATTATATAGACACATATGCACCTATAAATCACTACTATGGCAGGCCTTAACAATCCTGAAGGCAGAGTGATTGGTTTTATGTGAGATGAGGCTCTAGCATGAGCTGAGCCGGTCTGCAGCTTTCTGAACCATGTCCTTATAGCTGTTCTATGATATAGCCATACCATATACTCTTACGTGCATTATAATCCTCACGGTTGAATGCTAACTTTGATTTGGCTTTATCAAAACATGCCGTGTAAGGCGTCATACGCTTTGGAATACTACCCCCTCGCCAGTTCAGGGGACGGGGGTAGCATTCCACCCTTCTAGAGGGAGAAGACATGTTGTTCCTACTAATCCTGGTTAAAGTTAACCAGAGCGTCAGCATCACGAAATGGATGCTGCTGCCACAGACACAAGTCTGACCTACTGCTGCTGGGAGTCCCTCCAGCGAGGGAGGCTTGGACAATGGGTTTCCTGTCTTAGGAGGTGCTACCACCACCCCAGACAGGCCATAGTTTATTGGAGTAAGGAGGGCTGAATGAAAAGAGACACTGCCTGGGGCACACAAGGTGTCCCATGCACAGTACAGTTCAAACCGGTGCTGGGGCACTCCAGCCCCAGCTCTGGCGCGAAACTGGACAAAGGGAAAGGGGTGTAACCACCCCCTTCCCTGGTCCCACCCATAGGAGGGACCTAGCAGGTAATCCAGCCCCTAAATTTGGTATATAGGTAGGAGCTGAGTCCCAAGACTTAAGATTTATCCTGACTGAAACTTGAAACAAAACTCTGGACCTTCGACGTTCTACTTGAAGATAGAAGACTGAAGAATCTCCCTTGTGGTCAAGGAGTGACCACCCTGTGTAAGCAGGCACCATCAAGCGATCAACGGTTTGCTTTGTCGACGTTCCAGCCGGAGCCCGAGCACAGAGCTTGACAAGACAAGGACTTCCCGACTTCCAACAGCCCGATACACAGTCACAGCAGAGCTGAGACCCATGAATGCGACGAGAGATGTGGGACCGGCCATCTTGGAAAGCCAGCAATTTGCTTTCCGTGCAACTTCTGAGGCACCCTCGAAGTTGTGTATTGGGGATTGATAAGCTCCAGCCCAGAGCACCAACTGCTCCGAAGATCAGCCCTCCACGAGTTCTGCGTGGGGCCCTTCTTCATTTTCCTGCTTGACGCGTCTGTCCGGTCACTTGCCCGTTGGCTAGTGGCCTCTGACAACGAACCCTTTGATTTACACCACTGGTCTGGTTGCTCCAGATTGGCCCCTGCTTCCCTGAAAAGGAGAAGCCCATCAGACCTTGCAGGTCTGATCCAGAAGCCATCTTAGATTCCTGTGTGGGTTGCCTTTGCCAAGGCTTGTTGACTCCAACCTGGAAGCCGACGCCGCCGACGGCGAGAGCCTTTGTGGGACAGTCCGTATCCAGCTCCTAGTTGTCGTCAACACCTCCTGGTCCACGTGGCTGCAGAGACAAGCTTCACAACATCTCCTGATTGGTTCGCGACATCGCCTGGTTCCTTCCTAGTCACTGGCTAGTGACCCAGACTCTGTCCCCTCTGCTTTCAGGTACTCTTCATCCTTGATCCGCCCTTGGATCCAACCGGACACTTCCCTCCTGGTCGCCTGCAGCATCTTTCTTCAAGGCTCCATAGGATTCAGCGACTAAACCAGACACTTTGACACCTATGCACCCGCTTCCTGTGGGTGAGGTAACGTGAGTACTTCAGTGCTCCTGTGGGTATTTACTATCCTAGAGTCTAACTTTCAGGTAGCTTTCTCCTTGTCCATCCGGAGTGACCTATAAGAACTAATTTACAATTCTTTCGTTCCCATTCTAACTCTATGGTAACTCGCGTGTGTGTAAAGACATTGCACGCCCATCCCGTGGGCCTCCTGCTCCCTATCCTTTGTTAGTACAGCGTAGCCCCAGCAATTCTCCAGGCCCTAGGCCTATCCTTTGTTCGTGAGGTGATCTTATACCACTATTTTAGTATATGGTTCGAAGTGCCCCTAGCGCATTATTGTATTTTGTGCAACTTATTGTATGTTGATTAAGTATCTTGTTATGTGCTTGCGCCTCTGACCTCAAAGAGTTCTGAGTATTAATTTAGTAATAAATACATATATATTTTATATATATAACCTGTGTGGTGTCCTTTCATTCGGTATTAAAGGGATTCCATATGGTAAAACAGCTGGCTTCACATGCCCTCTTGAGTTTAGCCTAAGACTGCTTTGTCCATGCCACCACTAGGATAGCTGGTCTATAAGGTTGACTTTACAACCATCACCATAAGGGTTGTTTGGACTGGTGCAGGGTGCTCACTAGAATAGTGAACATCATAATACCATTAATCATGTAGTGCACCGACTCACATGGTATTCCATCACATGAACTAGCTCTTAGGCCTCTTTACGAGCTGCACTGTGGAAAGGTGGCAAAATCAGAGTCTTACTAAAATCTAAATCCATTTACAATAGGAGTCCTGGAATAATCACAGAGGCTATTATCAGAGTTCTGATATAATGAATGTGCTGCCACAATTTGTCACCCTCACTTTTCAGAGCATTCAAGAGTTCCCCAGAGAGCATTAACAAACTGCTTGCTTACCGCTCATTTAATGTGCACTGGGCCGCATCATGTGCGGCCGCTGCCTCTAAATCAGGCGACTATAATGGAATGGTAATGTCCACGGTGTATTCATTTTTTACCATTTCAAGATTGACTGTGTTGGTTCTAATCATCTTAACTCTTCAAAAAAGATACACTATGTACAATACTGTTGTGATATGGCTATCTGCTGCTATGTTTGATTTTATTTGTTATTGCAAGCATATGCCTGCCATGCATATGTTGTTGAGTTTTTTGGGGCTGCTTGGTTGTGCAAGTGGATAAATGCAAGAATGAGTCAGTGGGTGGATGAATGGATGTGTGAGTGCAAGAATAAGAGGCACTTTCATTATAAGCCAGACCGGTTGACATTTGCAAGGCTTGTTTACATTAAAGTTGACTGTCAGGCATATTTTCACAGAAACATTTACTCAAAGCCCCATATTACAGTTCAAGCCCATTTAATATTATATGCAGAAACAGTGCACGGTCTTAAAATGGAGTGTGAATTTGAACTTGGAGTGGCAAATTCTATGCAGGGAGGGACTTTTCTCACTGGAGTAGCAGAAAAAGATCCGGAGTGCAAGAACAGGATGATGCTCTACTCAAATAGCTGTATGGGTGTACCCTTTCTGGAGCTCTTCCGGCTGCCTTTGTCAGGAAGCCGGAAGGAGGGTGGAGGTCAAAGGTAAGCTAAGTTGGCCACTTCATCTTGGGCATCAGACCCAGGCGGTTGTTCTTAATTTATTCAGGAAGAGGATTGAGGCTGCAATAAAGATAATTCCTGATGGCATCAAAAACTGTCCTCTAATGATTACATTAGGCTTTTTATTGGAAAATATTGGTGTTTAATGACTTCAAATGACACACATTCAATGACACGCCCAGTGATCAGGTCTTTGTGACCTTTAGTTTGTCAACCTCATACTCGTACATTTGGCTTCTATTGGTTTTAATAGACTCCTTTTGGTCTTTGTTTATTGGGTCCATAGGGTTTTCTTTCGCCCAGTACAACCTGTTGCAACAGGAACCAGAAGAGCTGCTGTTGGGACAGAAAAAGGAGTAGACCAGTAAATAATCATTATTAGATGACGTCAGCTGAACTGACACCCAACAATACCAGGTCTACTGAAATGTCAATCATGAGTTGGGATTCAGCGCTATATTTCTACTCAGGGACTTCCGAAGAGGCTCTGGACGACATGCAACAGGCGCAGAGAGACATACCACAGCCAATGGCGAACAGTCCAAGGAAAATGTACACCAACGTTGTAATCCAGAAGGCGTAGAGGTAGAGCCCCTTGCGGCAGTAGTTTGCAGCAGTGGGGTCTGCATAATTTGGGGCATAAATGGAATAAATCCAAACGTTGCCTGCGTGAGAAAGAGAGAGAGATAAACATCTAATTACAAGTAATGAATAAAAACAGATTGTACTTCGTATACGCTCAAGACCAACATAGTTTTATACTCCTTTTTTCTAAACTCTATCTTGGCAACAAAAGGGGAGTTAGTAAGGAACAAAACCGGAAGAGATCAGAAAGAAAAGAGAAAAACTGTCCAGCAGGAAACAAGATGACAGTGAGGCCGAAGGGAGGCACAAAGGAAAAGGGTGAGAGAATGAGAGGCGGAGAGGGACTGGAAAGAGTAAAACACAGGAAAGAATGGAGACTAAATGAGGAGAAGAGAGGAAGTATATGACTGCAGGATGACTGCATCAAAGAGACTGCTACAGCTTATCAGAAACATCCAGAGACCTGAACAAACAAGTGAACTCTAGTCATTCCCCTCCAGCGTTAGTTGTTGGAATGAGACTTCTATGCATGAATATGTTCTCTTTTCAACTTCACTTTCTGCCACTGTTCCATCCCTTGCCAACTGGATATTTTTTCCAACTTCATAAAGCATTACTATAGACTACAAGTCAACCTGTTACTGACAGACATTGAGGTCTGGCTTGGCAGTTCGGGCTGGACTGTTCCCATGAGGCAAGAGGGTCAAGACTGATTTGCATATAGTTGGGTCTGAACTGGGGTCGCAAAGTGAGTTAAAGAACGATGATGGATTCAACCCAGATCTGTGACAGGGGGGTGAGTGTCTCAAAGGTTTTAGTGCTCCCTCCATCATGTCCTTGTGTTTGCAACACAACAATGATACCAATACACCAGAGTTTACGTAGCAGAAACAAACAGACTTTATGAAAAAAGTGTACTTTTTAGTAGTCATTTTTAATATCAACACTAACACGTTTCAATATTGCAAGATATACACAACTATCAGTGTACAGGTAGGCTAGACAGTGGTATTGATGTGCAGGCATGTAGCATGCGTGCCCAGTATATAGAATAGGTCAGGTCTTCACCAATCATTTTTCGGGGCTTTGGAGCCCCCTCTTTTTGGTGTAGGTCTTTTCTCCAAGGGTCCAGATGCCCTTTAGGCATCAGAAGATTTGGAGGAGAAATGTATACGTGTGTGATGAATCATTGCAGAAAAACAGGTCTTCTGTCCCACATGGACCTCAGGCAGAGGACCTGTACCCCCCCCCCCCCCCCCCCCCACATTACCACGATTGGGAGGCTCCAACACAAGGCTGTGTATCTACTGGGGAGCAGGATATCTCCGGCATGTCCTAGTAGCACCACCAGGAGTGAGGGTCTGTCTTCAGCTGTGTCATCAAGTGTAATTCACTGAAAAGCCGTTTCCAAAAAGCAGTCACTCGTGGCATTACTAGGACGAGTGTATGAAATCAGCTTCACTCTGTGAACATCTGAGTCTTGTTGCATTCTTGATAATCCCAATAGCTTTAAACTCTGTTGGGGAGTTATTTTATCAAATAAGATATCAGACCTCGACGAGTGCATGTTTATTATTCAGCAACATACCGTTTACCTGGGCACAAACAAAGGCCCACTGTTCATCTGCCTGCAAAGTTTCTAGGTGTCTTACGAAGAGCCGTCTGCCCCAGAGAAGAAGAGAGACTGTAATACCCCATCTGTTTGCCGGCTAGTTTTGTGCCTCAGATGTGCCCTGACACCATCATTGGTGTGGAGTTACAATAGAAGTAGCAATGGAGTGTTTCACTGGACCAATGAAACCAGAAGCTTGTGATGTGCGCTGAAGCACCACAATGCAAAGTTATGAAAGTTGAGCTGGGGGTCCACCAGGTAGGGTCAATGTTGGTCATTCCACTGTGTGCTGCCTGTCTACCCATGCCAAGATTAGCATTAGGTATTTTAGGTTCATGACAAAACAAGACTGATGGAGTGATGGGCATGTTCATGAACAGCTAGGAGCCTGGAAGGATCACCATTCTCACAAGGACAATATGCTCAGCCAAGGAAAGAGGCAAAGTCAGATAATTTGTTAAATGTTACCCTGTTGTTGTCTTTAAACATGTTTTGCATCACACACAGAGCAAAATATCCTCTGCATGGAAGAATAGCAAAAAGCACCACCCTTCAAACTGTATGCCTCTCTAATGAGGTGTGTGCACACCAAGGGAACAGCAGTGGGGATAAGGGGCATCCCGGTCGAGTATCTCACGTTATATCAAACGGTACAGTGAAGCTCAATAAATCTAACTGCAGTGGTGGAGCATGTAAAGAGCAGGGTGATCCATGCCACTAGCCTGACACCCATCCCCATTCTATGCAGCATCGCACTCTTGTAGCCCCATTTCAGGGAGTCAAAAACATATGTCAAAAAAGACTGCAGCACCCCTCCCCTCTTGATGCAGCAGTTCTAAAGACATTAAGAAAACTCGCAGACTGCATGCTGCTGAGTTTTTGTATCGGTGACGGGTTTAGATTATGTACAGGAAGTGATGGCGCTGTAGCATGTGCGTAAAGAGTCCAGAATGTGGTTAGCGAGTACACGGTGCAAACAGGTCAGTGGAGAACAAACCCAAACAAGAAACAACCACTGCATGAGTGTGAAGAAATAATGAAGGTTGACATCCCGAGTTTCATGCAGATGGATTTATAAATCAATCCAGATCAGTACAGAAAGAAACAAACCAGCCGTGTTTCGTCACAACACAGGGACAAATCCAGGCAAGTCATAATGATATTAGGAAGTATGTTATCAATGTTGATTCATAATAAAGTTCTGTAGAAACTACAGGATGCTTCTGGATTGCTCTGTTTCAACAGAGTTATTATCACTGCCTCTGAAGTGCTGGGGGAGTTAACCCTTGAAATATGCGAGCTTTATGTGGCAGAAATGCGCAATTCAGTTGTGAGCACATCTGCTCATGGTGCTCCCCCAGGCATGTGCCCAACCATGTTTTAAAGTAAACATATCTTCCTTTCTACCTATTTCCAGCCAGGCCATAGTTTATTTATCTCAGTATGCTGTGGTCATTATCTCATTATATGGTATCCGAGAGGAGTGTGTAGTCTCATACTATTATCTAAACCAGAATAACATAAAAGGGCCTTTTCTATCAACTGCCCTTTCTATCAACGTATTATCACTGGCAGCACAGGAGGGATTTAGCATTCAGGCCAGGGTCCTACAGGGCATTTTCCTTATCCATAGGTGCTGGAGGTGGAACATTTTCCCTAAAATCCAACTTCATGCCCAGTGTTTTTTTTCTAAATTCAAGATGTACAGTATGTAAGTTTAACATCATAGCTGTCTCACCAGATTGAGTGTCTTGTCTCTCAAGATCCTAAATTGTGGATTTTAAGATATTTAGCTATTTCCGAGTTACTTTAGGGCCCATGATGTTTTGGCTGTGCAAATCCCCAGAGGTAGGACTTGAAGGCTTCCCATACCACTCTGACTGGGGACTGATCCAGCATTAATCCAGATTTTATTTTATTTTTTTCTAACAAATTTGATTGTTTTCTATCTTTACTCAACATTTTCAATTCAGTTTATTAAAGTTTTGGTACTCCAATGAGGGCCACTTAAAAGAATACATACCAATTAATACATAAAGTGCAAAAAAAACATGTGACAGCGTAATAATGACAAATCACTCAGAATAATTTTCTCAACATATAACAATTTCAAGGAGTAAAGTTTGGAATTAGCAGCCAACAAAGGGGTAACAGGGCTTCCTGAAGTGTGCACATAACTATTAGAGAGCAACCGGATCATGTGCAAACTGACAATTAAAATAAAAAAATTAAATATGCAAAAACCTTTAAATGGTAGACAGACCAATGCAACATCCTTTCGAGAATAGGAGAGGATATTATGACTACACAGTGGGGCAACGGCTCTGGAATTACATCCCATTTGAAAAATATACAATTAAATTATGTACATAAATTCCTTGAAAAAGGTGAACAGTTTTGCTCCAGCCGTTTCATTTTTGGGACTAAAGAGAAAGTCGTATGACACTGTACAAAGCGACACTGAATGCCAACACTCCACTTTACGCCACTCCACAATACACAACTCGACTCTACGATACACTATGGCAAGGCACTATGACACTTTTCCACACTACAATGTATCCACTCCACTCAATAACATTCTACTCCACTGTACACTCCTCCACTACAACACGCTACTAAACTCCATTCTACAACACACAACTCCACGACATGCCACTGCAATGTACGCCACACCACTATAACATACTGGCTAGTCACTGTAAGAGAACTATAACTCACCCTCTACTATGCAGTGTGCTAAATGTTGTAATCTCAGATGTCATGAGCCTGGTGAATGCCATAGGTGATGTAATATGAAAGGGTCTAAGCAGTGCATGAGAAAGGAACAAGTAAAAGTACATTTACTATGGCTAGTGAGTTGTCAACACTGTGTTCGGAGGTGCACCAGTTAAATTAAGTTTTGTGGGGGGGTGCAAATTATAATTTAAAGTTATAACTTTAGAATTTCTGATGTTTGTGTAGTTTAGTTGGTTCTGTATATAAATAATGCATTACGTTTTCGTGACTAACTAGGACCTCCAGATCTAAACGCTGTGACTCATGCATTCTATTGATTCTTCATGTCTGTTCTGTGTTAACATAGATGGATTTTCTTCCGATTGCTTTTTGAGAAATTAGTGCGATCTGGAGGGTCTTTGACTATCCAAGTTTTTACATCCAGAATGACCTTTAGGTACCCAGGGTAGAGCATGGCATAAGGTATGTGCATGGACTGTAGTTTTGGACTACAATTAAAGTCTTACATGTCGTTTGAAAATATAATTTGAAGTGAGGGTAGAAAGACAACCTCCAGAGTAACAAATCTGGTTGCTCCTAGAGCACCCACAAGGTCACTTCCCTGTCTCTGCCTTTATTCAGATATTGTTTGTGTTAGCACCCACAGCAGAGGCATAGGCCCCAATGTGCAATGGGCCAGCTGTACTATAAAGATGGACCAAATGCTGTGGGACCTGTGGGTGGAACTCCCACTCGTGGACCTGTTGCCGCATCCTGCTGAGCAGGTCTGCTGTAGAATTGTCGACTCCCGGGAGATATTCTGCCAGAAGGTAGATGTGATGGTGAGGAGCCCAATGTTAAGCCGCCTGTGCTAATTGAGACAACTGTATTGAATGGGTGTTCCCCAGTTTCGGTACCCAATACATTGTTGTCATGTTTTCTTTTCTTTGTAGAACAAATTTCCCAATTACATTGGTGATGAAGGCTTTTAGTCCTACCTGAATAATTATAAGTTCAAGTACATTGTTTTGCAGCATTTGTTGGTGATCATTCCATGCACCCCCTCAATATGTGCTCCCCACACTTTCAGTGATGCATCAGTGGTAATTATCACTTGCGTAATTGGGTCCGAAAAGGTCTGCCCTAGAGAAGTTTCATGCTCCATCATTGCAAGGACCAATGGACAGAGGTTGAAATTCACACTATCCTCTACCCTGCCCTCCGCTTGTGACCACGGAGATGCCAGACACTTCTGTAGGGGATTATGGGAAGCCTGGCGTGTGGCACAATTGCTATACAGGATGTCATTATTTCCAAGAGGTGCATCACTATCCTGACAGACAGGCGATACTGTGGATGATAAAGAACCAGTTGGCTCTGGAGATTGAGCACCTGCTCGTCTGTAGGATATGCTTTAGCTATAATCTAATTTAGAGTCATTCCCAGATATGTTTCTATCTGGGTGAGGCTGTAAGTGGGACTGTTGCATTAATTGTGAAACCCAATTTGTGTAACAAGTTGATGCTCATTTGTGTATGCTGCAGGCATTTTTGTCTGCTTGAACTCTTGATCAGACAATTGTCAGGTATGGGAAGATACAAATGTTGTGTTTCCTTAGATCGGCTGCTGCAGCTGCCAGGCATGCCAGGTATTTGGTAAAGACTCTTAATGGTCATCCCAAAAGTCAAGACCTTTAATTGGTAGGGACATTCACTTACCACAAACCTGAGGTAACGGTGGCATGCTGGATGAATGGAGATGTGAAAGTAGGTGTCCGTCAAGTTGAGGGCCACCATGGAGAGATGTGGTCTCTCGGTGCTGCAAAATGGCCACACTTTAGGCAAGCTCTGCCGGCCTATCCAGAAATACAGCAGAATCCATCCAATAAGTGGTTCCTCTGGCCGCGGCATCGCGAGCGGGGTGCCCGGGTGCATTGGCGACACTGCAAGTGCAGTGGCTAACCTGCATTGGTGCCGTAACTGGTGCGTGCCAGAGTAAATCAGCAGACGGTGAGGGTGCATGCTGGTGCTGCAGCTATGATAGCCTTGTGGGAGCACACCGGCTGAGCAAGCATACCGGCGTGAACCGTGGGAGACCTGCTGTGGCTGGGAGCTCTCCTTGGGGCACTCTCTCTTGACACAGCAGCCCCTTTCCCATTGACCGACAGTGAGAGGCTTGGCCTGCGCTGTGGGGGTGCCGTGGGAGCAGAGCTGCTGGGGTGCTATGATCCCTTCTGTGCGCGGTGCGGACTGCGCTGGTCTGCCGGGCCTGGGTGCCCCCCCCCCCAATCGGGAGAAGGCATCGCTGTCTTGTCGGTGGCTCCTGTGGGGATACCGGGGCGGAGTTCACAGTGAGCTTGGGCGAGAATAATTTGCGGCCTTATTTTGCCATCACTAGTGCCTGCATCACCCCCCCCCGCTTTGGAGTTTGCCGCTCCCCAACACCCTCCCCTACCTTCTGGATTCACGAGCCTTAGTGCCTGTGAGGTGGCCCGGTGGACCATCTGGAGGAGGCCCCGATAGCTGTGCGGCCTACCTAACTATATGCACTGCTGCTGCTCCAGAGAACCCAGGGAGTCCGGCGGCAGGAGATTGTGCCTGAGCAGTGGGGGTGTGGCACGAGCGGCTTGGCGGATTACCCCGGCCCCTCCTGCATGAAGTGCCACTTGCGCTGGGATGCTGGACCTGGGCAGCCCCCCACCTTCTTGGAGAGGCCATCAGCATCCTACAACTAGAACCTGTAGTGACGCTGGGTGGAAGAGTGCACGGTGTGACTTGGGCCACACTACTCGCAGTGATCTGCAATCTCAGAACAGCGGACAACTCTGTGCTGGGCTGGGCCCTGATCCCCTTGGGAATCTCCATTAACTCATCTGGACAGTTACACGGCGCGCCAGCTCTCTTGCCCCCTCCCATGCGGATACAGCGACAGACACATTCCCCAAGACTTTCTCCCACAAAGATCCACGGGGACAAGTGCTCTTCGTCGCTGCTCCGATTCCAGGATGACGTACGGAATAGCTGATCCCAGATCACATACAACTATGGGCAAACAGGAGGGCCAGCAAAAGAAACTCTCCATTGAGAGAAAAAGCAGCGCCAGGCAAGTTTATCACGAGGTGGGGAAGGGTGCTGCCTCTCACCCCACAGACAACACCGAAGAACAGGACCTAGAATTAAAAGAAATTCTGCTGGAGGTAAAGTCAAGTCTGAAAAACAGACACCAAGCTAGATATACTGTCCTCCAGCCTTGACAAGGTGAAGAACCGAGTGGATGCCCACAATTCAAGACTCAACCACATGTAATCCTGCATCTCGGAATCAGAAGACAATATAGCAACCACCTCCGAACAACTCCTGTGCATGGACAAAGTCCTAGAACTCAAACAAAACAAAGAATATCTTGAAGCCCGGTTGAGGCGCAATAACATTCGAGTGGTGGGGGGGTGCCGGAGTCCACCGCAGTCTTAAGAATGGAGCACTTAGTGGATACCACATTATGGGACCCCTTTGGCACAGACTTGTCCCCGGTATTCATCACTAAAAGAGCCCAGTCGATGGTCCGCAGGCCCCCGCCAGGAGCCCCCCCCTGCTAGATTGTGGCACACCTGCTGCACTGAAAGAACCGCGACACGATCCTTAAGCTGGCCAGAGAATGGGGCCAAATCCAATATATCATTCTATCACGATTTTAACTCTGGCGGTGCAGGCGGCCCGCCGGGACTTCCAACTAACTAAACATCTATTGCAGCAGGCCAATATAAAATATGCCATGTTGTATCCAGCCAAGCTTGAAATTACTCGCAAATGGCAAAATGAACCATTTCAGATGCGAAACAAGCCTTCAAGTCTGCTAAGCAACAAGTCAAGGCTCTCAGTTTCCGGGAACTCACATAACGACCCCATCTGAGGTGCTACTGAGTGACAATGATTAGCTTTGAACTATTTATTTTCTTCTGTTCAATAATACAAGAGTTGTTATAGTGTTTAGAAGCACAGGCCGTGCTGGGTTACAAACCATTTGCCTTTTTAAATGTGCTGTTCTTCTCTAATGTATTGGAATGCAGTCAGAGCACTCCCCAAATGTTTTATCAGAGACAGTCTGCCTGTGTTTGTGGGCGTGCTGTTATGTGCTATGTGGCTGGAGGCCCTCCCATGACGGACGCCTGGCCACTCAGCCTTCACGGCGGGTCGTAAGCTCGGAGATTCCACTGCCCCTGGGGATAACTTCCAATTGACAATGTTTTGGGTGAGTGAACCATAACCTTATTGGGGGTTGGTGTGGGTAATTTTTTTTCTTCTTGGGGACAGTTAAACAAGTTTGGTTTAATGCATCTAAAAATTGTTGGCCTAATGGCATGCACATACACTATTATCGTACTAATGTGTAGGGCACTGCACATTCCACCACATACACAGCATGGCAACCACTTGGCGATCTCCCCCCAAGTGTAAGGATGACTAGGGCAGCGATGGTCAGACTCATCACATGGAACATAAGGGGCCTCAATGATGGCAGGAAAGTTCATCTAGTGCATGAGTACCTGAACAGGCACAAGATCGATATTTGCCTACTCCAAGACACTCACCTAATTAGCAACACTCTTCCCACCTTACTCACTAGGGACTGGGGTCTATCCTACTCATCAATATACTCTAATTACGCGAGAGGGATCTGTGTACTCATACATAGGGGCCAGGCTTGGACCACCACCCACTGCATTTGCGAAAGCGAAGGTCAATATGTCATATTAGTAGGCACATTGTACAATCACTCCATAACTCTTGCCACCATCTACGGACCAAATATAGACAATTCCAACTTCTTCGTCAGGGTTTGGCGCCTAACTGTCAGTGCTGGCCCGCCGACAGTTCTTTGGTGTGGCGATTATAATGACGCACTGGACGACATGATGGACAGAGCAGGTAGTTCCAGACGACCCCATCCCCAAGCGGTCTCGACACTCACCACGATAATCATGGACAACCACCTAACTGATCTCTGGCGCGATATCCACCATACCATGCATTAAAGCACATGCTTCTCATTGCTGCATGGGCATGGTCAAGGACTGACTACTGACTGGCAACCAGGAACATACTGGCCTGGCAGCCAACGGTCTCATTTACTGCACACTCTCCAAGATCATTCCATGGTGCAATTAGTTCTTCAGCCTCCCCACACCCTACCTAGCGCATTCTCAAGAAAACTACCACAGGGAGCTCTCAGGAACACGGTCTTCAGAGAGGAAATACGCACAACTATTCAAGAATACTTTGAACAAAACACAGGCTTAGTCGACTCTCAAGCCGTGCTTGTGGATACTTTCAAAGCGGTCATACGCGGCATGTGTATAGCCAAACAGCACAGCATCCTCAAATCCATATGTGGGACACTTTTGAAACTCGAAACCAACATTGCTACGCTTGAAGCCCATTTCTACTGCTCCAGCATCCCAGACACGCTGGCAAGCATACGCAACAAGATGTTGATGTATCAGGATGAGGCGCTGAGAGAAACACTTTTCATGGAGAAAGACCCAAGCCCGTAGATACGGTGAGGGTGATAGCCCTGTTAGAACTTTGGCCAGGCTGCTCCAGAGTCCACATGCTTCATCCTACATCTCCAAACTTCTCAACCCAGGGATTCAAACCTGCTCCTCCACCCCAGAGCTCCTACAAATCGTGGTTGACTTTTTTGCCCACCTCTACTCCACTTTGCAAAGGGCAGCTCCCTCTGACCTCCATTCCTACTTTGATGCCATCGAATTGGTATGGCTATCAGATGCACAGCAGGAGTTGTTAAACTGCAGAGGAGATAAAACAGGCAATCGCCAGCCGCCCCCCCCCCCAGATAGAGCTCCCGGGACACCCTTAATGTGGGCTGGCCCCTCCAATCCCCCATCGATGCGGGAGGCAGTAATTTTCACTCCTCAAGCCGGACAAGCCAGCTAACCAATGCGACTCATGTTGCCCCCTGTCTCATCAACATAGAAAACAAAATATTCGCTACAGTACTGTAAGGATCAGACCCGATCAACCCAGATTTATACTGGGCTGCTCCACGGCCCATAACTTAGGAACCATATTTGCAGTAATGCATCATCTGCATCCCAGTAACTCTGCAGTGGCTGCACAGTTCAGTGACACAAAAGCGTTGGAAAAGCTTTAGTGGGAATACCTCTTCCCATTGCTATCTCGACTAGGTCTCGGCGCCAACTTCATTGCACAGATACGCCTGCTCTAACTTCTGCTCACCACCCTAGCATGCCTCAATGGGTAAATATCACACCCTTTCGCGGTGACCATGGGCACGCAGCAATGGTGCCCACTCGCCCCCTTAATTTTCGCCATCGCAATAGAACCCCTAGCGGCCAAAATCAGTCAGCACCACACAAACCGGTGCATAGGCTTTACATCTCCTGGACTGGTCATATCCTTTCATGCTGACAACATTACCCTTTATGCTATTCACCCTGAGACTAATCTCTCCCCATTAATCTGTGAAGTCAAATGATTCAGAGGCTTGTCTGGTGTTCAAGTTAATTGGGCCAAATCTACGCTTCTTCCCTTAACGGATGCCACAGTTTAGTTCCCATAGACTACCAGCTACCAATGGGCCCATTAAATACCTGGGCACCCTGGTCAGCAGGAATGTTGAGGAACTATAGCAAGCTAACTTTAGCAGAGCCATAGCCTGGTTAGAGGACCATGTTCCTCTGTGGTCTGAGCTTTCATTGTCCATGGCAGGATGGATAGCCATTGCAAAGATGGTCGTGCAAACCAAATGTCTTTATTTGTGAATATTCCGATCCCAATTACAAAGGCCTTTTTAAACGTCTTTGCTCCAACCTCATCACGCTAGTCTGGGCAGGCAAACAGCCCTGCATTGAATTGGACCCGGCCTCGTGGCGTGGTCCTACCCCTCCCGCATGGCGGGCCCAGGACGACATCGGGCCTCCAGCAAGCCTCGGTCGCCCCCTTGGCACGACCCTACACGAACTACCAACGAGTGGCAAACCACGGCTCTCCCCCCTGGAACACGGCGTACCCTGCATGCCCCACCACTACCGGTCCGGCTAACACTCCGGACCACCCCTACAGGTCCGACTCCATCTTGGGCCCATCACGTCCCGAGCACGTGGCCTCGGCCCGACCCCGGCCAAGGCCCCAGCGAAGCCCCGACATCGAGGCACCAAGATCCACCCAGGTAGTAGAGTGGCCACTCAACGGATCCAAGAGGAGGGGAGTTTCGATGGCCCTCCAGCCGTCCCCGGACGCCTGGTATCGATCGCCCTCCGGCCTCCCTGGGCGCTGGCTCCACCCCCCTGCTGGGTGTATGTACACCATCATCCCGGCCCCTCTGACACCCAGGCGTGAGGGTCCGGACATCAAAGGACTCCCGTCCTATATCTGGGCCAGCCCCGGAGTAGGACCCCAGTTGTATCCTGGAGTCAAGAGCCCTGCTGACGCTGTCGCGGCTGACCCCGAGAAGAACTGATTACCCTGAAGCCTGAACCACCTTGGAGCCTGCTGGCGCTGCCACGGTCCATCTTCGCTGAACCATCTTTGGTGCCTGCTGGCGCTGCCGCGGTCCATCTTAGCTGAACCATCTTTGGAGCCTGCTGGCGCTGCCGTGGTCCACCTTCGCCGAAACCCCCTCGAGGCCTGCTGGCGCTGCCGCGGCCCCCTCTCCGTTGAAGACCACTAGACGAGGCCTGCTGGCGCCGCCGTGGCTCGACCTCTCAGAACCCCCCGGCTCGAGGATTGAGAGCTGTGCGCGGGGTATCCCTTCAGTCACCAGTACTGAGACTGTCCCGCTACCCTGTCCCTTATTTACGAGACTTTCCAGATCCCTCGATCTGCCTGTACATATCGCTGAAGACAAGCAACCTTTATTCTTGATAAAGCCTAAGAACTTATCCTCTTGTGTGGTGTCCATTTGTAGTGGTGTGGTTACTCTGCTGTACGATCCTAGGAGAGTACCCTCACCCCGGAGGCCTCTCGATAACGCTCGGCTACTTCTAGACGGAGGGGTGGACCTAGGGGTGGTCAGTCAGACATCTTCTGCCTCCCCCGGGATCGCCTTTCTAACATTGGTGGCACGCGGTGCGATCCGAGCCAACGCAAATCGTACAGAGAGTGACTCAACCACTACCGCCAGAAACACACCGCAACCATGACTACTTAAGAAACCAGACCGACCGCAGAGTTCCGAAAAGAAAAAATGGAAGAGTACAGTCATAAGGAATTAAAACAATTCTGCAAAGACCTGGGCATCGCTACCACTGGTCTAAGCACCAAAGAAGATTTCAAGTCGGCTCTACAAACATGGGTGGAGGCAGGAGCGACGGCTCCCCGGAGCGAAGATAACCCAGAGGCCGACACACTCCCAGCGGGGGAAAGACCCGCAAACCTAGACACGGGCCTCTCCCACGAAGACGCCCGAGAACGAGAGAGGAACCGGCTCCACGAGTTGGAGCTCGCCCGACTCCGGCTAGACGGAGAACTACAGCTAGCAGAAAAGAAGATAGCCCTTGAGCAACTACGGCTAGAAGGAGATCTGGAGGAAATACGAAGGCAGAGAGACCTCGAGGAGAAGAAACTCCCGTTCGAGCACGAACGTGGCCTTAAAGAACTCGAAATCAAAGCCAAAACGAGTGAGGCCAGCGCCTCCGGGGGCAAGACCTCGCCCCCACCTGTGGATACGAAGGTACACACCCCCAAGGATGTCGTCAAAGAGTATTATAAAAAGGACGACATCCAACAGTGGTTCAAAGCGTACGAAGTAGCCATGACCGCCCATCGAGTACCCCTCAAGGACTGGGCGCCGGCCTGTGGGGGAAGTTAGTCAATGAAGGGAGGGACGCCCTGCTAGAGCTTCCCGATGCCAAGATGACCTCCTACGAACATATGAAAACAGCCCTCCTCACTCGCTACGGACTCACCCCCGAAATGTACCGGCAGCGATTCCGAGACTGTAAGAAAATCCCCGGTACCATATGGGTGGAGTACGTAAACTTTTATAGCAGAGCCTTCGAAGGGTGGATTAAAGGCAGTCGGGTCACCACCTACCAGCAGTTGGTCGACCTCATTCTATGGGAACACCTCTCCAACAACTGCTTCATCGAACTCCGGCAACATCTCCTCGACAGCAAACTGACAGAGCCCCGAAAACTCGCTGTCGAGGCTGATAGATGGGTGAGCACCCGAGTCCCCCGGAGCCCGATGGGAGAGTATGGCCGGGATCTCCAGGGAACCACCGACCACGAGGCGCCGGAGGAGGCCAGAGCAGGGGCCGAGACGCCCCCACGGGGTCCTCCTCTACCTCCACTTAGCCAACCCTGGGCCGAAGGGGGGCCCCTCCAACCCGACCGGGACCCCACCAGAACGTTACCTGCCACAGATGCCAGCGGCAGGGTCACTATGCTAATGACTCCTCTGCCCGATGAACCAACGACCCAGCACCACCGGACCGCCAACCCGCCAGATCGCGGCCGCCGCCCTGGGGTAAGAAAGAGGCGAGGAAGAAGATGACGATCCCGAGCAGGCCGCGTTGGAGCCCGCCGCTATGTCTTTGGTGTGCCTGGGCGAAAGAGACATGATCCCCCGAGCCCCGATCCCAGGCAACACACAGAAGTACCGCCAGTGGGTCACCATTAATGGACACCGGGCCGAGGCCCTCCGTGATACTGGAGCCAGCGTAACGGCGGTCCGCTGCCATTTGGTAACACCTGAACATATCCTACCCAACGTCCTGTGCCCAGAACGGTCGGCGGACAACTCCGAGAGCTTGTGCCAGATGGCACGGATCCCCTTCGAATGGGGAGGGGTGTCGGGCATGCTGAAAGTAACTGTCCGGGATGATGCCCCTGTGGACTGCCTCCTCGGGAATGACCTGGAAAGTTCCCCCTGGGCCCACATCGAGCGGAGAGAGCATCTGGGGATGCTCGTCCTTCCCGAGTGGGCCTGTGCGACCACTCAATCCATGACCGCCCGGGCCTCCGCCCCGAACGAAGACCCCCCGCCTGAAGAACTGGAGTGGCCCGCACCTCCGCCGCCCACCGTCCCCGAGGACGCCGACCCTGAACCCGGGCCCCAGGGGCCCAACCCTGAAGACCTCACCGAGCTCGGCCACCTTCGAGAACTAGCTCAATGGCGCCAAGAAGGTGGCCCCACCCGCAAACAGTTCCGGCAGGAACAGAAAACATGTCCCTCCCTCGAGGGAATCCGACAACAAGCCGCCACTCAAGCCGCTGGAAACCCCTCGGGGTCCCACTGGGTCTATTGGGACCACAACCTCCTCTACAGCGAGCAGAAGATTGCCGAACTGGGAGCCAGCCGGGTACTGGTAGTCCCCCTCCGATTCAGAGACTTCCTCTTGAACCTGGCACACGACGTGCCCCTCGCCGGGCACCTGGGGCAGGACAAAACCTACAGCTGCCTGGTGACCCATTTTTACTGGCCGAAAATGCGCAACGATGTAAGCAACCACTGCAGAACCTGTCCGACCTGTCAAGCCAGCGGGAAGAGCGGGGGGAAAGTCAAGGCCCCGCTCCAACCTTTTCCCGTGGTAACCACCCCCTTCGAGCGAGTGGGGATCGACATAGTGGGGCCCTTGGACCCCCGCACCTCTCAGGGACACCGCTTCATCCTCGTTCTGGTGGACCATGCCACCCGCTATCCAGAAGCGATCCCCCTCCGAACCATCACGGCCCCCGTGGTGGGCCGAGCGCTAATGGGGATCTTCTCCAGAGTCGGCTTCCCCCGAGAAGTCGTGAGTGATCGGGGCACAAACTTTATATCTAAATATATGCGGTCCCTGTGGCAACAGTGCGGGGTCACATAAATTCACCACCCCGTATCACCCCCAAGGAAATGGACTTGTAGAGCGGTTTAACCGAACACTGACGGGGATGATCAAGGGCTTAGAAGAGCCGCTACGACGCAGATGGGACGTCCTGCTGCCCTGCCTCCTGTTTGCCTATCGGGAGGTGCGCCAGAAGTCCCTGGGGTTCAGCCCCTTCGAACTGTTGTATGGGCATCCTGTCCGAGGTCCCCTCAGCCTGGTCAAGAAGGCTGGCAGGCGGCTGTCCGAGACGCTCCACCGGATGTCTACCGGTACCTCCTGACCCTCCGCAACCAGACTCGGAAGTTCCGGGAACTTGCCGAGGCCAACCTTGAGGCCAGTCAGGAGATGAAACGCTGGTATGACCAGAACGCCTCGTCCATTGAGTTAGAGCCTGGCCAGCAGGTCTGGGTCATGTCCCCGGTCGAACCTTGCGCCCTCCAGGACCAATGGACGGGGCCCTTCAAAGTGGTGGAGCGCAAGAGCCCCGTCACTTACTTGGTGGACATGGAGTCCCCCCGGAACCCCCTCCGGGTTCTACACGCCAACCGGCTCAAGCCTCACTTTGCCCGCACGGAGCTGAGCCTGCTGCTAGCTACAGATGACGGGGCTGAAGACGACTCCGAGCCCCTACCAGACCTCCTGAGTACCACTGAGAGGGACGGCTCCGCCGGAGGGGTCATGCTCTCCTCTACCCTGACCCCAGAACAGCACCACGACTGCCGGAAACCGCTGGGGCAATTTGCAGACCTATTTTCCCTCACTCCCGAGGTCACCCAGTGCTGTGTCCACGATGTCGACACCGGGGACAGCCCGCCTGTACGACAACGGGCTTTGAGTTCCCAACCGAGTTCGGGCTTGCATTCAGTCCGAAGTTGCACAGATGCTAGCTCTGGGGGTAGTCGAACCCTCAAACAGTCCCTGGGCCAGTCCCGTTGTCCTGGTCCCCAGAGCCACCGCCCCCGGCGCCCCCCGGAGCTCCGGTTCTGTGTCGACTACCGGGGGCTGAATGCTGTCACCAGGACCGACAACCATCCCATCCCCCGGGTGGATGAACTGATCGATCGCCTGGGGGCCGCTAAGTATCTCAGCACCTTCGACCTCACGGCCGGGTATTGGCAGATCGGCCTCACCCCTGGTGCACAAGAGCGATCTGCCTTCTCGACCCCCGACGGCCACTTCCACTTCAAAGTGATTCCCTATGGCATGAAGAACGCCCCGGCCACCTTCCAGAGACTAGTGAATAGAGTACTGGCGGGGCTAGAAGAGTTCAGTGCCGCATATCTGGACGATATTGCGGTATACAGCCTCCACTGGGACGAGCACCTAACACACCTCTGGGAGGTCCTGACGGCCCTCCGACGGGCTGGACTGACAATAAAAGCCAGCAAGTGCCAGATAGGCCAAGGGTCTGTGACCTATCTGGGGCACCAAGTAGGGAGCGGCCAGGTGGCTCCCCTCCAACCAAAGATTGACGCCATCGTGGCCTGGGAGCCCCCGGTCACCCAGACCGCAGTCCGAGCCTTCCTAGGGCTCACTGGGTATTATCGTCGATTCATAAAAGACTATGGGATGGAGTTGCCACTCAACGGATCCAAGAGGAGGGGAGTTTCGATGGCCCTCCAGCCGTCCCCGGACGCCTGGTATCGATCGCCCTCCGGCCTCCCTGGGTGCTGGCTCCACCCCCCTGCTGGGTGTCTGGACATCATCATCCCGGCCCCTCTGACCCCCAGGCGCGAGGGTCCGGACATCAAAGGACTCCCGTCCTATATCTGGGCCAGCCCCGGAGTAGGACTCCAGTTGTATCCTGGAGTCAAGATTCCTGCTGACCCTGTCGCGGCTGACCCAGAGAAGAACTCATTACCCTGAAGCCTGAACCACCTTGGAGCCTGCTGGCGCTGCAGCGGTCCATCTTAGCTGAACCATCTTTGGAGCCTGCTGGCGCTGCCGCGGTCCATCTTAGCTGAACCATCTTTGGAGCCTGCTGGCGCTGCCGCGGTCCACCTTCGCCGAAAACCCCTCGAGGCCTGCTGCTGCTGCCGCGGCCCCCTCTCCGTTGAAGACCACCTGACGAGGCCTGCTGGCGCTGCCGCGGCTCGACCTCCTGGAACCCCCCGGCTCGAGGATTGAGAGCTGTGCGCGGGGTATCCCTTCCGTCACCAGTACCGAGACTGTCCCGCTACCCTGTCCCTTATTTACGAGACTTTCCAGATCCCTCGATCTGCCTGTACATATCGCTGAAGACAAGCAACCTTTATTCTTGATAAAGCCTAAGAACTTATCCTCTTGTGTGGTGTCCATTTGTAGTGGTGTGGTTACTCTGCTGTACGATCCTAGGAGAGTACCCTCACCCCGGAGGCGTCTCGATAACGCTCGGCTACTTCTAGACGGAGGGGTGGACCTAGGGGTGGTCAGTCAGACATCTTCTGCCTCCCCCGGGATCACCTTTCTAACACATTGCATACGAACTTCTAACACTGCCACAATCACAGGGAGGGCTGGGTGCACCAGATCTGCAGCTATATGCGCTATGTGCCCAGGCACATTTCTTACACTACTGCACTCACCCCACACCTTTTCAACCACACATCACGCTCAAGACAGACAAGATCTCCCTGTGGCCATTATATACAGCGCTATTTCTTCCTTATAAACTGCCAGGCTCAGAGATCGACACTCCGCAATGTATGCGTTGGGCATGGATCAGGATGGCAAGATGCACAGGCACCACTCAACTGTATGCTCCATCCGTTCCAGTGGCAAAACACCCTGTTACCTCCTTTACATGATAAAGGCGCAATCAGCCGTGCCAGCAAGCAAAATATTCATACCTTTGCGTATCTCTATCCTGATGGCAAATTCCTTGCCCCTCCAACCTCAACAACCAACACCGGCGCGCCCTTGGGCGTCCTTTGGCATTACCAATTGCGTGTAACATGACGGGCTCTTCACAACACCTTCCCAGCTCCCCCAATGACACTCACAACGTTAGCCGACATAAACAACACCCTCGCCCCGGAAACTGATAACATTACTATATAACCACATGCAGCGCACCACACCAGCCTGAGAGGCCTGGGCGAAAAGACCTCACCCTTCTCCTAACCGATACCCAGTGGGCCTTCTACTGCGGCCAGCCTGAGAGGCTTTCTCCCAACTACAGACTACGACTTATCCTTTTCAAATATTTGCACAATCCATACCGAACCCCTATACAAATACACCTGATGGGGCTATCCCAGGATCCCGCGGCCCACGCTGCCATTCACTTCAGGGGGACTTCATTCACTTGGCCTGGCACTGTCCTGCAATTGCTGCTTACTGGGTGGAGATCTTCTGCACAATATGGAGAGTCACAAACATACCGGTATCCCCACCCCCACTGTTGGGGCTATTGGACCTTGTAAGGGATATGCCCAGTGATTCCTGTAAATTGCTTGCTTTGATGCTCCTTACCGCAAAGCAAAGAATAGCAATGAAATGGGGACACGCATGGGCACCACAAGCCCAAGACTGGCTCACAGACGTTACATACTGCCACAAACAATTATCCAACTACTAGGACCTGATGCTGCCGGGGGACCGCCTCGGAGACAACTGGGAACCCTTTACCACCTATCTTCGGCAAACTGACATCTTACCCAAGGCCCGAAACAGTAATCATAAGTCCTCCCAAGCACTTGAGTGTTGCGAATCACTCACCTGGGGGTTCCACAACACTAACGAAATCAGGTGCTTGCATTGTACTACTGCGCCAGGGGGTTTGGGGAGGACACCCTTTCTGCATCCTAGAGTTTTACAGAATTTGTGCTATGTGTCTAGCTGTACACCAGAAGTATGTGCAATGCCCACCATGTAATTTTCTCTTTCCAATTTAAAAGCTCATGTCTGTAACATGCCAACTGTTTATAAATAAAAAACATAAAAATAAAAACTTGAGTACCACCATGATGTCGCGTTTTTGAAGCAGACGGATTACATCCTGTAATGTTACCATATGGAAGCGTTCCGATAACGTGTATGGATTGAAAAGGCAAAGATGCAGCATTGATCTCAGCGTTCCATCCTTCTTGTATTCCCTATACTTCTTGATACCCATGCCTCTTCCAAGGTGTTCTTTGGAACTGGCTCTATGGCATCTTTGGACAGCAGAGCTTTGAACACCTCCTTGTTAAGGTGAAGGTGTTGATGGTCTGTGTGTGTGGAGGCATGTTTGGGGCTGTGGTACGAGGTCTAAACATCATCCATGTTAAATGATGAACAGCACCCATTAATCAGATGTTATTTCATGCCAAAGGTGGTGGAACTGCTGCGGTCTTCCCCAAACAGGTGAGTAATTGGGGGGGGGGGTAGTTTAGGAGAGTCATTGTTTAGAAGTAGAGGCTCCCTTTCCAGGAGTACCTTTACATCTTTGATTGTCCCTCTTATATACTCCTCTGTAGTAACCCCAAGCATTTTACAAGTGGTATACCAGTTGTTGTTTCTGGTAGGACTGGATGTCCGTGGTGGTGGTCTTGACTGCCCCACTGTTCTGAACCCTATGAAAGAACGGCTGCTTACGTGTTGTGTTCTGCAACGCTCCCATGGATTTTGCAGTTTGTGTCTTTTTTATTTATTCTAATGGAGTATCCATCTTTGGGCCAAATGGTTTTTTCCAACAAAAGGAATGTTTAAGAGGTTTTGCTGAACTTCAGCTTTAAATCAGGATATGCGCAGCCAAGCATGTCTGTGTAGTACAATTGAAGGATTCATCACTTGTGCTACAGTATCCGCACTGTCCAGGGCACACAAAGTAGCTGCCTAGGAGATTTGTTTGCCCTCTGAAACCAGTTGCCCTGCTCTTTGTTTATATTTATCTAGTACATGTTGTACCAGAGTCTCTATGTCATCCCGGGTAGCTCTATAATGCCACAAGAGTAGGTCCACTGAATTGGTTATGCACCAATGACTGGCATGTCCTATATGCTTACTCCTCTTACCCGGAGGGGGAGTGTCACCTGTACTTTGGGAAGCAGCTTTTTTCCTAGCTGTTGTAAACACTAGGAAAGCCACCGTGGGGTGTCCCCTAATGTTACACGGATCATTTAGAGAAGTTTTGTACTTGCACTTAATACAAGGTGTTGGTATCCTAGACTTAACTGGGTCTATAAATATCTCTGTAGACACTAAGCATTAACCCTATCATAGGAAGACATTGACCTGAGCACTCAGTTTTGGAGAGAGTCTCCGCTAAAAAGTCACCTTCCTCTTCTGTGGAGTGCATCTGAATTTTGTGTAGTCAGCTGTGTGCGGTAGAACTCTATGATGGGAAGTAGTGGTGCCTGGTGGTGATGTCGGGTTCAGCACATCAATGTCACGGTCTGGTGGACTTACATTAAATGCGTTCCAAGGATCTGTACTATCTGGGGCCACTCTCTGAAAGTCATGGTCATGAGTAGGGCTCCCGGTGTCTATGTCACCTGAGTGCATGGAAACTGGTGACATGGATGGAGATGAAATATCCAGTGGCGTAGAGCTGGTTGCTTTGTGTTCAGTAGTCTTTTTCTTTTTAGGGGGCTGAAGCATATCCTGCCCTGCTCTTTTATGACTTGGTTTTTCTAAAAAAATGGTCCATGTCTTTTACTATTCATTAGTCTTTGAAGGTTCTCAAAGCTATTGCCCTCTGCATCATCGCAGCCTGTGCTATGGACTTTCCTCAAGTCTCTTTTTATCCAACACTCCGGTGGAGCCGAAGACATTGTTGTTGGTGTCTTTGGTGCAGAAGGGTTTTTTAGGCGTAGAAGCTGATGATGCAAGTGGAGTCGAAGTTGTATGTCTACTTCACTCAGACGACTTTGTCAGCACTGAATTGGTATGCAGCACCAATGGTTTGTTCGGCGTTGAAGACTGTGCAGGTGTCAATTGCTTTGTGGGCACTGCATATTGCTTTGGTTTCAAGGGCTGCATGTCTCCTCCTTTGTCCTGTAGGCCCTGAGCCCAATTAGGATTGATGCACCGGTCCGGTCAACTCCGATGAGCGCTCTCATGTAGACCAGAACCAGAAGGCCGTGGCGTACAAAGGCGGTGATGCATGGGTGTACTTTCATGGTATTAGCATGGGTCTGGTGACACTGGGTACTCACGGCCCTTGGAGGAGTCTTCATTCTGGCCTGGATCTCGTAGTTGTGGGCTGGTCTAGTAGTTCCAGAGGTGGTGGCGAGGCTTCATCCTGTCCTTCCTCTTCACATTGTTTGGAGTTCTCAGAAGTGAAATAATGTGGACTGCACAAGAGGACACCCCTTTCGGCACCATCCTCCTCTTCTTCTTTGCCAGCCCCAATGGTTCTTCCTCTGCGGCGAATTCTGCCTCGGTCGCCATTTCCCTGGTGAGAGATAGAGGTCTATTGTGTCAAGAGTGAAGCGTTTTCTTGTTCTTGAACAGGTCGAAGGCTGCGCAATCCTTTATGTTATGTTCCATTCCTGCAACAGACAAAGGTTACAGATGTCGTGCTGATCAGAGTAAGTGTACTTTGACCCACACTATGGGCATTTTCAAAAAAAGTGTGTATTGTTTACTTTTCATTACCCGGAGCCAAGCTGTCTTGGACAGCTGGGTTGGAGAGCAGGAATAAGCCTATTGTATCCTTTGGGGCGCAGAGCCAGCCCACTCTCGCGAATCAAGAAGATTTACTCATACTGCTTAACATGAGAACAGTGTCGTGATTGGATGAGAGTGTTGGCTGTACGGCGGGTGAGAGGTTGGGTACGCAAGCAAGATTCACAGGATCACTTTAAAAATTGTGTTTGGAGGGTGAGGTGGAGATGTGCAGGGCAGCCATATGTAGCAAATCTGCCCACTCCTAAGCCATGTAAATAATGTTTTCTAGGTATGGATCTGCTACTTCCGTAGATAGCTGCAGCAGTACTGTGACACTGGAGTCAAATTGAACGTGGAAGTGGTGGAGGTGAATGGATACCAGACTCTTTGCCCGAATAATCTGTTGGGAATTGTGGTTTGCTTCTGCTCGTCACAGCTACTCAGAGAAGCCTTTACACAAACTATAAGCGCTCACTTGTCTTAGCCTTCAAATTGATCTATTTTATTACTAACCTGGAGATATGTGGAAGCATGTGAATATCTGTCTCATCCAATAGGACTATTGTGCAAGGGTCGAAGATACTTTCTTCAACTCTCCCAGGCCTCTCTAGTCGACTTCGTAATATTGGCCTGTTTCATAGTATTTCTTTTCCACTTGAAGAAACTACTCAAAATAAGGAAATAAAAACAGGTTTATTCAAAATCACTCATTAGGTAATGCTTGAGAACCCTCCAGCCTCTCAAAAGGTTATTGTCCTCAGGATCCTGAATTTAAATTAAGTCCCAATTTATGACGAATGAAAACTCATAACTCTGGCTTTGGCCAAATGCTGTAGTGCATCACAAACAATCTGAGGCTCTATCTAACAATGATCCAATGTGTTCATTCCCAGCTATAAATGAAAATATTTTCATTGCTGAATATTGTGCACTTCAAATGTCACCATACAGGATACCCATGAATTAACCCTTGCTGACTGGCATATTTAATAAACAAAATCACATATGCTCAGCCGAAGACAACATTGATCTTTTAAGTGCCTTCGCTGTGTAATAGTCACACTAAGCAATAGATACAAAGAAACAGATTGGGAATGCAGCTAGATAAGCGTAAAATTAACGGAGGACACCCTGCCAGCCCTTAAATAGTCCTACTGACCAAGATGATTGAGAGCTAGATAGATACACCCACTGCTAGGCGCATTGCCTAGTTAGTAGTAAAGTCTCCACGTCTCCTATCCGACTATTCTTAAACGGGTGGTGGAAGTATTCTCTGGATTCATCAGCCCAGAACCTGTGCAAAAACACCTCTATGTGCAAGTGTGGGTGCAGTGGCTCTCAAAAGAAGCCCAGCCTGGCAAAATTGCAGTGCTGCACTAACCAGTCAGGGTAAATGTAGTTTTCTTAACAAGTTATGTGGGGCAAATGTTATTTAATCAGGTGCTTTTCTTCAAACACTTACATCACTACTCATTTAATCACCTTGGTCGAGGTAGAATTCAATACTCAAGCTTGGTGTGGGCTCGGGTCTTTACAAAGATCATGAATGCACCACCTTGCCACTCCACACCCACACTAAGAGCTGCTGAGCCCACATTGATGCCCTATTGAGGGATCCAAGAAGCCTGATATTACCTCTTCTACCATTACCTTAAAACTATTAATTGTCTTCCATTACCGCTCAGCTCTATTTTTCCTCATTCGGATGCTTACCTTGCCTAATCTTGGACTCCAAGCTATCGAAGAATGCCCCAAGTGGACAAACTAGCAAGATCAAGCTTTGTCACTATTAAAACGCTGCGATTAATTTTCCCTCATTTGGGATTTCCACACAAGGTTCCATCTCCCTGGTTCTGTCCAAATTCGATTACACCAATAGCCTCTACCACGGATCACCTTTAACGACCATGAACAGACTACAACGGATTCAGAACTCGGCTGCCAGACTGCTCTTGCATATCAAACCGCCAGACCAAATCTCACACGCCTTGAAAGCCCTGCATTGGTTACCGGAAGCCAGAAGATCCACATTCAAGCTGCTTTGTGTTACCCACACAGCATTACATGGAATGGGACAGTTATTCATCAGGAATAAAATCACCAAACACATTCAACAAAGGAACAAACGTATCTAAGGGGCACCTCTCTTCATAATCCCAAGATACAAGAAAAAAAACATAGGTGGCACATCCTGCTCTGCTCAATCAGCCAAACTATGGAACTCTTTACCACCAACAGAAGATCCACGGACGGCCACCTTATCTTCAGAAAACTACTCAAGAGTTGGCTCTCCCCCACATAAGCACCATACGCAAACAGAAATTTACAGCATATCCCTCTGTATATAAGCATTATTTTCACTATAGATATGTACCGATCTTTGTGTATTACTTTGTATAAACATGCAGAATAATTATGTTTAAACAAAAAAATAATTAAGTACAATAGCACTTGAAAACCGGAGTTTATCTGGTGCATCTTTGGGCTACATGTACTTGCTTCAATTGTACATCTATGTACCTTCCATGTACTTGGATCTGTGGGTTTGTTACTTTTCTCCTGAAAAAGCATATCCAATGCACTACCCTATTTCTCATCCTGTACCTCTATCAAGATCTTTAATCTACATATACGTACCTCCTTTTTGCATCTATATCCTTTCAATGTTCTTATGGATCTATATTTCTCACTTTCTTCAAATTTAGCATTTCCAATGCACTATCTTATTTCTCAGCCTATACTTTTCTCAATATACCTTTGCGCCCAACTTTGACTCATCTCAGTCATCTTTCAACTACTCTTTCCAAAGCACTACCCCATTTCTAACCCAATACATCAATATATCCTCTACATTCACTCATTTATCCCAAACTCATACCACTACTATGATCCCCAAAATAATCCTTTCTAGACTCTCCCCTACTATACCCCGCCTTGCATCATCTGACACCTCTTTTACTATACCGATCTCCCAAAACAAACCTTTCTAAACTCTTCCCTCTGATTCTTCCCCTCTACAGCCCCTTTTTACTCATCCAAAAGCCTCCTCCTCCTGCTATGACCTCCCAAAAAATATAAATATATATCTCTAAATCCTACACTCTTCTATCCCTCCACTATCCTTTTCAATCAAAATAACAGACTAACATGTTCACTTCTCAAATTTCATATTCCACTATACTAGTTCACCACTAATCCTTTATGGGTTCCAGAGTAGCGCGCTACTCGCCAATAAAGTGCTCCAACACCCATTAGGGTTACAAGTGCTATATAAATGCAAACCTTTCCCTTTTCAACCCCTCCCCTACCCTTCTCAATCCAAATAACTGACTAACATATCCACCACTCAAATTACTTTCATATTTCGCTATACTAATTCAACACTAATCCTTATGGGTTCAAGAGTAGCGTGCTACTTGCCCAAAAAAGCGCTTCAAAACCCAATTAGGGGTAGCAAGCACTATATAAATACAAACCTCTTTCCCTCTTCTATCCCGCCGCTTACTCTTCTCTATCCAAATAACTGAATAACATATCCACCACTCAAATGACTTCATATTTCACTACACTAATTTTCAACACTAATCCTTTATGGGTTCCATAGTAGCATGCAACTCACCAGAAAAGCACTTCAACACCAATCAGGGATAACAGGTGCTGTATGAATGCAAAACTTTCTTCCCCTTCTATCCCTCTGCTATACTTCTCACTCCAAATAACGTACTAATATCCACCACTCAAATTACTTTCATATTTCACTATACTAATTCACCACTAATCCTTTATGGGTTTCCGGAGTAGCGTGCTACTCGTCAAAAAAAGTGCTTCAACACCCCATCAGGGGTAACAAGCGCTATATAAATATAAACCTTTTTTCCTCTTCTATCCTTCCGAATCCAAATAACTGCAAACCTTTTTCCTTTTTTAACTCCTCCCCAACCCTTCTCAATCCAAATAACTGACTAACCTCTCCACCACTTAAAGTACTTTTATATTTCACCATACTAATTCAATACTAATTCCTTTATGGGTCCCGGAGTAATGTGCTACTCGCCGAAAAAGCGCCTCAGCGTTTCGTCTGGGGTAGTAAGCGCTATATAAATGCAATTACAATACAATTACCCTAAAATTAATTATTATTAATGGTCTTCCATTACCTCTCATCTCTATTTTTCCTCATTTGGATGTTTACCTGGACTTTAATGCCTAATCATAGAGCTTACAAATAAAAATATACATTTTTTTCACTATATTTATAAACTGTGATAAATATCTAGTTTAAAATTATACTTTTTTAAAATACAATGATTGAGCTTCATTCATTTTTTGTGCCTAAACATTGCACTAAGACTTAGAAATTAAAATCTATAATTATTTTTTATATTGATAGCTCCAATTTAGCAACTTTTACTATAGCCCTTAAAACAAGCGCTAACCAATGATAAATATATAATAGACGTAAAGTAATTTAATTTTTTAAAATAAAATATGGTGCCCTTACCATAGCACTAATATTACCCCTGACTGGTAAATGAATGTACAATAACTTTAATGTGAGTTTTAAAACTAACCCCAACCAATAGTTATGTGATTAGATTAATTTATATTTATGGCTGTATTTCTGAAAATCACTAAATATTTTGGAAATGAAATAGGCAATAAGCTGGTCACAAGTAGTTTCACTATGTTCACTGAGCCATGTGGCACGCAAGCACGTAAATAACAAAATAACAACGGTTTACTTAATGTGAACAAGGCTGATACCAACCGAATGGCGTATTTGGAGACACTGCAATAAATTGAAATACTGCAGACCTTGGGTTCTCGTGTCTGGTTCTTGAATACTGTGACTGGATCCTTTACATAATTTACATTTATATGTAATTGCATTTAATTAAACTAAAATAAATGCATGTTAAGGAAAATGCTACTTACACAGTATGCTTCTGTTCTTGGCATATAGAGCTGCAGAGCCATATGCTTTAGCATAGATCGCCATCTAGTGTTGGGTCTGCATGTTTGCACTTTGGATCCAAAACTAGGGGCTTCCATGGCATTCTTAGGGAATATACCCTTAGATGACAACTGCAAAGCTGCAACATGGTCTATATCTCACACATTTACAAATCACTATTATGTAGATGTGTTAGCAAAACAACAAGCTAGTGTGGGCAGGCAGTTTTAAGAACACTATTTCAAACCACTGCAACAGCTACAGGTTAACCACCGCATGGGGGATAATTGCTGTATAGTCTATGCTAAAGCATATGATCTGCAGCTCATATGCCTCGAACGGAAAATGCTACTTACCCAGAATGCTTCTGTTCTTGGCATATAGAGCTGTAGAGCCATATGCCCCCACCAGCCTCCCCGACCTTTATCTGTTGCAGTATTATCTTACTTAGATACACTATACATGGAGATCCCTTTACTACTTTTACCTACTCCATCATCACCCTTACGGCAAAACAATGTGGGGGTGGAGTCGATGGCCATGCGCACTATCACCAAAAGGAGGAGTTCCCTACCTTGTGACTGGAAAGACTTCTTCAAACAAAAATAAAAGTGCAAACATCTGGACCCAAAACTAGATGGCGATCTATCCTAATGCATATGATCTACAGATCATATGCCTCGAACATATATTTTTTAAATACTATGTAGACGCAAATGGGGTAATTGTATGGTAGAAGTATTTTTTATTGAGGTAATGGTCAGTAGTAGCAATGTTTAAATGTGGAGCTGTGATGATACTCTACATGTGAACCTCTATGAAGCTGAAACCTGTGTCCCACCCAGTGATTAATGCTGACCTGCAATGAAAAACGCCAGCTGGAAGAGGCCGAAGATCAAATGGAAGGCATTGATCAGATCGGAGGACACTTCTCGGTTTCTGCAGGGCAAGATGCTTGGAATGAGAAGCAGGAGGCCGGAGACACCGGAAATGATCAGGTAGTAGGGGATGAGGTACTGTGCGGGGCAGTCGTGGAAGTACACCGACCCTGTGGGAGCAAGAAGAGAGCATCATCAGAGAAGTATTAGTGCACCTTCCATCCCAAGCCTCCTTTCATTTCGCCTTCTTTCAGTGAGAGGAAGGAGGCGAGCATCTGTGCTCTAAAATGTATTAAAGTGGCCACGTTGGGTTTTCATTCAATGTGTAAACTGGTTTTAAATCCACTATGTACAGGCAGATCAGTGTAAACAGCAAAGTGGCAGCAATGCTTCTCTATATTGCACATGTTAAACAGAGGGGTAGTTTGAGGGGATAAGCACATAATGGTAATTTGTGGTTGCTCAACTTCTTTCATTGTAATCCCAAGTGCCCACCTGTTTCTTTGTGGTTAGTTTTTGGAGACAAGAATTTCAGTTTGCCCGTACTCCCAAAATTGTTCTGGGGTACGACTTAGAAAGGTGCTTCAGAGATGCTTCCTCATAAACAACCATGACTGCAGCTACTACTAGTAGTGCAATATTGTACCGTAACAAGCAACACGTCAGATACTATTCTGCTCTATCACATTCTTCAGCCTGATGTGTGGCCATTTATTTTGTGTTTAAGACTCATTTTGCGACCTTAATACCTCCAAAGCACATTTTGGAATAATTTGAGGTGAAGTGCAAGCAGTCGTCAGCAGAATAAGGGATCATCTCCTAACAGGAAAAAGAGTCAAACAGGAACACATCTCGTTTGTACAAACTTACAGTGTTTGACTCAGGTCTAATGGAACCATTTGTCTTGTTTTTTTAGAGCTAGAACACCCATTTTTATGAGGTTTAAGCTAAATGTGAATGGCTTTGTAGTACACAAGTATTACGCCGGGAAGCTTCAGGCTGATGGCAACCAATCTGTTTGCAGTTATGCCTCCTCGTTTACTCTGGTGGATGAGAAATATCTAAGTCACTTGGTAAAAAGTACGTAATTTTGTGCCATACAGTACCGGACTCCTCACCCACTCTGTGCATGCCTGACTGTAGACTTTAGCCAGGATTAAAGCATTTAGTGATGGTGCATTTGTTCTTGAATGTTGTGGTCCACTGGTAAGCAGTGTGGCAATTTAGGGCCAGTCTTGCATGTAGTCGTTTCTGAATGTGTTTTTGGCCAGACATGCCCGACCTTATGTTGTATCGCTGCACAGTTAAGGGTCTGTTCAGCTCCAGTGTGTGTGAGGCCTGGATGAAGGGTTGAGCTTGCAGGAGCATGGTTAGGTGAAGGAAAGCTTTGAATCACATACCACACTCAGGACCGCTGCTGAGGCTACCACCAAAGTATGCGGCGAAGGGCCGCTGAGGTGCGGTTTTACCCACACATTTCCATTTTGGACACACTGAGGCAGAGGACGTTTTCCTCCGATGCTCGATGTGATCCAAGCGCTCAGGGATTTTGCCCCAATTTCTGGATCTGACCTCTCGTTGGAGGCAGAACTTGGTATCACCTGTAAGTTATCAGGATGGTTCGGTTTGTGCTAAGCCCTGTCCATTGGAAATGCTTTTAAAGAAATGAAGCTGCCCAGTTCAGTGAAGATCCTGGACAGCTGCTCCTGTCCAACCTCAGATGATTGAGAAGGCTATCAGGTTCTGCTGTGTCATGGGCCGCTGTACATCTATGTTTGTGAAATAGATCATCTTCCTGTCCTCATCAACCCCGACTCTTCTACCTCCATTTATCCCTCACTCATCCTCATCATCATCATCCTTTATCCCTTCCACATCATTCCACACTTATAAACCCTCATTCCTCACTCATTTACCATCTCTCACTCACACTTCAGCCCTCACCTATTCTTCATTTCTCATCCCTGCCTCCATACCCCTGAATCCTCACTCCTAATCCGTCACTCATGATCCATTGCCCCTCTCGCACCGTCCCTCACTCACTTAAAAAGTGAGGAGTGAAATGACATTATAGTGACTTCAAATGTACACTGATCTGTACACCTTGGGACACCCTCATCCCTGGTTGTTCATACCTCACCCCTCACACCACCTTTTAATTCTTCCCTCTCTAGTGGCAAGTGATGGTGCTGATGTAAACAGTGCCCAAATACAGGCAGGCACCTAATGCTTGAAATGATGAATGTAAACAGGCATGACCTGCTTTAAGTCAGTTTCATTTCAACACTTTCAACACATGAATTTAGAAAACAGACATTTTTCAAATGCTGGGCAATCAACAGAGGACAGGAGACAGTTGAGAAGGAAATGGGCATGGATATATATATATATATATATATATATATATACATATGTGGGCATGCTCTATGGTTCTTGAATTCTCAATGACTGGAGGAAAGGTGACCTGCTGAATTTGTATTTAATTCAGTTTCCTATTGTTCAGAAGGGAATCATACGGGATAGAGGCCAGCAAGGATAGAACAGAGTAACACATTGTTTAGTAATGGCTTATTATACTTGGACAACCAGGATCCTGGTTTAGAACTGTGTACAGCATTGTGCAGCGACATGCCTGCAGGAGGCGGTTTGTTTCATATTGGTTCATGTACACAAAAACTGCACTTCAACAATAAATGCAACTGTAGTCTGATTTGAGACGGTCTTTGGGGGAATGGAGGTTTATAATGCAAGCAGCAGGTGAGCCAGGGTGTATGTATGGTCACTGGTACCTTGAAGCAGTGATAGTAATAAGCTTGTGATGGTGTGATCAATAGCTGGGTAGGTGGCACATTGAGCTGGGAGTTCCATGGTTTCATGGCTGAAGAAGCTTGCACCAAAAATGGGCCAAGGTCTTGCTTCCTTGGGACACATTTCCTTCCCCAGCATGTTTACAAGGTGTAAAGTCCCCTAAATCAGAGCAGTGTTTATCATGGTTTGTCTCCTGGGGCAAGAGAGGTCTGGAGCCATTAGTACAGGTCGAGCTAGGATTGACATTTTTCAGAGAAGAGCAGCCAATTTGTGTGTTTTCAGATTTTGAAAGAGTTAGGAGCGCATACCTCAAGGGAATATTTGCAAAATCCTCTATTACTTTACATTATGGTAATTCTGCCTCTAGCTGCTTTAACAATCATTTAGGAATAGTTTGGGCAGTGCTAAAATACCTTTGAATGATGTCTATCTGCTGTGTTAGGTTAAAGATTCAAAAGGAAAAAATATATTTTTGCTTATTTTTACGATTTGTTTTTACCAGTCTCAACAGTGGCTATGCTGGTAGAAAAATGGCCAGATACGACTGGTGGCGATGAGCTCCCAGCTTTATGAGTGGACTGTTGTCAAATAAAACAAAAAATAAATCCTGGACCAAGTACATCAGGGCACCATGCAGCCTTGAATTCAGTTGGATTCCTCTAGTCAAAGGCAGACAAATCAGGTTTACCCTGCTACAACATCATAAAGCACTTTAGGGTGTAACTCAACACATGCAGCAGGTTCAGCCTACACGTTACGAGGGCAGCACAGGGCAGGACCCACTCACCGACACTGATGCTTGCAATGGACATCACTGCTGTGATGACTGTCCCAGACACTGCAAAGGAGAAGAGAAAATCAGGTTAAAGAAAGTTAGGTCTGGGGACAACATCCAAGCTCTGATAAGCCCTTCTGTATTTAAGGCCTGCTCTGTACTGCTATCCCACCTAAGGAAACCCAGCCCCGCCCCCTTATCCCAAACAACAACTCATTCCCCAACCCATGCCCCGCCATGAAGTAGATTCACCAAAATTCCAGTGGTAGCAGGAGTGACGTCACGCACCCTTCAAACCCAATGACATCACAGTGCTGACCCTCAGCCCCACAATACCCCCCACCCCCGATTAGCTACTGAGGGGTAGGGGGAAGGCAAGGAGGGAAAGTTAGAAAAAAGTCAGGGCTCCTTGCAGCTCAATTTACTTTTTGATCCTAGATTTTGTTCCAGAGACTAGGGATTGCTTAGGTAGCGCAAAGGGGACCAAAGGCCAGGATACAGTGACACGGGTAGCAGCAGCTACCCCTTTATTCACATCCATGAGCTGAATACTCCTCCTGCTTAAACAGGGGGAATTATAAAGTTGTCATTACCCGGGCTGCAGTCACCCTTCTTCATATTCACCCCCTGATTTATCATGAAATGAACAGTGCCCAAGCTCTAGTCTATGTAATCTGATTAAACGTCATTTAAGCAAGGCAACTAGAAGAATAACATTTGGGTCACTTACGAGCTACATCATTGCTCATCTAGAGGTGATGTTATAGTTACCTTTACTCTTGTTGCAGGAACCAGTGGGCTGGAGTCACTCTGAGCAGACAAAATGGCAATACAATGTATTTACAGTCAGAAAGATCACCACTGCTGGGACTGAATATATCTAATTTAATTAAATGTACCCTTTCCTTCTGAAGCAGCTAGTCTCTGAAGCCATTGATTATCCAGGAGACTTGTTTGCTCCTTTGCTCTGGTGGTTTGGGGGATTTCTTGAACACATTAACGCACCATACACTCTGCTACATCAGCAAATCAATCCACATGCCTATAGTGTCTGGTATTGGATCTACAACTCAATTGTAATTTATTATAATTTCTTTATTTTTTTTTTAAACACACATGGACCCATGTTTTCCTCTGGAAGATTTCAGTACATTTCTGAACCAAATTTTAGGTCTTGCCTAGCAAAACGCAGCGCATGCGCTGTTCACCATGGCAGTTTGGTGCGCGAAGGGGACAAAACATGTGCGTGCCCGGACGGCACATGGGCACGCGCACGGCGTGTCTTTCAGCTTGCGTATGGACAGCCAATGTGCATGCACGCACAATCACAGTGTCTATCAGTTTGTTTAAAGTGCATGCAAACAAGGGACTGCTGCTGATAAATTCAGTTGAAGCAATCCTGGACGGGCAAGATAAAGCATGTCTTATGGCTTTCAAGGTAGAGTTTGAGCCACATAGGATGCTGTAAAAGCATGTCACGGTAAGGTCACTCTGGCCTGAATGGCATCAATAGCATCTGCTACAAATTCCAGCCCACCCAGTGGTAAGATAGCAGCTCTAGGGAAGAGCCGGGGACTATTGCAGCGGTGATGTTGGTTGTTTGTTTTTGTCAGCAGCTGCTTTAGCATTTTTTACCCACGCTAGGTCTGGTCAGATGGATGTCCGCAATCACAGCAGACTTTGCCTGATTATACTGGATAAAAGGGATAAATGTGGCACTATTCGGGTACCGATAACTTGTGCATGGAAAGGACCTCGTCAAAAGCTCGTTAGGAGTTAAGTATGCCAATGGATCAGACACCAGGGCGCAAGCTTGGTCTTTCAAGAATACCATATGCAAAGCATGAGGTATTTCCACAAGCACAAAGTTCTTGTCAAATGTATTGTTTTTCAGAGCATCACAAATGTGCCGACATAGGGGAACGACGATAAATGCTTGTTGTTTAGATTGGCATTGTTGTCTTTCTATCCATTTGTTCAGAACACCACAATATGGTAGTCCATGTGACTAGTGAGGGCCCTTTGGTGATTGTTGCATGACTGCTTACCTTCCCTGTGGCATATTTCCTTCCGGTCAGGCTAGGGGACATACTTCGAGCTGATCGATAGGGACAAGCCACCAGTGCTATATTCAGCGGTTTAAGTGGGCCGAAAAAACTGGGGGGGGGGTCTCTCGAAGGGGTTTGATTGATAATTAAGAGTGTGGTTTGAAAACATGTAAGCTAAAATTCTGTGCGTAGCATAGTGTGCTGCCCGACTGGTATTTTGCTGCTTCTGTCATTGCATCCAGGTTCTTATTTGCATAAGAGGCATAGGCAAAAACTATGGCTTCATTGTATATAATATTGAAAATGCTTTCATTCTAAAACAAGACTGTGAAAGTACTCTAGCAAGTCTCTTTGAAGTAACATCAAAGGCAATGAAGGGTGGTGCTGCTGCAGAGTTACGATTTGTTTTCCACCCTGGCAGCCCGATAGGGACCCCATCTCAGCACCTGCTTTTTAGAACTGCAGTTGCTGAGCACCAGCAGGGACCGTCCCACTTCAAGCCCTGTCCATATTGTTAATTGATCAAAAAGGATAGGCCACCAGACCCATATTGTTAGCTGATCGTAAGGGACAGGCCTCCAGAGCTCACAGAAACTACCCCTTATCAATCGAGGCCCAGGCACTTGTCAGGTCATTGTTACCTTTCAGGCTCTGATAGATGTAATACTATGACAGGATCTTATGAGGCATGAATTTGGAATTCCGATTCCTGATTGAAATTAAAGATGCAATGGCCAACGAAAGAACCCTCAGATTCTGATGGGTCTCCTACTCAGCTGTGGGGGCATATCAGGCAATCACACTACTATGTATACTGAGGGGGAAGGTGGACAAATCTGGTGAAGAGGAAATACAGATTGATGAGTGGACTTATAAAAAGTATCAAGAGGCCGCTGCATTCCAGGTAAGTGGATGTTTAGAAGGGTCCTACCATTGAGGTTGTTAACCAAGATCATGGTCTCTATGTAAGGACATGGAAGCCCTGACCTTTTACCTTTAGAAAACAAGCATTTGCAATGCAATAGGTCTCGCATTTAAACGAGTTTAAGGTATTGGCATTGTAAATGACAATCCCTTTTATTTATGTTTTAAAAGACAAAAATATGCATTGTCTTTTACAATGCCAATAGCTTAAACTTGCGTAAAAGCGAGACCTATTGCATTGTAAATGCTTGTTCTACTTCTCATGTTCAATTCAATGGTTTACTTTATTCGGTTTCAATTAGTAGAAAGCCATAAAAGTACATACATGTCATATTAAAACAATTGTCAGTAGAAAAAACATGAATTGTTTTTTTAAAATACAATTAAGTTAAAATGCACTGCAAAAGATTAAAAGCGTCAAACTTCAGTTCTAAGGTCGTTCTGTGGTGAAAACAAAATTTTAAAAAACCTGGCTATGTTTAGTGCTAGAAAATCAGACTCAAGAAGTTGGAGAACCAAGAGGGCAGGATGACATTGGCATAGCCCCAAAGTTTTTAAAAATCAAGCAATCCATCTCTTTCTCGGTTCTGAGTAGAATTTGCAAAAAAGGGTCAAATGTAAAAGAGATTGGAGAGAGATACCATCACAAGGGCACTGACAAAGCGGCTGTGACCAATCATTAACAGTAGGGAATGTGACAAGCTGATGGAAGGGGACAAGCTGATGGAAGATGTTGAGCCTAAACCGGGTCAGAAAAAATCTATCGTAACTGCTTAGGCTCCAGGTTAAGTATGGCTGAATAAGCAAAGAGGTTTGGATCAACAAAGCATGCTGAACCGAGGTTTTATTGGCTTCAACTGTCAAACGGAGTTCCCCTAGATGGGTTAAGCATTGATTTTTTAACATTTTCCTAGAGATCAGTTCCAATTCTGGCGGATTGTGATAGAATTTCTCTAGGCCCAGATAATAGAGGAACTTAACGTATCTAAGCCAACGAATCTTGTTAACATTTTCAAGCAGAAGACAATCCTTCAAGATACTTTGGGTAAGGACTAACTTATTTGAGGTCCAAACATGGTGCCATAAGAGAATTGGCTGAATCTTTATGTCAGTGATATAGGGCAGGCCTAACTCTAAATGGCAGCTAAATGTTGATGTATCCTGGGGAACGGAAATAAGGAACTTCAAAAAACTGTTTTACACTTTTTGGATGGCTTCTGGCTGGATGTAGCCCCACACCCCGGCCCCATAGATGGCGGTACTGATACATTTGGCCTGATAGATGCGAATCATCTCCTCGGGCAGTCTTCTTCCCAGTCTCTATGTAAAGTTTACTAGGGCCATGGTTGATTTTAAAAACTGCAATTTTCTGGCCTCATTAGCTTTCCTCCAAGTGCCCTTTTCATCGATTAGGACTCCAAGATAGGGATAGGTTGGGGTGTAGTCTACACTAGAATTGTTTATATAAATTGTTCTCCCTTTTCTTTGTTTTGGGCCGCAATACATAAATATAAACATTAAAAAAACTTTTATTAAGTCTAGATTTGACATAAATGTGTTATATCGGGTCAGTAAGCGCTGAAGTTCAAGGGGAGTGCGGGCTATAATCACCACGTCATCCGCATAAAGGAGAGCGGGGATTGGACGATGTTGAATTAAAGGTAGGTCCTGGGACCCCTCCAGCATGGCTTCTTCTAGGGTATTTGTGTAGAGGGTAAAAAGGAAGGGGGCCAGGACACAGCCCTGTCTGACTCCCCGCTCAACCCTGAAAGGTGCGGTCAGCTCACCCCCCCCCCCAAGCCAAATCTCACTCTAGCTGTGGCGTTGCTGTAAATTTCACGAAGAAAAGTAACTAGCAATGGGTCGACTCCCATTTCTGTTAAGATATCCCATAGCTTAGAATGACCCACGCAGTCGAACGCTGCGGTAAGATCTACGTAGGCCAAGTGAAGACTGCCACCTTTTGCATCCACGTATTTGCCCTTGAGTAAAGACAGGTTTAAAACCTGCTCGATGGTGCCCAGGCATTCCCTAAATCCATACTGAATGTCAGATATGAACTTGTTGTCTTCGGTCCAGGACTGTTGGCGTTCTAGAATGATGCGCCCCGCGACTTTTCCGAAAAAGTCCAGTAATGAAATAGGACGATAACAAGTTGGACTAAGTCGATCGCCCTTTTTAGGTCGAGGACCGTCGCACTGCATAGCAGTGGGCGGAGTCCAAAGATTTTATGTTAGGTTAGGGGGTTTGAACTCGCCCCTCTCCTCCATTGGCTGGCTTCCTAAACGGAGGCCAGCCATTGGAGGAGAGGGGCGTCACTCCTTTCAAGCCTTGTCTCTTTCGGATTCAGGGGTGTGTTTTTTGCATTCTTTCGCCCTGTGATGTCATCCGTCACACAGAACGCCATAAACACGCCCCGATTCCAAAATTTTTAGAGTTTTGTGGCTGCCATTTTGCTGCTCGGTAAAACCAGGAGAGCAGCGTCTACCGAGGACATGAGGTAACTATCCCTTGTCTTGCCTCTGCCACCCTGTTTTTGCTGTTTTTATTGCCTCTGTGCCCACAGCCCTCCATCCTGCTCTCGCCCCCCCTTCCCTCCGCCTGCAGCTCTCCTTCGTCCCGCTCTCGCCCCCCCTTCCCTCCGCCCGCAGCTCTTTCATCCCGCTCTCGCCCCCCCTTCCCTCCGCCCGCAGCTCTCCTTCGTCCCGCTCTCGCCCCCTCCCCCCTTCCCTCCGCCCACAGCTCTCCTTCGTCCAAGTCAAAGTATGGTCAGTCATTTAAGCCACAATATTTTGTACAGAAGATGCATTCACCACCAGTCTGGGCCTCTACTAACGAGTCGCGCGCTGTGTATCTTTTCAGAGGCGGTGAATCTGCTTGGCTTCCTATTACGGTGGGTGTAATCTTAATTTCAGTCATTCATCATTGCAGCGACTGGTATTACTACCCTCCGGTTTAATTTCTTTCTAAGTGTGTGACTGCATTGCACTGATGAGCTTCTGCCGGGGTGAAACGTATGTGTGGTATTTCAGAGATGCCAGAGGCTAGCCGGAACTGACACAATCTATATATCACGTTATTAGTTTGAGCGTTTCCCTTAAATAGCTTGAGATATACAGTGCTCTTGGCTTTGAAATGTTGCAAACCTGCAGATTCTGCCTGTGGCTTGATACTGGTGTGAAATAACTCTATACATTGTCACGTTTTCAGTAGACTTGATTCAGAAATGTTTGTGTGTGATTTTAAAAATTGAGCCCTGATGTATCTGAAATTCTTCTATAAAGCCGAGCATGCATCAAGTGAAAGCAAACTAGGTAAACAAACTGTACGATTTAAATCAGTTGCAACATATTGCCGTCCTTGCAATGTGCTGCACACCCTGTCACCAGCACCGAAGCACACCAGCACCACTCAAATACAATCATGACAGGAACGGCCGCAGTAAATACATTACCATTAAACTGAATAAAAGGAATTCAATTATTAACAGTGCTTAGAAGTGTTTTCTAAAACCCGACAAATACTAACGTAAAATTCCACGAAGGATTTACAACAGACAGTTAAAGGAAACACATCTTTTGTCTCTCGGAGAGGGCGGTCACACAGTAACACCAGACTGTCTGACGGGCGCTTTGTAGCACCCGCAGGTGACCCAGGTAAAACGGACCCTCTCCGTGCCTACTGATTATTTTCTGTTTTAATGTCGCCAACCCGGGATCTGAGCAGCAGTTGTAGAATCAGGCAGCGGAGCCGCTCACGGGGGTCTCCCATGCCTCGCGGTCCCCCTCGGTCACTAAGAGAGCCGGGGAGATCTGTGTTTTACTCATCATTGATTTATTTTTGTCATGTCTTTATTGTTTATTACACATTTGGGCATTTTTCACAATTTGACTTTCATGGCAGTGTTTAAATGTTTTTCCACATGGATTTGTTTTCCCTCGCTGTGCTTGCACCCCTGCCCTCTGCCTGTGCTTGCTCCCCTGCCCCCTAGTTCCCCTGCCCCCTGGCTGTGCTTGCTCCACTGCCCCCTAGTTCCCCTGCCCCCTGGCTGTGCTTGCTCCCCTGCCCCCTGGTTGTGCTTACTCCCCTGCCCCCTGGCTGTGCTTGCTCCCCTGCCCTCTAGTTCCCCTGCCCCCTGGGTGTGGGGCTCTGTGTGTGTGGGGGGAGCTCTGTGTGTGTGGGGGGCTCTGTGCCTGTGTGTGGGGGGCTCTGTGTGTGTGGGGGGCTCTGTCTGTGTGGGGGGGCTCTGTGTCTGTATGTGTGTGGGGCTGTGTGTGTGTCTGTGTGTGTGGCTCTGTGTCTGTGTGTGTCTCTGTGTCTGTGTGGGGCTCTGTGTCTGTGTGTTTGGGGCTCTGTGTCTGTGGGGGGGCTCTGTGTGTCTGTGGGGGGGCTCTGTGTGTCTGTGGGGGGGCTCTGTGTGTCTGTGGGGGGGCTCTGTGTGTGGGTGGGGCTCTGTGTCTGTGTGTGTGTGTGTGTGGGGGGGGCTCAGCGTCTGTGTGTGGGGGGGCTCTGTCTGTGTGTGGGGCTCTGTGTAGGGCTTTGTGTCTGTGTGTGTGGGGCTCTGTATCTGTGTGTGTGGGGCTATGTGTGTGTGGGGCTCTGTGTCTGTGTGTGGGGGGGGTGTGTGTGTGGGGCTCTGTGTGTGTGGGGCTCTGTATCTGTGTGTGTGGGGCTCTGTATCTGTGTGTGTGGGGCTCTGTGTGTGGGGCTCTGTGTCTGTGTGTGTGGGGCTCTGTGTGTGTGTGGGGCTCTGTGTCTGTGTGTGGGGCTCTGCGTCTGTGTGTGTGGGGCTCTGCGTCTGTGTGTGTGGGGCTCTGCGTCTGTGTGTGTGGGGCTCTGCGTCTGTGTGTGTGGGGCTCTGCGTCTGTGTGTGGGGGGGCTCTGGGTGTGTGTGTGGGGGGGCTCTGGGTGTGTGTGTGGGGGGGCTCTGGGTGTGTGTGTGGGGGGGCTCTGGGTGTGTGTGTGTGGGGGGCTCTGGGTGTGTGTGGGGGGCTCTGGGTGTATGGGGGTCTGTGTGTGGGGGTCTGTGTGTGTGTGGGGCTCTGTGTGGGGCTCTGTGTCTGTGGCTCTGTGTGTGTGTGGGGCTCTGTGTGTGTGGGGGGGGCTCTGTGTGTGGGGGGGCTCTGTGTGTGGGGCTCTGTGTATGTGTGTGTGGGGCTCTGTGTGTGTGTGTGTGGGGCTCTGTGTATGTGTGTGTGGGGCTCTGTGTCTGTGTGTGGGGCTCTGTCTGTGTGTGGGGGGGCTCTGCGTCTGTGTGTTGGGGGCTCTGTCTGTGTGTGGGGCTCTGTGTGTGTGTGTGGGGCTCTGTGTCTGTGTGTGTGGGGCTCTGTATCTGTGTGTGTGGGGCTCTGTGTGTGTGGGGCTCTGTGTGTGTGGGGCTCTGTGTCTGTGTGTGTGTGGAGGGGGGGCTCTGTCTGTGTGTGGGGCTCTGTGTGTGTGTGGGGCTCTGTGTGTGGGGCTCTGCGTCTGTGTGTGTGGGGCTCTGCGTCTGTGTGTGTGGGGCTCTGCGTCTGTGTGTGTGGGGCTCTGCGTCTGTGTGTGTGGGGCTCTGTGTCTGTGTGGGGGGGCTCTGGGTGTGTAGGGCTCTGTGTCTGTGTGGGTGGCTCTGTGTCTGTGTGGGGGGTTCTGTGTCTGTGTGGGTGGCTCTGTGTCTGTGTGTGGGAGCTCTGTCTGTGTGTGTGGGAGCTCTGTGTGTGGGTGGCTCTGTGTCTGTGTGTGGGAGCTCTGTCTGTGTGTGTGGGAGCTCTGTGTCTGTGTGTGGGGGGCTCTGTGTCTGTGTGTGTGTGTGTGGGGCTCTGTGTCTGTGGGGCTCTGTGTCTGTGTGTGTGGGGCTCTGTGTGTGTGGGGCTCGGTGTCTGTGTGTGTGGGGCTCGGTGTCTGTGTGCGTGGGGCTCGGTGTCTGTGTGCGTGGGGCTCGGTGTCTGTGTGTGGGGCTCGGTGTCTGTGTGTGGGGCTCGGTGTCTGTGTGTGGGGCTCGGTGTGTGTGTGGGGGGGCTCGGTGTGTGAGTGGGGCTCTGTGTCTGTGTGGGGGGGCTCTGTGTCTGTGTGGGGGGGCTCTGTGTCTGTGTGTGGGGCTCTGTGTCTGTGTGTGTGTGTGGGGCTCTATGTGTGAGGGGGCTCTGTGTGTGGGGGGCTCTGTGTGTGGGGGGGCTCTGTGTGTGGGGGGGCTCTGTGTGTGGGGGGGCTCAGTGTGTGGGGGGGCTCAGTGTGTGGGGGGGCTCAGTGTGTAGGGGGCTCAGTGTGTGGGGGCTCTGTGTCTGTGTGTGTGGGGCTCTGTGTGTGTGGGGCTCTGTCTGTGTGCGTGTGGGGCTCTGTCTGTGTCTGTGTGGGGCTCTGGGTGTGTCGGGGGGCTATGGGTGTGTGGGGGGGGTCTGGGTGTGTGGGGGGGCTCTGGGTGTGGGGGGCTCTGTGTGGGGGGGCTCTGTGTGGGGGGCTCTGTGTGTGGAGGGGGGCTCTGTGTGTGGAGAGGGGCTCTGTGTGTGGAGGGGGGCTCTGTGTGTGGAGGGGGGCTCTGTGTGTGGAGGGGGGCTCTGTGTGTAGAGGGGGCTCTGTGTGTGTGGAGGGGGCTCTGTGTGTGGGGGGGCTCTGTGTGTGGGGGGGGCTCTGTGTGTGGGGGGGCTCTGTGTGGGGGGGCTCTGTGTGGGGGGCTCTGTGTGGGGGGCTCTGTGTGGGTGGGGCTCTGTGTGGGTGGGGCTCTGTGTCTGGGGCTCTGTGTCTGTGTGTGGGGCTCTGTGTCTGTGTGTGGGGCTCTATGTCTGTGTGTGGTGCTCTATGTCTGTGTGTGGGGCTCTGTGTCGGTTTGTGTGTGTGTCGGGCTCTGTGTCGGTGTGTGTGTGTGTGTCAGGCTCTGTGTCGGTGTGTGTGTGTGTGTGTCGGGCTCTGTGTCGGTGTGTGTGTGTGTGTGTCGGGCTCTGTGTTGGTGTGTGTGTGTCGGGCTCTGTGTTGGTGTGTGTGTGTCGGGCTCTGTGTGTGTCGGGCTCTGTGTGTGTGTCGGGCTCTGTGTGTGTGTGTGTGTGTCAGGCTCTGTGTCTGTGTGTGTGTCGGGCTCTGTGTCTGTGTGTGTCGGGCTCTGTGTCGGGCTCTGTGTCTGTGTGTGTCGGGCTCTGTTTCTGTGTGTGTGAGTGTGTGTCGGGCTCTGTCTGTGTGTGTGTGGCTCTGTGTGTGGTGGGGCTCTGTGTGTGGGGGGGCTCTGTGTGGGGGGGCTCTGTGTGGGGGGGCTCTGTGTGGGGGGGCTCTGTGTGGGGGGGCTCAGTGTGGGGGGGCTCTGTGTGGGGGGCTCTGTGTGTGGGGGGCTCTGTGTGTGGGGGGGCTCTGTGTGTGTGTGGGGGCTCTGTGTGTGTGGGGGGGCTCTGTGTCTGTGTGGGGGCTCTGTGTCTGTGTGGGGGGTTCTGTGTCTGTGTGTCAGGCTCTGTGTCTGTGTGTCAGGCTCTGTGTCTGTGTGTGTGTCAGGCTCTGTGTCTGTGTCAGGCTCTGTGTCTGTGTGTGTCGGGCTCTGTGTCTGTGTGTGTGTGTGTCGGGCTCTGTGTCTGTGTGTGTGTGTGTGGCTCTGTGTCTGTGTGCGTGTGGGACTCCGTGTGTGTGGGGGGGCTCTATGTGTGGGGGGGCTGTGTGTGTGTGTGGGGGCTCTGTGTGTGTGGGGGCCTCTGTGTGTGGGGGGCTCTGTGTGTGGGGGGCCTCTGTGTGTGGAGGGCTCTGTGTGTGGGGGGCCTCTGTGTGTGTGGGGGGGCCTCTGTGTGTGTGTGGGGGGCCTCTGTGTGTGTGGGGGGCTCTGTGTGTGTGTGGGGGGCCTCTGTGTGTGGGGGGGGCTTTGTGTGTGTGGGGGGCCTCTGTGTGTGTGTGGTGGGCCTCTGTGTGGGTGTGTGGTGCTCTGTGTGTGGGGGGGACTCTGTGTGTGTGGGGCTCTGTGTGTGTGGGGGGGCTCTGTGTCTGTGTGTGGGGCTCCGTGTCTGTGTGTGGGGCTCCGTGTCTGTGTGTGGGGCTCTGTGTCTGTGTGTGGGGCTCTGTGTCTGTGTGTGGGGCTCTGTGTGTGTGGGGGGGCTCTGTGTCGTTGTGTGTGGGGCTCTGTCGGTGTGTGTGGGGCTCTGTGTCGGTGTGTGTGTGTCGGGCTCTGTGTCAGTGTGTGTCGGGCTCTGTCAGTGTGTGTCGGGCTCTGTGTCAGTGTGTGTCGGGCTCTGTGTCAGTGTGTGTGTGTGTCGGGCTCTGTGTCAGTGTGTGTGTGTGTCGGGCTCTGTGTCAGTGTGTGTGTGTGTGTGTCGGGCTCTGTGTCAGTGTGTGTGTGTGTGGGGGGCTCGGTGTGCGTGGAGCTCTGTGTGTGGGGCTCTGTGTGTGTGGGGGGAGCTCTGTGTGTGTGGGGGGAGCTCTGTGTGTGTGGGGGGCTCTGTGTGTGTGGGGGGGCTCTGTGTGTGTGGGGGGGCTCTGTGTCTGTGTGTGGGGCTCTGTGTCTGTGTGTGGGACTCTGTGTGGGACTCTGTGTCTGTGTGTGGGACTCTGTGTCTGTCTGTGGGACTCTGTGTCTGTGTGTGGGACTCTGTGTCTGTGTGTGTGACTCTGTGTGTGTGTCAGGCTCTGTTTCTATGTGCGTGTTTGGGGCTCTGTGTCTGTGTGCGTGTGGGGCTCTGTGTCTGTGTGGGGGGCTGTGTGTGTGGGGCTCTGTGTGTGGGGGGCTGTGTGTGTGGGGGGTTGTGTGTGTGGGGCTCTGTGTGTGTGTGTGGGGGCTCTGTGTGTGTGGGGGGGCTCTGTGTGTGTGGGGGGCTCTGTGTGTGTGGGGGGCTCTGTGTGTGTGGGGGGCTCTGTGTGTGTGGGGGGCTCTGTGTGTGTGGGGGGGGGCACTGTGTCTGTGTGTGGGGGGCTCTGTATGTGGGGGGCTCTGTGTGTGTGTGGCTCTGTGTGTGGGGCTCTGTGTGTGTGGGGCTGTGTGTGTGTGTGTGGGGGGGCTCTTTGTCTGTGTCTGGGACTTTGTGTCTGTGTGTGGGGCTCTGTGTCGGTGTGTGGGGCTCTGTTTCGGTGTGTGGGGCTCTGTGTCGGTGTGTGGGGCTCTGTGTCGGTGTGTGGGGCTCTGTGTCGGTGTGTGGGGCTCTGTGTCGGTGTGTGGGGCTCTGTGTCAGTGTGTGGGGCTCTGTGTCAGTGTGTGGGGCTCTGTGTCAGTGTGTGGGGCTCTGTGTCTGTGTGTGTGTTGGGCTCTGTGTCTGTGTGTGTGTCGGGCTCTGTGTGTCGGGCTCTGTGTCTGTGTGTGTGTCGGGCTCTGTCTGTGTGTGTCGGGCTCTGTGTGTGGCTCTGTGTGTGTGTGTGGCTCTGTGTGTGTGTGTGGGGGGCTCTGTGTGTGTGTGGGGGGCTCTGTCTGTGTGTGTGGGGGGGGCTCTGTCTGTGTGTGTGTGGGGGGCTCTGTGTTTGTGTGTGTGGGGCTCTGTGTCTGTGTGTGTGGGGCTCTGTGTCTGTCTGGGGCTCTGTGTCTGTGTGTGGGGCTTTGTGTGTGGGGCTCTGTCTGTGTGTGGGGCTCTGTGTGTCTGTGTGTGGGGCTCTGTGTGTATGTGGGTGGGCCTCTGTGTGTATGTGGGTGGGCCTCTGTGTGTATGTGGGTGGGCCTCTGTGTGTATGTGGGTGGGCCTCTGTGCGTGGGGGGGCTGTGTGTGTGTCTGGGGGGCTCTGTGTGTGGGGGGGGCTCTGTATGTGTGTGGGGGGCTTTGTGTGTGTGGCTCTGTGTGGGTGTAAATGCAATAGGTCATGCATTTGCGAGAGATTAACCTATTGGCATTGGAAATGACAATGCCATTTATTTATTTATTTATTTTTGTTTAAATGTTTTTATTATTTTTAACATATATATTCCCCCCTCCACCCCCGGACAGGTAAACATTCTGCACATTAATATCACGAGCTTTACATTATGCTTGTCATACTTACATATCCATTATAGAAAATTTACAGAATATATTCAAGGCTTCACAGAAAACAAACCAAAACAATAACATAAATACATTACAGCATTAATAATAAATTAGTTTTGTAAATCTCGCCAGTGTGTGAGAGGAGTCCAGATTTTCATACCCCTTTTGCGTCGCCGTCTGCCTTTCCGCTTATATATAGCTATCTCGATATTATGCACTGCTAGAAGCCTGGCTAGCCACTGTTGGAAAGAGGGTGGTAGCGGGTCAAGCCAAGCCGAGGCTAGGCATAACCGCAAAACGGCCATAGCGACAAAAATTAAATCGTGGCCGCTCTCAAGGTTATCTGGATCTTCCGCCCCAAGTACCATTGCCTCAGGTGACAAAGCAACCTCTCTGTAAAGAACAGAAGTTAAAAACCTCTCTATATCTTGTATCAAAGGTATTAACACCGGACAAGAGGCAAAGATATGAATGGAATCTGCTTTAAATAGGTTGCATCTCGGGCAGCAAGTCCCCTTACCGGTTCCCCATTTTGCGATCTTACCGGGTGTATAGTAGAGAAAAAAACAGGTTTTGTAAAATTGTGCCTGGAGTTTGGTAGAAATTAGAATAGTTTGGGCTAGCTGATAGGAATATAAAAATCCTTCCTTTGAGATCTCGAGTTTACTTAGCCACTTCATTGCCGTTTTATCTAAATCATCCGGGAACATGTCCAACAATGACACATAAACCCCGCCTACCGAATGTTTCTTAGAGTGTATAATTGTCTCTACTACAGTAGATTCTTCCCCAAGTGTCCTTGCCCCAGGTTTGTGAGTTAAGAAATCCCTAATTTGGAGATATTTTAAAAAATCCCGCCAATCTAAGCCAAATTCTTCCTTCAGAGCATCAAAGGATTTAATCCCCTGAGTAGTATAAAAATCCCCTAGTTGTGTTAGTCCTAAATTATACCATTTGTTTACACAGTTATCCTTAAAGATTATTGGTGGAAGAATTGGATTGTTCAATACCGGTGTATAATGTGAGATTTGTCTTATTCCTAATATTTTCTTTACGACCTTCCATACCTTAAAACAGCTATAAAGAGTCTTAAATTTGACCTTTTTATGGTAGCTGTCGTGTATGTGCCTCCATAAATAGCCATAGCAGGAATTCCCCACCAGTAGCTGAAAGATTGAAGCGGTATGTTCCTCTGTGTTTTTCCCCACTTGCAATAATTCCTTACTGTAGAGTAATACACATGACCAGTAGTATCTCCTTAAGTTAGGAAGAGCTAGCCCGCCTCTGTCCTTAGGAAGGGTAAGATATTTATATGCCCTACGGGGTTGTGCATATGACCATATAAATCTAGAAAAGGTGCGTTCCATTACCGTAAACCACTGATTAGAAAATTCTAGGCAAACTGCCCTGAATAAGTATAGTATTTTGGGGAAATACACCATTTTAATTGCATTTGCTCTCCCGAAAATGGACAGGTGGAGATTGCCTAACCGTCGTGGATCCTTTTGTATTGTGTTCAGCATTGGCTTAACATTTATGTCCACAATTTCCTCCAGTTTTGAGGACATTGTGACACCCAAGTATGTCGCTCCCTTCACCACCCTAGGATCATCCATTACAATTTTTTGGTTTAGAACGATTTGTGTCTTCCCTTGATTTAGCCCGTAGCCAGAAACCAGCCCAAATTTCCTGGCCTCGGCCTCGATGGTCAGCATTGCTGCTGAGGGGTCTGTGGTAACTATAGCAATATCATCAGCGTATGCTAATGTTTTTGTAGCATACCCCTGTGATATAATGGGTGTTATGTTCTTATTTTTCTCCAAATAGCGAATAAAAGAATCTATATATACTGCAAATAGCAATGGCGAGCATGGGCACCCCGGGCGAGTTCCCCTGGAGATGGCGATTTCCTTAGTTAGGCTTCCATTAACAGATACAACAGCCTTAGGATTAATATACATTTTTTGTATCGCTTGTACAAACTTAATTCGAAATCCCATCATCGCCATTGCTTTCCAGAGAAACTGCCAGGAGACCCTATCAAAGGCCTTCTCTGCATCCAAACGGATCAGGGCCATAGGGTCTCCTGTAGTTTCTGTTCCGTCAAAAAGCGTGATAACCCTCTGAATATGATTTATCGTTGACCTTCCGGGAACAAAACCGTGTTGGCTTTTGGAGATTACTTTGTGTATTATAGGTGCTATTCCGTTTGCCAAGATTTTGGAGTATATTTTGGTATCAGCGTTTATAAGGGTTATGGGGCGATATGAACCTAGATGTTCTGGGGGTTTCCCCTTTTTTGAGAAAATCACTATTTTGGCCCTGGACCAGGAACTGGGCGGTCCCCCCCCGGAGAAAATATGGATGATCAAATCCCTTAAGATATGTTTTATTTCGTCTATAAATGTACCATAGAACTCCGAAGGGATACTATCCAGACCTGTTGCCTTCCCTTTAGGGAGGCTCTTGACAGCGGTCAATATCTCTTCCATATTAGGGGCTTCCTCTAGTGCCAGCTGCGTATTTACCTCGAGGCTTACCCCTTCACAATTCTCTAGGTACCTTTCAATTTTGGTCGTGTCCCCATTGCCATTCTCAGTATATAGTTCTTTATAAAACCTCCAAAATGCTTGCCTAATCAGTTCTGGATCTTTTAACTGCCCTGCCACTGGGTCTATAATCTCCCTAATTAAATTAGCATTGACCTGTTGTCGCAATCGCACCGCCAATTGATGGCCAACTTGCTCATTAACTTCATAAATTAATTCTTTTCGTGCCGTAGCTTTCCGGATTGCCTTATCTGTAAAAATATTAGTGATTGCTGCCTTGGCTACTGCTACTTGGGCTAAGATGCTAGAGATATCCCCAGTTGTGTCACTATTGCCAGTGACGCTAACAAGTCCTAATTCTGCTAACATAGGCTCATCCTGCAACCTCCGTATCTCCTCTTTCTCCCGCCTGTTTGACCTAAGTGAATATGACATAGTCTCACCACGGACACCAGCTTTCAAAGTGTCCCAGACAACCTCTATTGACGTGCTATCAATGTTTTCATCTAGGAACTTGGGAATCCAATCTTTCATGTGGAGACAATACTGAGGGTCATTCAGTAATGCTTTTTCAAACGTCCAAAGAGTAGGCTCTGATTTGGCTGGTCTAATGGTCAACGTGCAAAAAAGGGGATTGTGGTCAGATAGTACCTGGGGCAATTTAACAGTTTGGCAGTTCTTAATTAGTGAATTTGAGAGTAAAATATAATCAATTCTGGCATGTGTGCGGTGTGGATTTGAATAAAAGGTGTAGCCAAGGTCACTGGTGTTGGTGTTAGAAGTCTGCCAGCTATCTACAAGTCCATGTACAAGACACAGATCCTTTAAAGAGCGAAATACTTTGGGTTTACGTCCTTTATAGACCCAGTCATCATTCAGGGACCAGTTGGGCGGGAGGTTTATATTGAAGTCCCCGCAGACCATCACCGGAAGAGGCCAGTGTGGTAGTTCGTTGGAGACCTCTTCAAAGACCCCGGGGTCATCTGTATTGCTCCCATAAATAACAAAAATTGTCATTTTTTGCCCTGTTTGGTAGCTGCATTCTGTGATAGCCCAACGGCCAAACTTATCAGTTTTAGAATTGCTAAACACCAATCCATTCCCTTTAGCCAGAATAGCAACCCCCCGAGTTTTAGCACCTTGTGAAGTAGCACACACCAGTTTATACCCTAATGTATTTAACAGCTGGCTCTGGGACCCTTCAATATGCGTTTCCTGCATACATACAACATTAGCTCCCCAGTTTTGTAAGCCAAATGCAACTGTTTGCCTTTTTTTTAAATCGTTCAGACCACAAATATTCAAAGATAGTATTTTTATCCCAGCCATGCTACTAATAGAAGAGTGCCATCATTTTTATCCCAAACCTTCAAGTTTCCTGTGATCCCTATATGTGTTTCCCTATTTTTATTTGACATAGATTTTGCTAACCTGTCCGTCCACCCCATTCCCCTCCCACCCATGACCCCCCCCCCACCCCCCCACCTACATTGGAGGTTACCTGGCTGCATCGCCAGGGGTGTAGCGTCTGCCCGAGAGCGTCCCTCCGTGCACCCCCTGAGCCCTCCCCACATGTGTTCATAGAAAACATAATGGACTATACGTACTAGGCGTCGGGTTACCAATAGCCCTATAATCATATTTAACATTTCTGACTTCAAATCCCGAGAGAGCCTTAATAGTATATCTCGTAGGGTGAAAAAAAATAATAATAATATATAGAGTGAGTTAAAAGTAGAGCATAGGAAGAAGAAAAAAACCGTGAAAGCTCATATATCAACTTCATGTCTCATATTTACATCACGATGTATTGTCCATTTTCCTGAAGAGGGAAGAAACCGTAAGATCATAGGGGTGAAAAAGTAGAGTCGATTAGAGTAGAGCATGGAAAAAAGGAGACCGTGAGGATTCATGTATCCCCTTCATTTGCCATAATCCCTCATTAGCGAAACACTAGTATTATCCATTTTCATGAGCTGCGATTTCCTCTAAATAAGCCCTAGCCTGTAGCTCAGAGATAAAACTTCGAGTAGTCCCATTAAAGACAACCTTCAGCCTAGCTGGATTCTGCAGGTACACCATAGCCCCCAGTTTCTGCAAGGGATCAAAGAGCTGTCTTAATTGCCACCTTCGCTCGACCGTGGCGTGAGCGAAATCTGGACGTGTGAAAAAAGTGAACCCTTCAAAAGATTTTTTACTGTTGGGTCTTGCTAGGTTGAACAAGGCTTCTCGGAGCAGGAAATTGCTGAAGGATACCAGCATAGCCCGGGGACGTTGTTGTAAGGCCTGTCCTCGTTTGTTAAGGACCAAAGGGAATCGATGGACCCTTTGTACCTCTGTCCCAGTCCCAGTGCTTCAATCCGGGAAATGTTTCCTTAAGGAGGGAGATCATGAACTTCCTCGGGTCGTCCTTCTCCATTCCCTCGGCGACCCCCAGAAATCTAAGGTTATTCTGTCTCTGCCAATTTTCTTGTTCTTCCAGTTTCCACAGTAAAACCTTAACAGTACCTTCATATTCCTCGCTGGATCTTTTGAGCTCGCGAACATCTTTCTCAAGTCGATCTGTAGTCACCTCAACAAAAGCTGTATGCTCCGCAATTTCAGCACAGGTCTTTCCCACCTTCCGGACAGCCCTGTGTAGCTTTTTCGTGGCTAGGCGGAATCCTCAACTATCGCTTTTAACCTCCGCATGGAAGCCCTTGACGGTGTGTAAAATATCCTCCAGAGCAGGTTCTTGGATAGGGTTCTGCCGTGGATTTCCACTGCTAGCTGAATTCCACAGCTTAGAGTGAGGTGATTCCGAGTTGGGGAAAGCTGCAGGCGTTGTTTCCTCCTAGTCCCCATCTAGATCAGTGTTTACATCGCTGTGAGGTGTTGCTTCCCTTAGGCTTATGCTGCATTCAATGGCTCAGATGACTCTTTCTCATGCCTTTCTTATTAGGCCGCCTGCTTTTTGAGGGATCCGTATTGGAACTACTATTGGAGCTATTATACCGTTTGCCTCCCTCCTCGCCCCCACTGGAGGCCGAGATGCCAATATCTGAGAGTTCCGAGTCCTTTGTTAAGGAGTAAAATGTATCCAGAGTTTTATCCAGAGTTTCAGGTATCCTTGACTCACAAATAAAATTCAAACGATCTAGATTGCATGAATCAGGAAGTGCGAGTGCAGGATTTAGGCTTCCATTCTGGATGTTGCTCAAGCTGTTAGAGGGTTTTGGGCTCCCCCCCCTTCCCCCCGAATCAGCCCTCCTGCCTGCTGTGTAAGGATGTTATCCCTGGTCACTGAGTCATTGGTGAGGGGGGCACCCGTGTTAGTGTCCTTTAGTGATGGTGATAACAGTGGGGAAGATATCCAGCTTTCACCGCCCTTTTCGTTTCCCCCGCTCAAACTATTCACCGCAGACTCTCCCTCGTGGCTTTTCTCTGCCCAGGGGCCATCTCCACTTCCTTCATTCATTACTTGATTAGACGCCGCAAAGCTTGTGGTGATTAATGGCTGTAAACTGTTAGGATTTTCATAAGACCTATATTGATCTTATTAGTAGAAATAATAATTTTATTAGCCTCGGGTTCTACGTCTTCAAAGCCTTCCATGCCTTTAGTTTCCTCTTTTTTTTCCCCTTCTCTCCCATTTTGACCTTGCAACCAGGGCCTCAGTTTCCTTCCCTCGTGGCAGATTGGTAAAAGGGCTTCCCTGAGAGGAGTTTGTAAAATTGCCTCCCTGCAAGAAAGAGCTGGGTTCTGCTTTAATCTTCCCTCTGCGCCCCTCCTTACCCGTCAACTTTCCCAGCGCTGAGAAGTAAAAGCGCTATCTTGCAGCTGGCACTTGCCCTCCGTGTCAGCCTGTGAAGGAATCTTCCTCTGAACGATCTCTCTGTGCTTCGCCTGAATTGCCTGAACTGCAAGGCCAGCTCAGGGATCGGACGGGAGGAGCGCAGGGCGGCGGGAATCAGGGATGCCAGAGACGCCAGAGAGATGCGAGGCTTCCCACGGTGAGAATACTGACATTCCTTCGGCCACCACACGTCCCGGGAGCTGGAGAGGATTATTAACGCCATCCTGTGACTCTTCAAAGGTCCGTGGGCCACTACGATGTTACCAGGTTAGTTCCGGCGGTAACCGAGCTTCTTCATGTGGGGATGCTCAGAGGAGCTCGGCTCTGACACACCTCAGCCGGACGCCATCTTTCCTCCGAGTGTCCACTCCAATGCCATTTATTTTGCATTGTCATTTACATTGCCAATAGCTTAATCGTTCAATGCCATTTATTTAACGATTAAGCTATTGGCAATGTAAATGACAATGCAATTTATTTAAGATGTAAAAAAAAACTAAAAATGTTTTTAAAAAGTCATGCGCAATGCCAATAGCTCTACCTTTAATATTGCAGAGACCATTGCATTGTAAATGCTTGTTAAAAACTGGAACCAATATGGATTCGGACCATGAGTCCAACAGTCCAACTTTACAAGTTGCATCTAATACCCCAAGTAAAATTGGGGCCCAGAGGTCAGTTTTAAATTAGTAAAAATCACCGTCGGGCCCGGAGCCTTTTTCCATTTACTGGCACTTAGGGCTTGCTTGACTTCAACTAAGGTGAAATCCAGAGCAAGTGGAAAGGAAGAGGGCCTAATACTATTGCTATTCGTCCCCGTGACCCTGATCTAGAGGAGTTAGCTGTAGCCCCCAATATTTGGGAAAAATGGGCAATCCAAGACAGTTCATCAATCGTAACTTCTATTTTATTAGAGTTTCTGGGGCCAGACAGAAATGGAGTGTTTATTACCTCCCAGAAGGCGGCACTGCAGTTCGAGGGAGAACCTTTATGTAGTTCTCCCCATAGTTCCTCTTTCAATTCAGATTTTCTTAATCGTATGGCTTTATTGTAGGTTTTCCTGAGTTGGGTGATCTCTTTCCTATCTCTAAGGGGTTCATTAAGGGCTTTAAGGTTTGAGTACGCTTTGGTGCAGGTGGAGTTAAACCAACCAACCATATTATTTGGAGAAGTGTGGCTCACTGGTAAGAAGTGGCAGACTCGGAATCAGAGATCAGGCCCAGGACCAGGGTTCAATTTCCGACGCGGCAGGGTCTTGGGCTCAATGTCCGCGGACTCGATAATTCTTGCCTCGGCGCCTACTCTAATAATGGATCCCACCCTGCAACTCTGGGCAATAGCTTGCTTAATCTCCACAACGGCCCCAACAACACTGGGATGCCTGGCTTCACCTTGGGGGAGCCCAGGAGGGGCATCTCACAGGGAGAGCCAGGAAGGGTTCCACAGCGTTATACAGCGCCGGGACGCCCTGGTGCTGGGGCAGCTGTGCGCTTTACAAGTATACTACATTTACATTTATTTCTTGCCCCTTTAGGTTTGCTGTTTAAAGCTTCTTTGACAGAATTAGTCACTAGCAAATAGTTGTCAACAATTTCCTGCGGGGACGATAAGTCGGCCAAACAGGGGTCGATTTCAATCATGGAGTTCTTGACAACTTTTTCAGTGATCTTTACCGGGTCGACCTGGGCCCACTTAAGGGTGTAACCATTTAATCTGACCATGGGCAAACTTTCCTCCCCATAGACATTCATCTGCTTGTTCTTTCCTCTTGACAACGGAAGGAAGAGTGTGATTGAGATGGGGAAGTGGTCACTAAATACACAGTCGTGGGTTGTAAAATTATAGATGTAAGAAGAGGCCGTGCTTGCTAAAAAAATGAAGTCGATACAGCTAGAGGCACGTCTACTGTTAAAAGTTGGAGTTAGAGGAACTGTGGGTGATACCAATTTGTTTGCCAAGACTAGTTGGAGGCTCAAAATCGTCTCAATCAAATAGGCCCCGCTTTGGGAATGGATAAAGTGAGTAATGCGGTTATCATTCTCATCTAAAAGCCCACATGTAATATCATTGTGTGCACAAAGAGACAGATTAAAGTCACCTCCCCAAATGGTGATGGGGTTTTTCCCTTGGTGTTAAAATCTAGCAGAAAAGTGCTAAACTGACAATCAACTAAAGCTGGGGTAAATTATTATAAAAGTTAACTATCACAAGGAGATCTGATTATTTGATATCAATTAAGATCATCTGATAGTTCGCCTCGATTTTAAGGGCAATAATTTCCCGCACTTGAATAAAGTTGGAAATATACACCACTAAGCCTCCTTTTGCACGTCCTGATGGAGATAGTGTTGCAGGGGAAAAATAGGTTTTGTAAACATTTAGATGGATGGGTAAAACAGCCCCATGTCTCTTGTAGGCAAATAATGGCATAGGTCCGGGCGAAGGTGAGCCACTCGCCTTGGTTAACCTTGGAGTGAATGCCAGCAACGGTCCAGAAGATAATTTGCAGTGGAACCCCTCTCTTGGAGAAAACGTCTGGGGAGGGAGCTGTTACGGGGTCGCCAATTTCGTTCACAATAGTTCTATCGGATTGAGTACCCAAAATAAGATCTGGTCTATTAAATAAGGGTAGACTGAAAGGAGGATTCATTGGCAAGTTTAACTAGTGGGGGATTAGCTCCTGTTCAGATGGAACCCCGGTAAATTCGAAAGTTAGAGGCATGGAGTTTACCGCCCTATCTACTACCACAGAAAATATAGGCAAGGGAGTAAAGAGGTGAACCCCACTATATCTCTCGCTCAAACAACGAGTGGTCCCAAGAACGTGTGTTAGTTGTCAGTCTATTTCCTCTAGGGGGGGGACAGGAGCTCAAACCTATTAGAAGTTACAGCAGAGCCGTTCCCTATTTCTCTGGGACTTATGGTGGGTTTATAGTAGAAACCCAGAGGAAGGGCCATGATACTTGGGTGAAGAGAGGGAGGTACCTCTATGTGATTTAAAAGGGAACGAACCATTCGTGGAGTCCTAAAGTTTACGACGATGCAATCGCCCTGAATAGATTAGGTGAGGTGCCAACCCACCTCACCCTTCGGACCAGGAGTATTTCATTTATGTAGTCAGGGTTAAAATGCTTGTATTTTGTCAGCCAATCCACCACTTTATTCCGAAGGGAAGGCCAGGATTCGATCTGTCTCTGTTTTAATGTTGGAACCCCCGTCAAAATTAGGACATATGGACAAGATGCTGGTGGTAGATCTAAGTTGACTATGTTGGGTTGGGTTGTGGGATTAGTTTGATTTTCCCTGTTAAATTGCCCTGGTCTACTTTTATACTCCACCCAAGAGATGGCCGTAAGTTTAGGGACCTCTGTTTCGTGTCTTGTTAAAATTTCTAGTTGGGGTTCCGTTATGGGGCCTGGCATAATCTCCTGGGTAGGATGCCTAGGGGCATCTTTTTGCATGGAGGTGAAATCCCTGCCGATGAGAGGGTTTTTGGTTCTCTAGAGAAACTCTGATTGTCTCTAGAGCTTCTTTCAATTGGTCAATCTTCCTCTCTACGCTGCCAAGTCTTTCATCGATAAGTGCGCTCATTTGAGTCATCATGGCCTTGGTATGTGTTTCTAGGAGTCCTCTGATAAGGTCTTCAATAAGAACATTGGGAACATTGGGACCTTGTAAGATGTCTTTAGAGTTAAAAGGGAGTGCTTCTGGGTGCAATTCGTGGGGACTGAGTTACCTGTTTGGGTTACTATAGAGCTTGAACCAGGGTGATCCTTTTTCCTTTCATCCGTGCCCCCCTTAGGTCCCTTCTGTTTTGAGCTTGTTGCATGCCCTTTCTTCAGTTTTGTTTGTTTCCGGGTTTGAGACCCTGACCCTACAGGAGAGGATGTTCAATCTCACTATCATAGGTCATAGGGAGTTGGAGTTGAGGGGCCAGAGGGGAGGTATTGTTTTTTTGTAGGATATTGATCCTTGGGGTTAATGATCTGCTAGTTTCTTCCTCCCTAGACAAAGGGAACAATAAAGGATCAAGTGAGAGCCTTCGCTCAGTTAGTTGGATCTCGTGAGTGAGAAGAGATCCAGCTCTAACCAGGAAAGCATCTAAAGTACCCACAGTGCTCTTGCGTTCCTCCCTCGTTCTTTAAGTTGTTAACAACAATCACAAATGTAAAATTAAATACTAATTAAGGAGCACGAAAGTGGTAATTACCAATACCTGGGGAGACTGCGTAAAAGAGGCAAAGACTTCAATGTTCTTACCGCGCAACTCACGGCCAAGTCCTCACAAAACACGAACCAAGGGGGGTGGCACTGCCCTGTCCCTTTCTGGCCCTGACGGGCACAGAGGGGCCTGCCCTTGGCCTGGGCTTGGCCCGGGGCACTCCCCCGGGGCGGGATATTCTAAATGGTGTTATATTCCTAGTCATGGAGGGAGGGGCTGTCTCGCTGCGCCGAGCCCCACTGGATACCTGGGGCGTGTAGTCCGGGTTGTTTGTCAGCCCCCTACAGCCTCAGGTGAAGTGTCTCCCGCGAAGCGGGAGGCGCGAACAGTATTTACAAGGTCCCGGTGGCGGAGGGAGGGGCTGTCTCGCTGCGCCGAGCCCCGCTGTATACCTGGGACATGTAGTTCCAGTTGCTTGTCAGCCCCCTGCAGCCTCAGGTGAAGCCAAATCGACTACACAGGCTTAATTGAAGAGTATTGCTTAACACTTGAGCTGTGCTTCCATAAAGTCTTAATGCCCTACAGACAATATCCAGCACTCAACTCTCAGCCCCAGCGCCAAAAAATAAACAAGACCACCAAGGATCCATCCACAGTGGAATTTCAAGTGAAAATACTAAACATGTTTTCCACTGCTGCAGCCTGCTACAGCCTTCGTTTGCTTCCACATTGCTCTCTCCTCCCTTGCTCAGTCTAGCCCAGCCCAGTCCAATGTGGAAAAGTGGGATATAGATGGGCCACCTGGGTCTTACCGGTACCAAAGACAACTTCAAACGTCGATTACGGCACTGTACCTTACATCGATGTAACTTACTCCTCTGCCACAATGGGAGCAGCACAGCTACCGCGCGTCTTGCCGTCTCAGCTTAGGCGGGGCTCCGCATGAGGGACACTTATCACTAAGGCAACTAAGGCACGACGTAATCCTCGAGTGTCATCCGGCAGGAAAGAACGTTGTTCCCGGTGCCGGCCTTCTGTCGAGTGAGCATAGGCTGCTTTTCCAGGTCTGTATCTCTGTGCCTTAATCCCGCATACGAGGTGAAGAGGCAGCCATTCTACCTCCACAAACTTCCGTGGAGAAACCGGAACCGGCAGCAGAAAGTGGGCGGAGCTACATTGACTCACAGGCAGGGCCAGTCATTACCAACCAGGAGCACCCACTCATGTGAATGGTGCTTCCTGGAGCCTGGTGGAAGAAGGGCGTTAGAACACCACCGCCTTTTCCCTTCTGCACCTTCTCATGTGTTTTTGGGAAGTTTATTCCCTATCTGGGCAGATTGTGATTCTAATACAAAGATAATAAACTTCTTGTTAGCAGTTGCTCTTCAACAAATAACCAAAAATTGTAAAGATTTCACCAAATCATCCTATCAAGCATGGTGGTAAGCGGTTTGTTATAACCATAGATTAGATAAAACTTTTGTATACCCTATTCACATGGAAACGACATGCTCGAATTAAGGGTTACCTATTACATTGACCCGGGGCACCGAGAGGAGAGTGAGCACAAGTTGCACTGCACATTCAAGACAGCAGGTCAATACGCCCACCGGCACCCTGAGGAAGTCCACAATTAAGGACACAAAGGTACTTTATGACCTTAATCTAATTAGGTGAGCCAATGTCGCACTCACCCAGGCTGTGACAACTCGCAGCTCCACATTTTAAGGTCCTGAAGATGGCCCCCCGGGACCAGGGAGGGCAATTTTATGGGGCTGAAACATGTCAACCATTCACATGGACAATTCAGTGCGTTAGATGAATATATGGTCTTCTCACGCACAACACTGTTTTTACTTGCCTCCATTCCGAACTGAATAAAGGTACAGTTCAGGTAATGCGAAGTTTTCCTTTTTTAACTCGCCTTACCTGAGCGCTTCCACGTTTTCATCACTGATCACTACTGCAATAACCAGTGGTTTTTCCTCCTGGTGGAGGAAAGCATACGAGAAAAGAAACCAAATGATGATGCGATCACGTTTTTAACAAGGTGGAAAACCAAGATATACCGTCTCATGGCCTGTGTACATGAATTAGGCTTTTTGATTAAATATACCTATTGTTTATTGATGCTAGTGCTAGACGCTCCTTCTCCCTGAATCCAGTGCAACAAGAAGTCTCTAAACTTTCTTGACTTTCCTCATGTTCATATTATATTAACTGGTTATTTTACATTTTGTATTAAGATTTTTACATGAATTGTAACCTTCTTTTAGTTGCACCGATCAATTTACATACCGTCATTTTCTCTTCAAAGTTATGCTAAACTGACTCATGCAATCAATTACTTTGATTTAGTTTTAGTTTGTTTTTGAACTTGGAAATGAAATTTGTAAATGGACATGGAAGATGAAGGTGCTGACAGAGTAAGACTTCAGCAGTCTGGCTGACGGCCAGTTGGGCACCTAGAGGTGAAAGGCTAGTGTTGGGACACAAATGTCCCTCCATGGCTCAGACTGTGCAACGACCAAGCCTCTGGAGTTTGATACATTTCCTTTTGCCTCTGTGTACACAACATGAAGCGTGCACATGGATGGGCCAGTTTATGATGTAGCGGGGTTCATGCACACCCTCGTTAATCGAGTGCGACTACAATCAGCTCACTGGGCTGTGTCCAGGGAGATGCAGTGCCTCTCACTGGGCAGACACTTGTGTTAATATGCTCTACTAGCCTACCCATTTTATTGGTACGCCAGTGCCCAGTACCAGGTTCATTCGCAGCACACGGTTGTGTGTCACATATGTCATGTGTGTACATGGTATCTGTGTAGCAGAATGCATAAGCAGTTGTGGTGGACAATGAACATTTTGTATTTCATATTTTGGGATGATGTGAAAATGGTGCATGAATGAAGTCTGCCTGTTGGACTTGGCCCTTCTGGCCGGTTCACCCCTGAACTTTTTGCTTTTTGATTGTGATCTGGTGATAGTGATTTTTGGTTTGTGCACACTTTACCACTGTGTCCCAGGGTAAAGTGCGTGCATGTGGGGAGGTTGGCCTGCCCTCCCATAGGAATGCATAGGGAATGTATGTGTCCCTGGTAGTTCCTGATGCGGGGGGAGTGCAGGTGCAAGTTTGGTATGTGCGGACTCGTGTGATTGAATGCTGCGCAATGATGTATGCGGCATGATTGTGTCTAGTGTGGAAGAGCCACTTCTAGACATTGGTGTGCGTGTGCAGTAAGGGTGCTGGCGTGTGATTGGCTGGAGCTGGCTGGTGAGCCTGGCTCCAGGAGTCTGGATGGGTCTGCCCCGGTGGTGAGTGGAGAGATTAGCATGCCGATGTGAGGGAGGGGTGCACCTGGGACCTGAATAGGGCTGGGCTTTACCCACGCAATGCTGGCTGCGCCCCCTGTGGTGCGACTGATGTCCCTAGCCTGGCCAGTGAATAGTGAGAGGGGCTGAGCACATCAAGAGTGCTCCAAAACCAGCTGAGACTGGTTTCCCCCCACCCTGCACCTAAAGACAAAGGTTTTTACTGTATAAAAGGGGCTGTGTCCCCATACAAAATGTTCTCTTCCTGGATCCTTTTCCTGAGGGGGACTAGAGTGGTGGTTTCTGCCTGGCTTTGGCGCAAGCCTCAGCCAACCAGAAATTCCCATTTCTAATAAGCATGGGCGAATTTTGGGAATTGGCAATCCGCGAAATTGCGTATTTACGGATTCGCAAGCCGCAAAATCCACGAACTCTCCCAAATTATGCGGATTTTTTTTTTGGGTTCGCAAGTGTTTCTGCCGTTTCGCGAGGGTTTTTTACCAGTTCCCAAATGCGAACTTACTTGTCGGGTAGCAACGGTCGAGACCATGTTGTTTCTACGTCTGGTTCATCACAGCACCCTCTTTTTCACCACTGCCACCCTCTGGCTCACCCATGCCACCCTCTGTTTCATCACTGTAGATTATGGGGGGAAAGCACACCTGCCCTGCCTCAACTGACATGAATGAATTAGGGGCTGATTGATTAATGTGTCACTGAATTTGAACTTCCAGTCTGGCACCTGCTTCCTTATCTGTAATTGCTTTCTGTTGCAGTCTTATTTTTTTTAGCAGGACCTTTGCGGCATACTTGTAGCTATTCTCTGAGCCTGCTGTGAGGGTCAGAGCAGGGTCATAGTATAGTTGCAAATAGGCAACTGAACTCTGGAGGGGCCCCTCAGGAAGCACTAGAGGGAATGGTTACTAATGATAAGATTGAAATTTTGCACCTGCTGAGTGCTTTCAGTTTTGCACAAATGGTTTTTCTGCAATTTCGCGCGATTCGCCGGGCGTGAATTCAGGCGAGATCGATTTCGGAAGCCGCGAATTTGTGCGAATACACGATTTGTTTTTTTTGCGGCGTGTTTGTTCGCGTCATTTTTTGCGTGTTCGCAAGCCGCTTGTAGCGCAACGTTTGCGAAGTTACCCTAGCGGTCGTACATGGGCGCGGCCATCTTGTTTGCATGACGTATTTCCGTTTCCGGGCGCTATGTGTAATCTCGCAAAGTGTGCGGCTCGCTAGTACAAGTTTGCGTGTGATCACGGGGGAAATCTCGCGCGAACTTACGGGCGCGGCCATCTTGTTTTTTTATTTATTGCTATGGTTCTGGGCATGCTTTCTGTATCCTCTGTCAATCTCTGCTATCCTTTGCTTGTTTGAAGTTTTTTTTAAATCTATTTTACTTATTATCTATCCCTCTATTTTTCTAGCTCTATATTTTTGTGTTTTCTGCTACTTTTGGTTAATTTTAAACTACTTTTTTAACTCTTTTCTTTTCTTCTTCCCTATTCTATTTCTTCTTTATTATTTACCTTCATTTATGCCCAGACCATGGTAAAGGGAGCCGGGAAGCAGCCCGCGAAGGGGAAGGGTTTGAGGGGGGAGCAAGTTATAGCTCGGGAGATTTTTAGTGCGGAGGAGGTGGCCGCACTCGTCTTTTATGTCCAGCGCCGCATCCCCAGGACCATCATGGGAGGCAGCAAGATTGGTACCGGCTACGGGCTCCGGGAGCGCCAGAAGCGGTTGGAGAAGGTGTGCCGGGCCATGTTTCAACACTCTGGGGTCCAGCGCACCTACAATCAGGCCACCCACCGCTGGACGGATCTCATGGACCGGGAACGCAACTTGCTGGACGCGCTCGGCATCGAGATCCCCGGGCTTGGTGAGTAGTAGTAGCTATTTAATCACTACTCTGTTTTCTCCCACTCTGTGTGTTATTATATTGCAAATTTTTGTTTCTTACCAAGAGCAATAATGCTGCCGATTACATTGTAGGTAAATTATATTTCAAAATCTTCTGTGCATTTCAGGTGCACTGCTCTCCTTCTCAGTAGCGTTGCCACCATGCTTATTTGTTTTCTATTTTGTGTTCATTTCATTGGCCTGAGAAAATATGTATGAGTGTAGTGTAAAGAACTGCAAAATGCTAGACACTAAGGGTCAGATTTTCAATTACCGGCGCATCCCTGCAAAGTAGCAGGAATGCGCCAGTAATTGTGCGTCACGCCACCACCACCCATGGTGCACCGTATTTACAGTGCGGCGCACCATGGGCCCAAAACATCACCGAAGCGTTACACATCTGTGCCGTAAAGGCGGCGCATTGCTGGATTTGCGTCGCAACGATGGCGCAGCTCCAGCAATGCTCCGGGGTGACCTATCTCCCCAATGCTGCGTCAAGCCGTACGTCTGCTTCAAGCAGGCGCAGGGTTTGAGTCACGCATCATTCATTGTCCTAAAAGTGACTGATTGAAATCTTGTAGATTTCTCTCAGCCACTTTTTGGATGCGTTCCTGCGCAGGAACGCCCTCCCTTGCGCCGGAACGCTCCCTGATGGCGCAGGGCTTTACAACGTGATGCATCTCCCATATGCGTCACGTTGTTACTATACGCAGCACCATGGCGCCTCTTTTGTTCTGCCGCTGCGTCACAAAAGTCACGCAACATTGGAGCAAAAGAGCCGCAAGGGGCTTGTAAATCTGCCCCTACAGACTCAAGTCCAGTCCTTCCTTTGTACACCTGGCAATAAGAAGAAATAGTGGTGGTGGATTGATAGTTTGAGTATTTTAATGACTTGTTAATGTAGTAGGAAACTTTAGTGTTGTTGCTGATCTGCAATCACGATGGAGTTTGTCTGTCACTTCGCGTGCTGCGGACTGCTGCCTGCCAGTCCTAGGCGAACCTTTTTAGTAGTTTGTTTAGTGAGTTAAATAACTTTGCAAGTCGACGGTCCGCAAATCAAGCAATACTAATATCGAAGTAGACCACATGAGATAGGTCAATATATCCCGTGGAATAGTTGTCTATTTGCAATTTCGCCAAAAGATTGTTCTTTTGAAAGGTTTGATTTGGTTGACAACAATCATCCAAGTTTTCGGGTCTTTCTTTCTTTCATGTTGTACATCAGCTTCCCCCAGGGGTAAGAGGAAATTGGAGGAGGCTGCTGCTGCTGAACAAGGCCAGGATCGGTCAGGCGAGGGCTCCTTTGCTGGCCCCGGTAAGTTTTAATTTTAATATAGAGTACCTCTTTTTTCCTAGCGTTCCTCATTCGATTTTTTCTAAATCGTCTTTGATCTTCTTGTAGACTGTATCTAAATTCTTATCCTGCCTCGACTATGACTCACTGTGGTATTACTAGATTATTCTTATTAGTCTGTCTGTGTAGCTAACTAAGATTGCACATTTGGCAAAAGGTGTAAAACGAAACTCCCCTTCTAGTCAGCAATAGCTCTATGCACTGAGTGCAGTCCTCTGGGATTGTCCATAATGTCTTTTCAAGTCTTCTAAATGTTTATGCTTTGACAATTACCAACAATAAAAAGGTGAATGACCACCAAGAAAGAATAGGATACTACTTTACTTTTGGTTTGGATAGGAAGACAATCCTTAATACTACTGTTGCAGGGACAAATCTGCAGAAACAGAACTATGGACACTAAATAGTGCATTGTTTATCAATTATAATAGGCGCAGGTAGACTTTCTACATACCTCAGTGATATCAGACTTTGAAGAACCCCCAATCTCCTTACTGACTAGATAGTGTGGCAGAGTCATTTAGCTCCCGAATTCATCGATGATTGATCCCCAATGATGATTATCCAACGCAAGACAAGAGTACGGAGTCAGAGTCCAGAAGTGTCAGAGGCACGGGCTCATGCTTGCAAATTGCAAAACCTTTTGCTCATTAACTCATGACTAAAAACCACAGAGTCTATTTAAGTTTTAAAGCTTTATTAAAAGTAAAAATATTTATTAAAATCAAGCTTGTCATAAAACATAAACGGTTGATTAAAAATGGAAAAGTGCTTATAGTGATTTATTTCACACATTTATTGTGGGCGAGCCGAGCCCTCACCTGGTTTGAACTTTAATTTTTCTTTTTGGTGCTGAATCGTTGGTCCCTCCGTCCTAGTGATGATGATTTGTTCTTAGAAGTGAAGCTTCTGTCTGGTATGAGAAAAATGGTGAGTGTTAAAAAGCAAGCATTCATCAGTTGTGCAAAAAAGTGCAGCAAGACAACGCCCTTCCCTGGAAAAAGGGACATTTTTACTTTAGAGTAGACAGTCACAAATTATTAGATTGGTTTCTGTATTCACATTTCTTCCTTCCTAGACAAAATACTAGTGATTGGTGTATGTCTATGATATCTAACATTCTTAAATGTACTTTGTAGGTGGAACATCTGGTGCTGGGCCCAGCGCGGAGGTGGAGGAGGAAAGTTCTGGGGAGGAGGCGGTGCAAGTGCCGGACCAAACTGCTGTGCGGGTTGCCACGGTAGTGGCGGGCAGTGGTAAGCTCTTATATTCCTTACTTATTGAGATTGCAGACTGCATAGTGTGCTCCCCGTGAGAAAACGTAAGGTTTGTCCAGATGAGAGACATGAAGAAGAATGATTGACATATAGTTTTAATGGATAGATGCCTGGATCATGGTACTATCTGACTCATAGATAGCATATGTGTATCTAGAGAGATTAGACGGTCACTGGATGAACTAAGTGTTACTTTGAAGAGCATGTAACACTGCACCCGCACATCCATCCCAGTGTAGGAAAGGCAAGGAAAAGAAGTTGTAATTATGTCCCAATACTACCATGAATAGTAGCAGTAGTTTGTATTGCAAGCACAGCATATATCCGGCTCTTACGATGGCCACTCACTACCTCTGTTAATAAGTTTAGTAGAACTCGGTCATTCTTGTGTGGATGTATCACTGTTCACTCAATAAAAAGCAAAGCACCTAAAGTAATCCCATATGTAAGCAAATACATACCATGTGCAGTGATAGATAATCAGATTATTTATTTTCTTCATTTTCCTTTTCTAGTATCTATTCATTGGCACTGTAGGTTGAAATTTAAATTAATTAAGCAGTAGCCCTTGTAACAGAGTATTCTCAGTGCCACTCGTAATAGAAAAGTAAGAGCATCACCACCTGCATGTACTGGACTGGTACAGTAACGCAAGTCTGTCTCACTCATCATGGCGGGCGTCTGTTTTTCTCGGGTGCAAGTTGACTGTGCTGGCATTATGCCTGCTTGCAGAAGTTAACGTACCAATTTTGCTAAACAAGAGAGAAGAATAAGACTGGAGTACTGTCATAGTCGACTCTAATGGAGTGAGTCCATAGTGCTCGTAGAATTGATTCCTTAAACTCCCACTAATGTTAGAGCAAGGATGAAGAAGTGGGAGGTTAGATAGATACTGGACACAATAGTTATGTACTGCGCTTGCAAGTTGCTACTTCTACTGTGACACAACTTTCTGCTGAATCATTTTGTGTTAATCTTAAAGAGCATTGGTTACAGACTATGTCTTTCTTTCTTCATATAGATGCTCCTTCCAAACCAACAAGGAAGGAGCTGGCTAAAAGGGCCCGGCAACGGAGGCTGAAGGCCACTGTCGCCGAATATCGGCGGATGGTGGCCCAGGAGGAGGAGGACACGCAGAGTACGTCAACAACATCCACGGCGACACCTGCATCCTCCTCCGCGCTCCCTGGGTCAGCCAGTCAGCGCAGCAGGTCTCCAGCGGTACGGAGCCGGGGTACCGCAGCCATCCGCCACCGCCGAGCAGCAAAGAAATCAGCTGCCCCCCACAGCAGTTGCAAAAAAAGGATGCACTGCCTTTACCTGAGGGTTTCCTACCTCGAGCAGGAGCTCCTCAACACCAAAACCCTGCTCGAGACCCTCCGCAAGGAGCATGCTGACCTGGCCTGAAAAGTCAACAGCAGCCAGTAGGAGAAGACTGTCCCTTGCCCCTTTTTTTAAAGACTTCTGGGGGGTGGGAATTGGGAGTTGGGTTTTCTACTTTTTTGGACTTCGTTTTCAGGGACATTCGTTGGGGTTCGGGAGGGGGGGTGGGTTGGGTCTTGCGGGAGATTTTTTATGTTACTGGATATATAAATATACTTTAAACTTAATCTTAGCATTCGTGTTTTTTACTGCTTTTGAGGCTGGTGGGTGGGGGTTTAACAGTCCTGAAACTTAAGTGGCATCTTGATTCAAGTTGTGTAAGTACTAATGGCACAAATGTTTTCAAAACTAAGTGCCTCTCACAGAGTAAGTGAATTCAATAGTCCTAGGACCGTCACTCTCTCGTCTCTCCTAATACCCCATTATACTACCTCCCGCCAAATGCTTATCTTCCCTGTAATTTGTGTTTGGAAGTAGGGTTAGGCACAGGGCTGGCTGCACGCAAAATGATGATTAAGGTTGGCAATCCTGGGCGGATGAAATGTCATCATTGCGGTGGTACTTGTGGTGTTACACAGTGGCAGTTGCAGCATCTGGGAAAAAAAGAAAATGAAACCTTGTTTGTCCTTACCTTAGCATTAGAATGGTACGATAGAGAATATAGCAGGTGACAGTACACTAGAACAGTGCCACAATGTAGCCTAACAAATGGTAAAGTATTGAAAGTATAACTACTACTTGCGTTGAATTTCTTTGACATTGGCTACTATTACAAGAAATAGTACTGAAGGTGAAGGACACAGCAGCGTAATAATTTCATTTGCCACGTCTAGGAGGAGGATGTTCTTGATGACCAATCAAGTTGATGGCACACATGAAAATCTGCTTTCAGTTGCCAATAGTGACTCAGTGACAAGCGGAGTAAGAATATATCCTCGGATTCCTTCACCAGCCTGTTGCTATGACCTTATCCTCCCCAGCAAGTGTGTGGAATTATTGCTTTCATTTAGTCACACATCAATCAAAACCACACAGCCCGGGGGAAGAGGGTTAGGGTTTGGAAAATGGATGGGAATGGGGGTTTTTGGGAAAGTTTTGTTGAGAGAAAGAAAAAAAAAAGCACAGCATGGATAAACAATAATTGAAGATAAACAAATCTTTGGGTACAAAGCTAACCATAAATCTTTCAGAGATCAAAGAAATGCAGAGTCACACTCATAGAAGTTCACAGCAATAACATTACTTAAAAGATAATTAGAAAAGAACGGATACTGTATCTGTAGGTTGTTGTAGTTGCCCTGTTGAATTTGGGAAGTTGTAAGATGCATCCAACCATTCCTCTTATTAGCGGGACTCCTCCATTCCATCTGACGCTCCGTCCATCAATGTTGGTGACCAGAAGATACCCTGTCCACTGCCTGCCTGGCGGATGCTGAATTGCGGCTTGCTAATGTGAAGCCTGACTTCATCCTTTTCCCATTGCACAGGCTGAAACCCGGCCTGTAATTATTGATGGAAAAACAGGAAGTGATATTAGAACACCACTGACCAATAAATATAAGGTATGTACGCTGTGTAGTGCAAAAAAAATCACACTTTGAGTTTCCTAATAGGCAGTACAATATTTTTGAAAGTGCGTACTCTGAGTCTCCTTTTGAAAGATAAATAAGTATGGGCGAATTAATTTAGCGGATCTTTCCCCTCAAGCTAGGTGTTTTAGAACAAAATTAGACCTTCCCAGCAGTGCTCCCAGACCCTTACTAAACCCAGTCGCAAAAATGTAGAAGACCCCCAATCAGATCTCAAAAAACGAGGCCTAGTAGAAAATGGTGACAAAACGTACTTTGAAAGTAAAGTAGGACCAAATCCCCCCTTACCCACCGTGGATTGTATTCAAACCACTTGCAAGCAAGCGTATCCATACCCAGCATCGCTCCAAGACTCGCAAACCCCGCCCAAACACATGCAATACAATACTGCTAACCCTAACGAGCCCTAAGTTAAGAATAGTGGCAAACGCTTTCTTTAACTAGGCCAAATCCCCCCTTTCCCACCATGGATTTTATTCAAACCACTTGCAACCAAAATTACACATTTCCACGAGTGCTCTAAGACCCCAGAACTCAGTTGCAAAAATCCAGAACACCCCGAAACACATGCAATCCTGCTGCTGGTGCTAACCCTAATGAGCCCTAAGTTAATGTGCCAAAACGCTTTTCCTCATGGATTTTCTCCAAAACACTTTTATCCGGTATTAGACCTTCCCAGCAATGGCCCAAGACCCGCCAACCCACCCGCAAAAAAACACAACACCCCCAAACATGCAAAAAGCAAAAGTGGAAAATCTCATACTTCGAATATTTTACGGCCTTCTTTCAATTCTGTCCAAACGCGCTGTGCAGCAAGGTCATAACTCCACTTTTCCACCATGGATGTCCTGGAAAACAAATGCAATCAACATTAGACAGTGCCGGCGTTGCTACCAGACCCCAAAACCCAACCCCAAACACCAGGAACCCCCCCAAACAGGCCACAGAAAACATGATAGTGAGCAAAAAGGCAAAAACTTTTTCTGCTCCGATTTTCTCCAAACCACTTTTATCCGGTATTAGACCTTCCCAGCAATGGCCCCAGAGCCGTCAACCCTGGCGGAAACAAGTAGAAGACCCCCAAACAGCCAAAAAGCAACACTACAAAAATGGGGACTTAGTAATTTTCCAGGCAAATTTCCAACATCACTCCACGTGCGCTCTGCAGCTAGGCCCTAACTCCCCTTTGCCACCATGGATTTTCTTCAAACCACTTGCAATCAAAAGTATCCATACCCAGCGTTGCTCAAAGACCCCAAAATCCACCCACAAACACCAGGAAGCCCCCCAAACAGGCCCCCGAAAACGCTGTAGTGAGCGAAATGTCAGAAAATGCGAAAACGTTTTACTCATGGATTTTCTCCAAAACACTTTTATCTGGTATTAGACCTTCCCAGCAATGGCCCCAGACCCATCAACTTACCCGCAAAGAAGTAGAACACCCCCACAAGTGCAGAGTCTTTCTTCATTGGGCGTAATCCAGCCATCTGCTTTGAGGGAAATAGGAGTCTGGAGGAGGAGGATAGAGGAGCATGTTCTTGTGAACCTGAGGAATGCAGACTGCGGCACCTTCAAATCAATAAGCAAATAAGTGAAGACAGTTCTGCTGATGGGCTTGTTTTTGTGATTAAAGTTTTTTTTATTTAGATTTTGCAAAACAAAGAAAGACAGACACACAGGAATAAAAGTGAATAAGGACGAAAAAGAAAGTTATTGATTCATTGGCTCATTTTCAGGGCTCGGTGTCAGGAAAGAAGAGTTCGTCCTCATACTCTGCGAATTCAGGCGTGAGTAGGTCACCTAACAGAGAAGAAATTCCCTTATCTAAGTTGGTGTCCTCCTAGTCTTCTTCCTGCGTGTATTCTCGTACTTTGTAATCTGGTGGTATGAAGTGCTGATTCATCTTGATCATTGTTAACCTCTCCACATTTTTGGGCGAGAGGCGGGTCCTTTTGCAAGTTACAATGCCACCAGCAGCACTGAAAACACGTTCAGAACACACGCTTGCGAGTGGGCAAGACAAGTAATTTATAGCCAGGTTGGAGATCTCTGGCCACAATTCTTTTTTCCCATGCCAATACGCCAATGGGTCATCATTAAGAGAGACCTCTGTTGAGTCATTCAGATAGTCCTGCACCATCGACTCAAGGTTCTCCACGGTTCCTCCACTTTGCTTACTTTTTGCTGGGACCTTTTGAGAAGCAAACCCAAGCTGAGTTAGCCAATCCTCTACTCCACACAATGTTACTGTTGTGTCTGGTGCAGATGATCCGGCTGCTGGTGTCTTTAACGGCTGAGAGGGAAAATCACTAAATTTTGCCACAGATGCAGAAGTGGATTCTTTTGACTCCGGATGGCCTACTGATGCTGATGTACTGCCTTTTCCGTCAATTTCCTGCCGTTCTCTTTCAAACCGAATGGCTGACACAGCTTGCCAATGTTTGTACTTTGTAACTTCTGCATCATCAAAAGGAAAGAATACTCTACCTGCCAGTGCCTTTTTGTACCGTGGATCCAGAATAGTAGCACAAATGTAATGCTGTTCTGTGTGGATCTTTTGAAGACGTTCATCGCAAAGTAGGCGCTCTAATAATTTCTCCGACAAATCAGAAGCTTCTTGCTTTTGTTCATCTTTTTGAAACGTAGAAGACACCGCCTTCAGTTGGTGCTCTATCATGCGCAACAATGGGATAGCTTTTCCCAAATTACAGTCCTCCCTGCTGACTGCACGTGTGAAGACCTCAAAAGGACGAAGCATATCTGTCAGGCTTTGAACTAGCTTCCATTGCTCCGCATGTATCCTCAGGTCCTTCATAGCTGCACCCTGTGTAAAGAAATACTGATCGACTACCGCAAACTGCTCAAACAGACGCTCAAGCATGTAGAAGGTGGAGTTCAAACGTGTTGCCACCTCCTGGATGAGTGCTTTCACTGGCAGTTTACGTTCATGTAGCAGGCGCCTCAGATGCTTCCGGGCCTTAAAAGAATGGTTGAAATGTGTGCACATTCTTCGGCAGGTGGTCAGTAACTCGTACACTGGACTTTCACTCAAGAATTTTTTTAACAACCAGGTTTATACAGTGCGCCAAAAACTGCACTCTGAAATAGTTACCCATATCCATGGCCTTAACTACATTGGCGCCTTTATCCGTGGAAACATAACCAATCTTGTGTTTTATTGGGGACAGCCATTGAACGACCTTTGTGTTAAACTCCTGCAAAATATGTTCTCCTGTATGACTTGTCTCCATGCCAAACATGGCTAGTGTTGCATGTACCCGAGCAGCTTTAAAAACGTTGTCCGGGTCAACACCGGCCCTTATCTTTGCTTTAACCCCTGAAAAAGAGACCCAGTGTGCAGTGATGCACATGTAATCAGTGGCTGCGGAACTGGTCCACATGTCTGTTGTCAGATGTATAGTGTGAACAGCACTCTTCTGCAAAGCTGCCCCAATCACCTCCAGCACATCTTCATGTAGTGCTGGAACCGCAACTCTGGCAAAATAGAACCGGCTAGGAACCTTCCATTTAGGGCAGAGCGTTGCCACTAATTCAAGAAAACCAACCCCTTCCACAAAAGAAAAAGGGAGAAGGTCCAGCGCTAGCATTTTAGCCAGCTTAGTGTTATACAGACGCGTCATTGGGTGGTTGCGTTCAAATGGCGTATCTGAAAACAACATGCTTCTAATGGTGGGCTGGACCATTTTACGGGATGATGATGAGGACTTCTTCGACCCAGTTACACTCGGTGATTATGAACTTTTTCGCATTGTTGTCTCACTCTCTCCCACACTCTTAGTGTGGCTCATATGTCTTGCAGGGGGTGTGCTGCTGAGAGGGGTACTGGGTGTAAGTGAAGAAATGTTTGACGCTTCTTTCTCCTCGTCATCATCAGATGAAACATCAACGGATACAGTTTGTTGACTTGCAATTCGGGATTCCTTGATCTCCTTTAGGTGCACATGCCATTTGACAGTGTGCTGTCTCTCAAGATGACCTCTGGCCTCCGGTACCATAGTTGGTACCAAGCTTACCACGACTAACTCCAAGCTTTCAAATGGTACAAATGGCTATGTTTTCCCTTGTTGTGCTAACACTAAAGAAGTCCCAAACTGCGGACTTCAAATGTCTGTGGGGGGCGGAGGAGGCAATACTGGGAATGCTGCTAATGCCAGATGAAGTGGAGGATGTGTGTTGCCAAACTTTACTACGTTGTGCACTTGCAGCACTACTAATTGAGGAAATGGAGGTCGAGGTGGATGGAGGTTCCTTCTGGCGAGAAAATATGGAAGCGGTAGGTGGTGGTGTACTAGTTAACTGCAATGGTGGTGGTCCCACTCCCATTGCCTCGTCGACAACATCACGCTCAGCAGATTTTTGGCCTAGGGTAAAAAGGTCTGTTTGCTGCATGCCCACTGGGGCTGCAGTGATGTTTATGATGACTGCGTCGTCGTGAGAGTCTTCATCAGAAGTAGTATACGCCACTTCTTGTTCAGCGTCATCATCACACTCCTTAAGTACGAGAGTTTCGGGGACCTTCCTTTTACGCTTAGCTACCTTTGTCAGATCATGGTGTGCCTCACTCAGACGGCAGTGATGGTTCCCAATTTGGATCCATATCATCAGAAGGAAGGGGGCTTGAAGAAGATGTAGACACCATCCTTGATCTTTTACTTGCTAGGGATCTGGAAGACAATGATCAGGAGGAGTGGCTTCCTCAAATGATACCTCGGTTTGAATGTCGATTTCCTGATGTGCCCCTACTTCGGGAGGAACAACTATTGTGGGCACTTGTGCCGCTCCATGCACCTCTGCTTGCGCATCTCCTTGTGCTGCTTCTCCTTCCACATGTACTTGGGCTTGTACTTGCACATGTGGTTGCGGCTGTGGTTGTTGAACACTCGTCAGATGAGTTACAACAACCTGTGTTGATTGAGGGATGCTGCTACTTTCTTGCGATGAGCCAACACCACTAGTCGATGGTGACTGAACAACTATACTGGCTGCCTCTGCAGCACTCAAGGGCTTGGACTTAAGTTGGCGTGGTGGTGGTGGCACTGAGCCCAATGGAGCGGGGGTGCTGCTCCCAGCTTGGTCCCCAGCAGACCCCGCTGCTGCTGCAGGCGTACTTTTTTTCCCAAAAAATGTGTCGGGCGGCACACCAGTCTCCTTGGTAAGTGGCGCCACTTGCTTCTTCTGCTCCTTACTGGCAACTTTCTTGCTAGAGAAGCTACGGGCAACTTTTTTTGGGGCCATCTTCTTCAGATGTCATAACAGCAGGCCGCAGTTGCAGAGTTGTCTTGTCTGTGGCCACAGGTGACGTCGCGTGATGTTATGCTGCACACACGGCTGCAGGACTTCTTCCTGGCACTGGTGGTTCTCTTGTGCACCTAAAAGCAATGGAAGACAGAGGAACATCAGTTATACACCCCAAATCAGCACAATCCCATGCCATCCATGCCCTAAATCATGTTTAAATTCAAGACACCCCACAGAAAGACTAGGCCCATGCACCACTCACTACCCCTGGGCATAATGGATGAAAGCTAGGCAAAATGGGTGCAGGCCTGAGAACACTGCCTGCCTTCAAAATGGCCCTTTGCACCCCAAGCACATGGCCAGGCCCTGCCTGTACCAGCACTCAAAATGGCTCCCACCCACATGGACAGGCCCCATCAACACCCCCAAAAATCGAAAAACACACAAAAATCACCACAATCCAATGCCATCTATGCCCTCCATGATGTTTACATTAAAGAGACCCCACAGAAAGACTCAGTCCATGCACCACTGGGTACCCCCGGGCAAAAGGCCCCAACAGCAGCCAAAAAAAAAAAATCGTAACACACAAAAATCAGCACAATCCCATGCCATCCATGCCCTCAATCATGTTTAAATTCAACAAAACAGTTGTATCATGCACCCATAACTAACCCTGGTCCTACTGGATACTGTGGCTACCCACAATATATTTTATTTAATGTTCTGAAAAAGTTCCAAAACTGTAGTTGCAGCAACTGTAATGCCCTAAACAAACTTACTTGTGAAATTTGATTTCTAATCCAAAAGTGATCCAAAGAAAGTCAAAAAGGCCTCAAATCCAAATATCCAGCAGCATCCACAAAAAGTAATCCTTCCAGGTCAAGATCCAAATGAAAGTGACCAGCACATGAACAAAGCACTAGGAGGAGCCTGCTGGACAGGAACAGGAAGTTGGAGACTGTGGGGCACTTCCTTCCTCCCCACCCCCCCACAAAATGGACTCCTTGCAAAAAAAAGTGCAGGCAAATGTCAACCTGAGGAGTTATTATAAAAATCATCATTTTCAGAAGGTTTATGCTGCTTGCTGGTGGATTTCTTGTGCAGAATTGCAAATTTTGCAATTTCGCGAGTGCGAGATTGTCGCTGCCCGCCGCATCTACGTGTTCGCAATTGCGAACTCTCGCGATGCGTGCTGTGCAAGGTGGCAAGCCGCGATGACGTAATCACGGTCGCCAAACTCCCGCGGGATCCCGCAGCAAGATCCAAAATGGCGCAGCACACGCAAAATATGGAGAAAAACAACTCTGCAAACGCTGAATGACGGTAAGTGAACGCCGCGCGCCGCAATATTGAATCACCAAGCCAAAAAATGTGCCGCGTGCGAATTTGACAAATTCGCAAGAGTTCGCGGATTTGCCGAAAATCCGCAAATTCCGCGAGCGGAACGGATTTTACGCCCATGCTTGATTTCTAACACTGCCAAATATGCAATGTATGTTTCTTGGTTCGTTCAATGCATTACTGAAGTTGTTGTGATAAGACAGATTCTGTGGCGTGGGAAAACAGGAAACTATCTTGCATGTGCAGTCTCTAGCCATGTTCTGCCTTTAGTTCCTCCTTCGGTGTACAGGAAGTGTGATAGGACAGGGAGGGATTTATGGGAGTGGCTTAGTTTTTTTTTTTTTAGTAAAGAGGGAAAACAGCTTGGTAGATTGTGCCTGAGGGGGATTCCAGAGGTAAACCTCAAGATGTAACTACTGGGACAAGGAAGAGAGACTCGGAGTAATGAAGATTACTACCGGTATGTAATCCAAGTAATATGGCAGCTTAAGAAGATGCGACCAGGAAGCCGCAGCAGCTATGCACCTGCTCTGTGAACTGAGCCTTTGCATGGAAATCAAGGTAAATGAGCCACCGAAGCCAATAGCAAAGTGAGATTTTCAATTTGCACATACGGTCCTGCCCTTTGGCATCTGCAATAACAGCCGGTGTAAGAGAACTAAAGGCCTAAACCCTAGGATCATATCCAGAAGCTTGAATCACTCAAAAACCTGAAGCGTGCAGGTTTGTTTCCTGTAATTGTTTGTATATCCAATACTGTAGCGTAGCGTAGTGTAGTGATATAGGTAAAATAAAACACTTTCTCTTATTGAATATTTAGTACTGACTTAATAGATTTATTAAAAGTTAGCTTGTAATTTACTGAATACACCAACTCCCCTAGAGTAAGCCCTGGATAGCTCACCTCACTATCGTGAGAGTCAAATGCTGAAGGGGTGACTTGGTGCGCTATTTTAGTTCACATAGTAAGTCAGCCCCAGGACATCAGAGGTAACCAGATAAAATTCCTGGAATTTGGGCCCTGAAGCTCTCAAACTAGCTCCAACAGCCAGGGACGCATAAAGGATATCGGACAACCAGACTGCTCTGCCCAAGCTGGCACCATGGGTCTCACACTTCAGATGAGCAATATGATTGCATGAATTCTGTGGGGCACCATTACTATAGGAGGAATGAAAGTGTTTCTTTTCATCACCAATAGCACCGAACAATCACATGTGCAACACCAACTATTTGCCATGAGCCTAGAAGGATTTACTGACTAACAGTCAATGAAGGGGATCACACATTTCTTCCTTGCCTCAGACCACTCATTTAATGAGCCCATCACCAACTAAACCAGGTGTGCATGCTATTTGCTTTCCCCCTGAAAAAAAGATAAAATTATTTCTACCGGAAACAAACTTCAGATCAACAGTGCAAGTCTTTGGCCTCTTGCATCATCAAAGAGGCCCTGCTATGCTCAGTTGGTGCTCAGACAATAAATTGGGACTGCTGACAGGCCTCATACATGGTGCATCGCATTTCATTAGCAGCCTGAAGAAGGCGACTACATCACCCCAATGCCAAAGGACCTAAACTGCTCCCCCTTATAAGCCTGCAATGTCTCCTAGACCAGCAGCATCTCCTCCTGAGCATTCGGAAAAGACACCCTCCATGCCTGGCTAAGAAATCAATGACATTTGGGAACAGGGTTATAACAGAAGCCCAGAACTCAGACTGGAGACACAAAGATTCAAGAAAAGAAAGACCACAAAGCAAGCCTTCTCCCATTTCTGCACTCAGTTCCAAGAACAGATATCCCTTCACAGCACCTTCGTACTTTCTGCCCCAAAGCACAACTGGCTTTCCCCTCGACAACCTTCACACCTTCTTTCCTTGGGTATCACTCGCATGTCTCCTGAGGAACCTGGACACCTCCTTTCCTTGTGTATCACTGGCATGTCTCCTGAGCAACCTTCACACCTCCTATCCTTGTGCATCACTGGCATGTCCCATGTGGAACCCTTGCATCTCCTTTCCTCCTGTATAACTGGCATTTCTCCTGTGGAACCCTCGCACCTCTTTCCTTGTGAATCACTGTCATGTCTCCTGAGGAACCTTCACAACCTTCTTTCCTTGTGTATCACTGGCATGTCTCCTGAGGAACCTTCACACCTCCTTTCCTTGTGTATCACTGGCATGTCTCCTGAGGAAACTTCACACCTCCTTTCCTTGTGTATCCCTGGCATGCCTCCTGAGGAACCTTCACACCTCCTTTCCTTGGGTATCACTGGCATGTCTCCTGAGGAACCTTGACACCTCCTTTCCTTGTGTATCACTGGCATGTCTCCTGAGCAACCTTCACACCTCCTATCCTTGTGCATCACTGGCATGTCCCATGTGGAACCCTTGCATCTCCTTTCCTCGTGTATAACTGGCATTTCTCCTGTGGAACCCTTGCACCTCCTTTCCTTGTGAATCACTGTCATGTCTCCTGAGGAACCCTCACATCTTTCCTTGTGTGTCACTGGCATGTCTCCTGAGAAACCTTCACACCTCCTATCCTTGTGCATCACTGGCACATGTCCAGAGGACCATTCACACCTGGATATCACAGCTATATCTCCATGGACCATCACAGACTATGTCCCAGCATAATATTGAGCCTCCCATGGGGTCATGGAAGAGGAATCTGGGAAAAACTAAAAGGAGAAAGGGATAGCAATGGGACGGGTCCAATACTCCAACAAATGCACAAGGCATTGTCTGCCACTCTTATTTATTTGGACAGCAATTATATTATGATCAGTAACGTATTCAATAGTATTGATGACAGTGCATAGATCAGTAGGGGTAGGGTCATTAGCATAATTTAGGCAAAATAACAATTGTTGTATGGATTAATAGTGCCAGTTGTATGGTTGAGTTTCATGAAGACAAATGTTTAACTGAAAGACACATACCCTACCCCTATATGTATTCTCAGAATGTTTCAGACAGACACCTGCGTGACCCAGATGTACCCGCCCCCCTTCCGGGGACTGTTTCACCCAAAATACAACATCCCCAACCCCCTGTGCTTGGTGGTTGTAAGTTTTGGATCAACATAGGAAATATACTTTATGTAATTCTTGTTGTCAATACTGTTTGGCATCAGCTCAAGACTAAATATGACTATATTGCTAAAGATCTGTATTATTGTGCTGGAAATAATGGTTCCATCTGTCCAATATCTATGCACATTATAGCTAAAAAAGACTTACTCGCACAAACTAACAGCCTAGACGAAGTCATACGAGTAGCAATGTTTCAAACATGCTTAAACAGATTTACAGCAAAATGGGGGACTTATCACCCTCTTTTACTAGGTAGTTTGTTTTGTAAGGCAGGAAAAGGGGATTCAATTTAAGCCGATAACCCGCTTTAAGATGCCAGTTTTGTTTCCCTTCCTGCCACTGGAAAGGTTTCACCACCCTTTAACCGCCCATGTCCTGCCGGTGTGAAGTCTGGTTCTGCAAAAGTGCCGGCTGGATGTTGTAATATGGAACCCAGTGACAGAGTCCTGTCGCTAGTGAAATCAGATTTCAATCTATAGTGAAGATGAGTTTCATGTCTTTGTGTCCTGTGATCATTGACACAGCACCCAATAATAGCCTGCCAAGGGTTCAGATGCTACACCTACTACACATAAATACACCAATAGGCCCCTTGGTATTCCACTGGGATATCAGCTACAAAATATACTGGGCCCATAATATTGAGGCCCAAAATATTACAAAAGGTGTATATATTATTTTTTACACTACATTTAACTTGACATATGCATCTTAACAAAATATATAGATCAAGGTACGTAGAGCTGGAGTGAAGGATAGTGAATCTGTGCTTTCCTACTTGTTCTTGCCTCCATGATCTTTTGGTCTTACATATTTAGGACGCTTCTCAATATTTTTGATCAATAATATTTTATCATGGATATTTGGAGAGACATGCATGCCCCTCAGACCATTCATTTGCGGCATCATCGAAATCACCGCTCAGGCCATCACACTGTTAAAACTTGAGCATCACTGAAATAACTCATACTCAAACATTTGTGTATCTTCTTCAAAACTCTTGTACCCTGAGAGCACTGTTGTAGTTCTCTGGGAACCATCACATCTTTAGTCCCTTCAATCACTGATATCACTCCAGAACCTTCACACATTCTCTGCCAGGACATTATTGATATCTGCTCATGCGCCTTCACACCTCCTTTCCGTGATGGATGTTAACACTCCAGGACCTTCACACCTTCTGTCCCGTGTATCAATGATATTAACATTCCAGGACCTTCACACCTCCTGTCCCTGTGTACCACTGATATTAACATTCCAGGACCTTCACACATTCTCTGCCAGGACATTATTGATATCTGCTCATGCACCTTCACACCTCCTGTCCCCGACAGGTGTTAACACTCCAGGATCTTCAAACCTTCTGTCCCCTGCATCACTAATATCCCCAGAAAGTGCTTCTCACATTCTGACTGGAATAAATTAAAGCATTCTGGGCCTCCTCGAACAGATTCCTGGGAATAGAAGCCCACAACGCGCAGGTATTTGAGCTTCCACAGCGAGGCATGCAGTGGGCCTGTCAATGTAGATTTCAGGCCTGTTGGCTCTTTAAACAAGCATTGGCATAGCCAATAGGTCTCGCCTTTGGGACATTATAAGTATTTATTTATGCAGCACAATATTTTTGGTGCCTCATTAACTGTTGGATGGTTAAACATTTATAATGTTATAAAGGTGAGACCTATTGGCTATGCCAATGCTTGGTAAGGCCAATACATTTTGATTTTGGGATTTTGTAAGTGTTTAGTTAGAGCCATTGACTTTGCATATGTTTTTAAGCTGTGCTGGAGAGAAGTGTGCAGCATGCTGAAAAGTTACAATAAAGAAGTGTTATAAGCATTTGTGTAATTGTATATATGAGTAAGAAAGTATTTTGTATAATTGAATGAGTATATGAAAAAAGTTTTATAAATAGTTTGGGAAATTGTATTTCGTCGAATAGTTATTTAGTGAGAGAGTTATTTAGTGAGAGAGTTATTGAGTGAGAGAGTTATTGAGTGAGAGAGTTATTGAGTGAGAGAGTTATTGAGTGAGAGAGTTATTGAGTGAGAGAGTTATTGAGTGAGAGAGTTATTGAGTGAGAGAGTTATTGAGTGAGAGAGTTATTGAGTGAGAGAGTTATTGAGTGAGAGCGAGAGTGAGCGCGAGAGTTATTGAGAGAGTTAATTAGTGAGAGATAGAGCTTATATGGTAACTCCAACAACACGTCGGCATAGTAGAGGGTAGGGCTGGGGCAGAGTCAATTTCAGCTCTCCCCGGCATGAACCAAAACAGCCCATGTGCATTATAATCGAACCCCAGGAAAGGCAGCTTTGGTTGCAGCCACCTAGTCTTACCCAGAGGTGACAGAATGCGGGTTGAGTTTTGCACTGATGCTAAATATGTAACATGCAGCTGCAAGAAAGCTTATAAGGTAACTCCAACAACACAAAGACGCAAAAGAAAGATTTAAAATGGTTACTTTTTTTCTATCGCGGCCAGAATTCATTTTTTGACCAAAGGAAGTTCACCTAGCACTGCTCCAGGCATATTTTTGCAGTGTTATATGGTGCGAACTCGACCTGAAGGTTTAGGAGCGCTTTGCATGCGCACCAGTTACGTATTTGAGTGAGAGACACAGGGAGAGGGTGTTTATATGGCACATTGAGTGACTGTTCGTCACTGCCAAATGCTGCATTTTAGAGGTCATGGCTTCACATCCGACAAAGCAGTCTCCGACGTCCACTCTTCTGTGTACGATAAATTGTGCACTAGTAACAATCTGTTATTTACAGTGCTTAGAAACAGCAGGTGTGGAATTAAGCGCTATGTCGTGCGTATCTGTACATATAGGAGAAAAAAAAAGAAGAAAAAAAATCGCTTAGAATGCCTGCTCACTTGCCGATAATACTGTGATTAATTTCCCGCTCATCTTTCCAAAACTTCGAGCTTCTTTCCCCAACCTTACAAAGCACGGGCAGGGCCCAGAGCACAAAACAGTGGCGACTAAACGGAAGTGAAAGCTGCAGAGTTATGCTTCTCATCTGGTCGGCACGCCAGTGCCAGCGGTTCAGGGCACACGACACATCTCTCTTGGCTGTGCTCTTCAGCCACCTCGGTGTGAAAGTATGTTCCACACTACCCTCCCCAGCAGCATCCCTCACAGAGCACCGCGAGCCAGCCTGTTGCTGATGTATGTCACATGCCACATCGATCCTTCCACGAAACCTGGGATATGTGTGGGCCCCCTTGGCGGGAGCCATTACTACAGCAGGTGTACTGGCAACAACAGCAGAGCTCCACACGGCCTGCTTTGGGACAATCCTGCTATGCCTTTGTGTCACACAAGCGGGGCCTCTCCCCTGAATACGGCCCGTGTAAAGGAAGTCACTAACTACTTGTTATGCAACGAGTGAAAACTACGCTAATACCCCCGCATAGAGATGGAATCTCCCTACGAGCATGTGAGAAACTCATTACATGAGCAGGCTTCCTGGCATGTTAAAGTAAACCTGCCACGCTATGAATCGATTATAATCGTCGCCGCTCTAGAGACGCCCAACGCGTCTGTCTGTCCTCTGCCCTGAGTGTGAGATTAACAAGTGTTACAAGTGTTGTTGTGCACCTTGCTCGGACCGCGCGTAGGGCCAGAGTACTATCTCTCTAGTAACACCAATAGACCGTTTCACCATTGGCAAAAGCTGAGCAGGCCTTGGTCTACTGTGCTCGGCCCTTTCATCTCACCAGCCCCCTCCCTGCATTTCTCGTCCCCAATCTGGATGCTCATGTACTGCTACGGGCCATGAACACTGTGGAGGTAACCTTATGAGCTCAAAATCATTTGTGCCTTTCAGATTCTTTGACAGCATTTATCAATTGAAATTAGCACTGAACACGTGGATGGGAAAGGAGAAGGGCAGAAAGGAGAGGGACAGATGGTAACAAGAGCGCGTGCCTCACGCTAAAAGGAGGCAGCAGGCGGATGAGAAAGAGGAGGGGGCCTGCCCCGGTTTCCCTTGCGGGAGCGAGCAGGAACAATCGGTTTGTAATTAACAGATGGTTTGAAAGCTCGCTCCCACAAGGGAATCCCCAAATGTGCATGCGTTGCCATGCAAAGCAATGAAATGTGTGCACGTTTTGGCAGCAAGCCTGAATCGATTTCTAAGGGTCTTTTCCTATGCAGCGCATGCGCGCTGCGTAGGCGAGACTTAAAAAAAAAAAAGAAAAAATAAGGGGGGGGCAGGAAGATCATTTTGTGACCATGTGCTGCAGTGAGGGGCCTCGAAAGAGTATAATTTTGCAAGACGCAGGAAGACGTGGTGCACCATTATTGGGCTGTGTAGCACAGAGAAAGCATCGTTAAAATGCGAAGGGGTTATATGTTTCATGGTAATGTGGGCTACTCTGTACCAAGCTGCCAATTTTGAGGCCTGTGTCACCCAGAGGATGAATATCCTTTAGGCGCAGAGTACTTTTTTGACGCAGTTGGCTCCCAAGGGACCCTCAGCATGGCCATCAGGGTTAGGATAGCAAGGGAATGGTTACATAATCATTCTGGTCTGGCAGGGAGTGTAGATATAAAGAGGCTGTGTCAGGCATGCCTGCATGGAAGACGAACACTCTTTGTACTTCTACCACTGGTAGAACTTTCCATTAAAATGATAAAGATTGACCTAGGTACCCTGCATGCTCCGACTCCCTTCATCATACTATTCTTGTTGTAGTGAACTACACCACTAGCTAATCTTAGAAAGAACTAATGAATCTCTGATAGCAGAGTCCTCAGTGCATCTTACCTTTGCTGAACTCTCCATAAGGATAATTAATTAGAAAATCAAAAAATTCAGGTTCAACTGTGTGAAAGCCAAAACTGTGGGGTGAATTAGACGAACCACATTGTACCGCCCCTGGAGCAGTTCAACAAAATGCCAAAGAGCAGAATGTATGTCTCCGAATTGCCATTGAGGAAAAAGTAAGAAATATCCAGGCCATGTAAACTTTTGGTTTATTGGCAGGTACCTGAAAATGGAGAGGATATCAACCCATTAAAACCTCTGAGCATTGGAGAAAGAAATCAGGGATTGCCGACCAATGACATGAAGGATAGCAATAACTAGAACACCTTACAAACAGTAACAGGCGTGTGCCTGCCAGCAGCAGCAGCAACCTAAGGCCAGATGTGGGAAAATATCAGCAACACCAATGGCAGTTGAGATGAGATGGTGACAGCTGCCAGCCCAGAACCCATTAGATAGTGTGCCCACCGTCCCATAGACTGGCAGAGTGCACTGCAAGAACTGTAGACAGTGTCCGCCAGCCCCAGGTGACCAAAGACAGAGTGTAAGGCAGCCTGCATAGCCAGGACGGTGGACATTGTCCGCCAGCCCCACGTGACCAAAGAGAGAGTCTAAGGCTGCGTGTATAGCCAGGACGGTGGACAGTGTCCATCAGCCCTGCGTGACCACAGTGTGTGTAAGGCAGCGTGTATAGCCAGGACGGTGTACAATGTCCGCCAGCCCCACGTGACCAAAGACAGTGATTGTAAGGCAGCGTGGATAGCCAGGACGGTGGACAGTGTCCGCCAGCCCCACAATTTCATACCCAGGGGGAATAAGACTGAGTGTACAGCCAGGACAGCTGTGTTCACCAGCCAAGAATGCCCATGTCCACCAGAGTATTATTTTGGGACTGTATTCCCACAGTAAAGTTGCGTACGAAGGCTGCCCTCGCCACCCTCTTGCTTCCTCTGGTCTCACCTTAGACTCCAACTTTCACTCTCCAGGAAAAAAACAGCTTTCACATGATACAGACTCCACAGGACGACAAGTAACAATTTTTCCTAGGGGGAAGTACTGCAGGAGAGGGATTGGAAAACAAAGACCTCCATGGGAACCGGGCAGCTGCCTCCCGATGTGTAGTGTTGCATCACAGCCTCCCTGCTTCGGACACCACACCCAGAGGTGACTCAACCCGCCGTCCCAAACTGAAACATGACATCAGGCAGCAAACAAGGAACTTTGGCTTGAAATGCTCCTTCTGCCTGCTAAAAAGCAGTAGTATGGCACCGTGGTACAATTGACGTTCCACTGTCGTGCTGTTGTGCTGTTCCTTGATGCCGTGAGAGATGCATCTCGAGCAGCCCTCGAACTGCCGCGCGCAGCCCTCCACCTGCCGCGTGCAGCCCTCTGTCTACGCTGAGGCTGTGACAGATGAGTGAGGGCACAACTCTGTGCCACCCTTCTGCAGGGAAGGGCAGACTAGACAACATAATCTACTTGCAGACAACAGGACCAACCTGACTCCCGAATCCCTTGTACCACAATTTTTTTCTTTTAAAATGTTGTGCCCCTAAATTTTGTGCACGTTGCAACCACCCCTGTGGCCCCGCCCACGCTACACCACTGCAACAGGGTGCTCCCTGTGAATTAGGCCCAGCAGTGCCACTAAACGGGAATAGGACAAACATTATGGCTGAAGACCAGACCAAAGAGGGCAGTGAGCGCCATCCCAACAGCACCCACCCAACATGAGAGACTGATGGCTCTCCCAGTTAGCCCTCTGTTCAACATGCGGAGAGTACAAGAGTACCATGGTGCTACATTGACATGTTCCAGTTCACCCTTGGATGGACTCTATATTGCATCCTGGAGATCTACATCAAGGGCATCCTTCCTTAAGAAGAAAGTTTGCATGATGTTTAGGAAGAGCGGCACCACATCAAGCTAATGTCAGGAAGATGTTAGCTTTTTAAGTCAATGGGAACACCCAGAGTTCATGGGATACTCTTGTTCAGCTGTATAGTTGTGTTTGAGTGCTCTGGGTGCTTCAGTCTGGATCCCGCTCAGCTGAATTCCTTTCCTCCGCCCTCTCCTTTTGTACTTCCCTTTCCTGCATCTCTACAGCCTTATTTTCCCTACTTTTTCACTCCTTTCCTTGCCTCCAGTGTTTCAGATGCCTTTTCATTGGGTCCCTATTCTAATGCATGTGTCCACTGGCTGCTCTTGGTCTTCTTTCTTCCCCTTTACCACTATTATCCATTTCAGCTGCCGAGATGGATGGAACTCTGATTTCTGGCCTTGTGTGGGCTTGGATAACGTATGTACTTTTTTTAGATTTGGTTGATAAGAATGTGGTGGCTTGTATTTCTGTCCCACTCATGGTGGCCATAACAGGTGATGCAGATCAGATCTTAAGCAGGCTCACATTGTAGACCCTCTGGTCCTTCTGTGGGAGACCTACTTTTAATGGTTTAAACTGAGGGAGCTCAGGAGATGGCTCAGCAATATCAGTATCACAAGGTGCTTCCATATAATGTACCTCCAACTTTGCTGTTTGATGCATGTCTCTTGTTGACAACTGACTAGAACTGTGCATGGCTGTGAAGGATCCCACAAGAATACTTGCATATTTGCAACTTTTCCTGGCCTATTTTCACGGTTGAGGGATAAGAAAACATGTTGGTAACCACTCTAGCTGGTAACTTCATGGAATTTGAGGTGGGCTAACTAGAGAACATTGTAGAATACAGCAAGATTACCTCCTTAGAAAACATTCAAATACATATGGAAGTGGCCAACATGGTGGCATTCAGCAAGAGTAGATGCGCTACACAAGGGGCCACAATTAGTAAGCAGTTAGCAGGATTTACCCATTTTCTTCTCGAGATCTTCCCTTTCTATGACAAGTCAGCCAACACAATATATTCCAAAATCTCCCAATACAATTCAAAACTCCTGTGTGGAGCACTACTCTTTACTAACTTGGTTTCGCCTACTGTCAACCTAAGGTACTCAGGTTTGTGGTCTTTCCCTTGGATATTTCAATAGGATGCTGTCTCAAGCCCCTCATATACTACTGCTGCAGACACTGCAAATGTAGGGACTGTGGAACTGCCGCAAGGAGCCTGCTGCTCTGGCCCCACCTAGGTACTGGCAGGCATCTGTGCATTCTGGCTCCCTTCTGCTGTCTTTCCCACCCATTGTGTAGACCTTGGGATTGGTACAGAGGATTTACGCATGCAGTTATATGAGAATTTGTCTGCAGCCTACAAAGCCTGGTGGCCTTGTCTCTATCTCAGCACAGTTATGGCTGCTCATTTTGGGTTTCCCTAATTAGGTGCCCCAGATGTGCAACAGGTAGATACACCTCTACAGAAGGGGCCGTGGATGCTTGTGCGGCCCCTTCTTTCGCACAGTTCACAGTGGCACCATCACAGGAGGATGTTCCCTTATTTGCATGGGGGCTTGTACCCCTGCAAGTGAGGAAAGACCATGGATTTGTGCTGTACCACAGATGTGTGTTTGTGTAGTCAAAAGGGCTGTCGGGAGAAGCCTAGACTGTGATCCACATAGAGGTGGTGCACAGTTAGCGCAGTCTCTGAGGGTGTCCTTGTATGGGAGGTAAGTAGGTGATTCAGGAACTCCCAAGCACATCATGGTAGGGGAGTGTTTCACTCACAGCACCTGCAACAGTGGGATCCCTGCTCCCCTTAAAAACAGGCCGGGTTGCCTCTTGCACAGTAGAAGGTGGATCAACAGCTTCAAAGAGCCGGTCTGTCTTTCAATAATGCACTGCTCCAAGGGAGGCATGTGTTTGCAGCTGAGCTGGGGGCAACACATTTACTGCAATAGGGCGGACTGCCCCAGCGGAGCCATGTGCACCCCGTTAAAGATGCACCAAAGCGCAGGCCAGGTGTCCGTGATACAAGTGCTGGAAATTCAATTACCATGTTGTGTTGTCCCTGGTCGCGTGTTCTTGTTCTGTTGTCGCGGGTGTGTGTTTTCTTGCCCCACCTCCCTGCACTGTCAAACAGGAAACTTGGTCTAAAGCAGCAGTTTTCCCTGAAGGAACCGGTGGCGCTTTAAAAAGAAGTTCAAAGTTTCAAAGTTTTATTTATTATGATTTGGCTCTCATCGAGGGCCACATAAAATAACATACATAATATCAACAACAAAATAAGCACAAGATACAGACAACTTCAGAAGTAACAACTAAATATAAGCAAATAATAAACTCCGCAGCATCTCCCAAACTCATATTAATATATATCTAAAAATCCTTTAAAATAATTAAATAATCTGGAACAGAACATTTCGTTAGGTGGGCAGTACAGAGCATGGCAAAACATTTTTATATTCAAAATTCCCAACTGTAAACAGATAGGTTTTATCCATTTTTTGCGCCATACATGTAATATCGGGCAAACAAACAATACGTGGTTGAGGTCTTGAGCAGCATTATTGCATAGATTGCATAAAGGAGTCACATCATACCATTTTGCAAGAAGTGTATTAAGTGGAAGCAAGTTATGGCGTAAGAGGAACCATATCCTACGGACACCATGAGGTATATTCCACCTTAAATATTGTTGTGCAAGTTTAGGTGTATAGGTTAGGACCAGAGCTTCCCTTTCTTTATACTTCTGTTGGGCCAGTATATCCATCTTAAAGCATAGTTCCCAGGACCTACTTTTTAGCTTTTGCTTTAATTCTAATGGAGAAAGAGAAAATAACATACTTTCATCTAATTCCAGTAATACAACAGCTTTTCTAAAATTTTTCACCAGCTGCGAAAACTCATTAAAGGTACCTAAAAGCTCTTTTTTTATGATTTCACGTAGGGTTCCTGGTTTAGCTCTGGCCAGGGAAGCTATCCACCTCACAAGAGCGGCCAGCCCTTGGGCCCAGCAACTTCGCAGACCAAATTCTAGTCTGCATGAAGTCGTGGAGCAGGCTGAATTAAGTGAGGAGATTTTCCTTAATACCTTTCCCTCCACTTTTTGCATAAAATCCCATTGCTTTAAATCCACCAATTCTGTTCCATAAAGAAGGGTGGCAGGAATCTTCGCTCGAAACACCTCCAAGCAAGAGGAGAAATGCCTCTTCCCTGTCGCATTATACAATGAACATAATCCCATACCGTGGGCAGTTGCCTTTCTAGAGTTATTTTCAATGTGAGGCTTCTCACTAAGGTTAGAAGATATAATTTTGCCCAAAAATGTATAGGAGTTAACTACTTCAAGTTTTTCTCCGCTTAATGACCAATTATAGTTCCTCGATCTGCACTTCTTTTTACCAAAGATGCACATGATCTTGCTTTTAGAACTATTAATTTTCATACAGTGTTTTTCCGCGAAATCATTCAAAGTATGAAGACGATTAGCAAGACCTTTAGGAGTCAAGTCTAAAATTAGTATGTCGTCAGCATACATTAGAATAGATACGGCAGTCCCTCCAATTACTGGGGCAAAACCATCACTTTCTGCAATTACCGTAGGCAGATCGGCCATGTACAGGGAAAACAATGTGGGTGCTAGTATACATCCCTGTTTTAACCCATTGCGTGAGGGGATTGCTTGCGTAAGACCCCTTTCTCCGCCTTGTAGCACCTTACACCAGGTGTTACAGTGCAGGGACATAACTAACTCCAATAAGTATCGCGGCATACCAAATGACATCAGTTTTCTCCATAGCGTCGGTCGGTCAACCCTATCGAACGCTGCGGAGAAATCAATAAATGCTGCATATATGCCCCCACCACGAACACGCACATATTTGTCCGTAATTACATGCAACATAGTTAGGTTATCTAAAGTTCCATGCTCTTTTCGAAAGCCTGTCTGTTCCCTGGGAATAACATTATTTAAAAAAGCCCAGTCTGTTATTAATATTAATAGCAGTTTAGCGAAGATTTTTCCAATCGCATCTAATAACGCAATTAGGCGATAATTAGCAGGATTCTCGCGGTCTCCTTTTTTAAAAATTGGAATTAAAATACTTCCCCGCCAGGAGTCAGGAACTGTTCGCTTTTTGAAGCATGCCTGAAACACAGGAAGCAGGATCCTGCTCCAATTTGTTACGTCTTGCTTAATTATAGACATGGGCACTTCATCTGGACCCATAGCCCCAGAAGAACGCATGCTCTTAATTGCGGTGGCTATGGAGTACTCAGTGGGGAGTTCCATTTTATCATCAATGTTACCGTCTGGAACCCAAGTGTCCCCTCCTGCTCCATTGGATGCATATAAGGTGAGCACATATTGGATCCAGACATCTTCAGTAATAACAGTGGGAGTGGATGTTTTAACAGACCCACATCCTTGTCTTATTATGGACCAAAAAGCTCTAGAGTTTTTACTCCAAGATGCTTCTCTTAAACTGATCCATACCATATCTTCTTTGTCTCTTTTTAATTTGGCTCTCAATCTCACCCTCCTTCGCTTTAGTAACGCTAGCTGTCTCCCAATTTCTCCTGATCTGAATAGATATTGCGTCCTAACAAGTTTGTTAATCTCTTTATTTAACTTTAATAAAGGACTAGGAGAGAAGTATTTCTTTTTAAGCTTTCCTTTACTCCTAGCCATTTCAGTAATTTTTAGGATAAGCGTTTCAAGGAATATGAATTCCCTACCTTGCCAAGAGTCGAGATTAGTTAGAAATTGAATAAGGATGTTTTGTACATTATTATTAGAGTTGATACCCCAATAGCATCTCCCAGAAAGGCAATTGATAGAGAAGCCTTTATTCATTAGAGACCAGCGGTCAGATTCCGGGGGTATTAATGAGACAGTTAGTTTAATAATTTTATGGTCACTCAGAGGGGTATGTGTAATTACCAGGTCTTTAAAGCAAGAGAACGTATCAAAATCTGTTATTGCATAATCCAAAATGGATTCACCCCTGATAGAGCCATGTGTATAATTAGCAGGGGAATCAGAGGGCATTCTACCATTTATAATAATTCCCTCCATAGCACTAAGCTCCCCGAGAAGGATCTTGCCCCTTTTATTCGTTTTTATATTATTAGGCAAGCAAGCTTGGGGAATATTAAAAACTTCTTCTTTTACTTTGTTTCGAAACAGGTCTAGGGAAGTATTGGACACTTTACAATTTAAGTCCCCCACCAGTAATAAGTACGGTGGGTCATCCACCTCTAATACCTGCTTTATGTAGGCAAACATACGTTTTAACACTGGGGTAAAAATATCTTCGGGAGGGATGTAGGCATTTAATATTATAAACGACGACCGTTGTACAACAGTATCCAGATTAGAAATGGTTATGGATTGAAATAGATTACTCTCATCCTTTTGGTGTGAGAATTGCCATTGTACTGTATTAGATAGCAAACAAGCAATTCCACCTTTAGCGTGGCCCCTTTTGGAAGGCGTTGCAGCGGCTTCTAGGATGAAGTAATCATTCCCCCCATACGGGAGAGTATCACACCATGTTTCTTGTATACAGTACAGATCTGCCTTCAGAGAAAGAAGATAATCAAATTTCTCCGGACAGTTAGACAAGCCAGCAGCATTCCAAGACACTATATTTAAACACTGGTTAAAGATATGAAGATGATCGTGGGTTTCTCGAGGTGGTGTTTGAGAGAACTCCCGGTAACCAGTTCCACCTTGAAGCATCTTCATCTAGAGGGTTATCCGTGTTACCCGTTAAAGGCAAAACCTGTGAAACCATACGTTTACCTCTGGAAAGCCAAATTTTCAGGTCATTATTACCTACAGGATAATCATCCTGACCAGAGGATAACCTTGTGATTCCTTCAACGATAGAATAACATACGTTTTTGTTAACAAAAGGTAACACGTCAATGCCTCTACGTTGAAAGGCTTCTGCTTGTTGAAGGACCAGATTGGCAATAATTTTTGAATAAAACTTGACCCTTATTCGTTGGCCATTTATATTTCTTATAGGAAAAACTAAATCAATATCATTTGTCTGGACCAATTTTAAGCTTTCAATTTCATTAAAACAGCTTAGTAGCCAAGATCTATTCATTCTCAAATCAGAATCAAGTAAGGGCAAAAAATCCAGTAACAAGGTATCCACATAGGAAGTAATACCCTTAGATGTCTGTTGAGAAACATTTCTGGGTACTTCAGCCTGAGGCAGAAAAATAGGGGCTGTTGGATTAAATACTCTTGTTACTATTGAAGAATGTCTGTCAGTCACATTCATAGGTTGGGAAACATGGGCACCACTTGCAGACCCAGAAACCACCAAATTCGGAGTTGCATCATCTGTGGCCTCAGTTACTAATCCAAAAATCACCCCATTCGTAGTTACTTCAGCTGGGGTATCATTGGAGTCATTTAAGATACCTTCCGGCTCTACATTATCCAGAATAACAGAACGGGGGCTATGCCCTCTTCCTATGGAAGCGGGCATTTCAGTTATTACATGTTTTGGAAAAATAATTTGTCTAGGTCTTTTCTTTTTGTATTTACGCATAGGTTTCCCCTTTTTTACTCTTGTTGTCATTTTGGAAACTCGGGGAGACCCAGAAAGACTTTCTGGCACCTTTTTATCCGGCACAAAAATGGGAAAGAGATCATGGACCCCCGTTTGAGCTTCTTGACACACCTTCTCTTCCTGCTCAACTAGGGATGTTTCCGTTCCCAAAAGCGGGACTGCTGAAGAGCAAGGATTAGTGGGCTTACAAGTCTCCTGCTCCATTGGTAATCCCAATGGGGCAATTCCCTTCCCTTCAGTAGAGGAAATAGCCTCTTGATGTACAACAGGCTCAAGATTAGAAGGGGCCACTAGAGACACAGGTTCATTTACAACCTTTTTCACATTTTGTGCCAACAGTACTTGTAGTATTTCAGTAACAGAGGATAAAATACAATCAGAATTTACAGCAAATTTACCCATTAACAATAGAATGGAAGACAAAATTTGCTCCAAGGCTATGAGTGACTCAGAGATGGGTTTATCATTCATTGGGTAACTTGAAGATGTAAGGGGACAAATCCCCGATAGATTAAAATGAGGGGATTGTTCATTGCTCAGTGGAGATAGATTATCTGTGGATTTGACAGAAGGGGTACTGCTATATAATAGCAGACCAGACGGTGTTTCTCCAATTGGCGTTTTATTAACTACAGTGGGAGGCAGAGATGACTTTTCCACATATCTTCCACAGAGTTCAAGATCAATACTAGTGGCTATGGACACATCACCCTTATCATCGTCCAAAATATCATTCCCCTTGTAGACATCATGTATCAATGATTGCGATGTTAACAGGGGATCAACCACAGCCATATGTTCAGAACTAATTGGCAGGTCCGCCACCTTAGACTGGCTTAGTGATCTCTTTATTTCCACCATGGGAGTCACCTCACTACCTTCCACCTTACTTAAGCAGGGATTTAATTGCTGTACTGGATCATTATCAAATTTCCTGGAAGCTTCAAGCGATCTATCTAAGCTTTTTTCCCAAATTTGATTTAAATGCAACTGACCTTTCATAATAGCACTGTTAGTTTGTTTTTTTCTCAAATGATTCGGACCGTGTGTTGTACCAAGATTCTCCATTACAACCTTCCCAGATCGTAATGTCTTAGCCTCCATCTTATTAAAGATATAACAAAGCCTACAATAAAGGTCCCAAACTTATAAAATATCAGTTAAAAATAATACAAAAAATGAAATGAAGTGAGAGAGATACTAACAGTCTACTACTCTATGCCTATATTTCTATCAGCATTAGCGTTACCAAACAATATAATAACGCAGACTAGTATATATACACATACGACTGAAGAGTCAAGATACCGGGGCCCAGCCCGGCCTACCTCGGCCACTGAGGGCCACAGAGGGCCCGCCCTTTGCCCGGGCTTAGCTCCGCGCTTTGATCCGCGCGCGTCCCGCTAGCGCGTCATTCAGTGCCTTATTATACTATAAGGGGGCGGGAAGAGGGCCAGCTGAGGCGAATTGATTTCCGCAGCGCCCGCTGGTCCTCGCAGTCCCTGACACTCTGAAGCACTCTGGAGATTCCCTCGTCGGTTTCCTTTCAGCCTCGCTGAGTCCGCAGATGACAGGCACTCGAACGGCGCCCGCGAAGCGGGGGCCGTGAGTCGTGGGTTGGAAAGCAGGAAAATAAGCACCCGATAGCAAGTGAGCAGAATCTCGCTTTAGCAGGTACACAGTGTAGAGTTACACCTCCACTTTTAAATCCGGCGGGAGGGGGCGGGAAGAGGGCCAGCTGAGGCGAATTGATTTCCGCAGCGCCCGCTGGTCCTCGCAGTCCCTGACACTCTGAAGCACTCTGGAGATTCCCTCGTCGGTTTCCTTTCAGCCTCGCTGAGTCCGCAGATGACAGGCACTCGAACGGCGCCCGCGAAGCGGGGGCCGTGAGTCGTGGGTTGGAAAGCAGGAAAATAAGCACCCGATAGCAAGTGAGCAGAATCTCGCTTTAGCAGGTACACAGTGTAGAGTTACACCTCCACTTTTAAATCCGGCGGGAGGGGGCGGGAAGAGGGCCAGCTGAGGCGAATTGATTTCCGCAGCGCCCGCTGGTCCTCGCAGTCCCTGACACTCTGAAGCACTCTGGAGATTCCCTCGTCGGTTTCCTTTCAGCCTCGCTGAGTCCGCAGATGACAGGCACTCGAACGGCGCCCGCGAAGCGGGGGCCGTGAGTCGTGGGTTGGAAAGCAGGAAAATAAGCACCCGATAGCAAGTGAGCAGAATCTCGCTTTAGCAGGTACACAGTGTAGAGTTACACCTCCACTTTTAAATCCGGCGGGAGGGGGCGGGAAGAGGGCCAGCTGAGGCGAATTGATTTCCGCAGCGCCCGCTGGTCCTCGCAGTCCCTGACACTCTGAAGCACTCTGGAGATTCCCTCGTCGGTTTCCTTTCAGCCTCGCTGAGTCCGCAGATGACAGGCACTCGAACGGCGCCCGCGAAGCGGGGGCCGTGAGTCGTGGGTTGGAAAGCAGGAAAATAAGCACCCGATAGCAAGTGAGCAGAATCTCGCTTTAGCAGGTGCTTTAAAAAGAAGGTTTCCACTACAGAATAATCTGCCTCCTGTCTCAGAGCTCCTGACTTCATTCACAAAGGGTAACTGGACCCCCTTTACCTTAGAATGCCACTTACCACCTCCTTGGAGTGGTTGGTGTGTAATTATCGCGGGTGGCTGAGGAAGCTGGAATCACCCGTTCTCCCCGTGGCCGGGCTTGGCTCAGCCCCCCCTGCTCCTGGCTGCAATTACCGGGACTTTTGTGGATACTGACCGGCAGGGCTTGGCTCCGCCGGTCACGCTGTCCTTGCCTACAACCCCCAGGATCCCACGGGGCAGGAACACTTTCGGTGCGCGCCAGGAGGCGCATAAAGCCCCGCCTGGTCCCTCGTCCCACGAGGACGCGTGCGGGAGAAGCCCGGGACAAGGGCCCGACCGTCTGTGGCCGTCAGGGGCCAAAAGAGGCCGGGCTGGGCCCCCCCTTACATCTGCGGTATAACACTACCAGAGACATCTATAACAGAGGTGCGAGACATTACTGATTTGGTCATTATTCTTGACTGTTGGTTCTTATTCTGTTCGGGAACTGTTTTAACCTCATCAAGGATTATTAGATTATTATGGCTAAATCTAACCTTAGAGTGTGCTCTGGGTCTGGGGGGGTGGGGACTTTGGATGCATTCCTTAAACGGGCAGAATCAGTTGTGGCTAAGGAAATCGAACTTGTAGAAAGGAGATTTTCTCTGGATCCATCTTTACAAGTCGTTCTCCCGATACCAACTATAGAGACTTCCATTTGCACCGTTGCTCTTCCCGATTCTATGGGTCCTCTTCAGGTTTCTAATGGGTGTGTTTTAGATGTTAGCTTATCAATTTCCAGTGGCTCTTCCCCTGTACTAAGTTTACCTCCCTCACCCCCTATGACACGCACTAGGCAGTTAAGGACTACGACAGTTAATAGTAGTAAAGCTCTAGCGGGGAAAAGGAAGGCTAGAAACGCCCTTAAAGATAACCGGCAGCAAGCAAAACAGCCTAGGAATATGAAATCTGCATCTGGGTTGCGTAGACAGGAAGCAAATTATACTTACCAGGCTACTGTGGGTAGGGCTCAAGGAGGAAATGTACATAATGAACAAGATGTAGCTAACAGTATGGGGGGGAAGATGTCTGACTTTTTGAGGCTTATGGATGAACGGTTGGGGGCACTTCTATCTCCAGTGATGGACAAACTTGAGTTGTTGCCAACTGAAACCCAAATGTGGTTGCAAATCATTGATACATATCATTTCAACTACTAATGGCGATAAACCCACTCCGTGTATTGCACAGAATGTTTCAACTCGTAAAATGTGTTTCATAACCATAAAAAAAATGTGCTTGCAAGGCCTATGATTTTGGAAATGGAAGGGTTTGAGATGGAACAATGGATTTTCACAGTCAACATTTACACCCTGTAAGTGTGGCAGCAGTGAGGCGGGAGAGGCTAGGAGGCCCAAGCATCAATCTTTGGCACAATCCAGCAGTAAAAGAACTAAAGAAATCCCAGCCTGTATGCATTGTAGGAAAGCAAAACTTGTGAGTATCTGAATTGCCTGGGTGAGTATGAAAGAGGCTTTGTCTTCATAGTTCCAGGTGCCTCGAGAGATAGGGCGCAATGGAGGACTCCTGTATTCTATACAGCAAAGGCTGCGGAGTGCTTGGGTCTAGACTCTAGGGCTAGAGTAAGGGCTGCTGAGTTGCCATAAATGTCAATTGCAGTTTTCAGGTGATTCCTAATTATCAAGAAGCTGGGCACATGTGGACAGTTTAGGCTATAGCTCACAGGGGGTTGCATGTAGTTTTGTCTGAAGATAATGTGAGTGATGATAGAAATAGAGCAAAGAACCATGAAGGCACCAAAAGTTTATACTTCATGTTAATGTATGGATCCCATTTTTAGCATCTTCATTAAAGTCACCCCAAATCATAAATCAAAGGACCACATGAAACCTCTTGATCCGAAGGATGCTCTTTCTGATCACAGTACATTAACACTAACAATTCAAGGCTGCTTTTGAGAGACTGCAATAGCCAGGTTTTTTAAGTACGACCATCAAAATTGGGATTCCTTCTATGTTTCTTATTCTACTTTCCCCTGAAATATGTTCTCGCAAAAGCTCAATTTTGGGGGTTTCCTACATCATGGTTCAAAATACCAATTTGCTCCCTTTCAACGTTATTATCCCTCGCGTCGAACTATTGTTAGGACGCTGTACAAGATAATGTCTGCTAATTTAATATCATGGGTGGCTGATCGATACCTCATGGGAGCACATATTGCACTGCGATTCACGTATTTTCTATGCATGGGAGTGTTGTCCGCATATGGGAGGAGATCAGGCCAAACATTTGTATTCTAAGAACAAGAATCTTCTGTAGGTGCTGAAGAAGGGCGAGAGGTTTTAACACTTGGCCACTCCACATTGAAGTTTGCCCACATCAGAGGAGAATGGCGCCACATGTTCTGAGGAATGGTAGGACTCAGGTGGACAAAACCCTAGATGTTAATGTTCTTCAGTCTGGAAGTTGGTTGACTGTCTAAAGTTCCCAAGAGCCCGGGGAGAACAAGAATATTTAGCATAAAAAGTTTGTGCCAAATGGAGATTAGCTGCTTCAGTTCTATTTGTGCAGCAGCCCACGCGGACTGGGCTGGGCCAAGCATGGAATGTGCTGTAAGCAGTGGAACAGCTTTCTGTACAGAAATGTTCAAGAGTTTTGGGATGGGCCTGCATTTGGTCAGGTCATTAAATCACTGTACCTCTGCCTCATTGCTCTGTGACCCTCAGATTGTCAGTATAAGTGCCTCACCTGTATATCACTATATCATCCATAAGGGCCCTTAAGTTAACAGCATTTATGAATCACTGATGCCAATACCTGGGACATTTAGGGCCAGATGAACAAAAGCTTTTAGCATTTCTTAACGAGCCAAATAGCAATTTTGGTCCATTAAGAAATGCAAACCAGCTTTTTATATATGTACAAAGGCCAAACTACTGTCACAATTTGAGTTTTCTACCAAGTACAAATTGTGATTTAGGAAACACAAATAAGGATTACCCATTTGTAATTCCTAAAGCACATGTACAAAGCATTTCATAAATGCGAATTGGGCATTTCGGAAATGCATTTACCAACAACTCAAAGTCAATGGTAACCATGTGCAAAATTAAAAAAATCTTTTTAATGTGACATAAAGCGCACATATGCCCCTACGACATATGACTTGCATGTGCAAAACTAATTTTGGGATGCCTCAAGGGGGGCCTTAATCCCAGAGGCACCCTTGGGTTTGGAATTCCTAAATTGCAATTTCCAATTAGGAAATCGCAATTTAGGAAATTCAAACCATTTCATATTTGGCCCATATGTGGGAATGCAACAGCATTTTTTGTGATTTACTAATAACGCTTCCTACTTTTTAGGAAGCATTATTAGGAAATCACAAATTTTGTACATACCATTTTGTGTTTCCTAAAAAGATTCCTGTGGAATCACTATTTAGGAAATGCAAAATAAGAATTTAATACATCTGACCCGTACTCCTGTACGTGGGCATTACAGAGATCACCAATCACCATGCCTTTTGCACTTGTGGGTCACTGACGTCGCCCATGGAGGCTGTGACACCATGTGAACTGTGCGGATGTATGACGTTACTCCGCATACCGTTACAACTACCTACCATTACAACGCGACCATTACAACGCATACCATTACAACGCATAGCGCTTTGGGGTGCTGGATAGTGGTAAGTATAATTTACTATTCTAACTCCAGTCCCCGTGGACCCTAGGGAAGGTGTTGGATAGTAAATTATACCATTCCCTATCCTATAGCGCCCCCCAGCGCAATGCGTTGTAATGGTATGCGTTATAAAAGTCGCGTTGTAATGGTAGTGCGGAGTGACGAATGCGTTGTAACAGGTGCATACCGAACTGTGCATCACGGATATCAAACCAGCCACTTATATTCACCACTGTTGATGGACAGAATGCAGAACAATGTCATACATTCAACCAAGTACAGAGATCTGGGCCTAAATCCATCACTTTTTGCTCACCATGCCATTCCAGTTTGAACCCAGCCATAAGCAAATCAGTCTTGACCCTGTGACCCATGGGAACAGTCCAGCCCGAACTGCCAAGCCAGGTCCTCCCTGGAATGGAAACAAGCATCCTAGGACCGGTTTCGGGCTTTCAGCCCTCATCAGCCAGGATAGCTTGATTCCAGTGGCATGGAGAGCACGGGACTCGCATCTGAGCATACCCATTCCCACTCGGGGTGACAAATGCAAAAACAACAGATGGACAGAATGCAGAACAATGTCATACATTCACCCCAGTACAGAGATCTGGGCCTAAATCCATCATCCAGCCCGAACTGCCAAGCCAGGTCCTCCCTGGACTGGAAACAAGCATCCACTGGATTAAAATTGCCTGGCTGATGAGGATTATGAATCCGAAACCGGTCCCAGGATGCTTGTTTCCGGTACAGGGAAGACATGGCTTGGCAGTTCGGCTGGACTGTTCCCATGAGGCACAGGGCCAGACTGATTTGCATATGGCCATGTCTGAACTGGGGTGGTGGAGTGAGCTAAAGAATGGGGATGGATTAAATCAACATCAGTTGACTGGGGAAGAGTGTTCGATTTGCTCACACGCTCCGTCCATCATCCCCTTTGGTATCACTTCTATTCACCACTGTCACATCTTTACCTGCGATCACCAATATCTCTCCCCAACCCTCACTGCTCCAGCACCTGCACGTTGCAGATATCATTCCCAGGGACATTACTTCTTTAGGACTGGTCACTCACATGCACCGCAACAGTAGCCGACATCTTTTGATCCTGTGCATCTCTGAAATGATCTCCAGGGACCCTTGCACCTCTATACCTGAGTAACGCTGATGTCTGCCTAACTCCCTCACAGCTCCGCCCCCTATGCATCAATTATAAGGCTTGTTACTGGTGCATCACTGATATGACAATTCCTGTACCAGTGCATCACAATAAACACACAGTAGATGTAGATGTATACCTTGCAAAGTCTCACTCTCTCCCTTCATATTACCTGGTATATTCATGAGGTTACTGAGGAGAGGAGGGAAGGAACTCTTATTTGATGTTTCCGCCATATTTCTGCTTCGGCCGCCTTGACTCAGATGGAGCTTTGGAGAAAGGTCAGTGGGCGAAATCAAATCCACATTGAAGGTGAACAGACACACAACTGGTCTCACAATACAGCAGTAATAACCATCCTCCTCACTTCATACAATTCAATGGAGTCACTCAGTCCCCAATGCAGACTGTAAATGCTTCATGGGAGTGTCCCTCAGTGCCCATCACAGGCTGCAAACGCTTCATAGGAATCTGAGCTATTTCCCATCACCAGGTGCTCAAGCTTCCTCTAAGCTGCACTAATTTCCCATCTATGGCTTCACACGATTTGTCTGAGCCTCACTCACCATGCCCTTTCCAGAGCCTCGCTCGTGCTTGTTCAGTAACTGAGAAGCTCTAGATATGCATTCCTTGGTGACAGGCTCGCGATTTTAGCAGTGTTCTATTCTTTAAAAATCTTCTCACTTTCTGGGAGTCACTCTTTAGAATGCACAGTCCATAAGTTGAGACGGACCATTGACCATACTTTGGTATTGATGCTTCTCTTTCCCAAACAGCTGGAGTACGTCAGTTAGGAGAAGGACCGCTCAAAGAGGAACTGAAGCTATTGGATCTAGAGCTTTTCAATCCGGAGCTGAAGTTTTGGATCGGGTTCATCTCAATGGGGTGTCGAAGCTATTAGATCTAGTGCATCTCAATGTGGAGTCAACGCTATTACATCTAGTGCATCTCAAAGGGTAGTCAAAGCTAGTGGATCTGGTGTAACACAGGTGAATTCACGCTATTCGTTCTAGTGCATCTTAATGGGGAGTTGAAGCTGGTGCATCTCAATGGGGGGGTGGACGCTAGTGCATCTCAATGGGGGGGTGGACGCTAGTGCATCTCAATGGGGGGTGGACGCTAGTGCATCTCAATGGGGGTGGACGCTAGTGCATCTCAATGGGGGGGTGGACGCTAGTGCATCTCAATGGGGGGGTGGACGCTAGTGCATCTCAATGGGGGGTGGACGCTAGTGCATCTCAATGGGGGGGTGGACGCTAGTGCATCTCAATGGGGGGGTGGACGCTAGTGCATCTCAATGGGGGGGTGGACGCTAGTGCATCTCAATGGAGGGGTGGACGCTAGTGCATCTCAATGGGGGTTGACGCTAGTGCATCTCAATGGGGGTTGACGCTAGTGCATCTCAATGGGGGTGGAAGCTAGTGCATCTCAATAGGGGTGGAAGCTAGTGCATCTCAATAGGGGTGGAAGCTAGTGCATCTCAATGGGGGTGGAAGCTAGTGCATCTCAATGGGGGTGGAAGCTAGTGCATCTCAATGGGGGTGGAAGCTATGCATCTCAATGAGGGTGGAAGCTAGTGCATCTCAATGGGGGTGGAAGCTAGTGCATCTCAATGGGGGGATTGAAGCTAGTGCATCTCAATGGGGGGATTGAAGCTAGTGCATCTCAATGGGGGGATTGAAGCTAGTGCATCTCAATGGGGGGATTGAAGCTAGTGCATCTCAATGGGGGGATTGAAGCTAGTGCATCTCAATGGGGGGGATTGAAGCTAGTGCATCTCAATGGGGGGGATTGAAGCTAGTGCATCTCAATGGGGGGATTGAAGCTAGTGCATCTCAATGGGGGGGATTGAAGCTAGTGCATCTCAATGGGAGGGATTGAAGCTAGTGCATCTCAATGGGGAGGATTGAAGCTAGTGCATCTGAATGGGGGGGATTGAAGCTAGTGCATCTCAATGGGGGGGATTGCAGCTAGTGCATCTCAATGGGGGGGATTGCAGCTAGTGCATCTCAATGGGGGAGATTGAAGCTAGTGCATCTCAATGGGGGAGATTGAAGCTAGTGCATCTCAATGGGGGAGATTGAAGCTAGTGCATCTCAATGGGGGAGATTGAAGCTAGTGCATCTCAATGGGGGAGATTGAAGCTAGTGCATCTCAATGGGGGGGGATTGAAGCTAGTGCATCTCAATGGGGTCGATTGAAGCTAGTGCATCTCAATGGGGGGGATTGAAGCTAGTGCATCTTAATGGGGGGATTGAAGCTAGTGCATCTCAATGGGGGGGATTGAAGCTAGTGCATCTCAATGGGGGGGTTGAAGCTAGTGCATCTCAATGGGGGAGGATTTAAGCTAGTGCATCTCAATGGGGGGATTGAAGCTAGTGCATCTCAATGGGGGGATTGAAGTTAGTGCATCTCAATGGGGGGGGGGTTGCAGCTAGTGCCTCTCAATGGGGGAGATTGAAGCTAGTGCATCTCAATGGGGGAGATTGAAGCTAGTGCATCTCAATGGGGGAGATTGAAGCTAGTGCATCTCAATGGGGGAGATTGAAGCTAGAGCATCTCAATGGGGGGATTGAAACTAGTGCATCTCAATGGGGGAGATTGAAGCTAGAGCATCTCAATGGGGGGATTGAAGCTAGTGCATCTCAATGGGGGGATTGAAGCTAGTGCATCTCAATGGGGGGGGGGTTGAATCTAGTGCATCTCAATGGGGGGGATTGAAGCTAGTGCATCTCAATGGGGGGATTGAAGCTAGTGCATCTCAATGGGGGGATTGAAGCTAGTGCATCTCAATGGGGTATTGAAGCTACTGGGGTGCACGTCAACAGAGCTGACGTTATTGGATATAGTGCAACTTGGTGGTGAGTTGGATTCACGGCATGCAGTATAGTAAATAGGAGCTGGACCCACTATACTGATGGGATGTGCTTTTTTCTGCGCATTGCTCAAAGAAGAATTGATTGAAGAGCCCAAAATGTATGTTTTCTAGGCTACTTCAATCAGATGACATGACCGGATGAGATCCGAATAATAACTACAGGTCGAAATGACGCCAAGCCCTTCCTAAGGTGCATGCTACCTTTCCATAGTTTGTGAAGAGATACTATATATGTACAGATAAGATCTCCACATAGGTCACGAAATTGCATTTCTTGCACTATTTTTGGAATGTAAAAAGTGTATACTCTTCCTATATCACAAACGTAAGAATATTTATCATACAAAATATTTTGTCCTGTACCCTTCTTGAAAATATTTAGGATGATATAAGTTATTGAATGTACACACCTCTAAGCAGATGCACAAGTGTTGATGAATGAGTCCCACAGGATAATGTTTGACTTTATTATATCTACCCATGTTCTTGTGGGCAACCAAAGTTGTCTTTGTATTCTTTCCACGTCACAATGAGACGCTGTTCCAGGCATTAGTTCAGTTACCGCATGTGAAGAGTACAACTCCCTGAATGCATGACTGGTAATTCTTTATATTGCCATTTTCACCCGCGTCTTACTAGGGAAGGGTGGACCATGTCAGGCTACCTCTGTAACTAGCATGTAGTCTCATGTATTGTGTGACATTGTCTAACAGTCCATGATTTTTAGGCAGCATCGCTTCACCTAGATTTTTAAACCAATAGGACAGAGTTAAAAACAATAGCAACCTGCTGTTAGCTTAAAAAAGGACCAGATGTGACACAGGTCCATCCTGGTAGCTAGGGTTACTCTGATGCCAAGACCAGGTTTTGAGGACTCATTTCTGAGAAAGGATTTCGCCACACCCCCTCAAGCAGTGACAGTTAATAGCAATCCAAAAAATATGTTTCTTTACTAAACAATAACAAGATGTGAGACATGAAATGTAGTGAGATTATATGAGACTAGTTCAAACCAGTTACTGACCACCATCCCACAATAGGAATATGCGATACCATCCATACACCGATTGTTTGCATTCCACCCTGTATATTAGACCAAGTTGCTCTGTTAAACCTGCTAATTGAGTTTGTTTTTAGAATTGTAGCACTGGTTAGCAGTAGTAAAATACACAAAGTGCGTGTGCTCTCGCCTTTAAACATGGTGAAATTGGCTAACACCCAATTAACACATTTAAATGTACTTGTAAAACCCTAATGAGGTGGTACAACATGTATACATGGCCTGTAATTTAAATGCTACTAGAGGGCCTTCAGCACCAATTGTGCCATCCACATAAGCAGTCCTTTAAAGCAGTCTCAGGCCTCCTATTGCAACCTGTGTGTAGATTTAAAATTGGCAAAATAAACCTTTTGCTAGGGCTAAAGCTCCCTTTTTAATACCGGTCACCCCTGAGGTACGCCTTAAACAGCCCACAGGGCAGGGTGCAGTGAACATAAAAGGCTGTACATGTACTTTAAGTTTTACCTGTCCTGGTATTGAAAAACTCCTAAATTCGTAGTTACCATTGTGTGGCCTACTTCTGCCACAGGATAACATTGGGTCACCTCTTTACACTTGTGTATACAAAGTGCTAACTTTCTACTGAGAGCTAGTAGGAAAGTCTAGTTTGGTCACTAAAAAATTGCAATGTAAAACCCTCTTTAACTGTAAAATTGCATTTTAAGTCAGTTCTGAAAATGCCACTTTTGGAAAGTTCACAATTTTCTTGTCCCAACCTTCAGGTGCATGCAGCCTGTATCCTAGGTCATATGACTGGGTATAGCTGGAAGTGGATCTTTGTGTATTACTCCAAGACAGTGAGACAAATACGTGTTAGCAGGATGGGCCGTCTGTCAGGATGAGGGGAAGAGAAGCTCTGGGAAAGTCAATGGCTGCCATAATAAATCTGTCTCTACTGAACAAAAATGAAATCACTATTTCTTAACAGAGGACAGAACCAGGGGTGGAAAGGAGGCTACAACACTACCTCACTTTGGAGAAGGAACTTTGTTCTATTCTGTCAAAATGTTTAGGGAATAGGGACATTTAGCAGTTGCAAAACCAGAGATTGACCAAATCTCAGAATTTGGTATCGCTCCATTTTGAAATTCGGCACAAGGTTACAGAATCTCACAATGGTTCTCAAAGGGTATAACTAACCGTTATTTGAAAGGGGCATGCATAGGGCTTCTCTTCCAAATAACCATTTGGTACGGTATGTATCAATATTTTTTACCAAAATCTGTTTGCAAAACACTGACATTTTACCAACTCCCAGAATGGTGTGGTAAGCCTTTCACAAAAGTCATATGGTCCCCTTGTTCTTGTTACCCTCTGTTAATGAGGAAAAAAAGGGAAAAAAAGTTTGTTGTGGAACAGGAAGTGATCCAGGGGACCGCTGTCTTCTCTCGAAACTTTGTAAATGTTTTTATTAAAATGTAGCACCATTTCCTTTAAGTAAAACAGGCTATATTTAAAATATATATTTTCACTCAAAAAACAAAGTTTACATGGAAGTTATAGTTAGGCTCACATTTCACTTGTACAAAATTAAAATTCAGTAGTATTAGTTGCCCGAGTCATCTGTCTTATGCCCTTCTAACGCACTGCTTATGACCTCACATATTACATCACTCATGAAAGGGTCAGTGACATCACTTTTGACATCATCCACTGAACCACTCAAACACCTACTCACACCCCCATTCAACATCTCGTACACACCTCAGACACACACACACACATTCACAGACCCATACAACTACTGATACACAGCCACTCGCTCAACCATAGAGCCACTCACTCACTTATACAGGCACTGACACAGCCACTCACTCACCCATACAACTTCCCACACATCCATTTCTTCAATAATACAACCACTCACAAGGCAATTTTAGGCAATCAAGCAGCATTTGTATAGCGCAGCACTGTCACCCTGTAGCGACTGGATTTTCAGACCAAGTAATCAGCTTACCAATCATAGTACACCCAGCCGCCACCCTTCTCAGGCCCTATAGAACACAATACCTAAAATACCTACCTGAGAATGGGAAAAATGACAATAAACAAGCTTATATGGTCAAAGATATACACTATATCCTATAGTTACCTCCCTGCACTTACCACTTGTATAACGTCCACGGACGATCTCATTAACGCCCACTGATGGATGATCTCACCAACGCCCACTGATGGATGATCTCACCAACGCCCACTGATGGATGATCTCACCAACGCCGACTGATGGATGATCTCACCAACGCCCACTGATGGATGATATCATTAACGCCCACTGATGGATGATATCACTAACGCCCACTGATGGATGATCTCACTAACGCCCACTGATGGACGATCTCATTAACGCCAATTGACAATCTCATCAATGTCTATTGACGATCTCTTTAATACCCATCATTTGAGTGTCTGATGAGAGCCAATTTCCCTAACACATGGAATAGGGGCCTGACCTTCCCAAGCAGAAACTATTAGGTCAAATTATTCCCACTGGAAGTTATTTCCTGTCATGAGTAACATATCCTCCAGTCATCAGTTACCTGTAAGAATGGAATTGCACATCCTTCTATACGTCAGCACCTGTCTAAAAAGAAAGGTTAATCCGGTCACAGAAACATTCAAGTGCAACTGCTAATCATTGGTGTCTCTTTATTACATAATGATGATAGCACAAGACAAAGAAAACATTGCAATATAGTAGGAAATTATTGGTGCAAGTGGGAACCTAAACATAACCTAAGAAGCAAAAAGGGGGTGAATGATTACATATTGCAAACTAGCTAAAAGCACCTCACCGTAGTCTCACGCATTCCAGCCTCAGCAGCTGAGCTGGTTCCTCGCTCTCTCGCTTCGGTTCATTCAGGACTGTCACCACCAAACCACCATCACCAACGGGCCAACTTCTGATGTTCCTCAGCCTCTGCACTCCACTGGCTCCAAAAACCAACTCCAGATGTAACTCCAACAACAACCAACAGTTCCAGCTCTTCCATCTGACTTCCAACTGAACTGGACTGCACTAAACTCCAACTGACTTCACCAACTCCGAAGACCAACTGCTCCACTGCTCGTCGTTAAAATGGGAGGCTCTCTCCTCATGGAAATTTCCAGCCAGCAGCCCGCCTCCCAGCAGATTCCTGCCCCAATCTCTGTGCTCCCTACGCACCCCCAGTGGCCAACTGGTGTTGCGTCTAGAACAGAAAACAAGTACTTTCCTCCGATAAGAGCAGGTTCCTTCCAGTTTGCAAATAGCAAACAACAAGTCACAACGAAAACACCAACCCTGACCTACAAGCGCCTCAGAGTCAGGGCAGAGACAAAATGGAGTCGCTCTTGTATAGGCCTCTAGGCTCGAAAAGAGGCCAAAGAGACATAGAATCATGTCAAAGCAAATAGGCAAACCTTGCAAATAAGTAAGATAAAGTCGGAAATAAAGGACATATCATCATATACTGAGATGGCGGTGGACAATGGTCACCACCAGTCCAAATGGTACAAATTAGCGTGACGCCACACACCCCTTGGAGTATCTGGACGCTGTGGAAGCAACGTAAGAATAAAGGTCAGAAGCGAGCAAAAAGAGGCAGAATAAAAGTCAGAAAGGAGCAGAAAGACAAAATACAGGACAGAAGCGAACCGAGAAGAAGAAATATGAGCAAAGGAGGAACAAAATAAAGGGAGCAAAGGGTAGTGGACTGCAGGCAAGCTGGACAGGAGGACCATTGCAGGGGGAGCTGGCCCAAGGACCTGCCATTCACTCACCCTTACAACTTCTGAACACTGCTATACAGTCAACCGTACTACTACTCATACACCCACCCACACAACGACTTACATACCCATTCACACATCCATACGCCACCTACACACCGTCTTACTCACCCATACAGCCACTGATCTCCAATGCAGCCCCTCACACAATAACTTACTTGACCAAATACCCTCTCAAACAGCCAAACACACCTACACATCCACGTATTCTGCCACTCACTCACATAATGTACTCAAACATCCACTCACCCACACATAGAGCCACTCACTAATACAGCCACACACTCACCCAGCCATACAGTAGCTCGCATACCCATTTATTCACTCGTACACATACCGTGTTACACACCCATACAGCCACTCATACACAGATTCAGACAGTCTCAGAGCCATTCATATGACATATGTTAGGAATAATATCACTCATTAGTTGTAAAAGAAACAGTAATTTAACTTGAACAGTAGCTTACTATATATCTGTAAGTGTCAGGAAAATGTACAAAACAATTTCACTTACAGGATGATGTCATCAGTGATGTCACGGGCTGTCATGTGTGAATTAATATGTGAGGTCACAAGCAGTGCATTATGGGGCTTAAAATTATAGTAAGCTCAGGTAATTATAACTGCTGAATTTTAATGGTTTTGTATGAGTGCAATGTGAGCAGAACTGTATCGTCCCTGTAACCATTGGCTTTTACAGTGAATTTTAATGTTTTTTAAAATTGTATTACCCAACTGTAACCTTTGAGAGTGGGTGCGTGAGTGGCTGTATGGGTCTGTGTGTGGGTACGTGAGTGGGTGCATGAGTCTGAGTGGATCTGTGGGTGCACAAGTGTGAGTGGGTGCATGAGTTTCCTAGAGGTGTTCTTTTCCATCAGGTGTCCCTCACAGGCATCTATACTGCTGCCAGAGGTTCAGGTTACCTCCACCCTTGCCCCTTCTACTGTGTTTTATCTTTACTTTTTCTACTGGGGATTGTTCCTGGACGTCTAAAATAACGGCTGCAACTTTCTACTCAGGTTGTGACCAGTCAATCGCAGCATTTCTGTTTGTGCATGATTTTGAGAATCATTTGAGGAGGATCTACATCCCTAGATATTAAAAGAAATCCAAATGTGTAGAAGTCTAAAACTACTGAACGGATTTACACCAAATAACAAAAAGCACTCTTTCTGGACCAAAAGCAAGCTTTCTGCCAAACATGGCGAAAATCCATCAAGCGGTTCAGAGTATAGTTGTGTTCAAAATCCCTACAGTAAGTAACACAGGACACACATTTTTTTTTACTTCCCATTGTTCCTCAGCCCAGGCTTGATGGATGGCCCCAAAACTTTCCATGACCAACTAAATCGGCACACATTTTTGGGAAACTTTTGTGAAGATTGGTCAAACAGCGCCAAAAATATAGGCAAGTCAAAAATGCTTTTCCTATGGAAACATGGTCCTCACTATAACCACCTACTGGCGACTGCCAGTAGGTAGCTACATATTTCATCCTACTGGCAATAGCCAGTACGTAGTTATAGTTACGACCAACTATTCCTATAGACAAAAAGGAGTTCAGGGAGATTGTTGGTGAGCACATAGAGCTGACCTCTTTATTGGCACTTCTGAAATATGACAGGAACGTCTCAGGGACCGCCATGCGGTTGGTCACTATTACCCTGCTGCTTGCAAGATGTAAGATAGCGCTGAATTGGGCCCGGGGGCAGCTATTGACATTGAAAGAATGGCATAAGGACATGGCATATTGTAACATACAGTGATAGTAATCATGGACTGTTAGAGATGGTTAGCCAGCCTGAAAGATATATGGGGACTCTATCAGGCTTTTCTAGCCGTGACTAGTGAGACAGACAAGGTCGAAGCGAGTGAAGAAGATAGAGCGGGTGCTTTGTGAGTGAGTTTGCAACAGGAGAGTATGTTTGTTGGCACAGCTCAGTTAGCGGGTGACTAAAGACCCTGTGTTGTCTCACATTGTGTATGCTTTGCATGGTGTTTGCCTATGCACTTGCACAGACAAATTGCTAGAGACCCTGCCTACCCTTCGGGGGAGCTATAGCCATTTGGGGGATGTAAAGGAAAACTTATTTACTGATGATCCTAATGTCTATATTGTATGCATACTTGTAACCCTGACCAATTGTATTGTTTTTCACTATTCACGCCCCTCGTTTCCAATCGTACCGTACAATGCCAGTGAATTGCTTGTCAATATTCTCTGTATGGTTCTTTCAAAACTAAAATAAAGTTAAAACATTTTTTTTTTTTAAACCTATTCCTATAGACAAAGCACTTTTGTTTTGCACAATATCTTTGGTGCAGTTTGATAAATCTTCTCGAAAAATTCAAACTAGTTCAACACTAACTTAAGCTGGTGTGTGGAAAGTTTTGGGGTAATTTGTGAAGCGGTGGTGAGAAAAAGAGGGGGGGGGTCTTAAAAAAAGAGTTCTCCCCATGCAGAGTCTATTGGGATTTGCAATTTTTTGACACACTACAACCCAAACCGCTGAACGGAATGACGACAAAATGTGTCAAGTGGCCTGCCACCTCCAGGCTAGTACCACCCAAAAGGTGGGCTACACTGGGGTGGACACTATTTGCCAAAAGTAGTCTTTGTGATGGCATACTTAGGAATTCTGGAACAGTGTTATGCCCACTTCCCACAGGTCTATATGAGGCGTAGCAACCCCAAGGGTAAGTAGCCCATTGGCTACTACCAGACACTCCCCTAATGCCCCTACATCCAGTATTTAGGGGAGTCTCTGGCACCAGAGAACCAGACCCTGACAACCTAAGAGAGAGAACACTGAAGAGCCACATAAGCAGAGAGGGGAGAAGAAGCAGCTGACCTGGTAGCACCTCTGCCGCCTGTCTGTATCCCTCGTCAAAATCTGCTTCAAAGTGGGCTAGTCCGGCAGCTGTTAACTCCAGAAGCTTGGGAAGACTGCCTGCCTTTGACAAAGACCCAAGATCGCCTGTGAACAAAGGACCTGCTCTCCTGCACCCTGCAGGAATCCTAAAGCTAAGACTGAGGCTTCCGGAACCGTCACAAAAAGTGACACCTGAAGCAACCACTGCATCAGTCGCCCTCGGCTAGAGCTGAAGTGGACCAACGGTGTCAACAAGGTCCCCCAGCCCTCGAGCCAATCATGGATTCACTCCTCGTGGACACACTGATGCCTGGACTCACCCCTTACGGACTCCCCGATGTCACCTGCAGCCTCTGCACGCAGCCCGCCCTCCCCCGCCCTCGAATGAGACTGCTCCAGGTAAGAAAATCAAACACCTTAAGCCACCTTTGCATCCGGGCTATGGAGAAGAGGACCCAAGGTGTCCCTAGTCCCAATAGCATTGAAAGACTACAAACCCCCTGTTGGTTCACCCTGAATGGCCTTCCAGCCAGAGCATGCAGCCTCTTTTCGCAACCAATCGCCAAAGAAATCTATTGGGCTCCAGACTCCTTTGCACCCTGCACCCGGCCGCCCCCATGCCTTTGGCGGTGTGTTGCTGTGGCAAACTTGGACCTTGCCCACCGCGCACTTTAACTCCTGGAGATTGGTCCTGTACGTTGCTGTATTGTATCTGTTTGCAGAACCTTTTCTTCCTTCCATATGATAACATTGCAGACCTCAAAAATGTCAGGGTCCACTTTTTGACCTGAAAAGAATTTATATTTAAAAACATGCTTACCTGAATGATTTTTCTCTGATTTCTAAACATTTATAAAGAGACTTGCTATTTTTATAAATTGGTGTGGATCTCCTTGAGTGGTATGGGTCATTATTTGATTATTGTGTGGATTTGCAAATGTCTTTCACTCCTTGTTAAGCATAAGGCTGCTTGACTACACTACCCCCTAACCGAGTACTTTGGGATTGTATAGCAAGCCCCCGTCCACTCATATGGGAACCCCTGGACTCTATACACTGCATTTCAGATTTCTGATATATCACACAAAGAGCCAGCTTCCTACACCTGTACTGAGCTGCAGTCTGGGATCTTGCAGTTATTAAACTGTTCTTGCTTGCTGTTCATTACTTTATTGCAGACTGGCAACAGAAGCCCTCCTATCAACAAATAGGCCAACGGATTCTGCCAGTGTCCCTCGCCGAGGAAGCTGCTCAAGTCCAAGGCTGCAATGTACAACATTCGTCGCTCTGTCGTACAATGTTCTTTGCTATGCGTGAAAGTACGGACTTAAACACCTCCACTTTTATCAATAAACTGGAATGGAGATGGATTCCCACAGTATTTGGGTCCTGAAGTGGTTAGATCTTTATCCAGCAATCAAATCCATCATCCAGACCACCCAGAGCTCGCTGAACCAGATTACAAGGCCTTGCTCAGAGGTGGTTTCTTTCTTTAGTTTTATTGTGTTGTTTGGTAAAGCGCTTATTTGAGATAGAGCGATTTTTTTTAGGTCTGGCGGCAGACAGCTTCCTTTGACAGAAAGACCTCAGGCCATCAATTCTTCAAATAAGCACAATGTGAAGCAATACAGAAGAGTTTGCTTTGAGCCAGCCCCTTTCATCCACTGGTTTCCATGCCTTTTGCATGGTTACCATTGTTGAGTGGGGCTCTCCACCAGGCCACGGCATTTCGAAGAAGGTTGCATTGTCCCATTCGTGTTCCAATAGGGGTTGGCATCCAGTTTGCCTTTTGTTAAACTGCAGATATGTTGTGTGTATTCTTTTATATAAACTTTGTTGACACAATGGCAGTTTGATTTCTATTATTTGACATTTTCTTAATTTTACAGTGACATTCATTTATTGTACTTGCATATTCACCAGCTTGGCTTTCCTATCTTGGATTTGCTGCTTTTTTTGCTCACTCGGTAAAGCGGTGCATGCACGTAGGCTTTCTAAAGATGTATTGAAAATACTGACCCTTTGTGAAAAGTTTCCAATGTGAAACATTTTGCCATTTAAGAGTTTTAAGTTCACACTCACAATGCAAACTTGCTCTTCTGACACCTTTTCTTAACACTTTTTTCAGGGTGCAATCAATTTGTCAATTAGTTTATTTGTTACGGAACTCCAACGGAGGTCCACAAAAATACACCAATACAATAAAAAAGCATACTTTATAACAAATACAAAATCTACCTTAAGCAATCAACAAAACATTACACATACCAACTGAACTAAATTTCAGAAGTTCTAATAAATAGCCAGAAATGTTTTTAAAAATTGAAATATTCTATGGCAGATCATTTCCTTAGGAGGGGACAACACAAAAGATCGAGCCTCCTCAGCGGAACGAATATTAAATTTGATAAAAGAGGGTCTCAAGAACATACGCCTTGCCCTTAAAAGTGCAGGACACCCAATTAGCACATGATTGAGATCCTGTATTTGGGAGCGGCACAGTTCACAAATTCTCTCGTCTCTAGGAGTTTTTTCCCAAATGCCCGTTACGTCTCTCAAGGGCAGAAGGTTAATTCTTAAAAGAAGTATTAATCTTCTGATGCCATGTGGAACATTCCATGAGAGATAGGGCTGAGGTCCGCTCCCCGTCGCACTCACACTGATCACCTCGATACGAACTTTAGGATGACTTAAGGCTATGTCTCTTGTTGTACTAATCGTGCTTACAGACCTCTTTAAAAACGACTTCAGTACAGACTTTGGCATGGGTGAGTCACTATTTAAATTGAGCCCGAATAGATTTGCATGAGCGAAAGATCTAAAAAAAGCGGATTTCTCTTTTAGTTTTACAAAAATTTCCAGCTTCAAAGCGGCCCTTAAAGAGCCCTCAACCCCCCAGCAGAGAGAGTTCCCCCACCTCAGGACCGCTGCCAGGGAAGAAGTGTAAGAAGAAACTAAATGAAATTAACGAAGAACATGTGGGGCTGCCATGGAATTTAGATTACAAATGTGACATAAGAACCGGCCTTCAGCCTTATCGAAAGAGAGCCAGTAATTCCTATCCAAAACTTCTGCAGCATAGGTTAAAGTCGGGGGAATTTTAACCTTAAACACTGACAGAACATGATTAAAATGACGTCTCCCACAGGTCTTATAAAATCTAATTAGAGCTCCAGCCTGGGAGGCGGCCTTACCAACACACCGGTTGATGTGCTCTGAGTCACGCCCGGTTTTTGAAAAAACCTTCCCTAAATACAGGTACGCATTGACCAATTCAAGTTCTTCCTGCCCCAACAGCCATTTATACCCCTTCTTTATTCTAAGACCTTTCTTGCGAAAGAATAACATTTTACTTTTGGCAATGTTGATTTTCAAACAATGCTCCTCCGCATAATTAGTCAAGGCATCCAGACGACGCTGCAAACCAATGGGGGTTAGATCAAAAATAGCAACGTCATCTGCATATAGTAGAGTACCAATAGACATTGTACCAATTCTAGGGGCATCCCCCTTCGCTAAATTTACTTTCTCAGGGAGGTCATAGATATAAAAAGAGAACAAAAGAGGGGTCAACAGGCAACCCTGCTTGAGGCCATTATGTGTATTAATCCTGCAGGAAAGCCCCTGCGAGCCACCCATCACTTGACACCAAGTGTCTGTGTGTAATTCTATTATGAGACCCAGGAGATGGTGTGGCATACCAAGATGAGAGAGCTTTCTCCACAGCGTCTGACGATCCACTTTGTCAAACGCCGTGGAGAAATCAATAAATGCTGTGTAGACCAACATGCCTTTTGAGAAAACATATTTCTCCACAATAGTCTGAACGACCGCGATGTTGTCCAGCGTTCCGTGGTTCTTTCTGAAGCCTGCCTGTTCTGCCGGTAAGATGTTCTGGTCTTGGGCCCACTGCTGCAAATGCTGAAGTATACTTTTTGCAAATAATTTGCCCGCAGCGTCCAGCAGGGTTATCTGTCTGAAGCTAGTAGGTGACCTTTTTGAGCCCTTTTTATACAGCGGGACTATGATACTCCCCTTCCAAGATGAGGGAATGCTAATCGATTGAAAACAAAAGTTAAACAGTGGCACCAGGAAAGCTCCCCATGCGACTGGATCCCGTTTAATTAGCATGATCGGTATACCATCAGGGCCTTGAGTACCAGAGGTTCTAGCGTTCTTTATGTAACCCATCACTTCAGCCCTTGATGGGGGACCATAATCACCGTAACCAGCCTCCTCTATTACAGGCATCTGAAATGGGACTGAGCTATTGAGTTTATATAATAAAGAAATAGTCCACCCACTCACTTTCTGGGATCGGGATCGGAAGTGCCCTCTGTCTGGAGTCCCAATACTCTGCGATCAGGTGCCAATACTTTTTTGAATCTTTGGCTTTTGCTGCTTCTCTCACCCAATCCATTTAGCATCCATCTCGTCTCTCCTTACTCTTAATTTATAGCGGCCTCTAACTCGCTTTAGGCGATTAATTTCCTGTTGCACGGCTGTGGAAAAATGTTTGTATTGCTTCCGCACTAAATTGTTAATTTCAAGGTTTAAGGCCTTCAGGATAGGGGAAACCTGAATTACTCTGCATCGGCCAGAGGATACTGAGCTTAAGTTTGTTATCTTCCTCATTTGTGCCTCAAAAAATTGCATGATATTAGCGTACGCGTTTCCGTGCTGTTCTTGGAAAGTTTTTTTCACTATCGCACCTACCTCGACTATTTTTTTGTGTCCAAAATGAACGCCCATTAGATTTATTAAAATCAATCGAGCCATGGCACAAGTGCCCTTAATTCAGTGCAGGTAAGTTAAAGGCCAAAGTCAAGCCTATTACACTATGATCACTCCATACTGACGGGATAACCTACATTTTCACAAGCCCCAAACATTTGATACGAAATGGCTACATAATCCAATAAGCTTTGTGTACGAGAGGAAAGAAAAGTAAATTGAGCTGGTTTATCAACTGACATCCTCCCATTTAGGATAACCAAATCTGTACTTCTAATGCTATCCAAGCAGAAGGAAGCCCCGTTTATCCGTTTTTATTTTATTCGGTAAAAAGGATTCAGGAATATGCCAAATTTCCTCTTTGTCTGAGTTAGCATATATTGCCTGCGATGAATTGGAAATTTTTGCATTTAGATCTCCCACTAATACCACTAAAGGGCATTCTTCCATGGTGGCTATTTCCTTAATATATAAAAAAAGTAAACGCAACAGAGAATCAAAGTTTTTACCTGGGGGAACATAGAGATTTGCCACCAGGAAGAAGGAAGACCTACCAAACTCTCCTAGACATGCCAACTTCATGCAAATGCAAAGATTAGACGGGTGATAAAAGACTTTTTGATTCCAATTAATACTGTTCTTAAGCAAAATGGAAACCCCACCACTAGCATGTCCCCTTTCAGAATGCTTAGCATAGCAAGAGAAGGTAAAAAACCCATTACAATCAAAATCTTTACACGCCCAAGTCTCTTGTAAGCATATAATCAGAGGATTGAAAGATTTTAAATAATTAAATTTCTCCTCATCATGTCCCAGACCGGCCATATTCCAGGACAGAAGAAGCCCCCCCTGGCTACCTTAGAGGAGCGCTTCTTTCTACCTCTGTACAATTGGTGTTCAGAGTTTTTGCTACCCAACTCCACTGGGCTAAGACATCTTCTTTGTTAGGAGAATGATGTGCGACTACAGGGTCAGACACCAAATTTATTGATCGCCCCTTTTTATTTAATGAGACCGTAATATTTTTAGCATTGCCAATAGAGAACTCTAGATCAGGGCCCATAGCATCCCACACCACAGAGGTGCCCTGCCTCTGATCTTGTGGGCGTGGGATTGAACTGCACCTGGTAGAATAATCCTCAGAATTTAATACAGAAATTATGTCCAGCCCTCGTTTAAAAAAGTGCTCACAATTCTGTATGGCCAAATTGGCCACAAGCAAAGAGCAAAAGGTGACTCTAGAAAAGGAAACATTCTCATGCTCAATGATATTCACATTTAGGATATCCCTACTTTCTATCAACTTCAATGCCTCTATTTCAGAGAAAAGTTTGAGAATAAGTCCTCTGTTTATCGGATCAGACTCAGTCTCAAATAGCCAGATGAAGTCCACTATGGGTGATAAGGCAGTCTGCACCATATTATCTTTCTTTACAGCATCTCTTGGGGGAATCCCTAGAGGCACCCTATCTCCATAGTTAACCGTCTGTACTTTCACCTTGAACTCAAACGGCATGCGAGACCCTACCTTTAGGTTGTCGTCAGGTCCATCCCCCCGTTCTATAGACCATGTTAAAAGTACATGGTCTCCACCTCCCTGTATTTTTCTCCTCCCCAAGAGATGATCCCCCTCACTGGACTGAAGAGGATGGGGTATTAGTGGGGATTGCAACGGAGGACTTGATGGCGCCACTGCTGCGCCGGTGACCCCTGCTCTCCCTTTTGGGGATGGAAGTACTGTGACGGGGATCCTAGAAACACCTTCCCCAATTAACAGTTTGGAACCACCCTCCTCCATTACAGTGTGCGCAACATTATGGCTATCTGGGATCTGTTTAAAATGTAACTTTGAAATTTTCCGTTTAGGGAATCGTCTTTCTTTTTTGGTTCTTTTTCCTTTTTTCCCCCTTGCTTTTTTTTGCAGGCTCTCCCCTCTTCCCTACTTTAATTCCCGCGTTCTACAAAGAATTTAAAAGTTGGACCTGTGGGGCAGATGGAGTTAGGGCCTCCCCCTCTATCCCTCCCCCGCCTTGTTGCCCAACATTTACCTCGATTTTCTCTGATTCCTCAATAGCTCCACCAGCCCCCCTTTTCCCCTTAATAAACAAAGGGTAAAGTTTTATTGGGACATGTCCCAAAGGAAGGCCCACTACAGTTTCCTCAAAGAGTGAGCTTAAACAAAGCTCTTCATTTTCAAGGTTGCAGGAAGATTCTATTGGGGGCAGTGAGGAGAAGGGCGTACCTGCTTGAATAGACACATCTCTCTGCTCTACACGAGGTACAGGTAAAAGGGGTCTAACGTCAGGTTGTTCGTCCAGACTTACGGGAATGACAGAGGGGTGAATAATGGTGCCTAATTTATTCACTTTTTGAACTTCAAACAGCATTACGGAAATCATTTCCAGCATGTGATCTGAACTAAAAACAGATTTCTCCAATAAAGACAAAATAGAACTTAAAAGTCTTTCAACGCAGACAAAATATTCTGAAGACACCCCATCTTTATCCTTAACTGGCTTTGCTTGTGAGCAAGGCAAAAATACATCATGGGCATCATGAGCGTCATAGACAGACTCCACAGAATTATCATTCAGAGGACTTGTACTACAATATAATAGGGGCAAAGAGAAGCGCCTGAGAGGGGAGTTTGCATTGCAGATGTTCTGCTCCTTCGGGCTGCTCATTGGATACCCATTCTTTACAGGGATCTTCACAGGGTTCTTCACAGGGTTTACATTGGTAGCTCCCCACCCCCTTGTTTGAGCTTCAATGTCAATGTCTGGGAGTGTAAAGTCTTCCCTTAGATTGGATTCTCCGCTAAAAGAAGGCTTCTCCACCATTGCGACAGTGACCTTCCCGACTTCCTCCAGAGTGAACACGGTGTGCCCAAGCACACCCTCTTCACTGAGCACCGTGCAAGTGACTCCCTCCATAGGGGCAACGTGTACACCCATGATCTTGCGGGATGATTTTTCTCCGCTTAGTGTAGTGGATTACTGATTCTGCTGGTTAAGAGGACAATCCAAGTCCAAGCCCATACCTGCTTGCGAAGAAACGTCCGAAGCAACAGGTATACCGGCAGCAGGAAGCTCCACTTCTAATGGGTTTGAAGGGTTATAAAGGCTATGTTGTGACTGAGGACCGTTGGGTTAAAGGATTACCGCATGGGCCAGGGACCGAATTTATCCTTAAAGATGTGACCGGTAGAAAGCTGACTAAGTCATCTTCCATACCTGATCTTATCTGGCCCCTTGCCCCTTCTTGGGGCATTACCAGGCCCCCCGTGGAGCCATAAGGGTTTCCCTGGGCATCCCCTGTAAAAAGGAAGGGTGATGTTCCTGAGGCAGACTTAAAATGCGGACTATTTTGCCCCAATACAGCCTCCGTAGGAACTATCAGGGGATCTTTCCGGAAGAAACCAGTAATAGTTGGTTGAGATTTGTAACAAAGATGTTGTAAGTTTTTAGGTCCACTATATGTTCTCCTTAATTTCCTTGTACAACTAGGAGATGAGGTAAGTACGCATCCAGAGCGTAGTTTTCTGGAAGTCATCTCACATGTAGGATGGGGACCCGTAGGATGAGGACCCGCTACGACCCACTACGACCACCGCCTTGACCTTGGCTGCCTCAATCAATGCACAGGACCTCAAAAATATACGAAATTAAATGTTTATGAGGTGCCCTTGCGATAGTGTGCGCCGCAGGGATGCTGTAGGATGTAATCCCTGTCCCTGTCCTCTGATGGCGCAACCGTTGCAGCCCCCTGTGGACTGTTTGATGGCGATTTGGTAGCAGCCCTCTCCTTTTACTGCCTGAGGCCACCAATTGCCACCGCTCACCAGATAGAAACGGGAGAGGGAAACACCTCTCCCACTGTGAAGCCAGCAACAGCGGTGATGGCAACGGTAATGGCAATGGGCGAGTCTGAGGAAATTGAAGACAGAATTCGAAGACAGAAACGCGGGAGGTCACGTCACACCAAGTCCCAACAATTAGTGCCACCACTGCGCTCACTGGACTCTTGGGTCTCTCAGCCCCCCGCTTTATGGTACTCACAGCGCTGCCCTCCGCTTTATTGAAGATGTACCGCCTCCTGCGGGAGTTGCGGCATCGTTGTCACCTGGGCGTCCAGACACTCACGGCACTTTCCACACTGCAGTGCCGCCACTGCCAATCTTTTTCCATTCCTTTTCCGCCGTATAGCGGTATTCTCTACACCGAGGGTTGACTGCCTCGCAGCGAGAAAGCCAAAGAAAACCAGAGCTGCCGGAGCCGCTGCTCCTCCCGCCTCACTCCTTCACGTTCCTTCTCACAACTTGCAACTCGCCGACTCTGCGTCTCTGCTGCTCTCTAGCGGTTCATTCCACTTGCATTTTCAGGGTGCAGCTTCACCCTGATAATAAAGACTGTTCAGGGCCCCTAATCCCAGCTTTAAAATAGACAAAGATGTTGATTGGTTATTGAGATGTTCTCCCACAACAGCTGGTGGTAAGACAGTCACTGATCTGTCAAACACATCCCCAAACAATAAGCCACACTAATTGGCTTTGCCAATGCCTGTCACTGTTGCCGACCGCTTTGCAGGGTCTGAAGGTGTAGATACAGAAGTATAAGGATCTGCCTGTTGTAAAGTCAGCTTTGTCCTTGACGAAGGTCGATCTGCACTCAGCAGGGCCCTCACTGGTGTAACAGGGGTACCACTAGCCTTAAAGTGAAGAGGTGTCTGTGCATACATCCCCTTGTCTGTGCATACATCCCTGTGCCTGGCAATACAAAACCACCACTGATCGCTGCAAAGGGGACCCTCAGACTCCTGTGCCCCGGTGCGACTGCACCTGCTGCACTATTGATGGCTCTGTCCCTTATCAGCAAAGTGGGTTCATGGAATGATGTGAAACCCTCAGTGAAGGAGCAGGGTTTTTGTCTTTTCTTGAAGGCTGCCAGAATTCGGAGATTTCTAAATCCGGCATTCGCCTTGTCCAAAGAGAAAGCAGGTGTGAAGTTGCAGCACTCCAGAAATCAGCTTGAGAGATCCACTTTTCTTGTTTGTTGTGATTTTGTTTCCCGGACGCGCGCTCTGTGCTGGCTGTTTCTAGGCGTGGCCTGAGGTCCGAAGAAAAGAACAGAAGGACTGGGAACACCAGTGGCGGCGCCAGTGTGCACTGGGCCCTCGTGCAAGGAAGGAAATGAGCCCCCTGCTGCCCGAAGTGTGAAGTACAGCAACAATCAGGGTTCGGTGGGCCCTTCTGGCCCGGGTGCCACTGCAGCCATGATAGATACACCCCAGGGGGAGACCGGGATAAAAAAAATCACGAGTGAAGAAGAAGGCGCTAGGAGGGGTGCAGAGGAAAAAAAACTCTGAAATGGAAAGGTGGGCTGTCCTCCAGAGTTCCCCAGCCGTCGTCTGCTCAATTCAATTCAAAGACTGCTTTATTCGATTTTGATTAAAAACCATAAAAGCGCAGTAAAAAACAATTTACATTTTAAAAAAGTTTACCCTAAAAGTTACATAAACATTACTATGATTCATTATAATACAATAGAAAAAAAAGCAGCTCATATTAAGTACATAGAAATGTTAAACTGGCTCAGAGAGCTAATTATAAGTTAATTCAATGTGATACTGTGTCTGATTACATCTTTTAAAAAAAGACGACATGAGTAACAGTCAGTTCTTCCTCCAGCATTTGAAGCGTCAAAAGTGCTGCTCTACATTATTTAATACCCCACTTTTTCAGGATAAATATTGTAAATGTAAATGTACATGTATTTATATAGCGCAAATCCCCGACACGGTATCTAAGAGCTTGCTTAGGGAACCCGTCCTGGTATTCCCCTGTGAGATACCCCGGCAGGGTGTCCACAAGGTGAAAGCCAGGCATCCCGCCGCGAGGGGCCGTAGTGGAGATTAAGCAAGCTATTGCCCAGAGTCGCAGAGTGTGACCCCGTGAATCGAGTAGGCACCGGAACGAGAATTATCGAGTCCGTGGAATTTTTGAGTCCGAGACCCACCGAGGCGGGGAATCGAACCCTGGTCCACGGCCGATCTCAGCTTCCGGGTCTGCCGCCTCTAACCACTGAGCCACGCTTCTCCTCCATTATTATATAATATTATATATATATATTATTATATAATATTAGAAATCTTCTCCTTGGCAAATCATAAAATTTGCAAAAAAGTGTGCAATGTAACATTGATTGAACAGAAGTATCATCACATGGACATAATGACAAGTTTTTGGACCAAGAGTTAACTTCTGGAAATGTAACCAGTCTAAAAAAAGCCCCCCCCCCCCCCCACGAAAACGTGCAAGTAACATGCAGGCATAGCAACTTTGGACCTGTATTAGATACAGTTGAATTCCCTGGCCTTGGAGCATCAGATCGTTCTCCATAACTGATGTCCTACATTTCTCTGTAAGCCAAAGCTTATTCTCTAGAAAGTTTAAACAAGTTTCTTTCAAGTTATTCCTTGATACAGTTTCTAGACAATTTGGGGAATCAAAATATTCTGGATAACCGATAGCATAAGATAATTTTTTACATACTTAATCCTGGAAATCCTGGTAACCCCCTCTAAATTAAGGCAATCCTTTATATTATATCTCTGTTAAAACCGGTCTCATCCGTGATCCACACCTTATGCCATAGAAGAAGGGGATTAAGTTTAATAAGGTCCGATATATGGTAAGCCAAGTTCCTTATGGCTTGCATAAGTAGAGGTGGAGCCCGGGACGGCTAGAAGATAGCACAAAAACGCATTATCACAAAGTTGTATATAGTGAACTTCTACTATTCCCCAACTCCCCGCCCCATATATCGCTGTGGATACACATTTAGATTTATATATGTCCACAAGCTCTGGAACTGGTCGTCCACCCAACTTGTTGGAAAAGTTGCGAACAGCACCTATGGCTCTGGAGAAAAACAATTTTCTTACGTGTGTCGCAGATGACCAAGTGCCTGATTTCTCAAAGTTGATACCCAGATACGAGAATTAATCAATCGTATCTATTTTTGTTTTTGAAATTAAAGTTTTGCATGTGGTGGTTTTACTTTTAGTACAACACATAGTAAATGTTTTGCTTATATTTATTTTTAGGCCTCTGTCGTTCATATAATTTGAAAATTTAGTGATATTTCTTTGGAGGCCTATCTGAGTCCGTGCCATAATTACTGCGTCATACGCATTTAATAAAATGGGTCCTGGGGCGTTCCCAATCTGAGGGTAATCCTGCTTATCCTGAACCATCTGGGAGCCTACACTGTTCATGTATAAATTGAACAGGAACGGTGCGAGTATGCATCCTTTATTTATACTAAATTTGGCTGTACACTCGCCATGCTTCCCGTACCGCCCCCTCGCCCCCGATATAACTCCTTAATAAATATAAGCAAATTTGGGTCCACGCCCCTTTGTGACAAAGTACTCCAAAGTGTGTCGCGATTTAAACAATCAAAAGCTGAGCTTAGATAGACAAACATTAAAAAAAAATGTCCCTTTTGGCTGATATATATTTAGCAATAATCAGCGCTAAGTTTAAACCTTGTTCTGCCGTTCCGAGCCCCGCCCTAAAGCCATATTGGAACTTTGAAAACATGCCCCTTTCTTCTACCCAGATTTGTAATTTATTTAATATGACCCTCCCAGCAACTTTCATAAGTGAGTCCAGTAGTGATATTGGGCGATAACACTTTGGTTCATTTCGGTCACCCTTTTTATACATGGGAATCACAATTGCCTCTAGCCAGGTGGGAGGGAACCGATATTTATTACAACTGTTCAAAATATTAGTTAAGAGTGGAGCCCATAAGTCTGTTAGATTTATATATGTCCACTGCCACACAGTCGGGTCCTGGGGCTTTCCCTGCGGCACTTTCGTTAATAGCAGTTAAAACTTCTGCAAGTGAGAATTCAATATTCAGGGGAAAAGACGCATGATTCACATTTTCAGCTCGTTCAGTTAAGTCAGTTCCCTCACTCTCAATTAGGTCATCTGCCTGATAGAAGTCCTTAAAATAGTTAACCCATCTGTCTTCCGTAATTGCCACTTCTATTGTATCGGTTGCCCTATCTGCAAAAAAAGGAGCATTACCAGCTTTCCAGAAGCCAGGGCTGTCCTTAATTAAGCAGTCTTGATGTAACGCCTGCCATGCTTCCAGTTTGTTGACCCTTGCGCTTTTTTACTGATCCTTGGTAATCAGTTCTAGCCAGCCTCACTTCATCCCTACTTCTCGGCTCACATTTTAATACCTTCAATAAGTGTGCATGGGCCTTACTACAATCCCTGTCAAACCACCCCTGTACCTTAGTAATGCCCTGTTTCTGTGTCGCTGTGAGGCGTTTTCATATTTCCTCAGTAATCCTAAGGAAAGCCCCGGTGACTAGGGCATTTTCATCTGTCTGGGCTAGACAGGTTGCGAATTCCTTGTATTTCTTTTTTACAAGGGTTTCAAAAAAGGCCATGGGTTCCACTTTATTCCATTTTATGACATATCAATTAGTCCTTGCAAGATTTAATTTATAATTATAGGTTTGTTCGGTTACTTAAGGTGTTTTTTTACTCCCTGGAAGAGAAAATAGTAGCCTATTTGGAAGGTGGTCGCTGGTTACTATGTCACATGTTTCACAAGTAGAAACAGGACAAGAGTACCGATTGGACATGAGAACCAAGTCAATTACTGCTTTGCCCCCCTCCTGATAAAAGTAGGTTCAAAAGGGACTGAGGGGGTGCATAATTTGTTTGCAAATCCCAAGTCGAATTGAAAGGTCAATTCATTCAACCAGTTACCCAGAGTAGTATATGAGAAGAGTATTAGGGGGTCCTTTTTGTCTTTGCCCAGACCACAAATGTCCAGATGGCTATATGGGCATAGAAAACAGTTGAAATCGCCCACCCATATTACGCACATGTCCCCAGACAGATGTTCTTCAGTGGGCTTCAGGGTCTGACATAACTCCTAATACCTTACTAGTTTCCGATTTCGGGATGTTATTGTAAACATGTATTAGAACTGTTTTCTCCCCCCCCCCCCCACCCCCCATCACTTACTAGCAGTGTCTGGTAATATTCAGATACCTTTTCAAATTTCACTGCCAGATCGTTCACAAGGTTAGACACAGAAGTACATAATCCCTCTTTGTTCCTTCCCCTTATGCTCGGTCTGGGAGGGGTATGGAAAGTACGGTAACCATTTATATGTATGGCCTTGGTTGCATTCCTGCAAGCAGATGATGGAGAAATCCTGTATGAATGTTAGCCATGTGGGGTCCCTTGCTCTTGAAGAAAGCCCAGCGATGTTCCACAACATCAGCTTAAGAATATTACCTATTTCTGATTTATTGATTTTTGGGCTAACAGCTGTTCGGGAGGTAACATCTCCCACTGGGCTCCTTCTTACGCTATACTGTTCAGCTGTAATCAGTCTGTGTTGACTAACCTGATGTTTGCTTTCCGGAAACTCCTCCCTTTCTCCTCTTTTCAGAGTTATATTAGGCTCGTGATAAAATTCCCCCTCCAAGTATACTGTGGTTAATTTCAGTAGTGTCAATGGCATATCCTGTTTCCTTGCAGGCACCGTCTATACTGTATTTGGTACAATTTTCAGGCCCCCCCAGAATACACATTGATCGAATTGTTGTCAGGTTGTTGCCTCATAACCTCTACTCCTCCATCCAGAATGGAAACACTCTGGAGGTTAGTACAATTTGGAGTAAGTCAATTCACCATATCAAGTACGCTGTACCTGTTGCTAAGGGGAATACTGGAAACAAAACCATAGCCATCTATGCCGGTCCCATTTCTGACATGGTTTACCCCAGTACCCCTATCAAGAAAATTTCCATTACAAACAGGATTAACTCGTTGTATTTGGGGAGTATAAAAATAAGTAAGGTCCAATGGCTGAATTCTAGTTCTTGTAGTTTGGGTCCACCTCTCACAAATGTATTGCACTACTCGCATGTCTCTAAATTTAGGACAATGCAGTCACCCTGTATGTCTTTCCTGCTCCTTCCCACCCAGCTGACTCTCCGTGCGAACAGAATTTGTCTGTGCATATATGAGGGGAGGGGTCTATTACCATTAAACCAGTGAATTGTTTTATTCTTCAATTCAACAAACTATTCCACACTACCTTGCTCTAATTCAGGGACCCCTGCCAGGACAACGACAGGGTATGGATTCTGGTGGTAAAGCAATTTGTGGTAAGAAATTCTCGTGCTCAATGTTAGAGGGTCCCTTCCGCCCCCCCTGCAAGATTTAATTATGCCCCCTCCCTGCACATGATGGTCTGTAATTTTACCCTTAACTGTGTCCATGGTTCCCTGAGAAGCTACATCGTCCTTAGTACTCAGTCCGGTTCCAGCGCAGGCCCGGGAGGTGCCTTCCGTGGGATCATATTCCATTGCACGGAGGATCGGATTAAGGGCGGATCATATTCCATTGCATGGAGGATCGGATTAAGGGCGGAAGTATTCCTTATGCCACTTGACGACAAGTTCTTATCTTGATTGATTATTGGCTGTGTCTTCTTAATACACTCAAGATTTGATATACTCAATTTTTCAAGTTTCTTTAATTTGTCCTCAATTGACAACAGTCTTGCCAAGATGGGCTGCATAGAAGACGTAATAAGTCCACCTACTTTTGACCAAAATCCCTCATCCAATATAGCAGTGTTGTCGACATCAGGGATGTTAAATGGGGTTCTTAGTGCCGCCGACTGATATTCAGAAATAGTAGATACGGCACATGCCGATTTACCCATATTCTTGGTTTTGGCCACCTTAAGACGTTTCCCCTTTGGGGTACCCCCACCTCGCTTCCTCTTAGGGATTGCTCCTGATATGTGCCCTGGTAGAGGTGGCGCAACCTCGAGAGCAGGCATCGTAGATGCACGAGTGGATACCCTGCCAGGTACAGTCATGTTGGTATTACTTTGGGCCTGGACACTAGGAGCCCCATCAATCCCAGTATTCACCATATCCTCCATTGTTACACTGCTATTGTGGCTTAAAGACCCTAATTCTATAATAGCATTTGTGTGTTGTTCCAGGGTAGCAGACAACATTAAGTTTCCCAGAGAAGATAGTTTGGAAATGCTGGGTCTAAGGAGACGCGGCGCTCCGTGAGTTCGATTTCATGCGCTAATACCGAAGTGGCCCCAGTGATAAATTGGTCGAGTGTCCCGGCCACTAAGCCTCCCGTTGCAGCCTTCCTCCCCTGCACGTCCAGCCATATCAGATTTGTTAAACTACTATGATGGAAAACTTACTTTATCTTTCAGATTGTTGACGTTAGAGAGGGGGCCCAGCCCAGCCTCCTCAAGCCTCTAACGGGCTCAAACGGGCTCGCCCTTGGCCCTTGCTTCGCCCGGCACGTGTCACGCAGAGTGGGAGGCGTGCACATTAATGTAGGCATTGGCGGGAGGAGCACAGGTGTTGGTGGTTGCGGGGCTCCTGGTCCTTGGAGTCCCGCTTCTCTCCCTCTCTGGCGGCAAGCAAAATCACGGAAAACTGCTGTGAGCGGCTCCCGCGAAGCGGGGGGCGCCAGCAGTAATAAGGGCGTCAGCGGGAGGAGCACAGGTGTTGGTGGTTGAGGGGCTCCTGGTCCTTGGAGTCCCGCATCTCTCCCTCTGTGGTGGCAAGCAAAATCATGGAAAACTGTCTGCTCACTTTTCTGCCCACCCCTTGCCTTCATCAGACGTCAGCCAGCAGCCACGCAGCCCTGTCCACCTCGCAGGGGCATCTTATAGACAAGCATTCACTGCATCATCCGGGAAGGGGGAGGGGTGTCACCTTCTGCACTGCTATAATATTCTGCAATGACGCCACCTCATTTTGGGGCCCATCCCTGCTCTCTCATTAAAAGAAGGTACCAACCTGAATACAGCAGTCGAGGGTGGTCGGACTCCTAAAAAAAAAAAAAACACTGTTGGCGTAGCCAATAGGTCTCGCCTTTGGGACCTTAGAAGTGTTTAGCCATGCAATACTTGATGTTGTTGCACCAAGGATATTGTGCTGGATAACTAAACACTTATAAGGTCAGAAAGGCGAGATCTATTTGTCAATGCTTGTGTTTTTACGTACCTGTCCTTCCCTCCCTCTACCGCTGTTTGAATCAGGCAGGCTGCATGATTTCAGCCCCCACTCCCAAAGCCAGATGAACTGGTTATTCCAGTTTTATCGATTGAGTAGAAGGATGTACGAGGGTGGGGGGGGGGGGGGATTTAATGAGAGGCGAGTGAGAAAAGGTATCAGTGCGTGTGAATCAGTGACCTGGGACACCAGAAGGATGTTTAAGAAGGAAAGGAGTGAGAAGAACTCCGGGGTGGCTCTAGGCTCATAGTGGCCCTGGGCAGGGAGCATAGGTAGGGGGCCCCCAGAGAAACGCAGGTGCAGAAGCCAGTGAAGGTTGGGGTGGGGGGAGGTCAGGGTGTTTGGAAGTGGAACAGAGCCGGAGGCCGCCAAACCCCTGCCAGGGGCTGCCACACAAATATGTATCCATCCTCAAAGGATTATTATATTAAGGATATATATTGGCGTGGCAGCCCCTGGGGTTTGGCAGCCCTGTGCAGGTGCACAGCTTGCACATGACTAAGGCCACCCCTGAAGGCGTTAAGCACTTTTTTTGCAGCCGGTGCACAGAGGCCAGGATTAGCACGGCAGACATCTTGGGTGGGCTGGAGTGCTCGTGACGCGCTCTAGTCGCGTACTTAAGGGTTCCGAGTCTAACACCTGATACCTGTCTGTGTGTGTGTGTATCCTTCTGAGGCGGAAGCCAGGAGGTCGTGCATGTTGTGGAGACGATTTTAACTGAAAAACGAACGTTTTTTAAAAATTGATGTAAGATTTATTAAATCTATTCTCAAGGGCTCAGGCTTGATTGCAAAGCCTTTTTCTTCCCTTACTCTCCTCCCTGCTGACCGGGCCACTCGCAGCCGAGTGTTGATGCTGTAGAGGCGGTCCCGGCCAGGATTAGCACGGCAGACATCTTGGGTGGGCTGGAGTGCTCGTGACGCGCTCTAGTCGCGTACTTAAAGGGACGGGCATGCCTCCGCGCAGCGGACGCGACCAGCGGACGCGCCGGACCTGCGCCGGAGTCGTGCCAGAGTCCTGCCCGTCTGTGCCCGTCCGCGCTCGGTTGAGATCAGGGGCCAGACATGTTAGTCGACGACAGGTATTCTCCTTTAAGGATTTGCGAGATTTTGATACGGGCAGGCAGAGTCTGGATCCGGTTATTGTGTCCAGATTAAATGATTTGAATATTCTCCGATCTGATAAGGGTCCTCCCGGAATAGCTCCTCTCTCCCTGAAACTAACCTGTCTAAATACTAGATCCCTTCAAAAGCACCATCTTGAGGTTTTCAATCTTCTCCAGGATGATGCAATTGACATTTTGACACTTACGGAGACATGGTTGGGTGATAATTCCCTGCCAGACATCATAGCTGCCCTTCCTAGCAACTATGACGCGGTATAGCATAACCGAACGGGAAACACACGGGGAGGGGGGGTAGCAATTCTGTTTAAGAAAAATCTAAAAGTTGTTAAAATAATTGCTGAAACTATAGAGTTAGCTGAAACACTGAGTTAAGATCATGCTGAATAATGCATGTTTAGTGATTCTCACTGTGTATCGTCCCCCAAACTCTACGTCAGTCTTTAATGATCTGTTTGCCCCGATTATTTCTGATCTATGTACTAGATATCAAAGAATCGTGGTGACTGGAGATTTCAATTTGCATTGGGACAAAGTTCATAAAGACCTATCATTGAGACATCTAGAGAATACCATGTCCTCTTTAGGGATTAGACAACTGGTGGATGCCCCTACTCACATCAAGGGGCATATTTTAGATCTTATTTGGACATCAGACCTAAGGGTAAACCTTGTGGATATTGTACCTTGCATTTGGTCGGACCACTATTTGGTGAATTGTGAGATCCCGATCGAATGCTATATGTCACAAAAACCCACCAAACTGAAAAAAGTCCGGCAGTGGACAAAAGTAGATTCTCAAACTTTGACCGACAGCCTTCCCAACCGTGTCCAATCATTAGTCTTAAAAGGAGATTTGGACCAAGACTACAAGGATTTAATGCAGAATTTGAGTCAGGCAATAGACCAGATAGCCCCTGAGAAACTACAAATAGTAAAAGGAGTAGCAAAAGGTGCCCCATGGTTTAATCCACTTTTGAGAGAGCATAAAAAGAAGCTTCAGTGCATAGAAAGGACCTGGCGAAGAACTAAAGACGGGACAGACAGGGAACGATATAGAACCTCACTTAAGACTTATAAGAAACTGATTATAGCAACAAAAGCAGATTTCTACGAATCCCGTATAAGTCAAGCGGACAACATTCAGAAGGAAACATTTAAAATCTTAATGGAGCTAAGTAAAAAATCAGAAACGTTGGAAATACTAATAACGGCCGATAGCTTTCAAAATTTCTTCCTTGTGAAGGTGGAAATTATCTTTTCTGAAATTAAGAATAGTGCCCTGAAGGGCCCATGTCCGTTACAGGAAACGGAGTCTCCCCCCGAAGCATATCTTTTTAAGTTTCCTGAACTAGACGCCCTAAGCCTCGAACAGATTATGAATAACATTAGATCAGGCTCCCCAGCAGATCCGTGCCCCCCTAGGGTCTTTCGTTTAGCGTGCCCAATTCTGGAAAGTCACATTATCTCTATCCTTAATAACTCATTGGAGACCGGCCAACTACCTTCAAGTCTTACGGAGGCACGGGTGAGGCCTCTGTTAAAGAAGCCTGGAGCCGACCCGGCCATGTTGAAAAACTATAGACCAATCTCCCAACTGCCCTTTCTGTCCAAGATTTTAGAGCAACATGTGCTGAGGTCCCTGTCCTCATTCCTGGAATTACACCATCTTCTCCAGGAGCGTCAGGCGGGATTTCGTGCACATCACAGCACCGAGTTGGTGATGCTCTCGGTGCTGGATGAGCTGAGAGGTATGGCTGACAGTAAAAAACCGAGCGCCCTGATACTTTTAGATCTATCGGCGGCGTTCGATACTGTCAGCCACTCCCTGCTATTGGACAGATTGGAGGCTTTTGGGATAAGGGGTCAGGTACATCAATGGCTCCAATCTTTTTTAACTGGTAGGACCCAGAGAATCCAATTGGGGGATGCCATCTCTAAAGCGGGTACTCTGGAGTGCGGAGTCCCTCAGGGCTCTGCACTATCCCCATTGCTCTTCAACCTGTACCTCCAGCCACTGATTGACTCCCTAGCCAACATGGGTTGTCGTGTATTCAATTACGCTGACGACACCCAGTTATTGCTGAGTATTGATAATACGACTCAGGCACAAACTAATGCCCAGAATATCCTCAGACATACAGTTGCCTGGATGACAGCCAATCTGTTAAAAATAAACCCGGAAAAAACGGAGGTACTGGTGGTCTCTACCTAAGCCTCGCCCTGGAGCGATCTTTATTGGCCCCAGGAATTAGGGCCCTCACCAATACCGAAGGAAAAAGTCTTGGAATTAAAATCGACAATGAGTTGTCTATGGCCAGTCAGATCTCCTCAGTGGTAGGGACGTGTACTGGTCTGATTAGGCAACTACGAAAGTTGGCCCCTCTCCTTTCCTTTTCTGCTCTCCGTATGGTAGTTTCTGCTACCATTGTTTCGAGGCTAGATTATGGGAACGCTCTCTATCTTGGTCTACCTAAAATCCTGATTAACAGACTGCAGGTAGTTTTGAATGACGCGACGCGTTTGATCTTCAAATTACCCAGAAGCTCTCATGCCTCTGATCTATTATGCATGCTACATTGGCTCCCCATTAAACAGAAGGTGGAGTTCAAGAGCCTGTGTACAGCCCATAAGGCCATCTATGGGCAAGCACCTGCATATATTAAAGAGCGTGGGGAGCTATATACCCCTAAGCGGGTACTACGGTCCGCAGAATCTCAGCTTTTGGTCTGCCCCCGCTATAAGCTAAAAAGAAAGGCGGCAGGTCCTTTTCGGTTCTGGTTCCACAGATTTGTAACAACTTATCAGAATCACTTAGGAAAGAAACGAATCTCCTGCGTTTTAGGATGATGTTAAAAACTTCTTTATTTAGGGAGGCACTTGATTCAGCTAAATAAATTTAATTACAGGCTCCGACTACCTCTCCTTCATGCACTGTTTTGTTGTTTGTTTTAAACGCCTAGAGACCTGTTGGTGATTTGGCGCTATAAAAGACCAAGTTAACAATAACAATAACAGAGTCTGGCTCCAGCGGCTTGCATTAGCAGGAGTAGTGTCAGGCCAGGAAATGCAACTGCCCTCAGAAGAAGGCTGGGTTCAAAGTCCAGGCAGGGCATCAGTCTGTAGTAATACGTCTCATCCCTCCTTGGTGAAGTAATCAAGTTTGCCTCCCATAAGCTCTTCAATCTCTCTACAGAAACACACTCACTTCCTCTCATCACCAGGTAGGCTGGGTCTGAGCTAAACATCGGACAGTCACTTCTCAAGAGCTGCTCACAGTTCACCTGAATAAGCTGGTTAGATAAGTAGATGTGCTCATCCAGACTTTCTGGGTAGGAGGATCTTTGACAGCAGAGGAGATGAGCGGACAAGCACAGTGTGGGTGCATGCAATAGGTCTCTCATTTGTTAAAGTTAGAGCTGGTTGCATTGAAAATTATTTTATTTTTGCATTTTTATACCATTGCCAATAGTGCTATGCAAATATAATAACTCTACTACAAATGAAAAACAAAAAGTAAAAAACATTGTTATTTTCAAACGCCAACAGCTCTAAGTTTAACAAATGCGAAACCTATTGCATTGCAAATGCTTCTTTGCATGTCACCCCGAGTGGGATGGGTATGCCCAGAAGTGGGTCCTGTGTTTTCCATGCCACTAGAGTCAAGCTATCCTGGCTGATGAGGGGTGAAACCCCTAAACTAGATCTAGGATGCTGGTTTCCACTCCAGGGAGGACCTGGCACGGCAGTTCGGGCTGAACTGTTCTCTTTGGGCACAGGTCAAGACTGATTTGTATATAGCTGGGTTCAAACAGGAATGGCATGAGGAGCACAAAACGATCGATTTAGGCCCAGATCTCTGCAATGGGGTGAATGTATGACATTGTTCTGCATTCTGGCCATCAATTGTTCTTTTTTGCAATTATTTGGGCAACGGCATAATTAATTTCTATTTATTTTACTTTGCATTTATATTAACATAGTTCAATAGGCTATATGTGGGATGTTATGAACTACCAACATATTGTGAATGGTTCAATAAATCCATAATCTTTCGTGTCACTTAGCAGGGGGATCTTATGATACATTATCTTGTCCAACAGGTAAAATGTCCTTCCAACCATGATGTCAGCATCACCCATGGAACCAATGCACGTCATCGACATGTAGGACAGCTTAACATATATATCCATATTGCCTAAGACTACAGTTGGTAGAACTCTAGCTTTATTAAATACCATCCACACGTCATCCTGAAACAAACCCATTTGCCCTCTGACATTCCTTGCAAATAAAGCCACAGTTTTTACATAGCAAGCACACTTTTTAATGTAGCACCACTGATCTTCTTCCTCTTAAGCACATCTAGGGCCAGATGTAGGTAGCCAAATACCGGTCGGTAACGGCCGAATTCGGCCGTTACCGACCGGTATTTGGCTACCGAGATGTAGGAGGACAGAAACGGGGCAAATCGGTAATTTTACTGATTCTGTAAATATACTGGTCGGTAAATTTACCGACCGGTATTTTTACAGAATCTGTAAAATTGATATGTAGGTGGGACTCTTATGAGTCCCACAAGGCCTAAGAAATTGGTATTTTACCATCAAATTCAATTTGATGGTGAAATACCGACTGAGGTGTGCATGCACATGTGTGCATGCACACCTGTGCCATATGACAGGCAGACCTGCCCTTAGGGCAGGTATGCCTGCCACATGGCCCCCGTACCTTTTTTGGGGGTGCTAGAGGGTGTCAAAGTGACACCCCCTGCACCCTTGTCAAAGTCGGTATTTACCGATTCGGTAAATACCGACCGGTAATGCCCCATTCATTCCTATGGGCTTCAAAGCCCATAGGAATGAATGGAGCATTACCGGTCGGTATTTACCGAATCGGTAAATACCGACTTTTAAAGATTCGGTAAATCCACATCTGGATTTACCTACATCTCGGTACTTCTATTTTACCGATTCATAAATACCGAATCGGTAAAATTCGGTATTTATGAGTCGGTAAAATAGAATTACCTACATCTGGCCCCTAGTGCCTAAGTGAAAATATTGAGGCAGGTGCACCGCTTCTTAGTCTGAATAACTTATGGCTTGTATTTCAATTTTTTGTTTATGTTGTAGGTGCTCCACAAGTGGCGTCTCAGGCGTTTCAGGACGGTAGACGCAACTTGTGGAGCACTTATAATTTGTGCTTATGCCACTAAGCAGGATGAACCTGTGTTATTTTTTGGGGTCTACATGTAAGTTTTCTTCGTCAGACTTTTACCCAGAGCAAGAGAGAGAGGAGGAAACAAGGATGAATCAAAGGTGGATAAAGAGCAAGAAAGGAGAGATCAAACAGAGTCTGGAAGAGTCAAATAAAGAAGCAGGAAGTGGAAGAGAGTAGAAGACAGACATGCGCTGGAATCACAACCAGGCCGCCTTGCTCTATGGCAACCACATCAAACCAAACACTGTGTCCCTAAAACAATAAACAGTGCAAGCAGGCGAAGATTTTCAGGACAATTTACACATGGAAGGGGGTCTGAAAGAGAAAGCTGCAGGCTGGAGGGAAGAAGGGACTCTGGGCCATCTTCTGTACGTATGTACACCAGCTTACTATGGCAAACGGGGCAACGCCTGGACTAATGGAATTACAAATGTAACACGCGGGCAGGCAAATTAAAAGGCAAAGGGAAGGCGCACTGAGGGCCACGGAGCAAGTGGGCGAGGAGAGAGACGGACTTGTGGGCGAGGAGAGTGAGAGAGATGAGGTAGGGAGCAGGAGGTGAACGTGCGCGTGCTCACCACGAACGAAAGTGAAAGCGCAAGTATGTCGAGCCGGGAGAGCAGACTGCTCTATTTCGAAGCACATTCTTGTGCTTGTGGCGCGCCCCTGCAAGGTGTATGCCGCCACAAGCACAAGTGTGAGCTTCAAAAAAGAGCAGAAAGACGGGTAAAGGTCCTCCTATGCAGCGCATGCGCACTGCGTATGTGAGACCTGAAACCCTTTGTTGTCTATGGCTTAAAGGCAGAGGGTTCTGGGAGATTTGAAATGTCAGGGGTGCCAGGGACAGACCCCACAGCATGCTGACGCACAGGCTCGGCCATCTAACACCCTGAGGGGGCATAGTGGCCTGCAGATGCTGTCTCCCATCTCTCTTCAACCAGTGCCATGCCAGCTCGTGCCACCCTGTGCCGAAGGCCTGGAGGCATACTTGAAGGAGGGATGGAGGGAGGGACTGCCATTTGCCATGATGTTTAGAGTTGCAATCTCAATCGATGACGTTGTGGTGTTTTCAGTCCTGGGATTTAGTTTGAAATAAATGCATTATGGAAGTTGGGGTTTTGGCTTTCTTCTAGTGACTGCTTTGAAATAACATGTACAAGAAAAATTTGCAACAGAAAAAGCCCTGGGCTGGAAACATGGTGCCAAGAAGTAATGTGGCAGCCTTACGGGATGAGCCCCCCTGGCTGTTGTGCCATAGTGCCCATCAACTTGGAGCCAACTCTCCAAAGCGCTAGACCCCAAGTGGAGGGAGGGAACACAATCAGCAAGCTGGTAATGCCTGGTCTCTGGGGGCGGGGTCACAGGAGAAGTAAAGTGTGGCCCTCCCAAACACCGCTCATTTACAAAACACCTCCCCTCCCAAGGAAGCGCCACGCCTAGGCAGGGTCAGACAGGAATCCAAAATCAACCCTGGCCCAAAAAAAGAAAAAAGAAAAAAAAAAATCAAACCACCCCCACACTGCAGGAGGTCCCAAATTCAATGAGGATACACAGGCTTATTTGCAGAACTAACCGGGCTCACACCATGCAAGGCCAGTCTTCACTGAACTCCTCTGACATGACCTCTATATAGCCGCGATCATACAGGACTAACTTGGCCCTAGCATGTATTGTGGGATTTTTTTTCCACTTTTTCACTCCTGGGCATCCATGTGACAACCTAATGTGTTCTGGGATTTGTAGTCATGAGTTGCTCCACTGACCCAATTGGATGGACTCTAGGGCCGACAATGATCGAAATAGGGTCCCCTGAGGATTTAGAGGTACTGCAGGCCTGGCAGCTACAACGCTGACACAGATTGGACTCATCACCCCGTTCCCGCCAAGGAGTGGCTTACCGATGCCTACTTTTCAAGAGTTTGTGGCCAACTGTCTCTGGAGGGACTTGAGAGGCTGGAAGCCTCCAGACCACACGTTCCCAGCTGTCCTTGCTGACGTCACGCTCTGCTCGTGGTTTCATGTTTAGTCAAAGCATCATTGCTTCATGGACCAGCTGACATTGGAAGCTGGAGCCACAGAGATGAAGTGAGAGATAAGAGTCAGACAGCCCTCTGGAGAGAGGTGCCTAGACATGGCAGGGAGCTGCTACTTACAAAAGCCGTGTCTTCTGTGCATTACAAAGAGGTTTTAAATGTTGCCCTGGAAGAGGCATGGACCGGGGGAACTGGCCACATTTTATGCAGTTTGTTTTTATGAAAATGGCGAATTAAGGGTTGGGGTGGATTTTTCACAAAACTATTGAATTCTATGAAAGTAAGACAGTGCAGTGTGAACTGCATCATAAAAAGAACAATAGGTTTATCGTAGAATGATACATGATTTTATTAAAATAATATCAGTAGATAACATGATTATTCGATGGTACTTGAACGGCTATTAATTATCCTTCGTGTATAAGTAGAACAAAAAGTCTAGTTTTTAGGTCTGGCCTTTCTCATCAGACCATTATTGTTCCACAAATTCATACATAATTCACATACATAGAGGGGCTTTTCGTTAGCACCCCACCCCCGTCTGCTCTGATAAAGTGTCATTCACATGTTGGTTCCGGCCACCACAGCATATAGCATGGGGCAATGAGTCAGCCCCCATTATCAACTGGCGACCTTCACTTCCAGCGAGTACAGAAAGTCTGTGCACACTGTCACACCCACTTAAAAGTAGCTCCTTTCTCTTCAGTCACAAAACTGGATCAAATAGTATTTTACTTATATGTTTTATTATTAATTCCAAGTATCAGCTATGTATTTTTTTTTCACTTCGGCTGCCCAATAAAATAGTGATACATTTTTCTGTCTTTTTTAATGTTACTGTTAAAAGCACTTAGGGGTACTGTGTATCACTGGAGGTGCGCGTGATTGGAAGTCCTTGGTTAGTTGGTGATGTTACCAATATTAAACACCCCGCCAGAATGCCAAGGCCAGGTTTACTGGCTTTACCAATGCTTGTTCACTTTGTATTCCGCTACTTGTATTTCTGCATTTATTATAGGAAAACCGATAAAATGGAATGCAAGGGAAGAAATAAGAAGGGCTGACCTTCGCACACATGTCACAGCAAGCTGTGCTCTCGTGTTGTAAGAAGTATCAGATCTTTTTGCTTGGTCACAATTGTCATTTTTCCCAAAAATTAGTGTTTTAAGACGACAGCCTTATTATGGAATCCTTGTAGAACCCAGTGCTGTAATGCAGCGCCTGCGAATCCGGACGCAGTGTGTTATCCTGGGCGCTGTATTGCCGACCCCTGGTGAGAACCTGATGAACCGGGAAGAGATTTCCGGGTTCATCAGTTCCTCACCAGGGGTTGGTAATAAGGCTTAGGGGTAGTGGCACATCCACGTCGAGAAGCATTGGCACACCCACGCCTGGGGGCATTGGCACACCCATTGGTATACATTTCCACCTATTCCTGGTCCCTTTTTCTGAAAAACATTGCATAGTGTTACTTCCTGGCTAAACGCGCGCGTGACATTGTTCCCATAAAATTTGTAAACTGAATTTGCCCGGCACCTGCGGTTACAGCTGAAGCGGATTACTTCCCATCTCGTAAGGAGGCCCAAAGAAGAAAGTTAGTCCAAATGTCCCGTGATAGGCGCCGGAAGTCTAACTCGTCACTTTTATTTACGGTATTTGTAATCCGTGCTTGAAATGAAAGTGCAGGTACTCACCCGACCCCCCCCCCCACCACCATCTGTTTGCTGTTGATTAGTTCTGTGCACTCCCACATTAAAAGTATTGCGCCCCGGCAGAAAAGTGAAAGCACTGCCCCTTTAAACTTTTTTTAGGTTTTGCCTAGCCAATGCGTACGAAGTACGCATGCGCTAGCAAAACCTCTTGAGATGTATATGTGATCGATGACCCGCCTCTGCCTCTCATTGGCTAGCTCCATAAATGGAGGCTAGCCATTGGGAGACAGAGGCTGTCAATCGCGCTTTCTCGGGGAAAACGCGATTCGGGGGCGTTTCTCTGGCTTTTTTAAGCCCCGCCCCTTTGTCCCGGGCCGCGCTGTGATTGGCTGCCGGCCCGGGACACCCCCGTGACGTCATTTCCCGGGCCGCGCTGTGATTGGCTGCCGGCCGGGACACCCCCGTGACGTCAGCCAATCACAGCACGGCCCGGGACCTGACTTGTTTAGGACTTGCGCCCTGTTTATGTGGGGGTCGCCCTATTTAACCTAAAGTTTTTTGTTTCTTTTGCTTAAGTGGCCCATGCCGCGCTGTCAATTTAATGTCGGGGCAGGCCCTTGCCGTATTTACATTAACAAATGTTTTGCGCTTTCAATTTAATGGCGGCTGTATGCCCTCTCTGTATTTACATTAACAAAGTTTTTTTTATTTGTGGTTAAAGTACCCCCAGTACTCCTTGGTCTGTATCGTATGTCATTCGCCCCCTCATGCGGCGCTGCTTATCCGAGCAGCAGCGACTGTCCCCCACCCCCCTCTGTCCCATAGGTCCGGTCTGTTCCACACAGAAGCATTGCCCCGGTCACCCTGCCTCTCCGCTGCCTGTCCCTCGCTCAGGTCTGCCTTCCACGCTCGCTCTGGAGCGCCTGTCGCGCCTTCTCTCTCCCTCCGTCCTCGCTCTCACCGCAGCCCTCCGTCCTCCCTCATTGTTGCAGGCTGCCGTCTTGTGCAGCCTCGCCCCGACTCAGCCCAGCTTCCAGTGGATCCCGGCTCTCCGGTGGATGGGGTGGCCACCGTGGCCTGCCGCACTGCCTTCACTCTCCACTCGTTAAAGTGCCGGTGCTCGTGGCTTCGAAGGCGACCCATTCCCGCCATTCGCCCGGTGGACGGCCCTCAGCAGGGCTCAGCCCATGGCTTGCTCCTGGGCCCCAGCGCAGGACAGGCTGCTGTGTATCCCGCATCACCTTGCGGCAGGTACGTCGGGGGCGTCTGCACATGTTTGTTAGGTCCGGGGCTGCTTTACAGACATTCGCCGGCCTGCTGGTGAAACCGGAGTCTGTCGAACTGTGTGACCCTCTGCCATAATCGAAGACACGGGAGGGCACTGGCAGTGCTGGGTGTTGGTGGTAAGCATTCTGCTAGCTACGAGCGCACAATGACTCACAGTGCAGGCTGACTTGTCTCCAAATGCTTACATAGATTAATGCCACTCACCTTCTGTTTGGCACCCATTTTGTCGATATCAGAAAGATGACTGTAAAGCTTTTGGGGTATAGTCCCTGTTGGTGGAACCTGCCTGGTAGAGACGTGAAACGTGGGAAAGGCATTGGCACAATTAAAGTCAATTATAGGACGCATAGGCTCGGGAGTTGTAAATACTGTGTTTGAGGGGGCCTCTGTGTGTGGCTGTACAGTCCTGGAGCGGAGCATGCGCTGCAGCTAATGCCATTTCCTCTGCCCCACTGACCGGAAGGAATCATGGCCCTGGACGGCATAAGGATGCCAGATGGCTGCTATGCGGATGGGACGTGGGAGTTAAATGTCCTGGTGACGGATCTCAATCGGGATGTCACCCTCAGGGTCACGGGGGAGGTGCACATCGGAGGAGTGATGCTGAAGCTGGTGGAAAAACTTGGTAAGTTTCATTTGGTTAGGGCGTGGTCCTTGCCTAGTCTCTTAATGTTGTTTTCGTTTTTATTAAAAGCCTTCTGTTCAACGAGTTTGAGTTAAAGCCCCTTTCAGCGCACATGTGACTTGTGTTAACCTATTTATTAGCCTTTCTTTATGGCATTGGGCCGTCGTATGTGTGAACATTTACTCCATGCAGTAAATGGCGCGAAATATACCTTTTTAATGTCCCAAGTTTTGAATCGTGTTGCGTTATGACTTTTTTTCCCCTCGGCATACCTACAGTAAAAGATCATTCCCCCCCCCCCCCCCCTGAAATATTTAATCCGTTTTCGTTTGAGAAGTCATTTGTCTTTTAAGATGCATTTACCTTACATCTCACCATAGTTGTAATGATTTTTGATTGAAAAATGTTGTGTGTGTAATGCCCCATGGTACATATCCCAGAAGTAGAATTATGATGACTTTTTAGGGCTGGCGAGTGAACATCTAAGGTTGTTGGCAAACTATAGCCTGGTAATGTTGTGTGACAAGTAAAATGTGACTGTCCTACTCAAACCTTGCAGCATGCTGTCCTTGAACTGTACATTTATGTCTGAGAAACTACTTTCATGAATAAAAAACACTCGTGTGGTCGTTAAGAGCCAAACAATAGTGGCAAAAAGGGTGGAAACGCGGGTTACACAGCTTTATCTCTGAAGCTGATTAGAAGAAGTTAGTTGACAGTGCAGCAGGGCTGACAATGTGCTTTAAATCGCTACAGATATTGTTTTTCAATGTTATTTCCAAATTTTAGTTTGCGATTGTGTAAATGTAGGAGTCTTGTTTGTGAAAACTGATAATTTTCTAAGCTGATAACTGATCATTTTCTAAGCTGTTTTGTGCTTATTCTTGGTTGCGGATAAAAGGAGAAGAATGGGTTGGACCTTACAGCTGCTAGCAATGATTGAGAGCATTTACGTTTAGAATCTCAATAAAATGGTCTAATACAATTTTTTAAGGAGATAGCAGTTCCCGGAATACAAAGTACTAAAAACAGTGTTGCAGTCTTGGTGAAATACAACTTTGTTAGTTGGTAGGTTAGTGGATTATCTTGACAAATACACTCCCAGTTTAGTTTGCGAAGGCTTCTCAGAGAATTCTAGATCGGTTTGCTGAAATCTAGTTTAGGCATTTTAAGAAAAAAACAGAAAAGCTAGAAGTGTGAAAGAGAAAAATATATATGCAAAGGGATCATTTAAGAATTTAACATAAACAAGCATTTACAATGCAACGGTTTCGCCTTTGGAAAAGTTTGAGCTATTGGCATTGTAAATGACAAAATTTGTATTTATGTGTTGGTTTTGAAAACAGATAAATAAATGGCATTGTCATTTACATTGCCAATAGCTCTAACTTTTCCAAAGGCAAAACCGTTGCATTGTAAATGCTTGTTTTTTTTTTGTTTTTTTTTTAAGTGCAGGTACTCAGCAACTGAGTAGGCTACCATTTAAATCTCTGCTTGTGATTTTGATACAAAATTCTTTGTAATCGCAGATACCACTTTTCTTTTTTATTTCAAAATATTTTTATTGAAAATAAATTTTTCATATACAGAGCAAACACATTCGTAATACTTGTACTGTTCTTGCAAGATTGCGGCCTGGCGGGGCCTGAGAGAGAGAGGAAAGGAAGAGAAAAAGAAAAGAAAGGAGGGGGGGGGGGTGTTCACTGTTCCAAGTATGCGTCGACCACTTTTCTGCTTCCTGCAAAGCATCCCTTAGTGTGTCACGCAAGAGGAAGCGAGACTTCATGGTTAGGCAAAACAGACATGTTACAGACATGTAGACTGAAAGACCGACAGCTGGCTGCGCGTGCACCAACATACTGAGATGTTATTGACTGAGCCCCAACCTATGTTTTGAGAAGGACCGAAGTGCTGCACTTCCCCCTGGTGAAGGCGGATGAAGTGCGCCCCGCAGCTGCTGAGTCAAGACAGGTCTGGGCCACACAGGTCTTAAACAGCGCTGGAGCAGCGGCGTGTGTGTCGCCCCCGGTTGTGGTGAATAGCTGCTGGTCACGGGGTCTTTAAAGGAAAAGAACTGCGTCGGTGTGTGGAGTGAGTGTAGCAGCGTTCGTGGACCTCTCTGAACTAGAACACAATCAATAATACACAACACACACTTAAAAAGAGAAAATAGTGCAACCACGCAGTACAAAACTACAACAAAACATTGAAATAACGATGCACAAAAACACAACAGCACACCAAAACCAACTCTCCATGTTCCCCCAGTAGCGCTGCTACTTACACGTCAGTAGCAGCAGAGATAGCTCTCAAGCTGGAGAGACTGCGCCGAAATTCGTCAACAGCACCGGGTCTCCAGGGGCCGCCGCTGCCTTCTCTGTGTTTGTTGATGTCTAGGGGGAGGCCATCTCAACATCAAGCTTTTTAAAGCAGCCGCGACCCTTCCCCAGCACCACCTGCGGCGCATCGTCTTATGATGGAGCCCTGGCGCTTTCTGCCAGAGCCAGAGGCCCTGGTGTGTTGACACACCCGGCCCCAGCTCTGTGCGTGGTGAGAGGATGTGGCCCATTGGCTTAAGCTGCCGACTCTGGTGCTGAAACCAGGGTTCGAGCCTCGAGGTCGCGTCCACATCCTGTGATTCGGGGCACATCACTTAATCTCCCTGTGCCTGAATGTGTAATGTAAAATACAGGGTCGATTTCGCGCTATATAAAATATGTACAAAAACCAGTACTCGAGCCGCGAATTGGTTTGAGAGTTAATGCACCTGTGTGTGCGGTCCGCAGCTCGGCCACCGCGAGGATACGGTACGTCCTCATCATAAAAGGCTGCTTAGTTTTGGCCAAAGTCAGTGGCACACCCCTGTCAGAAATATGTGGAAAGAAGGATTTTTATTTTATTTTATATAACAGTGTTGCTTTTTAAGGCATTCCAATTGAAGGAGTGAGGAGGGAGGGCCAAGCCTTTTGAGGCTGTTCCTGAAGCACTTTATCGCGGATGGGAGGAGATGTGGGTGTGGTCAGAGATTCTGGCTTTGGGTCTGGGAAATCAGGCTCGAGTCTCGGCGTGCGCTCAACATACTGTGATTCTGGGCAAATCAGGTACATTAAAAGCACAAACATTGGTATAGCCAATATGTCTCCCCTTTGGGTACTTAAGTGTTTAGCCATGCAGCACGTTATCCTGGGTGCTGTGCCGCCAGCGATTGAAGAGCTATACAAATACTGCACACTGGGGTATTCACTCTGATTCAGGAATACATGCTCGCCTCAGGAAATATTTATGGACACGTTCCAAGGCTTTTTAACGCACAGGCAGAAAGACTGGTGCCTTGATGCAAGTCAAAGCACTATCACCTTCTGTGTGCGGCCATCTTGAAGCTGCTTTCTTGATAAATGTTACAAAAACGAAGCATCTACTAATACAGCATAGAAAAAAGCAACACGAGGAACCAGATGCTAAGAGTGTGTCAAACTGGAATAATGAGTGACTGATGAGTGAAGAAGTTAGAGCAATGGACAAACTGACAACGCAGTACTTTTTCCTTTCAAAGATTCACAAATTAGTTTGCATGGGGGGGGGGGGGGGTCCGCGCTGGGTAGCACTTCATGTGGTTTTCTTTTTTTTACATTTTATTTTCCCTTTTCGTTTGTCAACTTCCCACATCTGCTCTACCTGCACCCGCTATCACATGGGCAGAAAACTCAGGGACCTCCCTGGGTGGCAAAAGTTCTAGCTACTCCACTGTGTACGACACAGACTCAACTTCAGCTGTGGTGTAGTGGAGCCGGCAGTTAGAGACCCCTCCACGATCTGGGTGTATGGTGCAGTGATGTCATCTGAGACATAACCTCTGGTGCTCTTTGTGTGCAGGCTGGGTTGAGGGGTGAGAGTGGGCAGTCAAGACATGCCTCACAGTCCCTGGGGAACTGCCGTAAATGTACTTTGAAATCAGAGTTCTGAGAGGTGGAGGACAACAGGAAAGGGCAGCGGGCATCCACTGCTATGCAGCTGTGGCAGATAGCACCCCAAGCTCCAGAGTAGGCTGAGGAGAGTGCCCTATCAGCACCCACAGGCATTCTTCTAATTTACCTCTGTAACCTGTTCTCTAGAGCTGCAAAACATGCACTCTCAGAGTGTTTCAGACAAAAAAAGGAGCGAAGCAGAAGGCAGGTAGAGTCACAGGAATGAGAGGCAACAATGAGAGTGGGGGACGGAAGTGCATGGGCAACAGGACGCAATATTGGGTGGTGAGACAGCTACACTGTATGCAGCGGTGTACAGTAGCAAGGTGCGAGAGAGCGACTCATTGCACAAGGTAGGAAGAGAGATAGCTGGAACAGTACTGTCATGGAGTGCTTCATGAGAAAGGAAACAAGAGGGAGGAGGCGGAAACAAGGAAGCAACACTAAGAAGGGCAGGGGGATGCTAAGACAACATGGGTGGCATAAGCAATACAGGGGTGGGGGGGCTGGAGTACCCAGCATCCCCAGCGTAGCGAGTTTTGAAAAGAGAATGGGAGAGCTCATTGTGAGGGGCATGCCAAGGGAGCGGTAAACATTGCCTCATTCGCATATCACCTGGTTGAAGCACAGTTGTTAAAATGCTGTAATCTGCGTGAAACACATTCTGTTTCTAATCGAATACAGTGTGTGGGCGAGTTTTAAATATAAATGTTTTTATGCTTGTAATACTATGCGCTTCACAACTTTGGAGCATAAAAATGAATCACTTGCAAACAGCACACCCGTTACCTTGTCAATAAAAAGAAAGTTTGTTTACACGTTACCAACACGGATTCACTTGGCATTACCCATTCACACACGCTACCTTCATAATGAATAAAAGGAAGTTTGTTTACCTGATACCAACACGCAATCACTTTGCTCTTGGATTTAAAGTAAAAAATACAATCATTTACAAATATACACACACACATGCTGCAGGCAACGGCAAAAGCAGGCAAAAAAGAAAGAAAGAAATAATTCCCCAAAATGAACACAAACACTAAAGCGTAAAGATTCCAGTAATTGGACGGTGTTCCATGGGAGGAAATATAACACAAAAAGGAGGGGTAGATAGAAAGTATTAACCACTAGGAAGTCCACATTTTTAAAGGACAATTGAATTAATGAATGAAAAGGCAGTGGGCAGGCTGTAAACCCACAAAGTGTATACAACATGTCTGGAAGAGACTGCACAAGCACTGCCCATGATGGACCAAAAAATGGCTCTATACTATAAATAATTTTTTAAAATAAAAAAAGTCCTCTAGTTATATGGGGCACGTCTACTGCATCTCAGCCGCGGCCCATGCAGGTTAGAGCGGTGGGGCCGGGTTGATGGGAGATTTGAAAGACGACCTTGAAGGAAAATTAAATAAATAAGTTATCTTCCTTCCTCGTCGTCTGTTGGAATCCCCCCACGCAGCCCCACCACCCTACCGCTCTTACCGACATGGCCGCGGCTGCTGCAGCCTAAACAAACCAAAGTGCCTGCCTGCAGTATTTTTACAGACCTGCTACTCGCCTGGCCTCCTCCTGGACAGGTCAAGTCACCATGTACTCAATTTTGCCCCTATTGCTCTATGTGCATCTCACAATGGAGGATAATGCTCTAACAATGGATGCGATCCCCAATTCTGAGGTTCACAAACATCACATATACGCTATTTACTGCAACTTTAATTTTCCTCAAAGATGTGTTTTGCCTATGTGGTTTCTGGCACTTTTACTCAGTTATCACACTAACACTTTCTTCTCCTTTTATTTTTGTTAAGCTACTTGGAGCAGAAGTTTTCCTGCAAATAAATATGAAACAGGGAAACCAGGCTGTTTCTGCCATATGCATCAGTATGTATTTTTTTTTAAATCACTTGGAGCTATTAGTATGTATCTTCTTTTCTATAAAAATCTTCTGATGTGCTAAAATGGCCTTGTTAGTTTAATTGTTTTTTGTTGTCTTTACTTAGGCTCCAAAGCACAATAGGGAATTGCCTTGTTGCCACTCTCGTCTTGAGTTGCCAACAGAAACGTTTATAAGAGGAAGCTCCTATGTCCTCATTTGACATTTGTTCTATATGCAAGAGCCTGGGAAACATTTATGAACGCTTTGAAAGTTATCCTGAACGCGTCATCACACAAAGTTTTGACGATAACTGTTGTTCTTAGGTATTCCTCCAAGTTACTTTGCTCTTATTGGGTCTTGGCTAAGGTTTTACATGATAAATGTCGCTTAATGAATGAGCAAGTGGTCAGTACCTTCGTGATTGGGCTTGTCGTTTTGATCAAAAAACTTTCTTATTTTTTCCATCACTTGCGCTTCTCTCTATGCATCCACCTCAGTGTTGGTTTTACTGAGTCACACCAGACTACTTTTTTAGTTGCTCTGGTCTCTTTCACAATGTATTTCCCTTTTGTTTGTCCTTCCCCTTTCCTCCTTTTTCACTACTAGAAATGTTTTAAAATTATATAGTTAGCTTTCTTCATTTCTTCTGTAATATATGACATTAAACTGAAATGAGGTTTACTATTTTGTTAAACAGCCTTGAACAAGTCGTCTCAAGACAAAACACCTGTTGGCTTTCTTGTTTTCTGTCTCTACTGATCAACATTGAAGAAGACTTAAGAATAAAATCATTTTGGCTACACACACTATTGGATTTGTATTAGTATTGTTTATGGAACTGTCACCTCACTGGAGGCACTTATGTTTTTTTTTTGCAGAGTTTTATATAGCGCGAACTAGAACAGAACCGAATCAGTTATCAGAGCGCTTTACATAGCACCAGTTACGTTACATGAGGACACACTTTCATTTTTTTAGGCACGGGGAGATTAAGTGATTTGCCCAGAATCACAGGGGGTTTTTGGCGTCGTTACCGAGACTCGAACCAAGTTCCCCAGGTCCGAGGTCGAGCGCCTTAGCCGTTAGGCCAACCCCTCTCCCCTGTAACTTGATTGGGTTGTGCTCTGTCAACCAAAACATTTTTTTCATTCTGTTTGTATGTGGGCATCTTAAATACTTAATAACATTGTGGATGGCACAGTGTTTGACATTGAGCACGCTGGAGAATATCCTCTTTATTTCCTAAACTTTGGGGCAAAACATACACAGAGGTGCTGGATGTAGTGTACCACTGCCATCAAGTGTTGATATATATATATATATATATATATATATATATATATATATATATATATATTCCAGCAAAGTTTGCCTCGAAGGAGTGAGCCCACGCAGGTAAGTTACGATTTGCCAACATCTTTAATGGGAGAATAGCATTGAAACACCAGCAGAGTGTCTTCGCTGTATAGTAGACCAGCCCGACGCGTTTCGTGCTATGGAGCACTTATTCATGGGCAAAGGCTGTCTGTTGGAAAAACGCCCCGGCAGTTGCAAAGGCACTTTTCAAGATTCTCTTCCACACGCCCTGGTGGGCGTGGCCACCCCGTGGCCTCCTGGTTACTGTAGTGCCTTTGTAAATAAGGAAGCATGCACGGCAACTCACTAGAGGAAGACATAAGGCACTACAGTAACCAGGAGGCCACGGGGTGGCCATGCCCACCAGGGCGTGTGGAAGAGAATCTTGAAAAGACAGCCAGCCTTTGCCTATGAATAAGTGCTCCATAGCACGAAATGCGTCGGCTGGTCTACTATACAGCGAACACACTCTGCTGGTGTTTCAATGCTATTCTCCCATTATAGATGTTGGCAAATCGTAACTTACCTGCGTGGGCTCACTCCTTGCAGGCAAACTTTGTTGGAATATATATATATTACCTACTGGCGGTCGCCAGTAGGTAGTTATAGTTAGGACCTACTTTCCATAGGAAATCCAAAACATTCTATTTGGAATAACTTTGGCGTCCGTTGACGAATCTTTGTGAATGTCTCCAAGAAAATGGCCTGCTCGGTTCCGCTCCTTCCCTGGAAGTTCGGGGGTGATTCGTCAAGTGGGGGCCGAGAAAAAGGGGGGTCCAAAAACATGTTTTCCCCATGCAATTTTCCATAGGGACCTTTAGCCAGGGCTACAGCCCGAACGGCTGAACGGAATTATAGCAAATTTGGCAGAGAGGTAGAGTTCAGTTCGCAGATTGAGCTTTTTGTTAAATGGTGTAAATCCGTTCAGTAGTTTCTGAGAAAATTACAAGTAAAATCATATCGATATCTGGAGACGGAGTCTGACACGCGTACCGAAATTCGTACAATTCCGAGCACGAGCTGCATGCTGATTGGATGTCAACTGTCTGTGAACACTGCAAACCAGGAAGTGTTGGCAGCCATTTTGTTCGTCGCTAGAAGCGAGTCACAAGAAAACAGTAAAACAAAGTTGAGAAATAAGGAAAGGGGGCAGGGTAGAAATATCCTGACTCTCTAGGCTTGCTCAGGGGGTCGTTCATGGATTTTTAGGGTTAATTTTTATTTTTGTTAAAATAAAAAATCGCGGCATACGCGTATGGTACTTGTACGCGGTGGAAAAGGGAAAAAAAACTAGAAGTCCATTTTATTCATTAGGTCTTAGGGGGAAAATTCCGGAGGCAATTTTTAGAGCTATATTTCTATGACAGTAAGTAAAACTTTCCGTTTTTTTTCCTGCATCAGTTGTACTCTCTACGCATGCGCAGCCTTGTTTGCAAGTGCACTTTTTTTTTCTTTTTCTTCAAGTTTGCCAAGCAAACCTCTCCTGATTTTAGGTATTAAATTTGCTGCATTCTTTTCCCGGGTCGTGTGTCATCCGGTGGTATACTTTTGTAATATATTAATAAACATATTGTATGTATATTTATTTGAAATGTAGTGTCGAGGCACCAAACATTGATTACATACACCGTCCAAACGCCATTTTAGTAGTTTTCCTCTGTTATTTTTATGATAGCTGTTACTTTCATTTTACCCTGCGCATATTTTCTCTGTGATCAATGAGATTTCGTGCCACAGACACCACGGTGTTTGTCCTTGGCCTCCGATCTTATCAGACTTGGTCACACGTATACCTAGAAACTAATTTGAAGGACGTAAGCCACAGCCATTACAACGCGTGTTCGTCAACAAAAAAACATTATTAAGATTATGCGTTTATCATGCGCGGTAAATGCATACTAGTTGTAAAAGCATGTGTGGTAAAGCGATATGCGTGCTAAGGGTTTTGTGGTGACGATCAAGCGTGCTTATGAACCGGGTCTGGGTGTGGTGGACTTCATGGCACCAGGCGGAGGGCCACGCAGCTCCACTCATACAATATAGAAGTAATATAGGATTTTTAAAACTTAAAAAAAAAATGATTTCATAATTATCCTAGTTTAAGTCTTCTGTTAGTATGTTCATTAATTACATGAATATATGTTTTTAAACAATTAAAAACATTTACGTCTTTTTTGTACGGGGCGCCGTACATGTCATACGGAAACTTTGATGCGACGTGTACCGTCAAAGCGTATTCATAGCGTATGCTGAGAATGATTAGCAGTACAAACTATGGTGCGATCACTCTCAAATCAGAGCACATGGCGCGTTATGAGAATGGTTAGAAGTGGTCACTCATTGGAGATCCAATTTATAGACACATACAATTGCATGGCTCTTGTAAACAAGATGCGCCTAATTTGGACTGAGTTTTGAAAGGTAGTGCGACACCTGCTATCATAACAACGTTCAGTTTACTGGAAACAGGAGTTATTTACTTTGAAATAATGGAGATTGTTAAGCAATGTTAGCAGGCATCGCTTACATGATTACGGTAACTGAGCGTGTGGTTTGATTAAAAAAAAGTTGTGTTAACTCCTCTGCATGGGAAGCTGGATGTTTCCATCTGGCTGTCGATTTCGACCTTGAAAGCAGAGTCAACCAAATGAGTCATACAAGAGCGCTATTGTCTCAAAAAGAGGTCACTTATATCTGCTATAGAAACATTTGTCCTTCATGGAGCAAACACCCGCACAGAAGTGCATGCTTTATTAAATACAGCTGTGCTCTTGAATTTTGGGGAGTTAATTTAGAGTATCTTTAATGTGTCCTTGAGTACGGGGTTACCCTACTTTTTTAAAGTTAGAAGCAGTGGCCTTGTGAGTTCTTTTCAAACTATATTTGGTGTCTTTTCGGGATTTTTTCATTCGATTTTTTCCAGCATCTTTGGATTGTGCTTAATACTCGCACTAGTTGCCGGTGTGCTTTTATTAATTTGTTTACAAGAATATGGATGCACATCCTGCAGCAGACGACAATATGTCCCGGCTGTTGATGGTTCGCAACCTAATGATTAGTTATTACGGAGCGCTGCCTCTGGCTACATTGAGTGCAGTTTATGGATTATCGTTTCGATTCTCCTTTTTCACATGCGTTCAACCTGTGTTCCATTGCCTGAGCTGCGATTTCGACTGGGCCCTGGATTTGTGTCTCTGCAGTACGGTGTCTCCCAATGCGGATTATGACCAGCTGATGAGCCCCTTAGTGGTTCATGACGTGCTCTGTTCTGGCGGCGGGATTATGGCCTTAGCAGCTATACATGTAATAATGGGACGTTGGAATGTTTTTGCAGCGGCGCTTGAGTTCTTGGCACGCAGTTACATTGAAGATGACCCGAGTTTTCCTCTGATGGTGATAGAGGCTCCGGTCGTTGAGGAACATGTATGTTCATTCCCACTATTGAATTGGATGGCTGAAATGTTTTCAGATGAGAACAATGACTTCCGGTTGGAAGCTGTTGCTACATACTGTGCTTACACGCTGTTGGATTAAGACTCTTTGATTTTTCTACGTATTCTTTATTATTTAGCTACTGCTTTATATCAAAGAGCGAACAACTTTTTTTTGGAAAAGTGAACTTGACTCTGCTTTTTAGGCTTGGACTCTGCGTTCCTAATTCGCCCACGTTTATATCACGAGCTTCGATCAAGGAAGGGTGCCGTGGGGCTGAGCCTTGCACTCACACCCTGTTAATTTAGCATGGGTTTATTAGAAGCTTACACGCTATTTTTGCTTTCCTGCTCTGCTTTGCACACGACACATACTTGTGATATTGTTTAGAGAAGGCTGAGTATTTTGCTTTATATGAGAATAATTTGGTATGCTAGATTTGTAAACTGCCTCGCTAGTTTTGTGTGTATAATGAGAGCATGGAACATCAAGGTTATCTTGAATACTGTGTCTGTTATTCAGAATGATCCTCGCACATTCGAGCCATAACACATATGCAGCTGTGGCCACCTCTGATACTGGCGCGTTTCATAATGCATTATGGAGGCAAAGTTACACACAGTTGGAGAACATTCGTATCTTGACAGTTTCTGGAGCACTGAATGTGATCCACTACTGCTGAGTACCAGAGGCATGGGTCTGCCCATGTAATCCTATGAGACTTTCTGTAGTTATAAACTAATCTGCTAGGTAGGGAGGGTGAAATGTAGGTATATTTTAAATTAGTTTACCTTTAGCATTATAGAATGCTTTTTCCGTTTGTATTTCATAGAATAGTAACAATGCTGACAACCTTGTTTGTGATAATATGCGTGGTTGTATTATCTAAGGTACTGTGCATGAGATTATGGCGTTAGGAATAAACATTTCAAAGTTGCACGTGTCTTTATTTACATCTTGTTTTGGACTGGTGTAAGACTATAATGAAATAGTGGTCTTGTTATCCACTTTACTTCATGTAATCTAAGTCGCATGTTCTGGGTTGACTAGTCATTGGTGTTTTTGCTCTAGGGCGAAGAACCAATGAGTCACTTATTGCTAGTCTGGTAGGGGGATTGTGTACTAATGTGGGTTTTGGTACACCATTATTCACTGAGGTCCTAAGTCTTTATGCACAGTTCTGTGTATGAGCAGAATTCCTGGAACAGTAGTTACAACAAAAAGGCTCGATAAAGGGCTTGCACTTTGAATATGAATATAAAATAGAAGAATAGTTGATAATCACAGCTAAGGAATGCAACAATAAGATGTAAAAGTCCTGTTTTCTATTTGTTTTGCTGTTATTTGGTTCTTTCCCTGATTTTAACGAGGGATTCTTTTCTCCCCTTACCTGCACTGTAATCGGTCCTCACCGCTCTTGTTGCGGGTCCGGTTCCTGGGGTGGGGAAATGTTTTGCGCGCCATCTTGGAGTGGTGTGTGTTGAGTGGGGGCGTCGCCTACGAGCGGGCTAGCGCTCCGGGTGAATAGAGGCACGCCTACATATAGCTCCCTTGTAAGCGCAGCGGGAACGCGCAGCGGGCGCGCCTTCGCTGTGCCTGAGTCTTGCCAGAGTCCTGCCCGTCTGCGCCCGTCCGCGCTCGTCCGCGCTAAGGAGGCGCGGGTCGTGGCAGAACTCTGGAACTGGACTTCATGGCCTCGCATTTGAGAACTTACAGCAGGGCCGATTTACTGGCCATTCGGGATTTATCTACACACTGCGAGGTCTCGACCGTGGCCCCTCTTTGTGGCCCCTACCATTGTAGTTGTGGTACTTGGTCATTGGAACCCCCTTCTCCTATTCGCTCCTTGGGGTTGTCAACTCCTGTTACAAAGAAGGTAGGACAACGGGACCTGAGTATCTGGAGCTTAAACGTCAGATCTTTGGTAAAGCACTATCAGGAGGTTTATGATCTCCTCATTGATGGCTCCCCTGATGTGCTTTCCTGACTGAAACTTGGCTCCAGGACTCTGACTCCTCGATAATTAATCTAGCCTTTCCCCCAGACTATGCCATTTTTACCTTAAATCGGATGACCAGAGGTGGAGGCATTGCAATGGCCACCAAACGGTGTTACCCCTGTGAGTGGAAAGCCGCCGAACTTTTGGGGTGTGAGGGTGCGCTATTTAAAATTGCGTTTAGTCACCAGTTTACTTTCTCCGGCCTATTAGTGTACCGGCCTCTGGGCTGCGACTCCGTCTTTAGGGCTGCTCTTCCTGAGTACATTAGTATAGAGGCGCTAGGATGCGCCAATTTTAATGTCATGGGAGATTTTAATCTCCATCTTGACTGCCCTTCTTTACCCTCCATCAGGAGCTTTTTGGCGGATCTTGAGGCCCAACAGCTCTCGCAGAAGATTACCTTTCCCACACATAGAGGTGGTCATATTCTTGACCCTTTCTTTACAAATCTAGAAGGATTCAGAGTTCTTGGTTCCTCTCAGTTGGTCTGGACAGACCACATGCTGGTGAAAGCGGCATGCTCTTTGTCTGAATCTCCTTTTCTATCACAGGACAGACTTGTTCTTAAACGACACTGGAACAAATTAAGACTGGAGGATCTTTACAATCTGCTCGAGGAGGCTCCTTTAGGCCCGCTCACCGAGGTTGATCGTGGATACGATTCCTTCTGTGAGTGGATCTCTGGGGCCCTCGACTCTCTGATCCCTATGTGTTGGTCTAAGTGTCGTCGGAAGGAGCCGAGTCCTTGGTATGACAGTACCTTGGCATCTCTTAAAAGGGCCTGTAGACAGGCCGAAAGACTATGGAGGAAGTCGTATGATCCAGATTTGAAGATCTGCTATCTTGCCAAGATCAAGATCTACCACAGGGCAGTGTGTCAAACACGTGCTTCCTTTTATGCCCATGAGTTTCAGAATTCTGCTAATCCATCGAAACTCATTTTCAAAGTATTAAAGGACCTGATGGTTAAGAGAGCTACTGCGGTGGAAATATGTTTGGACACCGACTGCGAGGGTCTGGCCTCCTTCTTCCACGAAAAAGTGCAAGCCATCTATCGCACCTTTCCAACGGGCTCCCTGATGCCACAGCAGGTTGGTTGCACCTTAGGTGAGGGGGAGTGTCTTTCTATCCTGCCTCCCTTATCTATGGAGGGGTTTGACTCCCTCCGCATTAAAATCAAGTCTGGATCTCCGGCAGACCCGCTGAAACCGGCCCAACTTAAGACCTTGGCGCCGGTTTGTCGTACCCCGGTGCTGTTTTTGATCAACCTGTCTTTCTCTTCTGGAGTGGTTCCCGTCAGATGAAAGCAGGCGGTGGTTACGCCAATCTTGAAGAAGGCGTCCCTCGACCCCCTTAAACCTGAAAACTACCGCCCTATCTCTCTTCTTCCTTGGGCCACGAAAGTAGCGGAGGCCCATGTGAATGCCACTCTTTCAGACCATCTACCCGTTAGACCAGGGGGTCCCACAGGGGTCATCGCTGAGTCCCACCCTTTTCAATCTTTATGTGAGACCGTTGGCTGCGGTCGTCAAGCGGTGGGGCCTGACTATGGTCTCTTACGCCGATGACACGCAGCTGGCGGTCACACTGAGCGGGGACTCAGATCTGGAGGCTCCCAGGTTCTGTGATGGTCTGCGGGAAGTGGCTAACTGGATGAATTCCAACTGTCTCCAGTTAAACACCAAGAAGACAGAGATTATGGTGGTAAACAGGTGGCTTTGTGGGGCGACAAATGGTGGCCCTCGGATCTGGGCGTGACCCCCCTCCCAGCGTCAGAGCTAAAGAACTTGGGGGTGTGGCTTGATTCCTCTTTGAGCTTCATCGGTCATACCAAGAAGGTGGCAGCTTCTTGCTATGGCATCATTAGAGGACTTCGACCGATCCTCAAATTCTTTGACGCACCCACAAGACAACTGGTGGTCCAAGCATCAGTGCTGTCCAGGTTGGACTATGCCAGCTCACTACTGGCGGGGGTTAACCAGTCAGAACTCTCCTGACTGCAGCGGGTTCAAAACGCCGCGGCCCGACTGGTGACAGGTTTGCCTAGGCGGTGCCCGGTGTCAAATACCCTATGCTCTCTTCACTGGCTCCCTGTGCAGCAGAGGATTAGATTCAAGGTTCTTTGCCTTGCATTTAAAATCCTCAAGGGTATATCCCCACAAATCTTGGAGAATCTGTTGATTCCTTACGTCCCCTCCCGCACCCTTAGATCTCTCGGCCAGAACTTAGCAGTGGTCCCGCGTTTTAAGCTGAGCAGAGTTGGTGGCCGCTCTTTCCGAGTTTTGGCGGCGAGTTGGTGGAATTCTCTTCCTCCGCAAATCCGGGCCATTGATGAGCTCCTTCAGTTTAGACGGGCCATCAAGACCTTTTTATTTGTTTAGTTCCTTCACTGTGTCACTTCTCCCTTCGGCCTGCTTTTTATGCTGTGTTGTGTTTACCTTTTCAAAGCGCCGGGACGCCCCTTTGCTGGGGCAGCTGTGCGCGGTACAAATAAAAATAACATAACATAACATAACATAACATGTGTGTATGTGTGGATGATGTGTAGATTGAGTGGAAGATGAAAAACGTGTAAAATAAGAAAGGCTGGAGAGACGCAAACTACACATTACATTGTCAGTGAAGTGGATCTTTGGATTTCCAGGTCATTACACAGATAGGGTGTTGGATTCTGCAGTGGGAGCAAGAGAAAATAGTACCACATCTATGGAAGAAAGCTAGTGCACAAAGTACACACAGTTGGGCAGATTTAAAAGCTTGTGGGAAACATTATGCAAAAGTGGCGCAAGGGGCTTGTAAACCTGCCCCAGTGTGTGGTAGAAAAGACGCATGAAAGGACGGAAGTGTGCAAATTACCCACTGCTATTCACGGGTAGTAGTTACCAAGAAGGCTGAATAAAGGGACTGCACTTTGAATTTGAATTAAAGAAGAATTGATGAGCTCAGCCAAGAATGGTAGCAAGTAACTGTGTGTATTTGTGGATGTTGTGTTGATTGAGCGGAAGAGGACTAAGTTGAAAAATAAGAGCGGCTGCAGAGATGCAAACTTTCCATTTCTTTGTAAAGGAAGTGGGTGTTTAGTTTTCCAGTGCATATATATATTCACTGAAAAAACCATAGGTTTCAGCCATGTTATAGTTAGGAATTAGCATTTAAAAAACCTTGCAAATTCACTGAAAAAACCATAGGTTTCTGTGAGAGGGACGGCCGGAAAAAGAAGCTAGGAGGTCTTATGCGTGAATCTATTTTGGCGTATTTTATTCAAATCTTGGTGCACAACTAAATATAAACACAGATGGTCCTTGGGGATGTTGAGTTCAGGCTGTCGATGACCTTCCTCTGATGGTTTCCTCTTCTCCCAGTGGGGTGGTGTTGATGGTCCCCGGGTAGCGTGCAAAGAGAAGAGACAGAGGCGGTAAATGTATTTGTCACAGGTTGTTTAGCAATGAAATTACCATCACCAGGGGTGGGGACACCGAGTGCACATAAAGCAAAAAGGTAGTGCTGATAGATAGGGAGGATGGTGTTATTCAAATGATAAGCACAAACCATTGGCCTATCTTTAGCTTGTTCCTTTACTTCAGGACACAAGCTCCTACTCGAGGTAATTTGGGGTTCACAATTTAAAGATGCCACCATAAAAGGACTCGCTATGGGAATCAGGGCAAGCTAGGAATCAAGAGTTTCAAGGCTACCACTCTTGGGTTTACACCCGCTTTTGCAAAAGTAAAGATTTACCGAGAGTTAGTCAGGGCTGTAAGACTGTCACGCTACGCCCGTCCCCTCCCGAAAGTAAATATTTAACACAAAAACCATATCCCCTGTATCTGTCCTCCCGCTATGGCTAACTCCCACCCCCACCCCCTAGCCCGATTCACATACCGCGTCTGCCTTAACTCTCCAGAGTTACGGCGGCATAGAGGCGTCCTCTGGGGGCATCCACCAGTCCTCCGTCCACACTTCCGCTTCACCCGTGGCAGGGTCATCCTCGTCTTCTTCCCGAACGGTGCTGCACTTGGGTCGGTCCTCCTTCAGTCCGGTCTCCTCTCGGGGCAGGTTTCCCAGGTGCGGATTCAGCGTGTCCTCCTCTTCGTTCGTGGCGTCTTCCGGGTTCCCCTAGCCAGTTGTCCGCTCCGCCCTCCTAATGGTCCCGCTCGCCTCCCATTGGCTGTGGCTCTCCAGTAGGGAACCCAGTAGGAACAGGTCTCTGGGTTAGTTAACCCACTATAGACCGGGCCAGGCAGTTCATTGAAAAGACTCCGGTGGGGGCTGAGTACAGGGGTAAAGGCGGGCTCCTCCTCACATCCCCCTTCCCTAACTTTCTTGCCAGCAAGAAAAGGATCAAGTGGATATCGAGACAGAAAGTCAGCATTTGTTTGTTCTTTTCCCTTTCGATGTTGTGTCCGGAATCGGTATGGCTTGATTGTTAAAAACCATCGAAGTATCCTGCCATTGTGTCCTTTTTTTAAGCTAGCCATTCGAGTGGGGCATGATCTGTATATAAAGTGAATTCCTGACCCTCTAAGTAGTACCTAAGGGTTTCTATAGCCCATTTGATTGCTAGGGCCTCTTTCTCAATCACTGCGTACCTTTTTTCCCCAGGGAAATAGTTTCCTACTGATGTAAAGTATAAGCCTTTCCTGACCATGAGAGTCCATCTGGGACAATACTGCTCCCAAGCCTGTGTCAGAGGCGTCCGTTTGTAAGACAAAAGGTTTAGTGTAGTTAGGGCTAAGTAAGACAGGTCGGGAAGTGAGGGCCTGTTTCAACCTCTTAAAGGCTTCTTTGAGTGTAGGAGACGGTTGTTTTAATTCTTGTTCTGTCTTGGTCTCTTTCTTTAACAAATCTGTCAAGGGGGAAGCCAACTGAGAAAAATTCGAAATGAATCTCCTGTAATATCCTAACACCCTAAGAACGCTCTAAGTTCTTTTTTTGTTTTGGGAAAGGGAATGGATGTTATAGCTGCTACTTTTTCTTCTTGAGGCTTTATATATCCTTCTCCCAGAAGATATCCCAAATATTTCACTGAGCGTGCGGCCAATTAGCTTTTGGCAGGGTTAATGGTCAGTCCACTTCTCCCTAATTCTTGTATGACTCTGGCAAGGTGGGACAGATGTTCCTCCCATGACGAGCTATGGATAACTATATCGTCAATGTAGGCTGCTGCAAATTTTTCACAGGGTCTCAATACCTGATTCATTAAACTTTGAAAAGTGGCCGGAGCCCCATGTAAGCCGAAAGGCAAGACTTTGAACTGGTACAACCCGCTAGGAGTGGAAAAGGCTGTTTTTTCCCTGTCTTGGGGTTTCAATTGGACCTGCCAGTACCCCTTACACAGATCTAAAGTGCTAATGCACTGGGCTGTACCAAGTCGTTCCACCATCTCATCGACTCTCGGGAGGGGATAGGAATCAAATTGGGAGATCTTGTTGACCTCCCGAAAGTCGATGCAGAATCGGATGACCCATCGGGCTTAGGTACTAAAACTATGGGCGAATTTCACTCGCTTTTAGATGGTTCTATTATGCCCATTTGCAACATTTTTGCCACTTCTTGTTCTACAGCTTGCCTGCGTGATTCTGGGATACGGTAAGGTCGTAGCTTTACCTTTTTGTCTAAGGGAGTATTGATGGCATGTTCTACAATCGTTGTTCTCCCTAGTTCGAGGGAAAACACATCAGAGAGAGGTTTAAGCCTAGCTTCCAAATCCTGTCTTTTTTCGTTAGGCAAGTCACCATCAATACTTTGCTGGTATAAACAGGGTGACTCTGGAATCCCTATCAAAACTGGAGGGGCCCCTTCCCATTTTTTAAGTAGATTGATATGGTATATCTGGGTGTTTGTTTTCCTTTTTGGATCCAATTCCAATCTATAGGTTACCGGAGAAACTTTCTCAATGACCCGATAGGGTCCCTGCCACTGTCCTAGCAATTTGTGATCCGATTAAGGCATCATTAATAGAGCAAAATCATTGACCTCTAGGCTTCGATTTTTAGCCTTTTTATTATATTGAGTCGCTTGGGCAGCCTGAGCTTGTTCCATGTGGGAGGCAACTATACTACAGATTTGTTCCAAATTAGTTTTTAACTGTAGGACATATTCTGGAAGGGGTTTCATTCCTTCTGGAACCACTTCCTATTCCTCTTTCAACATATCCAATAAAGTACATGGCTGGCGTCCGTACAACAATTCAAATGGGGAGTACCCCGTACTCTTTTGGGTTTTACATCTAATAGCAAAAAAAGCCAAAGGAAGCATCTCTTCCCATTTACCGGCTTCAAGATCCAGCAGCTTTTTCAAAGTGGTTTTTAGTGTGGCGTTATATCTTTCCACTAACTCATCAGTCTGGGGGTGGTATGCTGCTTTTCTAATTTGCTTAATATTTAACATGAGACAGACCTGTTTTAGAAGACGAGAGACAAATGGAGTCCCTTGGTCTTTTCTTATCTCTTTCGGGAATCCCACCCTCGAGAATATGTTGATCATTGCTTTAGCAATTTGCTTAGCATTGGGTTGACATAAAGCCACAGCTTCAGGATAACGGGTGGCATAATCCACCAGGACTAAGACAAACCGACACCCACTCCGGGAGGGAAGCAAGGGTCCTATTATGTCCATACCTACTCTTGAGAAAGGCTCTTGAATAATGGGCAGGGAATCTAAAGGAACTCTCGGAGGGGTAGTTCTACTATTTTTCTGACAGATGGGACATTCCTTACAATACTGACGTATCTGTCGGTAAATGCCAGGCCAGTAGAATTTTTCTAACACGGTTTTTTCTGTCTTTTCCTCTCCAAAATGACCACCCAATAAGTGACTGTGGGCTAGAATTAACCCTTTTCTCTATACTGTTGGGGTACCAACAATTGAAATGGCTTACCCCTCCCCCTAACCGAAATAGTAATCCCTTTTTACAAACAAACTGCGGACCTACTTGGTCTGGGTCTTCCTCGTCTTGAGCCCTGTTCCATGCTTCTTGTTGGAAAGGCGACCCCAGGGGAGACAGAAGGTGTCTGACTGTCCGCCCCGAGGCCCACCTCTCTGTATGGAATAGACCGAGCGCCGTAGGGAGGCCTCCTTGGCGAGGTTCCTCTCCTACAATCGTAACAGCAGAGCAATCACACTACTTACAGATAGACACTACACAGGAAGGATGTTCACAAGAATCTTTATATAAGTACTCAAAGCAAGTTCTTGGCAGGGTAGCGGCAAGGATCGAGGGATCCGTAATGTCGTGGTCTCGGGGGAAGGGGGTAGCGGGACAGTCTTGGCACCCACTGGTGCGTGGATAGTTCAAGGGTTCAGGCCGCGCCAGCGTCAGCAGGGCCTCGAAGATAGTTCAGCTTGGTCAGGCCGCGACAGCGTCAGCAGGGCCTCGAAGGTGGTTCAGCTTGGACAGGCCGCGACAGCGTCAGCAGGGCCTCGAAGGTGGTTAAGCTTGAACAGGCCGCGACAGCATCAGCAGGGCCTCGGAGGTGGTTCAGCTTGGACAGGCCGCGACAGCGTCAGCAGGGCCTCGAAGGTGGTTCAGCTTGGTCAGGCCGCGACAGCGTCAGCAGGGCCTCGGAGGTGGTTTAGCTTGGTCAGGCCGCGACAGCGTCAGCAGGGCCTCGAAGGTGGTTCAGCTTGGTCAGGCCGCGACAGCGTCAGCAGGGCCTCGGAGGTGGTTCAGCTTGGTCAGGCCGCGACAGCGTCAGCAGGGCCTCGGAGGTAGTTCCAGGTGCAAGAGTTAGGATCAGGATCAGCCGCGACGAGGTCAGCAGGGCTTCGACTCCAGATACAACTGCCGTCTTGATCCGGGGCTGGCCCAGATATAGGACTGGAGGGCTTTGATGTCCGGACCCTCGCGCCTGGGGGTCAGAGGGGCCGGGATGAAGGGGTCCAGACACCCAGCAGGGGGGCGGAGCCAGCGCCCAGGGAGCCGGGAGAGCGATCGATACCAGGCGTCCGGGGGCGGTGGAAGGTCCATCGAGACTCTCCTCCTCCGGGGTCTGGTCGAGTGGCCACTTTACCACCTGGGAGGATCCTGGTGCCTCAATGTCTGGGCTTCGCTGGGGCCGGGCCCGGGATGGCTGCGGCCACGTGTCCGGGGCGTGAGGGTCCCAAGATGGAGTCGGGCCGGAAAGGGTGGCCTGGTCAGGGTGCCAGGCTGGCAGCCTTGGCGAGCAGGTTCTGCCGGGGTACCCGGGAGGGGGAGAGCTGCAGGTGGCCGGGGAGGCTGCTCGCGCCGATGGTTCGTGAATGTGCGTGTCAGGGGGGTCGATAGTAGGTAAATGGAGGGCCGATGTCATCCCGGGCCCTCCATGCGGATGGGGTCGGACCACACCACGAGGCCGTGTCCAACACACGTCCCCTCCAGCTGAAGGCGGGGAGAGTCACCCATCTTCCTGGGGGCTCTCTTCGTCGAGGCGGAAAAACCGGGACAGGCCGTCAGCGTTGGCGTGGTCACTGCCAGGGCGATGCTCCACAGTGAAATCCAAGCCTTGGAGGGAGATGGACCATCGCAGCAGTTTGGGATTTTCGCCACGCATGTGCATCAGCCACCTTAGGGGCCGGTGGTCAGTCTGCACCCGGAAGTGGGTGCCGAAGAGGTAGGGCCTGAGTTTCTTGAGGGCCCACACAACAGCGAAGGCTTCTCTCTCGATGGTGCTCCATCGCTGCTCTAGGGCCAGCAGCCGCCGGCTGATGAAGGCCACAGGATGGTCAGTTCCCGCGGAGTCCATTTGCGATAGGACCGCCCCGATGCCGTGTTCCGAGGCGTCGGTCTGGACCACAAACTCTCGGCTGTAGTCGGGGGCCTGGAGCACAGGGGCGGTACACATGGCTGCTTTCAAGGTCTCGAAGGCCACCTGACATGCGGGTGTCCACTGCACTTTCTGTGGCCGGCTCTTCGAGGTCAGTTCCGTGAGGGGCTCTACAATGCTCCCATAGTTCTTGATAAAACGCCGATATTACCCCGTGAGCCCCAGGAAGGCTCGGACGGCGGTCTGGTTGACCGGGGGTTCCCAGGCTAGGATGGCGTCGATCTTGGGTTGGAGGGGAGCCACTTGGCCGCTCCCCACTTGGTGTCCCAGATAGGTCACGGACCCTTGGCCTATCTGGCATTTGCTGGCTTTCACAGTTAGCCCGGCCCGGCGGAGGGCGGCCAGGACTTCCCAGAGGTGTTTCAGGTGCTCAGCCCAGTGGAGGCTGTAGACCGCAATGTCGTCTAGGTAGGCGGCACTGAACTCTTCTAGCCCCGCCAGTACTTTGTTTACTAGTCTCTGGAAGGTGGCCGGGGCGTTTTTCATGCCGAAGGGCATCACCTTGAACTGGAAGTGGCCGTCGGGCGTGGAGAAGGCGGAGCGCTCCTGGGCGCCAGGGTTGAGGCCGATCTGCCAATACCCGGTGGTGAGGTCGAAGGTACTGAGGTACTTGGCGGCCCCCAGGCGGTCGATCAGTTCATCGGCCCGGGGGATGGGATGTGCGTCGGTTCTCGTAACAGCATTCAGCCCCCGGTAGTCGACGCAAAACCGGAGTTCTGGCGGGGTGCCAGGTGCGGCGGCCTTGGGGACCAGAACCACTGGGCTGGCCCAGGGACTCGGAGGGTTCGACTACCCCCAGGGCCAGCATCTTGGTGACTTCCGTATGGATGCAGGCCCGAACTCGGTCGGGGACCCGGTAGGCCCGGTGTCGTACTGGCTGACTGTCCCCGGTGTCGACATCGTGGACACACCATTGGGTAACCCCGGGGGTGAGGGAGAACAGATCTGTGAATTGTCCCAACAGCTCTTGACAGTCCCAGCGCTGTGCGGGGGTCAGGTCAGGGGAGAGAGAGATCCCTTCGATGGAGCCGTCCTTCTCCGTGCACTTTAGGAGGTCGGGCAAGGGCTCGGAGTCGTCTTCGGCCCCATCGTCGGTAGCGAGGAGCAGGCTCAGTTCGGTGCGGGCAAAATGAGGTTTGAGCCGGTTGGCGTGCAGAACCCGGAGGGGGTTCCGGGGAGACTCCATATCCACGAGGTAAGTGACGGGGCTCTTGCGCTCGATCACCTTGAAGGGCCCCGACCATTTGTCCTGGAGGGCACATGGTTCGACCAGGGACATGACCCAGACCCGCTGGCCCGGCTCGAACTCGATGGAGGAGGAGTGCTGGTCGTACCAGCGTTTCATGTCCTCCTGACTGGCCTCCAGGTTGGCCTCTGCAAGGGCCCGGAACTTCCGAGTCTGGTTTCGGAGGGTCAGGAGGTACCGGTAGACATCCGGTGGTGCGCTTTGGATGGTAGTTTCCCAGCCCTCTTTGACTAGGCTGAGCGGACCTCGGACAGGGTGTCCGTACAAGAGTTCAAAGGGGCTAAACCCCAGGGACTTCTGTGGTACCTCCCGATAGGCAAACAGGAGGCAGGGCAGCAGGACATCCCATTTGCGTCGTAGTGGCTCTTCTAGGCCCTGGATCATTCCCTTGAGTGTCCGGTTGAACCGCTCCACAAGTCCATTCCCTTGGGGATGATACGGGGTGGTGAACTTGTATGTGACCCCGCACTGTTGCCACAGGGACCACATATGCCTAGATATAAAGTTCGTGCCCCGATCGCTCACGACCTCCCGGGGGAATCCTACTCGGGAGAAGATCCCCATCAAGGCTCGCCCCACCACGGGAGCGGTGATGGTTCTGAGGGGGATGGCCTCAGGATAGCGGGTGGCGTGGTCCACTAGGACAAGTATGAAGCGATGCCCTTGCGAGGTTTGAGGGTCCAGGGGCCCCACAATGTCTATTCCCACTCGCTCGAAGGGGGTGGTCACTACTGGAAAAGGTTGGAGCGGGGCCTTCACCTTCCCCCCGCTCTTTCCGCTGGCTTGGCATGTCGGGCAGGTGCGGCAGTGGTTATGTACATCGTTGCGCATTTTGGGCCAGTAGAAATGGGTCACCAGGCGGCTGTAAGTTTTGTCCTGCCCCAGGTGCCCTGCGAGGGGCACATCGTGCGCCAGGTTCAAAAGGAAGTCTCTGAATCGCAGGGGAACCACTAGCACTCGGCTGGCCCCCAGCTCGGCAATTTTCTGTTCACTATATAGGAGGTCGTGGTCCCAGTAGACCCAGTGGGACCCTGAGGTGTCCCCGGTAGCTTGGGCAGCGGCTTGTTGGCGGGTCCCCTCGAGGGAAGTGCAGGTCTTCTGTTCCTGCCGAAACTGTTCTCGGGTGGGACCACCCTCTTGGCGCCATTGGGCGAGTTCGGAGATGTCACTGAGCTCGTGGTGGTTTCCGGGCTCCGAGGGCCTGGTCTCGGAGTCGCATTCTTCATGGATGGCAGAGGGTGGTGGCTCGGGCCACTCCGACTCTTCGGTCGGGGCGGCCTCGGTCGCTGCCGGGGCTCGGGCCGCCATAGATCGGGTCGTCGCACAGACCCACTCTGGTAATCCCATCATTCCTAGGTGCTCTCCCCGCTCGACTTGGGCCCAGGGAGAGCTCTCGAGGTCGTTCCCAAGGAGGCAGTCCACGGGGGCGTCGTCCCGGACGGTCACCTTGAGGGTGCCCGACACTCCCCCCCCATTCGAAGGGAATTCGGGCCATCTGGCATAGAGTTTCGGAGTTGTCGGCGGCCCTCACGGGGCAGCGTACGTTCGGGATGATCTGTTCGGGGGTCACCAAGTGGCAGCGGACGGCCGTCACACTGGCTCCCGTGTCTCGGAGGGCCTCGGTCCGTCGTCCATTGATGTGGACCCACTGACGGTATTTTCGAGTGTTGCTCGGTAGTGGGGCCTGGGGGACCAGGTCTCTATTGCCCAGGCAGGCTAGGGCCATGGCGGCCGGTTCATACTCGATTTGATCTTCCTCGTAGACCTCTTCGTCTTCTTCTCTCTCTTCTCCCAGAGCCGCAGCAGTGAACTGGCGGGTCGGAGGCCCAGTGGTGCCGGGACGCTGGTTCATGGGGCAGAGGGGGTCACTGGCATAGTGACCGGTCCGCTGGCATCTGTGGCAAGTAATGTTCGGGGGGGGCCCTGGCCGTGCTGGGGGGTCCCTCTTCCGGGACGGCGAAGTGTTACTCGGGGGGGTTCCCTGGAGGGGGACCCCGGCCCGAGGCCGGCGGGAAGCTTCGGCTCTGGTTCTGTCCTCCTCCGCCCCCCCGCTGGCGGGGGTGCCCCGGCCGCCCTGACCGGTTTCTCCAATCGGTGTTCGGGGGACCCGGGTGCTCACCCATCGATCTGCCTCGACGGCGAGTTTCCGGGGCTCGGTTAGCTTGCTGTCGAGTAGATGCTGTCGGAGCTCGACAAAGCAGTTGTTGGAGAGGTGCTCCCAAACGATGAGGTCGAACAGCTGCTCGTAGGTGGACACTTTGCTGCCCTTTATCCATCCTTCTAGGGCCCTGCTATAAAAATTCACGTACTCGACCCACGTGGTACCGGGGATTTTCTTGCAGTCTCTGAATCTCTGCCGGTACATCTCGGGGGTGAGGCCATACCGGACAAGCAGGGCGTCCTTCATGTGGTCATAGGAGGACATTACGTCGTCGGCCAGCTCCAGCAGGGTGTCTCTTCCTTCGCTGACGAATCTCCCCCATAAGCCGGCACCCCAGTCTGTTCGCGGAATGCGGTGCGCGGTCATGGCCACTTCGTACGCCTTGAACCATTGCTGGATATCGTCACTCTTGTAGTACTCCTTGACGATATCCTTCGGGATGTGGACCTTTGGGTCGGCAGGAGGTGAGGGGTTCCGGGCTACCGTGGCGCCAGCTTCTTCGAGTTTGGCTTTGATTTCGAGTTCTTTGAGGCCACGCTCGTGTTCGTATGCGAGTTTTTTTTCTTCCAATTCTCTTTGCCGCCGCCTCTCTTCCAGATCTCCCTCTAATCGCAGTTGTTCAAGGGCCATTTTCTTTTCTGCTAATTGGAGTTCTCCGTCCAGCCGGAGTCGGGCGAGCTCTAGTTCATGGAGCCGACTCCTCTCTCGCTCCCGGGCATCTTCGTGGGAGAGGCCCGGGTCCCTATTGGCGGTTCTTTCCTCTATGGGGGCTATGACGGTACTCACGGGTACTTCTCGGACAATGTCATCGTTCGTTTGGGGTGGGGTCTCTCTGGTCTCCCCCCAGGTTTGCAGCGCTTCCTTGAAATCGTCCTTTGTGCTTAGTCCAGTGGTAGCGATACCCAAGTCTTTGCAAAATTGTTTAAGTTCTTTATGGGTATACTCCTCTAACAGGTCTTTCTGGAATTCTGCGGTCGTTCCGGCTTCCTTATTAGTCATCGTGGCTGTGGGTCTCTGTCAGTAGTGACGTGTTACTCGCTGTACGATTTGCGTGGGCTCGGATCCCGTCGCTTGCCACCAATGTTGGAAAGGCGACCCCAGGGGAGACAGAAGGTGTCTGACTGTCCGCCCCGAGGCCCACCTCTCTGTATGGAATAGACCGAGCGCCGTAGGGAGGCCTCCTTGGCGAGGTTCCTCTCCTACAATCGTAACAGCAGAGCAATCACACTACTTACAGATAGACACTACACAGGAAGGATGTTCACAAGAATCTTTATATAAGTACTCAAAGCAAGTTCTTTGCAGGGTAGCGGCAAGGATCGAGGGATCCGTAATGTCGTGTTCTCGGGGGAAGGGGGTAGCGGGACAGTCTTGGCACCAACTGGTGCGTGGATAGTTCAAGGGTTCAGGCCGCGCCAGCGTCAGCAGGGCCTCGAAGATAGTTCAGCTTGGTCAGGCCGCGACAGCAGGGCCTCGAAGGTGGTTCAGCTTGGACAGGCCGCGACAGCATCAGCAGGGCCTCGGAGGTGGTTCAGCTTGGACAGGCCGCGACAGCGTCAGCAGGGCCTCGGAGGTGGTTCAGCTTGGACAGGCCGCGACAGCGTCAGCAGGGCCTCGAAGGTGGTTCAGCTTGGTCAGGCCGCGACAGCGTCAGCAGGGCCTCGGAGGTGGTTTAGCTTGGTCAGGCCGCGACAGCGTCAGCAGGGCCTCGAAGGTGGTTCAGCTTGGTCAGGCCGCGACAGCGTCAGCAGGGCCTCGGAGGTGGTTCAGCTTGGTCAGGCCGCGACAGCGTCAGCAGGGCCTCGGAGGTAGTTCCAGGTGCAAGAGTTAGGATCAGGATCAGCCGCGACGAGGTCAGCAGGGCTTCGACTCCAGATACAACTGCCGTCTTGATCCGGGGCTGGCCCAGATATAGGACTGGAGGGCTTTGATGTCCGGACCCTCGCGCCTGGGGGTCAGAGGGGCCGGGATGAAGGGGTCCAGACACCCAGCAGGGGGGCGGAGCCAGCGCCCAGGGAGCCGGGAGAGCGATCGATACCAGGCGTCCGGGGCCGGTGGAAGGCCCATCGAGACTCTCCTCCTCCGGGGTCTGGTCGAGTGGCCACTTTACCACCTGGGAGGATCCTGGTGCCTCAATGTCTGGGCTTCGCTGGGGCCGGGCCCGGGATGGCTGCGGCCACGTGTCCGGGGCGTGAGGGTCCCAAGATGGAGTCGGGCCGGAAAGGGTGGCCTGGTCAGGGTGCCAGGCTGGCAGCGTTGGCGAGCAGGTTCTGCCGGGGTACCCGGGAGGGGGAGAGCTGCAGGTGGCCGGGGAGGCTGCTCGCGCCGATGGTTCGTGAATGTGCGTGTCAGGGGGGTCGATAGTAGGTAAATGGAGGGCCGATGTCATCCCGGGCCCTCCATGCGGATGGGGTCGGACCACGCCACGAGGCCGTGTCCAACACTTCTCTTAGGGTAGGGTCTTCTCTTTGGGCTGAATGGAATCTTTGATCGCCCTGTCAAATGGGGGGATCGATTTTTCCGAGTTAACACTACTATGGTCCAATCCCTTTTTTCACGCTTTTTCTGTTTTCCACTCTTCTTTGGTTTACCTTCGGGCAATCCTGGCTCTGAGTCTTGGGAAAATGGGGCAGTGTTTCTCCACTCTTCCCCCTCCATCCATGTTTCTTTTATTAGTTTTGACATGTGGGGGTAGTCATTCTCTATTTCCAGGAAGTTTGGGAACCAGTCCTACTCCGAGGGGATGTGCAGCTAGATCAGAATCATACTGTACTTTGATCTCGGCCGCAGGGTGCCTCCGGGTATCCCCCTGAACACATTGAATGTCAACCTCACCTAAAAGTGGTGGAACACCTCCGGGTATGTTATGTTATGTTATTTATTTATTTATATAGCGCTCGGCTACTCAAAAAGAGTGTCCCGGCGCTTTATTTGTGGTTGTATCACGCTCTGCAAGCAACCAGTGTCTATCAAGGCCTGTCTTTTCTCCCCATTAACTAGGACCTCTCTATGATAGGGGCAGCTAGTTCCGGAAGGACTACAATTGTAGGTGCGGGTGAGCCCTACCTCCATAGGCTCCTCTTTCTGGGGACAAACCCTAGCTATATGGCCAAATGCCTCAAAATTATAACACTGGGGACCTGGTTGTGGTATTGCCCGGATAGGTGGAGTCATAGGACTGGGTAAAAGAGTAATTGATTCAGGCTTGATGGTGGGTTGTTTATATGGTCTGGTGGAGGAATTCTCTGATCTGACGGGAGGATTCCCTGGTTTCTTCCAATTGTGTTCCTCTCGCCCCTTTTGGGATTCTTGGGCCCTATGAAAGGCACTGGCTATCTCGATGGCTCTTTCTAAGGTCAAGCCGGTATGCTGGCATACCCATTTCTGAATATGGGGATACAATGAACTCAAATACTGCTCTAGATAGATTTTTTCCATTATTTCGTCTTTAGTAGCTGTTTGGGGTTTCAACCATCTATCAGTCATGTCTCTAATTCGGTAGGCCAGAGCCCTGGGAGTTTCCTGTGGTCCCTCTTTGATTTGCCTCAACTTTATCCTGTATGTATCCTCATCTATCCCCAATCTTTCTATTATATTTTTCTTTACATCATCGTAAGAGGTAAGGCCTTGAGGATTCACTGCTTGATAGTCCGCCTGTAGATCTCCTGAGAGAAGGGGACCCAAGTACTGTCCCCATTTGTCTAGGGACCACCCAGCCGTTCTCCTCATCCTTTCAAAATTAGAAAAGAGAGTCGGGGTCCTCTCCCTCAACATATTTCTGCAATACCACGGAGGGTAAACCGGTATGTCCTCGAGGTTGGCTGAGTGTATCTGCCAGTTTTCCTATTACGTTTTCCTGGGCTTGGCTTTGGTTAGTCAAAGTCCTGTGGAGTTTCTCCCTATCTTCCTCAGCAACAGCTAGGAATTTCTCCATTATCTTGCCCAATTGTTCTTGTCATTCCGCCATTTTCTTAAACGCCGCCTCCATTTTCCCTGATCCCACTTCTGACACCAGATGTGAGAGGGACAGGCGGAAAAAGAAGCTAGAAGGTCTTATGCATGAATCTATTTTGGCGTATTTTATTCAAATCTTGGTGCACAACTAAATATAAACACAGATGGTCCTTGGGGATGTTGAGTTCAGGCTGTCGATGACCTTCCGCTGATGGTTTCCTCTTCTCCCAGTGGGGTGGTGTTGACGGTCTCCGGGTAGCGTGCAAAGAGAAGAGACAGAGGCGGTACATGTATTTGTCACGGGTCGTTTAGCAATGAAATTACCATCACCAGGGGTGGGGACACCGAGTGCACATAGAGCAAAAAGGTAGTGCTGATAGATAGGGAGGATGGTGTTATTCAAATGATAAGCAAAAACCAATTGGCCTATCTTTAGCTCGTTCCTTTACTTCAAGACACAAGCTCCTACTCGAGGTAATTTGGGGTTCACAATTTAAAGATGCCACCATAAAAGGACTCGCTATGGGAATCAGGGCAAGCTAGGAATCAGAGTTTCAAGGCTACCACTCTTGGGTTTACACCCGCTTTTGCAAAAGTAAAGATTTACCGAGAGTTAGTCAGGGCTGTAAGACTGTCACGCTATGCCCGCTCCCCTCCCAGTCGTCTGCTCCGCCCTCCTAATGGTCCCGCTCGCCTCCCATTGCTGTGGCTCAACTGTACGGAAGAGGTCTCCGGGTTAGTTAACCCTCTATAGACCGGGCCAGGCAGTTCATTGAAAAGACTCCGGTGGGGGCTGAGTACAGGGGTAAAGCCGTGGCACCTCCTCACAGTTTCACACACGGTGTAGGTAGGATTTAGCATTTAAAAAACCTTGGAAATTCACTGAAAAAAACATAGGTTTCCCACAACCACACACACACAACCACACACACAACCACACACACACACAACCACACACACAACCACAACCACACACACACAACCACATACACAACCACACAATCAACCACACACACAACCACACACAACTACACAACCACACACACAACTAGGCACACACAACCACACACACAACCACACCCAACCACATACCCAATTTAATTCAATAACTTTATTCGGTTATTATGCAGAACAAATAACCATACAAGTACAATTAATATATCACAATTTCAGAATAAAAAAAAATAGAGAAACAATCATGGTACATTATAAATAAACTGATTAAAATTTCATACATAAATTAATTTCCGTGATCTAAAAACATTCTTTACAAACACAGAAACAGATGCAACAGTTAAAATATTATCTAGTGTTTGGATGACTAAAAAGGCGGGACGCCATTGCCTGAGTTCCATACTCTTCAATAATGGTACAATCCTTCTTGTCCTAGGAATAGTGTAAAATTTACAAAATACCAAGAAATTGCATGTCCGATTGGCTGGGCAAATCATCGCATGGACATTTACACAATTGTCTTGCCCAGTCATTCATCTTGGGGAAGCTTAGAAATCTAAATAAAATATTTAGCCTAAACCGAGTTAAAAGAAACCTTTCAAAATCACTCATGTGCAGCCTAACTTATGGTTGAATATTAAAAGTGGTCATTGTTAAATGGTCAGCCACCACAGAAATCTTTGTCATCTCTATATTCCTTCTATATTCTCCCAGAAACGTCATGCAAAGTTTTTTAAGTTCCTTCCTGGAGACCTGGCACATAGATAAGGGATCACTATAATATTCTTGGTGGCCTATTTGTGTAAGAAACGTCTTTACGTATTATAACCAATATAACCATCTTATCTTGCTAACATTATCAAGACTCATCGCGTCCTTCAAAACCAGATGGTTAAAAACACATTCCTCAGTAGTCCATACCCTGTGCCACAAAAGAACCGGTTGTACCTTCATAACATCTTCTAAATATGGTTGTCCAAGTTCAGCATGGAAAATGTACGTGAAGACACTATCCGACCGGGACTGCTAAAAGATACCTCATGAAGCTGTTTTCTGCCCCCTGTAGCGATTTCACATTTATATAGCCCCATATTCCAGCACCATAAGTTGCAATTGCTATACACGTTGCTCTATAAACGTATAAAAGTTCCCCAATCGGTCATCTGCCCATTTTTCTACTAAAATTAGTCAAGGCCATTAAGGATTTACAGAATAGCAACCTTCTTGATTTTATCGCGTTAATCCCTGATCCGGACTGATCAAACAGTATTCCCAAATAAGGAAAAGTGGGGGTAAAATCCAGTGGTTTCGAGTTAATGTACATTACTTTTATCTTTTTATCTGCACCAATACCACAGTTCATACAGAACGTTTTTGTTCAATTGATTCTCAAATCCAAATTTGTCATGAATTGTGAGAATGATGTAACCATCCTTTGCATGGCCACGGGTGTCCGGGCCATCAGGACCGCGTCATCCACGTATAGGAGTGCAGGGACAGATCTACCAGCTATCAAGGGCATGTCCCTGCTCTCCTGTAACAGTGTTCTTTAGAGGTCATTAATATATATTGTGAACAAGAAGGGGCGAGAACGCATCCTTGCCGCACACCTCTTGCAATACTAAACGGCCTAGTACACTCCCTGTTCTTGGCAAATCTAACTTTACCCCTTGCCCCCGAATAAAGCTCCCTAAAAAAAAAATTATATTTTCCTCTATTCCTAATTTTTTCAGGATCAACCATAATTTGCTGTGGGTAACGCAATCAAAGGCTGAGGAAAAGTCGACAAAGATAAAAAATGTACAGCCTCCCTTGGCTTTACTATATTTTTCCAAAAGAATGTATAAATTAAGGCCCTGGTCAACGGTGCCAAGGCCCTTCCTGAATCCATACTGAAGATCACTAATTATTGAGTGTTCTCCAGCCCATGATTGTAATCTATTTAAAATCACACGACCGATAATCTTAATTGTGGAGTCTAATAACGATATAGGGCGATAAAACGAACAACCTGTTCTATCCCCCTTTTTGAATATAGGTACAATAATAGACTCATACCATGATGGTAACAATCCGGTCGAGCAGCATGCATTAAACAACTGCGTGAGGAGTGGACCCCATAAGGCCACTTCATTTTTATACAAATCAACCGGCACCCCATCCGGGCCCGGAGCCTTTCCTCCCATGCTGGCATTAATACCCAAATTAACTTTGTTCAGGGTGATACCCAGATCCAGTCTCTTAAAGGTATGTGGGGTCTTCTCATCCACTACTTTCTCAATTTGTACCTGCTCTGATGCAGTCGAGGCACTGTATAAGTCTGCATAATGTGATACCCATTCGCTCTCTGATATGGCAATCTCTACACTTGCTTTTGCTTTATCATTTAAAAAAGGGGCATTAACTGCTTTCCAGAAAGATACAGTATCTTTATTCAAGGAAGCCTCACACAAAGACTCCCGTGCTTCTTTTTTCAATGCATCCTTTCTTTTTTTCAGGGTCATCTTATAGATCTTTCTCATGTCCCTTTTTAAAATCTGATCTTTATCATTGGCATTTAAGGCACACTTAAGGTTAGAATATGCCTTAGCGCAGGCTGTATCAAACCAGCCTGCTGTATTTTCTCTAAGGTTGTTCGTTTCTACCTATAAGCTTGTTTTAATATGTGAAGAAATTACTGCAAAGTTTTAAATAATTGCAGATTTGTCTGAATTTTCATCCAGACAAACACCAATATTAGAATCACATTTCTTTACTAGGTTATAAAGAAAATCTTCTGGGATCACTTTTGTCCATTTTAGGGAATATCCATTTTGTCTGTTCAGGACAATATTATCAATAAGCCGCCTTGGTCTACTATTTTTATCAGATTCTTGAAGAGGCATTATGATTTCAACACTTAGGGGAAAATGATCGCTTAGAGCGGTATCCAAGGTATTACAATTCTTGACTAGTCCACTATGTCTAGCAGATATCAGTATATAGTAAATTATTGAAAAACACCTCTGCCATTGTATGTGGGACAAAAAGGGACCTCTGGCTGACATATTCTATTAGCACAACCTAAGTCACAGCAAAACATGATTTCATTCATAAGGTCCCTGCACACAGTTTGTTCAAGGTGTGATAGACTAGTCTCTTTGTCCAACATTAAACCACATATCCCTAACTCTCCTTTCTTACATAATGAACAATTAAAATCCCCTCCTCAAATAACAAAAACTTCTTTAGAATTACATTCTAACATCTTCCCTCCGTGCTTTCAGCATATCTTCCATTGCCTCGGATGGAGCATTGTTATAAATTGTACAATAATCAAGCAAAGCACTTTACCAATATGCATCCTGACCGTGTGATAATATCTATTATTATGGGGCATCTCTATTTTCTCACATTTATGAAGATTCGATATATAGGTGCATAGCCCCCCTTTAGCCCTACCATATGTTCAGCCTATCGCTGGGGTAAATAATATTTTAAAACCATACAGATGCTGTGCCTCTTTAACCGAGGTTTCTTGTACACTCAATATGTTGAACTCATTTACCAGATCAATCCAGATTTGATTAGACCCAAAACCGCACCCGCACCCACAACGGCACTCACAAACAACCACACACACACAACCACACACACACTCAACCACACACACACACAACCAACCACACACACACAACCACACAACCACACACACAACCACAAACACACATATAACCACACATACAACTACACACACAACTACACACACAACAACACACACAACCACACACACAACCTTACACACACAACCACACACAACAGATAACAACAAACACAACCACACACACAACTACACACACAAACAACCATACACACAACCACACACACAACCACACCAAACCACAAACTCACAACCACAAGCAGACACACAAGCACACACACAACCATAGACACACACACAACTACACACACAAACAAAACCTCAAACACAACGCATATAACCACACAGACAACCGCACACACACAACCACAAACACCCAACCACATACACACCCAACCACCCAACTACACACAACTACACACAACCACAACCACACACACAACCACACAACCGACCACACCCACAAAAAGAGACAACCACACACACAACCACACACACAACCACACACACATACAACCACACCCACGCACACCATACACACCCACCCACACACACAACCACACACAAACAACCACACACCCAACCACACACCCAACCACACACACAACCACACACGCACAACCACACACGCACAACCACAACCACACAACCACAAGGACGCACACAACCACACACACACACAACCACACACACAACTTCACTCACACAACCACACACAACCAATCACACAACCACACACGCTGCCACATACACAGCCACACACACACAACCACACCCACAACTACACACAACCACACACATAACCACACACATAATCACACACAACAACCACACACACAACAACCACAGACACACAACCACACACACACTACCACACACACACACACAACCACACACATATAAAAACATACAACCACACACACAACAAACACAACACATACAACCACACACACAAACACACAACCACACACACACAACCACACACACAACCACAACCACACACAACCACAAACAACTGTGGTTCTGAAAAAATATGGATCCGTAATAGTACCAGACTCGAGAATAAAAACTTCGTCGAAATAGGACAAATTTGGTATCAAAAGACCGGAAATGACGAGTACATCAAGCACATGTATTTTCAGTATATTCGAGTGACAATTTCACCTCGAAATCGTCATTTACCTTCTGAACCCTTAGTTGCACGTTGCCCTCTACATAGGCCTTAATCCAGTCGAATTTGATTCCACAAGGACACGTACTCCTTAATCGACTTCTTCCTGACCCCAGTACAAGTTAGAACCATTGCCCCAGGCCGAGCTCGTTAGGTCAGTTCCCTCCCAGTGGCCAAGCAAGATAGTATCTAGGCCCAACCGGCCATAAAGCCATTTCAGCACGCACACCTGCCATATCTCGCTCACATCTTTCTTCACTCCTTTCTCCTCACTTATTTTATGGTGGGGAGGTGACCATTTTTATTAGGGGTCCAGCGATATCTGATGAAATGTTGGGCCTTGCCGGATGATTTGTTATGGGCAGCACGACGTGAAATATGTACATGTCATCATGACTCTGCTTTCTTTTGTAATCAGTAACCATAAATGAAATACCGCACACCCAAGGAATGTTTCGCCAAAGGGCAAATGTTGTGTATAAGAAGAGAAGCCTAACTTTGTGAAAGTGTGCAGTCTCCTGAATATACTGGTATTGTACTTCTAGGACCCTGTCACCTTGGTTGCAGCCAATAAACTAATCTTTGACTTCACCTGGAAGACTCTGAAGTTTCTGTGGGTCTGACTCAGGAGAACCCGAGGTCTTTGGTGTGTTGATCCCCTGGCACCGCTGGGTTACCGGTTCGGTACCGGTTCCTAAAAACCCAGTACCTCATTTGGCGCCCAGCGTTGGAGCGATTCCAGTGGTACCAATCAGCCTGAAGATCGTGAGGAGCTTCGTGTGAAAATTCCGGAGGAGGGCCCACCACCTCATCGACCCCTGCATGTCGACGTGGTCCGAAGGTCTTTACTACGAGGTTCCCCGCTTCCCGACGGCTACAAGGACTGCTGCCCTGGCTATCGCCCTGATGTTGGACCCTTGACATTTTCGGTAGAGCGAAACGCTGAGACGAGTCTTCTGGTGAAGCCATCGATAATTTTCAGTTAAGTATAAGTGGAGCGTCTCCTAGTCCTTAGTTGGACTTACTTTGTGATATCTTAGAGATACATAAAGGTTTTTATTGGTTCTTGCAAGTACCATAACCGAAGGACTCGTGTTTTCACGAGCAATATCGTAATCGATAACTCCTTTGAAGTTTTGGAACTAGACTAGAGAGAAAGGATGCCTAGTCTTAAACTCAGGACTTGGTTTTGTCTCGGTAATAATAATAGGGACTCCTGATTGGAGGACTCATGTCCGGTTCCTCCAGTTGGAACTCCGACTTACGAACTGTACGCTAAACATGGGGTAGGCCCCATCGTTTACAACGAGGTATGGATTAAATACACTAGGAAAGACGGGGTTTTAAAATGGCCCCAATATGGTAGCTTTGATTCTGAAATCTTAGACAACCTTGAAGTTAAACTCTTCAAAAAGAAAGCCCGGCCGGCGATGTTTGACTCTTTCCGCATATGGCGCAAAGAAGCCAAACAAAAAGAAATTAAATTAGCTAAGAAAAATAAGAGAGAAGAAGGACTTTCAGTAATGCAAGCTGCCGTGCAGTTTAAAGATAATGAGGAAGAGCAGATAAATGAACAACTGCACAGGCAACGTAAAATGGCAATAGATAAGTGCTATCCAGTTTTGCCGTCTCTTCAGCAAGGGAAAGCAAAAGAGCGTGAAAAAGACCAGTTAATGTCGCAATTGTTAACTTCGCCACCGCCCTATGCGCAGAATGCTACAGCACCCCCGCAACCTTTAGTTGCACAAGCTGCGCCTCTGGCTTTTCCACAGCACCCACCAGCTGTTCTTCAGCTGGCTCCTACTTCTTCGGTGCAGCCTCCTCCAGGCCCACCGACCACTTCTGTTTCTCCTGTGTTTTCTACGATCTTGCCTACTGTACTTTCTACAAATGCCCCTTCTATGATTGTGCCTAGTACCACATCTATTATTCCTCATACCTCTTCTGCCATCTCTGCATCCGCTTTACCTCACCCCGTTCTTTCATCTGTTTGTTCTTCCGTTTCACCTTCCCTTCGGCAGAAAATGGCCAGTACTGTTACTAATCTTCTTTTACCACTTTTCGGGTCGCCTGCTACGACCCCTAACATAGGAAGAAGACAGTTGCGAAGTCAACTGCCCGATTATCAAGAGAGAGATTCCCTGAATAATTTAGCTCGGAAATGGGTCATGGACACTGCAAAATATGATTTACAGTCTGTCATGGAAGTTTTCCATCAATGGGAAACAGCGACACAGAGATATGTGTTCGAACAGATGTGTGTTTTTCTTTGCGAAGATTTAGAAGACAATGACCAGGATTGCCTCCCACAAGAGATGTGTCGTATAAGGTTTAAGTTTAGTCTGGGTATGATTGTAGGTCCCGATGTAGAAGAAGCAGTTGAAATGCTATTATCACATCGAAGTAAGGGAAGTAGTTCTGGGTCACCATCGGAATCTAGTGCATCTAGTAGGAAAAAGGCACGACAATACCCTATGAGAGAAGTTCCCCCGCAGTGGAGAGAGGGTGACGCGACAGCTGTCCCACCTGTCCTGCCCCACTTTCACCGAGTATGGGTACATGTTCCATGGAAGCGAGCAGAAGTTTTAGCACTCAAACAAACACTACCAGATCCGCGTAAAAATCCTGCAGGGTACTATAAAGAATTATCGCAAACTGCTGGGTCATGTATTATGAATTTAGCCGATATCGATATGTTATTCGGGAACGTCGTTCCACAGCCTCTATGGGGAAAAATTCGTCATGAAGATCATGACCAGGAATTAGGTGACAGGTGGGCTAATATTACTGTTGCAGATGCACGACAAGTTGGTGGTGCGAAACCTGAGCCCCTGATAGCGGAACTACCTGGTAGGATAGTAGATTACATGAAGACAATAATGCCTGCGATACGTGTAAATTGGGATAAGTTATCTGCATGCAAGCAAAAGAAAGAAGAAACTGTGTCAGATTTCTTCACCAGATTTGAAGAAACATTCATTGATCACAGCGGTCAAGATATGACCACAGAAGGTGGTCAGAGATTGTTCGTCGATAAATTTGTGCACAATCTACTTCCAGACTTGTGTAGAAAATTAAAAGATTCAGAAAGCTCTTGGGCAGTATCATCTTCAGCCCAGATATTAGCTACCGCACAGTACTACGAGAATAGAGACAAGGATGAGAAAGATACAGTAGAGAAGAAAACTAGAGAACTCAAAACGAAGGTTTTGCTACAGCAAGCATATCCTCCACGTGGTGGTGGTAATAAAAATAATAATGGTCCGAATCACTACCGGAACACTTTTCAGCAGCCGCAAAGAAATTTGCAGAGATTCGATTACCATCAAAACCGCGTAGGTCCCAACCAGTGTTTATACTGCAAACAAGAAGGTCATTACAAATATGACTGTCCTGCCCTGCCGCAACGTACAAATAAGTTTTCTGGTGTACGAGGTCGCAGTAGTCAGCAAGCGCCTAGAGGTAGAGGGCGTGGAAACGCCCCTCAGGACACACGTCCCCTTCCACCACAAAACTCTATGAACAGGTTTGACCAGCAAAATAACGTATCTGACAGGACAGCTCAATACTACGTCGATGAGTATTACACAGAAAATGAGCAGTGGGAGAATAACGATTGCTAGGACAGCCTTAGACGAAGAGAGGGAGTTGTTTCAGTTCCAGTAGATCAGAGTGGACCTTACGTTGAGGTGATTACATCGGGTGTGTCAGAACCTTTTCTGTTGGATACTGGTGCTACAAAGAGTTCTATTATGCACTCCAAACTCCCTGGCGCACCTTTGTCTGGCGAAATGAACGTTTCCGTAGGTTTTTCTGGCGCCCCGGTTAGAAATCCGATTTCTGACCCTTTATCTCTTTCTGTTGGTCCTTGTGAATTCGAAGCACCCCTTATTTTGACAACAGGTTGTGGTGAAAATTTGCTAGGATTAGATTTGCTAAAAAGATTGTATGCGACTTTGTACTGTTCTCCCTCAGGAGTACAACTGACTTTAGGTAAGAAAGTGGTCTCTCCCATGTATTTGTCGAGAAATACGCTTCCAGCAGAATTGGCACTTCTACCAGATATTGTTTGGGCTACTGGTCCGAATGATGTAGGTCTTCTAGAAATTCCACCATATGTTGTAACATTGAAGTTGAATGTCAAAATGCCACGAATTCCCCAATACAGAATATCCAATGAGGGCGAAAAAGCTTTGCTAGCGATTGTTTACGAGTTGATTGAGAAAGACGTAATCGAGGAAACACGAGGCAATGTTTGCAATAGTCCTGTTCTGCCTGTTTTAAAACGAACTGACCCTTCTCAGCCACCTGTGTATAGATTTGTGATCGATCTTAGGGAAGTAAATAAGATAGTGGTGCCACAATTCCCAGTTGTCCCCGACATTACAACATTATTGACTATGATTCCAGCATCCGCATCCTGGTTTTCGGTGATTGACCTGAAGAATGCTTTCTTCAGTATCCCGATTGCTGAGGAAAGCAGGGATATTTTTTCCTTTAGTTTAGGTGGTCGCAGTTTCCGTTTTAAACGCGCTCCTCAAGGCTACTGTGAAAGCCCCTCAATATACAGTCAAGCTCTGAAAAGTCAGCTTGACGCAATGGTTTTGCCCGAAGGTTCCACTCTAGTACAGTACGTGGACGATTTGCTCATAGCCCGGATACTGAGAAAATATGTAAAATGGCCACGTTGGCACTACTGCGTCATCTATGTGATCTACATCACAAGGTGTCACTTTCCAAGCTTCAATATTGTCGACAAGAAGTGACCTACTTAGGTCATCTCTTATCGAAGGAGGGAAGGAAACTGACCCCAGAAAGAATTCAGGCAATAGCAAAATTAAATGCGCCAAGAACGCAGAGAGAAGTACGCGCTTTCTTGGGCATTACATCATACTGTAGACAGTGGATTCCAAATTTTTCGTTATTAGCCAAACCTTTATTGGCACTAACGTGTACAAATACACCCAATCCCATTCCTTGGTCCGATGAGTGTCAGAAAAGCTTTCTCGAATTACGCACAGCATTATGTTCGGCCCCTGTGTTAGGTAACCCCAACTACAGTAAACCTTTCACATTATACGTCCACGAGAAGGAGGGTTGTGCATTGTCTGTGCTGACTCAGTTATACGGAGATAGACAGCGGCCATGCGCCTATTTTTCGTCAACTTTGGATCCGGTAGCACGAGCATTGCCAAGTTGTCTAAGGGCCACAGCAGCAGCAGCTGTTTCTATTCGACAGTCTGCAGGTCTAGTAATGAATAATACACTAATTGTGATGGTTCCGCATGCAGTAGACACATTGTTAAATAGGACTAAGACACAGCACTTAACTAGTGCTCGACTGTCCAGTTATGAATTGACGCTACTAGCGAGCCATGTGCACATCAAAAGATGCAGTACTCTGAACATAGCCACATTGTTACCTATTGCTGAGGAATCGGATGCTTCAGAACAGCACGATTGTTTCCTCAGAACGGAGGAGGAGACCAAAGGGAGAGTTGATCTATCCGATACTCCTCTCGCCGAATGTGATGGTACATTATGGGTGGATGGTTCATGCTTTAAACTCCCAAATGGTAATGTGACTATAGCATATGCTGTCACAACTCTGCACACAATCGTTGAAACTGCGCGAATACCACATGGTTCGGCTCAAGCCGCCGAACTCGTGGCGTTAACGAGAGCATGTGTGTTATCAAAAGGAATGAAAGTGACTGTCTATACCGACAGTCAGTATGCTTTTGGAGTGGCTCACAGTTTTGGTCAATTGTGGAGAGAACGTGGGTTCCTGACTTCGCATGGAGCTAAGATTCAGCACGGTCAGTTGGTGAATGAGCTTCTTGAATCACTGACGTTGCCCCTGAAAGTAGCAGTTGTAAAATGTAGTGCACACAAGAAAGTGATCGATGATGTTGGTCGTGGAAATGCATTTGCTGACGAAACTGCTAAAGAAACGGCAAAGAATGTGATGAGCCGAATGTATGTTGCGAGCCCAGAAAGATGGACTGGTGATGTTGGAATATGTGAAGACACGATAGAAAGTGTGAAGTCCATCCAAGCTGAGGCCACGGAGAAAGAGTTAAGCATGTGGAAAGAAAGTACAGGGAGAATGGATGTAAATGGTTGTTGGATTGAATCGACAGAGCAACAAAGATGGTTGTTACCCGATGCATATGTGCCTGCAGTGGTTACAATGGCTCATGGGATGGCCCATATCAGCGCGAAAGGGATTTGCGAGTTGTTGGCCCCAGTGTGGAAGAATTCAGGGATTCCCAAGTATGCAGAGAATGTTGTCAAGAATTGCATGGTATGTCTGAAACACAATCCTGGTAGGGGAACCCCAACTCCAGCTGGTCACTTTGCACCTCCTACGTATCCGTTCGAGGTTTTGCAGCTAGATTTCATACACATGGAGAGGTGCAACAACTTAAAATATGTGCTCGTGGTTGTTTGCGCCTTCTCAAGGTGGGTAGAAGCCTATCCCCTAAGGGACAATACTGCCTTGTCCACAGCGAAAGCCCTTGTGAAAGAGTTCTTCCCCAGGTTCGGAATGCCTAGAATGGTCTGGTCGGACAACGGAAGTGAATTTGTGGGTTGTGTGATGAAACGAGTGTGTGAAGGGCTAGGCATTAGTCAGAAGTTCCACGCTGCAAATCACCCCCAATCAGCTGGATTAGTGGAATGTTACAATGGCACGCTTAAACTTAAATTGGCCAAAATCCAAGCGAGCACGGGTCTTAAATGGCCCGACGCTCTACCCTTAGCACTCCTATCCACCAGAATGACTGTGCATTCGCGAATGAAACTCAGCCCCTATGAAATAATCTTTGGTCGGCCAGCCAACATATGGGGAGTGCCTAGGCCCATGAAGTTTAGCGAGCTGCAACACCCCATTTTGCTCGACTATCTGTATGAATTGACGGCTAAATTGCGTGTTTTATATCAACAGGTCCACAACACCTTGCCTCCGGTTTCCGAGACACCGGGTCACTCCATTGACCCTGGCTCCTGGGTTCTGGTCAAGAATTTCCAGAGGACAAGAAACGACCAGCCCAGATGGACCGGACCTCACCTCGTCCTCCTGTCTACAAGGTCGACTGTTAAAGTGGAGGGGAAGGCCAATTGGGTCCACGGGATCCACTGTAAGAAAATACCTTTCCCTCTGCCACATGACCAGTGGGTCCGGACAGGAGGCACTGACTCAAAGCGCACAACTGATGAACACGTAAAAGAAGCTAAACGCGATTGTGACAGTAAGAACATTTTTCAAGAAACTACGCCGCCATCAGAACAATTGAACTCTGTGGAACCTGAGCTACTATTTCCGGACCAGACAGCACCCGGGAAAAGACGCTATAATCTGCGACCGAGAAAAACAGACTAAAGTAAAAGTGATCTATTTTTTGATCCGAGAGAAAAACCTGTGGACTAATAAAATAATAAGTTTTTTTCCTTCCAAAATGCTATTTTGAAAATGCAGATTCTCCCATCTAGGTAACTTGCTTATTTTTGTTTTTTTCGAACCGCCATCCGGGTTCCGCTGCTAGGGTCGCGGTTGACTAAAGACTTTTGGGTGCAGCTGACAACAATAGGTTGCTGGTTCCAGTTGGTCGAAGGGAGCCACCCTAGACTGACGGAAGCATCCTTTAGCAGAAACAACCTACCGCCGCGGGCAGCACCTTAGAGAGGATGGAGTTTCCTGATGTGGAGAGAACTGCCAAACAAATGAACTTTAAGCAGAGACTTTTGAAAACAATGAGAAAGAAAATTTTTATAATGATGTGTATTTTTATGATATTTAGCGTAATGGTGTTTTTGATAAGCTATGTTTTATTCTCTTTTCATGTGACATTCACGCCTACTACATCACCCATACCTCCCCCTACTGTTTCCTCTCATTCTTTCCACTCTTTGCCTGACCACGAATCAAATAGGAGATTAGAGTTCATTAATAACTCCTTCGTTCAGCTATTACACCAACACCAACTTGTAATGAACACAACCAACTGTTGGGTGTGTGGCCTCATGCCCCACACCACGGATAGAGGTATCCCCTATTTGGTCCTGCCATTTAGTCGCAATGGGTCAGTATGGGCATATAGGACGATGTTCATATATGCACGAGAAATCCAACCCCTACGTTCTGTAAAAGACAACCTCAAGACTAGCGCCCTAGTGAAGGGTATAGTTGACATGATCAAGGAAGTGACTTCTTACGAAGATACCCCGGACGATGAGATACTTGCATATGTAGGTTGGAATGTGACCGGATATGGCACTACATTAAGTGAGAAACAGCAAGCCAAGAGATCGTCCCCTATCTGGATCGTACCCCATCAAGGTCACCTGTGTCTGCAAGGTATTGGTAGGAATCCCAGGGCTCAGCTAGGGAAGAGTGTCTGCACAGAAACGTATGTTTTTGGATCTCAGACTTCCCCTGCCTTTTTAGCCGCAAAAGGTACTTATTTCATCTGCCACGATAGAGCCTATACATGGTTGCCCCCTGACTTCTCGGGCTCATGTTTTGTTTCATTCCTGTTACCTCCCACCTACACAGCAGCGGCGGATTACCATCGGACAAGGGTAGTTCGAGGTGTTTTGAGTAAAGAAGACACTGCGGGTCAAGAATTTGGTGACTTTGCAATGGGTATTCTGCCGTTCTGGGGAGCCATGGTTAACAGCAGGAACATAAGGCAATTGACGAGGGTAGTTGAATCCACCGTGATTGAGACTGCCGGTGCCCTTAGTAACCTGACTGCTGAGCTCCAGTCGGATCGACTGATGACCCTTCAGAACCGGGTCGCTTTGGATGTAATACTTGCGGACCGGGGTGGAGTATGCAAATTGATCCAGTCCAGTTGTTGCATTTTTATTCCAGATAATGCTCCAACAGTATACAGGGCCATCTCCAAACTACATAAGATTTCCGAATCTATTCATGTGGATAAAGGAGATTGGTCATTAATGGGATGGTTCTGGGGGCTGATATCTGCCTGGGGATGGAAAATTCTGATGGTCATTGGGATGGTCTTAGCCATTCTTTTCCTGTTCTGTCTATGCATACAGTGTGCTCCTGCAATATGTGGCCTCTGTGCTACATCATGTGTAAGGAAGCCTGTGTCAAGACACGAACTCAGCACTAGAAAGATGTTGCAGCAACACCTCAATGACTTTAGGAATATAGATCTGGACTCAGATTAACATGAGGATAGATTAATTGCCTATGTAAGGGCAAAAGGAGGGTCTGTGGTTCTGAAAAAATATGGATCCGTAATAGTACCGGACTCGAGAATAAAAACTTCGTCGAAATAGGACGAATTTGGTATCAAAAGACCGGAAATGACGAGTACATCAAGCACATGTATTTTCAGTATATTCGAGTGACAATTTCACCTCGAAATCGTCATTTACCTTCTGAACCCTTAGTTGCACGTTGCCCTCTACATAGGCCTTAATCCAGTCGAATTTGATTCCACAAGGACACGTACTCCTTAATCGACTTCTTCCTGACCCCAGTACAAGTTAGAACCATTGCCCCAGGCCGAGCTCGTTAGGTCAGTTCCCTCCCAGTGGCCAAGCAAGATAGTATCTAGGCCCAACCGGCCATAAAGCCATTTCAGCACGCACACCTGCCATATCTCGCTCACATCTTTCTTCACTCCTTTCTCCTCACTTATTTTATGGTGGGGAGGTGACCATTTTTATTAGGGGTCCAGCGATATCTGATGAAATGTTGGGCCTTGCCGGATGATTTGTTATGGGCAGCACGACGTGAAATATGTACATGTCATCATGACTCTGCTTTCTTTTTGTAATCAGTAACCATAAATGAAATACCGCACACCCAAGGAATGTTTCGCCAAAGGGCAAATGTTGTGTATAAGAAGAGAAGCCTAACTTTGTGAAAGTGTGCAGTCTCCTGAATATACTGGTATTGTACTTCTAGGACCCTGTCACCTTGGTTGCAGCCAATAAACTAATCTTTGACTTCACCTGGAAGACTCTGAAGTTTCTGTGGGTCTGACTCAGGAGAACCCGAGGTCTTTGGTGTGTTGATCCCCTGGCACCGCTGGGTTACCGGTTCGGTACCGGTTCCTAAAAACCCAGTACCTCACAACCACACATACAACCACACACACCACCACACACACACAACCACAACCAACCACACATACAAGCACAACCACACATATAACTACACACAACCACAACCACACATATAACCACACACACAACCACAACCACACATATAAAAGCACATATAACCACACATAAAACCACACATATAACCACACAAATAACCACACACAACCATGCACACACAACCATATTCACAACCACAGACACACACAACCACAACCACAAACACAACCACAACCACACATACAACCACACACAAACCACACACACAATCACACAGACCTAACCACACCCATACACACAACCACACACACACAGCCACACACACAACCACACACACAACCACAACCACACACAGCCACACATACACACACAACCACACACACAACCACACACACAACCACAAGTACACACAACCACACACACAACCACACACATACACACAATCACACACACAACCACAACGATACATACAACCATCACACACAACCACACACACAACCGCACACACACAACCACACACACAACCACACACAACCACACACAACCACACACAACCACACACACAAGCACACAAACAACCACACAGAAGCACACACACAACCACCCCAAGCACATACACAACCACACACATACAACCACACACACACAACCACACAATCACACACACAACCACAAACACAACACACAACCACACACACAACCACATGCACAACCACACACACACACAACCACAAGTGCAACCACACACACAAACACACACACAAACACACATACAACCAAACACACAACCACACACACAACCACACCCAAGGACACACACAACCACACACAACCACACCCACACGCACAACCACAAACACAACACAAACAACGCACACACACAACCACACACAACCACACACACAACTATACCCACACACAAGTACAACCACACACACACACACACACACAACCACACACACATCTATGCACACAACCACACACACACAACCACATACACCTAACCACACCCATACACACAGCCACACACACAACCACAAGTACACACAACCACGCACACAACCACACAACACACAACCACACACATAACCACACACAAAACTACCACACACACAACCACACACAGCCACAACCACACACACCACCACACACAACACCATACACACCACTACACATACATCCACACACACAACCACACACACAACCACACACAGCCCCACACACACAGCTGCCCACACACAACCACATACAAACAAGCACATACACACAACCACACACAAACCACACACCCGCACCCACAACTGCACCCACACACAACCACACACACAGAACCACACACACAGAACCACACACACAACCACACACAACCACACACAAAACAACACAACCACACACACACAACCACACACACAGCCACACATACAACCACACACACACAACCACACACACAACCACACACAGCCACACACACAGCCACACACAACCACACACAAAACCACACATACAGCCACACACATACAATCACATACAAACAACCACACACACACAACCACACATACAACCACACATACAACCACACACACAACTACACAAACACAACCACACACACACAACCACACACACAACAACACAACCACACTTACAACTACACACACACAACCACTACCACACACATAACACATACAACCACACACACAACACCAGGCCACAACCACACACACACAACCACACACAACCTCCACCATACACACAACCACACACACAATCCCCCACACACACAATCCCCCCCACACACACAACCACAAAACCACACACAACCACACACACAACCACACACACAACCACACACACAACCACACACACACACACAACCACACACACATACAACCACACACACATACAACCACACACACTACCACACACACACACAACCACGCACACAACCACACACACAACCACACGCACAACCACAGACAACAATCACACCCAATCACACACCCACAACCGCACCTGCACCCACAACCACACCCAACCACATCCATACATAACCACACAATCACACACAAACACAACCACACACTCACAACCACACACATAACCACACTCACACACAAACACAAACACACACACAACCACACACAACCACACATGCAACCACACACAACCATACACATAACCACACTCAACCACACCAAGCATTGGCATGGCCAATAGGTCTCACCTTTGGGACCTTCTAAGTGTTTAGCAACGCAACAGTTGATGTGGTTGCACCAGGATATTGTGCTGCGTAACTAAATACTTAGAAGGTCCCAAAAGCGAGACATATTGGCAATGCCAATGCTTGTTTTGAGTTATAGTTAGGACCTATTTTCCATAGGAAATCTGAAACAATCTATTTGGAATAACTTTGGCGCCGGTTGATGAATCTTCGCAAAAGTTTCCAAACTAATTATCAGCTCTGGTCCACTCCTATCCTGAAAGTTTCAGGATGATTCGTGTAGCGGGGGCCGGGAAAAAAGGGGGGTCCTAAAACGTGTTTTCCCCATGCAGTTTTCCATAGGACCTTTTCACGTAGCCACAGCCCGAACTGCTGAACGGATTTACACCAAATTTGGCAAAGAGGTAGTCCTCAGTTCAGACTCGTGCCTTTTGCTTAAATGGTGTCAATCTGTTCAGTAGTTCCTGAGAAAATGACAGTTAAAATCATTTATATATCTATGGCCGCGGTGGATCCGCGCACCCTGAGCGCACCATGAGTGCACCATGAGCGCACCCTTCCAATCACGCGCTAAATGCTAATTGGCTGTCAAGTGGTTGTCAACATTCGAAATCAGGAACTGTTGGCAGCCATTTTGTGCCTCTGTAGAAGCGAGGCTGAAGAAGTCAGTGGAACAAGTGTGCAAAACATATAAAGGGGGCAGGGTAGAAATATCCTGATCCTCTAGACCTGTTTAGGGGACCTCCAGGGCACAATTTTTTTTTTAAAAACCCAGCAGGTGAACGCAGGGTGCGCAGATCCTGCCGTAAAAAAAAAAAAATATATATATATATAAAGGGCCATTTTTTATAAATAGCCCCCGGGGGGCAAATCCTGGGGGCAAATTTTAAAAATGTTTGGGGGGCCCAGAAGGGCCCCATAGCCACCACCTGGGGCTATAAAATAAATGGTTGGGGGGCTCCAAGGCCACCCTTGCAAAATTAGTGGTGGGGGGCCTCAACGACCCCCCCTTGCTCCGGGACCACCACCCCATGGGGCTTTCTGTATTGTGGGAGGGGGCTGCGTGTCCCGGGGTGCCTACCCCTGGGACACTGCTGTTTACTAAGAGAAGGCGGGAGTCTCGCGGCTCTCACCCTCCCATAGCAAACTTGGTTTGGATTTTGAAAGGGAGAGCAGCGAAATCTGTTCTCTCTTTCAAAATCCAAACCATATTGCTTTTCCACATGGTGAGCTGCATGTTAGCAGCTCCCCATGTGGAAAAGCAATGCTGGCTTCCAAACACGTAGAAATTGTGCACCAAACGATCTGGAGTCACGCACCCTACAGATTATGAGTTGTGCCTCCAATGCGTGCACACCAGGGGGCCGCACTGAGCGCCGCTCTGGGTGCGCGACTACTAATTTTACTGTAAAAAAGCCCCTATCAGTAATTTCTAATATCCCCGGGGACCCCGTCCCCCGGGGCTTATAAAAAGCATTGGGGACCATGGGGGGAGCCTCAATGCCCCCACGGTCCCGCCGGCTCCCCGCGTCCTTTGGGAGCCGGCATTGCTTTTCCACATGAGGAGCTGCTAACATGCAAGTGGTAAGCAAACTGGTTTGGATTTTGAAAGAGAGAACAGATTTCCCTGCTCTCTCTTTCAAAATCCAAATCAAGTTTGCTATGGGAGGGTGGGAGCCGTGAGACTCCCGCCCTCTCATAGCAAACAGCAGTGTCCCAGGGGTAGTCACCCCGGGACACTGCAGGAGCTGGCCCTGAGGGGTGGCGGTCCCCAGGGCCCTCGAGGGCTCCAGGAGGTGGGCCACACAGCCCCCCTCCCACAATACAGAAAGCCCTGGGGGTGGTGGTCCCTGGGGATTGGGTGGTCATTGAGGCACCCCACCTCTATTTTTGCAGGGTGGGCCTTAGAGCCCCCCCCCAACCATTTATTTTATTGTCCCAGGGGGTGGCTCTCACTCTTGCATAGCAAACAGCAATGTTGAAAAAATCTTGTGGTAAGATAACAAAGGATTTTGAAGTCCATTTTCACCGTTTTTGTTGTAGTGTGCTGCCATTAAAGCAGCAACAATTTTAACGCCGTCTTTGTAAATATACCTCTAAGTTTTGTAATGTCGACAATCCCTTCTCCCATTTGAATAGTAACGAAGTATTTATTGAAGTGCATTGTGAATCGTGAAGCAACACGGTCTAATTGTGATAGATAAAGAATTGAAAGAGTTTTGTACTTCTTTTGCTCGTAATGTGCATTTGGTCAGATTTACAAGTTCATTGCGTTAATATTGCATCACTTTTAAGATGGGAAAAGTGACATGAAAGTGGCGCAAGGGGCTTGTAAATCTGCTATACAGTGTTCTGTCTTACTTTGCTTTCCTTTCTGTCATGTGGAGGATCCTGGGTAAATATAACGGTTTCTGTAAGCCAGTACCTTTCAACCCGATCCCCAAACTGCTTACTGCCTGTTACCATAGTAACAGTTCATGGAACACTTAAGTGAGCACAGAGGTTAGAAGTTCACCACACAATGTTGCTAATCAATACAGTTACAGTGCTGGAGTTTTAAAAGTTTTCCTTAGGAACCGTTAGTCGTAGCTATTGACTCTGGTAAAGAGCTGGTAGAGAGTTAGCCTCAGTATTATACTTCTAGTTATAAATATAATTTCTAGTTTTTAAATGTTTTCTAAGTATATGATTATCTCACTAAATAATAGTGAAATGTTGTCAGAAAAAGAAGACATGTATATACTTTTTTTAATTAACTTTTATTAAAACAATAAATAACTAGAAACGTAACTTTAAGATAACACTATAATAAATAACTAGAAACATAACTTTAACAGAACAATATAATAAACAGAATGTGATATGACTCCAATACAAGTAGGGTAGGTAATCTGTAAAATAAAAATGAAAATACGTGTTTAAAATTAGATCGATGTGACTGAAGGAGGTCAAAGATTACAAGTTAAGGCAGTGATTCCCAAAGTGTGCGCCGCTGCACCCCAGTGCGCCGTGATGAGAAGCCAGGTGTGCCGCGCAGGATGTGGGGGGCTTGAAAGAAATGCCACCTTCAACACGCATAGCACGTGCTTCGAGACATTGGTGCAGAGCGGCCTCTCTCCACCTCCCGCCCCCATTCCTGCTATCACAGGCTGCGATAAGCTCACCCCACCACACACACTCTTCAACAGCGCCGGACCGGACAGGGCAGCTCTAGCCCCCCCTTCCAGCTCCAAACACATCCCCTCCTTCACCGGCTGCAGTTCCAGCAAATCCCAGACCATGCAACATGTCCTGCTTTCCCATGCTATAAAATTGGCTCTTCTCCCGAACCAAACAAACCCCCTTGCCACAATCGGGGCCTCCGTGGTGCCTGCAAATCAATCGCCGCATGCCACATCCAGTCTCTCCCGGGCGCCCGACCCCGTTAACACGCACTCCTGTGCTACGCCCATGCCTGCCAAAAACATCTAGTCGACAGAACCTTCGCCGCCCCAGTAGGCACAGGAACCCAGGGTCCAAGCAGGCCCAAAAAGGATGAGGGTGCAATCTCCAGAAGGGGCGCTGCCAAACAAGTGCAACTGGGAATAATCTCCAAGAGGCGCCACCTCACCATGCAACCAGAAGCACTCCCAAAAAATCAACAGCATACCCCATCACCCTGTCATTTCTACACATACTAATTCTGTCTGGACAAGCATTCCACCTCATCACCACCAGCCAAACAGCCAAATACACAAACAAGCCACCGAAAGACCTCTGCCAAGTGTCTCTCCATACGTGATAACACACATCGCTACATCCACAATACCCCTTGATCTGTCTGAGCTAGAAAAAAACCTCCGTAAACATCTGCAGACTATGCAGAAGATGGCGAACCATGCAGCTAATCCCCAATCCTGCAACAAAGCAACTTCAGCGAAATCACACCACTCCAGCGGTGCTTTTCAAAACACAAACCCATGCAGATAGTAGCACGACGGGTGAATCACTCCTGCATCCATGCAAATGCAGGGCCCCAAGTGGGATGAAAAAACCCGCGGGGGGCCTCAAAGGGCCGTGGCCGATGCAACTAAGGGCGTGGCCTAAAACACTCAAGCCAAAAATCCGTGCCTAGCACAGTGTGCTGCCTGACCCACTGGCAAAAAAATGGTGGGGAGCCAGGGCCAACCCCCAACCCGGTCAAGGGAGCCACGGGTCAAAAGAGTTTGGGAACCACTGAGTTAAGGTAATACTTGGCAATATTTCTTAATTTGCATGTCTCCAGTGTGCCTGATACATTCCACCTCTCTTACAGGCCCGCGTTCAAGAGGTGTCTGTACGGAAGTGCCTACTGCGTCAGATTTACAGTATGGACCAACAGGTCTTTAACATTATTCTGAGATGAGATAGAATTAGGTGAGAGATCAAGTCATTATGCAGGACAATATTCTTTGGGGCTCATTTACAAGCCCCATGCGCCACTTTTGCGTTACTTTTCCCATGTTAAAACTGACACAAAAGTGTGCAAGGGGCTTGTAAATAAGCTCCTTTATTTCTAACACATTTAATCTGAGGCATTGTATATCTAGGCCACTCTGCTTACCTTCTGTAAACACTGTGACAAACAGAGTTCACAACTTGAACTCAGCTTTGGTTGTACACTGCAGACTGTCTTACATTCAGTCTTGATTTTTTTATCAGCAGAGTGGACAACAGTGCCCATAACTTTAAAAGAGAAAGAGAAACGATGTGAGAGAGAGTGAGAGAGAGAAAGAGAGAAAAAACAAAATTAAAACTGTGAGAGAGAGAAAGTTATAGATGGAGTAGTTAATACTGGAGAAAATCTTCGTAGCTCACTTTTTTGCCTCTGTTGTGTGTCCAAGCTTGTGCTGGTTTATAGTGCACCCTCTAGTTCAGTGATCTGAAAGATAGTATAGAGTTAGTAATAGAGTATATACAATTGCACAAGCATATTTTTACTTTATGTCTTTGTAAAGACAGGATACTGTACTTCATCAACTTCCACTGTAACGAGGTGTCTGTGCGCTGTTTTTTTCTCTAAAGTACTATATCCCATGCACTCCCACTGCATAGCGGTGAGTTCTCAATACTGCGTACCTAGACTGTTGCACGCCATTGAATCCCAGAGTCCGGAGGTGAGTGTTTTTTTTGTGCGCTCAGGGACAGATTTACAAGCTCCTTGCGCCACTTTTCCCGTGTTAAAAGTGACACAAAATTGCCCCTCAGACAGTTGTAACATTTCCATTCTCACTGCTCGGAGGTAATTGTACATTCCTACGCAGTTAATCTGCTGCACACTACCCACTCTCTCGGTCCACAGATGACTTGTCTTTACTTCGGAAACAAGCTTCTTTGCTCACCTTGTGCCATTGGCGTGATTCAAAGAGGGTGCACCACGTGTCGAAGCAGCCTTCTCAGACGTTGTTACAATGGCCATGAATCATCGCAGAATGAACGAACGTTGAGCTTTGGAGGTGTTTGGGGGAGGACGCCAATTTGTGAAACACAACCTGTAAGATAAAAAGGAAGTTAACATTGTGTGTCATTTCTTTATCAAAGAAGAGAGGAAGTGAGAGAGTGACTGAAAAAAATATCCGCAGCTCACCTTTCTGTCACAGGTGTGTTTTTCACAACGTGCCAGGACATAATGCACCCTGAAGCTCTACATCTAAAAGATAGTAAAAAAAAGATGTTATGATTGGTAATTGTTACTATCTCAATGTGGAGTAGAATTACATCGCCCTTTCACACACCTTCCCTCCCGCATTTAAAAACAACTATTTGTACAGTCCCAACTTGTTTAATAGGCTTCGATTTTTTAAAAATTGCTATAGTAGTAATGTTTTTATCCAGTTGTGAAAGCAAGTGGTGCGAAGTGATACACGTGGTTTCGATCATCACGAACTTCGGACATTTGACCGATTATAAAAACGTTCCTGCTATTGGAAAAAATAGATAAACGCAATAAGATACGGAATATAGGACTGCGTACGCCTAAATTGCTGCATTGCCTTTTTGTATCCAGTCTGCTGCACCCCATCGACTCCCTCCGATGCGCATCCAGGCCTCATTGCTCACCTTTTCATGGACAGGACACCTTCTACATCATGCAGTCCCGCTCTGCCACCAAGAAGTCTGACATATGGTGACATATCGTTATGGGAAAGGACATACTTGTGCACCCATCTTCATCGCAGGTTCCTTACCCGCTCAGTCCTTGCGCAACTACTAACTCAATGACCAAAGAGGCCACGCACGTAGTGGTGGGCCCTTGTACTCAGTGGTTCGGGTTTACATGAGGCGTCCGAACCACTAGGTCGGGCCATCACAGCGCTTCCGATGGGACAGTGGTCGAAGTGGGAAAAAAAAAGTAGGGGAACTGTGGGTGGAGAATCAGGTGGCGGGAATAACCGAAGATTGAATCAGTGGGCGGAGTCAGGGGTGTGACTAGAAATAGCAAAACATACACATTTTTAGTACGTTTAGCATTTCACTGACCAGTTACAGCTTATAACGTTATTTAATTAAAACAATGGATACACATGTTTATTTGAGGTTTAATTCAGGAAAAAGCAAACACTCATAAGGAATACAAGTTTATGTAAAGCGTGTGAAATATAAGCCGGAACAACATGTTACCTTAATGCTTTTACTCTCATTGTTCAGAAATCCATGATTATTTTTTGTCTCAAACATTGAGGTCATGAATACAGGGCTCCTCCTGTACACATGTGTTAAGCAGGGCTCAGAAGAGAAAGGGACTCTTCAGGAGAATCTAGACTGAAGGAAACCCACAAAGGCTCCTTCATATTCATGTCAGCCAGCTAGCTGCTCAATCATAATATAGCAAAAAGAACAACTGAATGCAGAATAATATCATACATTCACCCCAGTACAGAGAGCGGGGCCTAAATCCATTGTTTCTTTGCTCACCATGCCATTCCAGTTTGGACCCAGCTATATGCAAATCAGTCTTGATCCTTCACCCAATGGGAACAGGGTCCTCCCTGGACTGGAAACAAGCATCCTAGGACCGGTTTCGGGCTTTCAGCCCTCATCAGCCAGGATAGCTTGATTCTAGTGGCAGGGAGAGCACGGGACTCATGTCTGACCATACCTGTCCCACTCGGGGTGACAAATGCAAAAAGAACAATTGATGGACAGAATGCAGAACAATGTCATACATTCACCCCAGTTCAGAGATTTGGGCTTAAATCCATTGTTTTTTGCTCACCATGCCATTCCAGTTTGGACCCAGCCATATTCAAATCAGTCTTGATCCTGCGCCCAATGTGAACAGTCCAGCCCGAACTGCCAGGCCATATGTATTCAAGTGTCCTTTCATTTGGGAAGTGAAAACGAAGCAGTACCCCCTGAACTATACACATAACATATTGCTCTTTGATATGCATGGTACATGTTCTTTGCAGGAGGCATATTACCCCTCTGCACTACCTTAGATGAGGCAAACAGCCACCAGACAAAACATGCTCCCATCTCTCTCCAGCAGGTACATTGATCACCAAAGTTATCTTGGCACTTGTATTGTTGACCGAAACCTGCTGAATATACAAAGAAATTTGCAGTGTTTTTAAAACTCCTGCACTTATACAAGACCGGTCCCCCCACACAAAACTGGCCCCCTACCCTTCCAGTCGCCCTGGGAAACGCCTGCTCCTGTCCTTTGACTGCTCCTGTCCAGTCAGTACTCCTGCTCGATCAACACTGCGGCTTCGTCAATTCCCCTGCCCCCTCCCTTCTCCTGTCCCTGCTCCTGCCCTGTTCACTGCTCCTGCCCTGTTCACTGCTCCTGCCCTGTTTACTGCTCCTGCCCTATTCACTGCTCCTGCCCTGGTCACTGCTCCTGCCCTGTTCACTGCTCCTGCCCTGTTCACTGCTCCTGCCATGTTCACTGCTCGTGCCCTGTTCACTGCTCGTGCCCTGTTCACTGCTCCTGCCCTGTTCACTGCTCCTGCCCTGTTCACTGCTCCTGCCCTGTTCACTGCTCCTGTCCGTTCCTCGCTCCTGCCCTGTTCCCCGCTCCTGCCCTGTTCACCGCTCCTGTCCGTTCCCCGCTCCTGTCCGTTCCCAGTGCCTAATCACTGCTTCTGCCCCGTCACCTCTCCTGCCCCGTCACCTCTCCTGCCCCGTCACCTCTCCTGCTCCGTCACCTCTCCTGCTCCATCACCTCTCCTGCCCGTCATGTCACCTGCCTGTCATGTTGCCTGCCCGTCACTTCTTGTACCCGATCACCTCTCCTGCCCCGTCACTTCTCACTTCTCCTGTCCCGTCACTTCTCCTGTCCCGTCACTTCTCCTGTCCCGTCACTTCTCCTGTCCCGTCACCGCTCCTGCCCCGTTCACTGCTCCTGCCCCGCTCACCGCTCCTTCCCCGTTCACCGCTCCTGCCCCGCTCACTTCTCCTGCCCTGTTCACTGCTCCTGTCTGTTCCCCGCTCCTGCCCCGTTCCCCGCTCCTGCCCCGTTCCCCGCTCCTGCCCCGTTCCCCGCTCCTGCCCCGTTCCCCACTCCTGCCCCGTTCCCCACTCCTGCCCCGTTCACTGCTCCTGCCCCGCTAGCTCCTGCCCCGTTCACTGCTCCTGCTCCGTTCACTGCTCCTGCCCGCTCAGAAGAGAAAGGGACCATTCACTGCTCCTGCCCGGTTACCACTCCTGCTCAAGCCTAATCATTGCTCCTGCCCCATTACTTCTAATGCTTCGTCACTTCTCCTGCCCATCACCTCTCCTGCCCCATCACCTCTCCTGCCCCGTCGCCTCCCCTGCCCAGTCGCCTCCCCTGCCCAGTCGCCTCCCCTGCCCAGTTGCCTCTCCTGCCCAGTCACCTCTCCTTTCCTGCAAAGTTCACATAGTGCCAAGAAGTAACTCAGTTCTGTGAGACTGCTGTACAGACTGCTCACTCAGAGTTACTAGCATCCACCTCAAGAGCTGTAGCTTTGGGCTCGCTGGCCCAATGCTGTTAAATTTCACACCAGCTGAAATTCGTTTTGGCAAACAGCCTTCTGTCCAGTCCACTACACAGCTCCAGACCCTGCTGTTCATATACAATCCTTGGGACAATTAGGAACTTAGCAGGGAAGTGTATGTTCTTTTGTGCAGTTTATCATACCCAAATCCCCCTCAACATGCACAGCTACCAAATTAAACATTGATACCATCTCTGGTGGTACGTGCATAACACCCCAAATTAGTGATACATGCTGAGACCTCCCATCCACCCCCACCCCACCCCAGCCCTCCGCACTCCCCCCTTGGCCCACGAGGCCTGCATGCAACATTTAGTAGCCCGATTGGCTCCTGTAAGACACATCCCTCTACTGACTTCAGACAGAAACACTTTTACTCAGCCATCAACAAAAATCAGGAATTTGAGTGCAGCTGGAGTTAAAATGACTAACAAACAGCATCAGTAATCTATGTGTGTGAGTGATGCAACCTACTTTCTATTGGTGTCTATTCATGGCAATTGGTTTCATATTGCGTGGTAAAAAACATAACGTATATTTTGCAGTGAAATACACCTTACGAATGTGCTGCAGCTTCTGCCTCAGAGTTCAAACAGCCTTTCACACTGATGCATTCGTTGGCATCTCGGCACGCCCGGGATGATGAGAAGTGAAATTTGAGCTAAAAGTTTACTCGAGACTTTGACTTAGAGGGCGTACATAATTAATAATTATGGCATCTGTTCCCGACGCCCCTGTTTAGTTTTAAAGGCACACCAGGGTGCGGCACAGATTGGGAACCCCTGTGCTAAAGGCAAAGGGCAGACGCATTGTCATTCGAAAGGGGCTAATCGGCCTCAATCGGAATGACAATGGGCCTGCCCTCAGGCTGAGAGCTCAGGGAGGGGCTGCTGCAGCCTCTGGAGTCACAGAGAAGTGCGAGCAGCCCCTGGAATCGGGATGAAAAAAAAAAAGTTATCGTTTTTATTTAGGACTATTCTTGCCGTCCCGAGATGCTTTGTGAAAAGTAAGAAGTAGGGGAATGGACTGAAATAATTTTTAGAAGGAGGGGCACGCCGTGCCCTTCCGTCCCCGCCCACTTCTATCACTGCGATGGGAGCAACTCTAAAATGGCGTAGAGCCCATCTTTTTTATTGGTAGGGTCACGTGTGTAATGACGCATGTGCTGAATGGGTGTGGTGTGGGTGTATACCAGGCATGAGGGAGCGTGTGTGTGCCGTTCTGACAACTAGACCAGGACCTAAGAAATCAGTACAATGGAAATCTGGGAAATGTTGCGTTTTTGTTTTTTCCTGGAAGCGTAAGCGGAGTGGGCTGGCCTGACATATGACAGTGCTGCGCAAGGCTCTGAACCATGTTTCCGGAGCTATGGGCGTGGTTCCATCGTTAGCTATATGAGAAATCAAGTGATTTGGGTGTCCGTTTTGTAGTGCTGACATCACCCGGGTCTTAAACGCAAATGTGTCATTATATCCGTAAAGTTCCACAACATGGCCAACATGGAAGGTACGGGCTTTCACTGACTCTATATTCATTCATAGTTGCATACATAAAAGATGGTGGACATGATGGATTTCTGTGGTTATAAATGTTTGTTGTGCATTATAGTGGGCGCAATGCTCGGCTCTGTCCAAAGAGTATGCGTAGTGTTGCCTACTTCGCGATTCGCAAAGTAGGCGTAGTAGGCAACACTACGCACACGCCATGGCGGAGCGAAGTTGCCTGCCACCCGCCTCTCTCCCGCCCTCTTCTAAATGCCCAATATAATGTTAAACATTGTAAAAGTAATTAAAAAGGACTTACCTGAGATGCGGCGTCCCGGGGCTCCCTCTTCCTGGTGTTGCGCGGACTTCTTCCAGACAAATGCGCATGTGCGGAAACATGCGCAATGCGCGGGTGCAAGCGTAATGCGCAGGCACCCGCCCATGCGTATTTGTCTGGAAGAAGTCGACGCAACACCAGGAAGAGGTAGCCCCGGGATGCTGCATCTCAGGTAAGTCCTTTTTAATTACTTTTACAATGTTTAACATTATATTGGGCATTTAAAAGAGGGCGGAAGGGAGGCGGGCGGCGCGTAGTGGGGCTACATGAAGTGTGTGGGTGGGCATAGATTCTCCCCCACTTCGTGGTGCTCACGTAGCCCCACTACGCTCACTATGCCCACCCCTATTGCACATTCTGTGGAGTGTTGTAGCTGTAATAATACAGGGCTGTGAAAGGTTTAAGTTTCAGTTTTTGGTACATGAAAGGCAGATGATATATATACACGTATGTGGTCATTCAGGTATACTGTTGAACTTGATCCTGGAAATCAGTCTTTGAGGCTCGGAGTTGCGTCCACATCCTGTTATTGTAGAGAAATGATGTAATCTACACATGCCTGAAAATGTACTGTAAATACGGTGCTCATGTAAATTGCTGATATAGATTTGGGTTGATTTTGGGCAAACGCAAATGTGTCATTATATCTGTAAAGTTACACAACATGGCCGACATGGAAGGTACGGGGTATCACTAACTCTATATTCATTCATAATTGCATACATAAAAGTTGGTGTACATGACGCATTTCTGCGATTGTAATGTTTGTTGTACATTCAGTGGAGTGTTGTAGCTGTAGTAATACAGGGCTGTGAAAGGTTTAAGTTGCAGTTTTTGGCACATGAAAGGCAGATAATATATACGTATGTGGTCATTCAGGTATACTGTTGAACTTGGTGCTGGAAACCAGTGTTCGAGGCTCAGAGTTGCATCCACATCCTGTTATTGTAGAGTAATGACGTAATGTACGCATGCCTGAAAATGTACTGTAAATACGGTGCTAATGTAAATTGCTGATATAGTTTTGGGTTGCTTTTGCAATATATAAATATGCTAAAAAACAAAGGAGGAATAGCCCACACTTACTGTCAGAGGTAAGATGGTTGTATACGCTATTTATATCACAATATAATGTGGTAGGGCGCAGGAGCAGCATTTTACAAACATAATAAATACACAGACACAAATAGACAGTTGAAGTGTGTATGGGCACGTGTGCGCGACTCCATTTTATTATGTTGTTGTTGGTAACAAGTAGAATAGTAACCATGACATCATTCATAGATATTTAATCGTAAATGGTTTATGACTTCTGCTGTACAAAGGTAGAAGCACTACATGTGAAATAATACGCAGAAGATTCTATCATAAAGGGTTCATGAGTTGTGGTGCACTAAGGTAGGGTCGGTTTGTGTGGAACCTGCGATGATGTGTGGTTAAGGCAGACCGCACTGCTAAGAATGTCTTTTGGCTACTAAATTTTGCCTTAATAAGGCCACGTGGCGATTATTTATGGTGCACTGAGTTAGTGGGACATCTGATAGTCAGCGTGTTGCCACTGGACTGCATCATCTGTAATCACTATTGAAATAAAAGATGAAACATCTATGGAATACATTGTCAAAATGTGTACGTTTCCGGGACATTATAGTTCAAGTTGTGACCTGTGCTGTCCGCAGTGTAGACTGCCATTGAGTGTGCCTTTGCACTTGCAGCGTGAATTTTGTTTTTCAACTAAACCTAAAACTGATATAAAAGAAGTTTTTGAAGGAAGGCTACTAAAGGGATATTGTATAGGGTTTGATTAACATTTTATTTAGTTTGGTACTGCACTCTGCAAATAATGAATGAAGAGACAGTTGAATTCTGCCTGAATACGACCATGTGGCGATGAATTATGGTGCACTGAGTTAGTAGTAGCTTTGCGACTGAGCGTGTACGTAACCTGCGATGATGAATGGTTCGGACAGGCTGCACTAGGGGTAATGTTTTTGACTACTGAATTTTCCCTTAATAAAGCCTTGGGGCGATTATTTTTGGTGTACTAAGTTAGTGGTACATCTGGTGTTTAGCTTCTGCTCACTCTGCGATGATGCGTGGTCTGAACGGGCTGCACTCAAAGCATTGAAAGTTGCATACTGGACTGCATGTACTATGAGAGGAAAAAAAAACCTACCATCGATGGTTATCAATTGTTCTGCAAACTAGGTCTACTGATTGCTCCCCGTAACAAATTAAAAGATTGAACTTCGCGCAGTGCATTCTAACTTTCTCAAAATGGGTACGTATGTCTGGTTGCAATGTTGCAGATTGGGAGCATTTGGTTTTCTTAACAAATTATAGTCTCTTACACAATTTGCATTGGTACTAATCTTGAATTTTGAGCCCTACTGTTCGCAGTATAGACCGGAGGCAGTTGTCAGGAAGGACCCACAGCCATGTGGCATTGACTTGAGCTGTATAGAGTTAGTGGTAGGTGTGGCTCTCAGTGTTTCCGCAGCCAGCGATGATGCGCGGTGTGGGCCAGCCGCACTGGGAGCAATGTTTTTTGCTTGGTGAATTCTGCCTTAAGGCCACAGGGAGATGACTTGTGGTGCAGTGAGTTTGTGGTACCTGAAGAACTCAGCGTGTGCACACCCTGCAATGATTCGTGGTTCGGGTGGGTCACACTGGTACAATGTCTCTTGCCTACTGGAATGCGTCATGTGCAATCGCCATTCGACCTGAATCGTGAGCCCTCACAATGTAGATCGAAGGCAGTAGTCATTACAATCTTCAGATTATTATTTTTGTCATATCCTTTAACAAAATCTGAGGACATAAAGTACAATTATCTTTAGCTTAAATAAATCAAGGCTTAATTTCATGCTGCCGGAGTATAGATTCAAAGCTGAATTGAAGTTGTGAACCCTGCTGTCCGCACTGTAGATCGAAGGCAGTACTGAGCACAGATATGGATGAATGATTTTTGTCTCTTATTTTAACAAAAGCTAAACGCATACAGTACAATTGTCCTTGTAGAATTGTCTGTGTAGATCGAAGGCAGTAGTTGACACAGATATCGAGGAATGCTTTTTTGTCACATACTTTAATAAAATCTGAGGACATAGTATAATTGTCTGTACCTTAAATAAATCGAGACTGAATTCAATGTTGTCTATAGTGCTTATCCGAAACTGGTATCAAGTTGTAAACTCTACTGACCGCACTGTAGATCGAAGGTATCAGTCAGCACAGATCTCGACGAAGAATTTTTGTCATTTATTTTATCAAAGTCTTAGGACCTAGAGTCCAATTGTCTCTGTCTTACATAAATCAAGGCTAACTTCAATGCTGTCTGTAGTGTACATGGAAAGCTGAATTCAAGTTGTGAACCTTGCTGTCCGCAGTGTAGATCAAATTCAGTAGTTGACACAGATATCGAGGAATGCTTTTTAGTCACATACTTTAACAAAATCTTACAACATAGTACAATTATCCCTGCCTTAAATAAATCGAGACTGAATTCAAAGTTGTCTGTAGTGCTTAGCCGCAACTGGTATCAAGTTGTAAACTCTACTGACCGCACTGCAGATCAAAGGCAGTAGTGACCACAGATATCGACGAAGAATTTTTGTCACCTATTTTAACAAAGTCTGAGGACATACAGTACAATTGTCTCTGCCTTACAGAAATCAAGGTTAACTTCAATGCTGTCCGTAGTGTAGATCCAAAGCTGAATTTAAGTTGTGAACCCTGCTGTCCGCACTGTTTATCGAAGGCAGTAGTCGATACAAACATAAGTCTGTGGTGGTGTGGCACTGAGTTCGCAATGGGCCTGTATTGAGGAGGCACGTGGTCATGGCGGCAGCCATGTGGCAGGGTGAGGACCTTCACTGTGGTGAAGTCTCTTCTCTTTGCAAAAGTGGACCACGCCAAAAGCGTAGCCTAATTATTTATAGTCTTACGCTGATGTTGTATACGTTGGACCAGCCCACTCCGCTTCTGTTTCAAAGGGGGGGGCACAACTACATGACTGAAATATTCCCCAGTGTCTGAGATAATATGGTTCCGTCCACTATGCAATACACTACACGTATCAATGGAAAAGTTTTTGGTTTGTATAGTGAATTGTGTATAGCATTTCACTGGTAGTCTTGGCGTTTTGTACATTATTGTTGATGTGCGAGTTCTTTCCCTTATACATACTTGGTTGACACATCTCTGAACATTGAGCTAGTGTGCTGTTGAGGGATATATTATTTTGGGACGGTTTGTTGTCCTGTTTTGCGCAGTCTGTGAAGTAGTAGAGGGGGAGGGGTTAGGAGGGGTGGTTGTAGTGGTGGTGGCGCTGGGTATTGTGATTTTGTTTGGTGTCGAAAGTGTATCATTAGAACCTCTATCACATATTGCTCTTTAAATATGGGTGTGAGTTGGATGTAAATCACGCAGTAGATAGTCGACGTCCTTACATTAGTTAAATGTTGATGTTAATTTTTATTGGTAAGTGGAACTATTACCTGTTTTTTTAGGTAGCATTGCAAATTTGATTTCTTGTTGAAAATATTGGGAAGTGGTTAACATTATAATTAGGAATTGTCTTTTCAAAAACCTTTGAAATTCACTGAAAAAACCATAGGTTTCAGGCAGGTTATAGTTAGGAATTAGCTTTTAAAGAACCTTTGAGATGTACTGAAAAAACCATAGGTTTCATGCAGGTTATAGTTAGGAATTATCATTTAAAAAACCTTAGAAATTCATTGAAAAAACCATAGGCTTCAGGGGTGTTATAGTTAGATGGACATTTGACTCCTACAAAACCATTGAAATTCCTCCGTTATAGTCAGTTGTACTAACTGTAACTCTCTCGCCCGCAATCCACTGGTAATGATGTCACATATTACATCATTCATGACATGGTCAGTGACATCACTGAGGGCATTATGGTAGTTGTAGTGTATACATTCAAATTCATGTTTGTACACCTTTTCTTAGTCACACATTACATACATTGCGTACTGCCAATTAATTTTCTTTAGTTTCAAACAGAAAGTGTTTACCTCCAGTGGTGAAAGTATATTGAACATTCACATACTTATTATTCAATTTTAACTTTCTGTTTGAAACTAAAGAAAATACTGGAGGGCTGCATTATTTGAAAGTGAAAAACAAAGGAAAATTAACTGGCAAATGCACGGACCCCACCTAAGGGATTGAATTGTTACCACAACTGCCAGCATGCCACACACTGGAGAGTGCATGCAATCAGCGGAAATAAAGGTTGTGTGTTTCCGTAAATGTCAGACTTTGCCCTATGAGGAAGAAAAAAGGTTCTCCGAAACGCGTCAGGGACTTTGAAATATCGGAATTGATGTGCTGCTTTCATAATAAAACGTTTGTGTTCAAACAATCTACCGTGGAGTGGCGTCCTTAAGCCCGGAGGCACTTTTGGGAAATATATATATATATTTTCCTCCAATTTCACTCCTGCAGCAGTGAAGAAGCACTCGGCAGCCAGGTAAGTGAATCAACACTTTATTGCGATGATGAAGATGGACTCTCACTCGTTTTTTTCTTCCCTTAAGCCTACGCGTTTCGGAGCTGTGCGCTCCTTCTTCTTGGGCTTATTGGTAAATGCAGAATCAGCTGATGATGGTAGTGTCCCCTCATTCGCTTTGCCATTAGTAGTAAGCGAATCCTATTTCCGCTACAGTAGCGCAGTGTATCTTGGGGCTTGTAGTCTCCATCTGTCGCTTTTATACCCACAGTGGGTCCCGCAATTTTCCAACAATTTGAAAGGTGTCAGAGGTTCTGTGCAAATCCTCTGTATTAAGGCACTCCAGTGTGCCCCGGGTGAAAGCTAGCATCTTCAAAAGTAAAATGCCCCTGCGGCGCCGGATAAAACAAGAAAGTTCCTGTCTTCAGGGCCCCTCCTACATTTCGCTCTTGCAAGTGAAGTGGCCTCTGATTACATTTATACCTTTGTCAAACTTGGTTATTTTTTTTTTGGTTCATTCCATTCCTGCATGCCTTACACTTGCTACATCTGGTGAAATCGTCCGTCTGCTTCAACCACATGCTCTTGTCTGTCCTGACCTGACATTGCTCCTCACTGATAGCATTTGTAGGCGAGTATATATATATATATATTCACTGAAAAAACCATAGGTTATAGACCATATATAGTTAGGAATTAGCATTTACAAAACCTTGAAAATTCACTGAAAAAACCATAGGTTATAGACCATATATAGTTAGGAATTAGCATTTAAAAAACCTTATTTTACTCACACAAAACCATTGAAATTCCATATATAGTTAGTTGCACTAACTATATATTGCGCACCCGCAATCCACTGCTGATGATGTCACATATTACATCATTCATGACATGGTCAGTGACATCACTGATGACATCACTGATGACATCTCAAATGACATCACTGATGACATCACTGATGACAACATCCAGTGACTATGTTTCTGTAAAGTTAAAATATGTCTTACATATTGAAGAATGAGTGGATGTATAAGTGTCTGGACGAAGGATTTAGTAGGTGCATGACTGAATGTATGAGTGAGTGATTAAATGTGTCTCACTGAGTGCATGGGTTAGTGACTAAACTGTCTTAATTTGTGCATCATTATGTCTGTTGTTCTGTAAACTGCTGCATGTGTTGATCAGTAGCTATATGAGTAACTATATGGGTTATTGATTGATTGCCCAAGTATTTGCATGGGAGACTGAGTGTGTGTGTGGCTGGCTGGGAGGTGTGTGACTCTGTACAGATCAATGTGTACTTGTATCAATGATTGTATAAGAGAGTAAGTATGTGTTAGTATATGGTTGAAAACGTAAGGTGCTCTATGTTTAACTGTATAGAGTAGAAAATGGAAGTGTGATTGATTCTTTACAGGACTGACTAGGTGTGTGAGTAACTCCATGGATGAGTGGCAGAGTGTGAGTGTCTGTATAGGTGTATGAGTGCATATGATAGTGTTCTAAACATGAGTGATTCTATGTATGAATGATTGTATGGGTGAATGAGTGAATGTGTGTGTAGACGTAGGAATCAGTGAGTACGTATGTAGTAACTAGTATTGGTGTGTCAATGGTTTCAAAAATTATACTCTGTTTTTAACACTGGGTGAAACAGAGGTTATATTAAAATGTGAGGAGATGCATTGTATTGTCACATGAATGATATCATCAGTGATGTGGTCATTGATGTCAAATGAGATGTCATCAGTGATGTCATCAGTGATGTCATTTGAGATGTCATCAGTGATGTCATCAGTGATGTCACTGACCATGTCATGAATGATGTAATATGTGACATCATCAGCAGTGGATTGCGGGTGCGCAATATATAGTTAGTGCAACTAACTATATATGGAATTTCAATGGTTTTGTGTGAGTAAAATAAGGTTTTTTAAATGCTAATTCCTAACTATATATGGTCTATAACCTATGGTTTTTTCAGTGAATTTTCAAGGTTTTGTAAATGCTAATTCCTAACTATATATGGTCTATAACCTATGGTTTTTTCAGTGAATTTCAATGGTTTTTTAATAGCAAATATCATAAGCTGTCGAATGTCAAGTACGTGGTAAGTGAAAACATTTTCGTGTTTATGCACACTGATCTGCTTTGAATGGTGCCCCCCCCCTCATTTCTATTACGAGTACTCTCTCTTTGCAGATAGTGAAAGGTAGTTAACGCAGGCCTTTGCCCCCGTTGTAATCCGTCGTGCCTGCTTCTCTCTCCATTTGATTGATTGTTATCCAAGTATTTACTGTTTTAGAATTAGTTCTCTTTGGTTCATTCTCTATTAACAAACAAACACAGAGTCGCAATACTCTGTTTAGTCTTTGCAGATAACGAAAAATCGTGTAAAAAAAAAAGAAAAGGAATCGAGTAAAATCAGTAGGCCACTAATGGGATCTCTTTTTGACCTCGCTAAAATAGAAACAAATACCAACCTTGGGACACGTTTCAACGGCATGGCAAGAATAAGAGCTCTTTTGTCTCAGAGAAAGGTGGCCTTGAGTTCGGCCCGTGAAACTTTCGTACTTCACATAGCGAACACCCGTACAGAGGTGCACACCCTTTTCAATTAAGATTTGCCTTTCAATTTCAGCAACATGTTTCCGACTATCTTTAACGCATCCTCCACAAAGTCCCTGGCGCACTTTTTTAAAGTTGTTACCAGTGGTCTCGTGACTTCATTTGAGAAAATCTTTGGAGTCATCCCTGCTTCCTTTCATTCCATTTTCTCCACTCTGGTTCGTGGATTGGCATTTTTACTTGCATTACCAGCGGACGCTCTTGTGCTTTTTTACATTTTTAAATATGGATGTCCCTCCTATGCAACCTCACACCCTGCAGCTGCTGACACTGTTCCGCAATCGCATGCTAGAATATTATGGCACAATGCCGTTGGCGATATTAAGCACGGCATATGGATTATCTTTTCGATTCTCCTACTTCACCTGTGTCCAGCCTGTATTTCACTGCCTGACCTGTGATTTCGATTGGGCCATTGATTTGTGTCTCTGCGGACCGGTTTCTCCTGACGGCGACTTTAATCAGCTGATGACTCCTATCATTACTCACGAGTTGGTTTGTCCTGGCGAAAGGATTATGGCTGTGGCATTGATGCATGGACTACTTGGTCCCTGGAATTTACTGGCGGCAGCACAGTCTTTCTTGGAACAGAGCTTTCTTGAAAACCCACCGAGCTGTCCTCTGATGGTGATAGAGGATCCGGTGCTGGGAGAGCACGTATGTTCTTTTCCGCTTTTAAATTGGATGGCTGAACTGTTTTCGGATGAAGACGGTGACTTCCTATTGGAGGCTGTTGCAGCTTATTTTGCATACACAGTTATGTCATAGACCTTTTTCATGTTTGATATGCTGAGTACTAGCATTTCATTGACAATTCATTGACTTATTTGTCAAGTTTTTATTATTTACCTTGCCTATTGGCTTAAGACTCGATAAAGTACTTGGCTGTTTTATTTTTCTTTAGCATTAAATTTTCCTAGTTTTTAATGCTTTACCTTGCGGACCGTCCACATATAAACTTGCAATCTGCTCTCATGAGATGGCACTTCTATTATCTTATTCAGTTCGTTTCCGGATCATGGGGAGGTGTCATCTAGGTCCTGGATATCTTTACACCGTGTTAAGTTAGCATGGGCTCATTACCGGTTTAAACGCCATTTTTCCTTTTTTGCAACTTCTGCACAAGACACTTAGTTGTTGCTTTAGCTTTCCACCTAGTAGTTCATCGTGGTTTACATGAGAATAATATGTTATTGGTCTACTATCTGCTTTACTTGTTAAACTATATCTGTACAGCGAGTGCTAAAGTTTCAAGAACAACACGATACAGAATTGTTATGAGGTCTGATCTCCACGACTTCATACTCATAACATAAGTGCAACTTCTGCCAATTCTGGGCATGAGGCGGGTTTTATATTGCTTTGCCGAACACACATACACAACAGTTGATGCGGTTCACATGAAGAGAGAGCTGGTGTATGCTGATGTGATTCCTTCAAATCTAAGACACTAAAGTATGGGCACGCCCTAAACCAGCACAAAGAGACCTTCTTAGCAAATAATATAATATGTGTATTAGGGAGGGTGAGATATAAGCAGCCGCGGGCCGTGGAGGGAGTTACGATGGGGCAGGGAGGCGGGGAGGGGGAGAAGCAGGGTGGAGCCCTCTCTACCTTGCCCCTCCCCCTCCCCGCCTCCCTGCCCCACCGTAACTCCCTCCACGGCCCGCGGCTGCTTATAAGTGTTGCTAACTCTTATTCATTTACAGCATGTTAACATACTGTCACCATTCGCTTTTTATGTACTAGTAACTATGCTGGTAATTTTGCTACTGATAATATGTGTACTTTTATTATCTAAGGTACTACGCCTGAGAAGACGGCATTAGTAAATAAACATTTCAAATACACATCTGTTCTTCTTAACTCCATGTTCTGGTTTCTAAGAAATCTATAACGACCGACTGTTCATGAGTTCCACGTATCCTGAGGTACTATAAGTTCATATTCTGGATTGTCTAAACATTGAGAGTTTGTTATATCCAATGTGACACTGTACCTAGCTTGCTAAGGAGTTTTTGATTACTAACGTGAGTTTTGGGACACCCTAATTCGCCGAGGTTCCAATCCTCTGTCCACAGTTCTGTGTGAGAACAGAAACCCTGCGACAGGGGCACCCCCGACCCTTGCTGGAGCTTCATCACACTTGCGATACAACTCCAGCAATGCATTCGCCGAGGTTCCAATCCTCTGCCCACAGTTCTGTGTGAGAACAGAAACCCTGCGACAGGGGCACCCCCGACCCTTGCTGGAGCTTCATCACACTTGCGATACAACTCCAGCAATGCGCCACCTTTACGGCACAGATACATCACGCATCTGTGCTGTTTTTGCCCCATGATGCGCCGCATTGTAAATGCAGCACACCATAGGTGACGGAACAGCGGCACAGAATGACTAACACATCCCTGGTGATGCGCCAGTCATCATAAATGTATCCCTATGCTTCTTATCTTGTTAGAGATGAACCGCCATATGTATCATCAAAGTTTTTTGCATTTCCTAAATAGCGAACTTTAAGGAATAAATAGCGATTCTTTACCATTCCTAGTTTGCGATGAGCTATTTGCTAATTAGCCGAATGTAGCCCAATGAAGCCCAATGTAGCCCAATGTAGCCCAAAGATGGCCGCCAGACACACAAAAAAACAAATGTAGCCCAAATATCAGCCAGATGTAGCCCAACTATAGCCCAGTGACAGAATGACCAATCAGCTTCGCAAACCTCCGTTACGCGAAGCGGAGCGCTGTTACAGATATATATCTTTTTTTGAACGTTAATTTCTCAAAATCCACTGGAGCACATATATTGAGACCTAGCAAAGGCACATCGGGCTACCAGTCCCTAATATTTTGCCAAGTTTCATGCAAATCCATTCAGCCGTTCGATTATTATTATTATTATTTTTTTTTGCCCCGCGGGGCCCTTTTAAAACCTCCACATCAAACCTAGGGGGTCAGCGAGGATCTACTATGCCCCCTTATAGTTATTTCCCCCTTTGTTTTGACCTCCTCTTGTCTCTCGATCCTACCGAGAGACAAGATGGCGGCCGCTACGGACTGTTTGGAATGTTGACAGACGCCGGAGAACCAATCAGCTTCGCTTCACAAAGCTCCGTTGCGCGAAAAGTCCGCGTCCTGGGCCGCTGCCCAGTCCGCTGTTACAGATATATATCTTTTTTTAAACGTTAATTTCTCAAAATCCACTGCAGCACATATATTGAGACCTACAAAAGGCACATCGGGCTACCAGTCCCTACAATTTTGCCAAGTTTCGTGCAAATCCATTCAGCCGTTCGGGCTAAAAGTGAGGCCAACCGCCCTATGGAAATTAACATGGGAAAAACGCGTTTTGGGACCCCCCTTTTTTCTCGGCCCCCCCTTGACGAACCCCCCCAAAATTTTCAGGGGCTGCTCAGAAACAAAATGTGCCATTTTCCTGAAAATTTCAGCCAATTCCGTCCACAAACGCCAAAGTTATTAGACATAGAATTTTCAAAAAACCCATAGAGAAAAAATCCTAACTATATATACCTACTGGCGACCGCCAGTAGGTAATATATATATATATATATATATATATATATATATATATATATATATATCTAATTTTTTTTTTTTTTTCAAGTAATGCCAAGTTCGGTTTTAAGAATGATTCCTGTATGCTGGTGGTAATATTTATTTTAGTGCATAATTTATCAGAGCCCAAATCTTTAGCAGCTTGTCTTTCGGTTTCCCATTCGTTCATTTCTCCCATTTAGTACAAATCAATGTGTGTTTCACTTGACAAAGAAACAAATACTTGTCCATGATGCACCTACTCCAGAACCAATTTTGGTATTATGACACTATTACAATATAGTGGGGACACCCTTTTGACTAGTTGTGGCACTCGATTACAGGATTGGATTCCCAGGTCTGGGACCGTTGGTGAATTACATGTTATGTTCCACAATTACAAAGGTATGATGAGCCAAGACATTTTATATTTTGTCTTTCGCTGTTCACTAATGTAATTTTCTAAAGGTGAATGTCCATTGACAACTCCAATAGTAACTGTGACGGGGGGCAAGCGGACTGGGAGAACCCATACGGAATAACTCCCCAGAGTGGTGGTCCGCCGCTCCCCTCTCACCATGCCCGTTGTCCCAAAAGCTGCCAGAAAACCCGTGGAGGGAAGAACAGGAGGGCTACGGGACAGCGTCGGACTCGGGACATGGCTCTTTTAACTGGACTGAAGACGAGGTAGTAGCCCCGCCCCTCTACAGTGGCGGGAGGTCAAAAGGCGGAAGAGAGAGTAAGACTATGGACGGCGTTTCCCTGGAGGACGAAGACGGTGCGGTGAGGAGGAGAAGCAGCGAGAGGAAGAAGCGGGAGGAAGAAGACGAGGACCAGACGAGCCCAGCTGTAAACAACAAGCCAGGAGGCCAACGTCTCGGTGCATCGACCCGCCACGTTCCCGAGGGAGGAGCGTGGCTTTCCAAGGTACGGGGCAGAGTTGAGGGGTGGGTGGGTCGGCGTGTTCTGCCTACCGAGTGAAGCCGTTGTGTAAAGTGTACATAGCATCCCCTGTATCCCCTACCTTCACGAGCACTGTTAGCACTGCGCTAAGTTGTATAAAAACACCTGCACTCGGTTTCCTTCACCCCCCCCCCCGGCCCCTACGTTACATGTACTGGTCAGCCCAGTAACCGATCTCTTTCTTCCTTCATTTCTCAGTCTGGCGGACCCCTCGCCTGAATCGGAAGACAGCGGCTACAGCCCCGGCGTGAAGACCAAACAGGAGAGCGGAGTGTCAGAAGGCTCTCCTACCCGAGCAAGAGTGAACACCCGAGTACAGCAACGGAAGCACCCTGAACCCCTCCAACCTTCCTAAGAACGTCCCTACTGACCCCGCTGCCTTTGCAAGGGAGAGACTTAACACCCAGGATCAGAGCCTCTGGTCCCCTTCATACCTAGCCCTTTGCAACCCCAATAGACAAGGGCCTATACCATGCCCCGTTTGCAATGCAAAGGAAGACTTACATTCCAATAAAACCTTCTTTGAAATCCCTTATCAAGGATCCTATCTTTGTGTTCACCCCTAGTTCTACAGTCTCTACAGGGCAGCTCACTGTCACGCAACCCCCCCATGGACAGTAACAAAGCTATTTTTTCATCTCTGGTTGACTTTCATATGTGGGCGCTATAAGTCCCTCTGTCGTCTGACAATGTATGCATTTTGACCATCTCCTGGCCAGTTTGACTTACCAGTTAGTGAGGTTGTAATGTCTTTCTCTGGACGTTGTCGATTCCTCCCAGTAGATGCAGGGACCTCTGCTACTGCAGTTGTCTGTGCTCTGGCTGAATGTTTCAATGAGTGAGAAGAGTGAAAAGTAACCAAATGGGAAATGTGCTTGTGGAACTTTTCAGGGATTTCCCCATATCTTCAGCATGCTAACAGTGTTGTGAAGTACTCCCGCAGATGGGGCAGGTAGGAGAAGTGGTGCATTGGGGATGTAATGGCGTGGCAGGGTGGGAAATGAACAACAGAATATGTGTATAACATATTTTGATGTGATGATTTTCTCACCTTCTGCTTTGTGATTTCGGCTGGCACAGGGTGATTTATTTCTTGGCTAATTTGTGGCATGTTTACTAGACCCTCAAAAAACATTTACAGTGCTGTTGCGTCACTTCTGTGACACAGTGGTGGTGTACAATAGGTGACACATTTCGACTTATTCACAATGCGCCGTATCTATGGGGATGCTTCACGTTGGGAAGCCCTGCGCAACATTAAACCTGAGTCCGCTTTGATGTAGGCAGGGTGGGCGTTTCTTTGGGATATGCCTCGTAAAAGTGATGCAGTGAAATCTACACGATTTCACGGAGTTACTTTTCAGAGGCCGCTGCGACGCAAGCTTATGCCTGCTTGAAGCATACGTAAGTGGTGAGTGGCGCAGCACGTTAGGTATGGGCGGTCCATGGACATTGTTGGAGTTGCATCGCACTTGCAACACAACGCCAGCAAAGCACCTCCCTAATGCCATCAGATGCAACACACATCTGTCTATCCCTGCGCCACAGTGCATCGCATTGTAAAAGCGGGGCATCTGTGGTGGTGCAAGGGTCGTATTGCGTGTCGCATTGTTTGTGGCGTATCCCTGCTAATATTTGTCAATTGCTACTTAGCAGGGTTGTGTATGTACAGCAGCAGTACTGCGCCCATGATTCAAAAGGGGGGAGGGATTTGCCATTTCTAATGAAAAGAATTCTGGGACTTGTGGTGCTACATACAGAGGGTGACACATGAGTCTCTGACTGACTATATTTTTATATACACTTTGGACAACTTCCTTACTCAAAATGACAGTGCAACACAGACAATCTTTTCATGCACTTTTTCTTTCCATCCCATTTACCTGGTACCACGTAGCAGACGTCACTGACAGGTAAACCCATGGACCAAGTGGAAGTGTATTGTGGTAAGGATATCCTCCTCCAGTGGTGTGAGACGGATGCGGGGTCCAGAGTATGCAGCAGAGAGGATCCTCTTTAATTTGATTCTGGAGTACTTCTCCTTCACCCTCTGCCTTTCATCCTGCCACTTCTTCTTGATGTCCTGGACTGTGCGCCTCTCCTCCCCCAATGCTGTGACAGCAGTGGATAATTGCTGCCATAGGGCTGCCTTCTGTGTGCCACTGGTGCAGTAGGGTGGGAGTCCATATATGCGTTTGTGGTGCCTAACTATATACTCCACAAGCATGGTGGTCTCCTCTGCAGTGAAGTTCTTCCTCCTCCTCATTAATTCCATTTTTCTCTGGCGATGTCAGCGTTGTTAACACAAACTCTCTGTGGCCAAGCCTGTTTCTTCAATGTGTGCTGCTTTTATATGTTTTGTGGTGCTGGTCACTTAGTGTTAATTGGCTTCAGCTGGAGAGTGGTTGGGGATGGTAGGCACTTGCAAAGTTCATCATGGCAAAATGGAGCTATTGGCTGGGATTGGCTCCAGTGTGTCAGCTGATCCATGGTGGGGGATGGTAGGCACTTGAACAGGTGTTTACCCTTGGCAAAAATGGTCAACGGCCCCAGATCGTGCATTCCGGCCCAGAATCTGAGATTCCAGCCAGAAATCGGAATCACCGCTACGGGTGCGGAATTCCCGCTCCAGCAGCGGAAATTCCGGCCAGAGTGCAGACTTAAAGTTAGAAGTTGTAAGTCCATTCTATGAATACCAAAAGTAGTAAGTTCATTCTGTGAATGCCAAAAGTAATAAGTGCATTCTGTGAATACCAGAAGTAGTAAGTGCATTCTGTGAATACCAAAATGGCAGTAAGTTTAAGATTTTGCCTTAACTTAGTTCTGTGAATCGGCCCTAGATAACATCTCAAATTATTAGATTTGGCTCCTTCTGTTCTCCTTTTCAACATCTGTGGCACAAATGTCTGCATCTCACTCAACTCATATCAATTCAACAGCGCTCCCTCTGGTGCTGGAGAAGCATGCCTATGTTGAGTTTTAGAGGGGCAGCCATTTTTACCTGCCTCCCCAAGCAATCATTTAGATAAATACATTTTAATAAACATATTTTGCAATAACAATTTTAGTACTATAAATTATAGATACTACTATCACCTAATTTTGGAAAAAAGGAAGGCTAGATAAATCTGCTTTGCCGGAATTCAAACTTCAGACCTCCAAATCAACTCATTTGTCAGTGGATCATTCAACTCACTGAGCTATCCAAACTGTGACCTCAGGGGCTTCTGCCAGACACAGTCAGTGCAAGTATTTTCGGCTCTCCAGCTCAAATAGTATATTTGATGATTTTTTTTACCCACAATACCCCTTGCCAATATAGTGCCATAGAGAGGTTAATCCAGCTGCTTGGTTTTGTACAGCTGTAGAATGTAAACAGAACACTCAAGAAGGACATACGTTCTAAAACGTACATACTGTTCAGGTTAGTAAAACCTTCTTATTAAACAGAGGAATTTAGGGTTCAACTTGAAGTGTAATTAGAAGAAAATGGAGCCATGTTTTCCAGAACAGCTGCTCTGGGGAACACTGAGAGCGCATTCCTCTAGCAGGGCAGCCCTACAGGAAGAACCTGTTTTGGGCAAATTGAGGATTAGCTCAGGATATGATGGGAAGAGATGCATCCTGAGGCCTTAATTTTATTTTCAGCATGTATCCTCTGAACAGAGGAGAGACTTTATTTACAGCTGTGAACACAGTCACCTGCCATTCGCATATGCATGGAATGGAACACCTCCTTCGTACTGGTGAAATATTGCACTTGTGTACCACCTCAGATTCGATCAACTCCCGACACCAGGAAAATTAAACATTTGATACGTATTTTTCAAACATGGGAAAATAGAGAGTCACCTGTGGGCTGACAGAGTTGTCCCCTGGCAAATTGATCAGACTGACAGCTTTTCAATGACTGGGAAAAGTAGAGCCTGCAATTCAGGACCAAGCTGTAAGGAGGCAAATATATGTAGCAATCAAAAAAGAACTAAAAAAAGTTTGGAAACATAGGAAAAATAACCTTCTTAGCAGGCAATTAGAACAAGGAATTTTTGTTTCCTACTTTAACTGGAACGTTTGTCGAGATCAAAATTGTAATGTGGAAAACAAACTGAACAAACAAGTTGGAGAGAGTTTATTAGTAAAGCACCTGAAGCCTCCATGGTCATGCTCTGCCTACTGTCTTAAGCATCAAACAGCACTTGAAGCAGTAATATTGGAACATCTAGCCCCTCTTCAGTCCCTCTTCAGTGTCTATGACTGGCTGGCTTTTTGCTTCCTGGTTCTCACACTACATTTCCATGGGCACAAGTGTTTTGGTGGATGCGCCAACGTTGTAGAACAGAGTTAGTGGTGAAACTGGGGAACCTGGTTCAGGTCTCAGTGAGAGGCCCAACATCATGTGATTCATAAGAAAAAAAACAATCACAAAGGGTTTTGATATGTCAGGGACAGGAAAGCAGCGATGAGGGAGGGGATTGGGGCACAAGAGGCACCCTCTGGAAAACGGTGTTAGACATTTGATCTCGGTGTTTGAATGCTCCGCAAATGTGACCGAGATATGAGCATGATGTACAGCCCTGTTAACAGAAATAGCGTCAGAGCGATTATAGATACAGCACGTCTGGATGCTAAGCTCGGAGGGAGCGAGAATGCTCTGAGAATGAAAAGGGAAGCTTCGCCAAACACTTGCAGGTACCTAAGAAAAAAGTAGTGCCCCAAAACAAACAGATAAGCACCAAAGTGGAAAGCTACAAGTAGTTAGGTGCTGCTCTGTGGGATGGGAAATACACATGACAACTAGGAGGGACAAAGGTGGAGGGACAAAGAGGAAAGATTAGCCAATAGCAAGCAAGCCTTTTTAAAGGACAATTCGAGTAACAAATAAGCTGGACATCAAATTCGGCCTCTTTGAACCAGCATGTATAAGGATCACGAAGAAAGCTATGTCTTAGGACTTTCTCGATCCTGGGGATCTTCGCTTGTTCCTGGAAAGCATCGTGGATCAGTGGATGGACTCACTCGCCTGTGAAAGCATCAGATGTGCTCAACTCATCAGTCAGCATCCTCTCAGCGAGCGGGAGCTGGGGCCCCAGAGGGGTCCAACTTTGAGACAGGTTGCAGGACCGCTCAGTTCGAACCCTGAGTGGCGAGGACAAGACAATAAGGGTGGTGGTGGAGCTCACACAAGAAGTGTGGTAGTTATAATTCTTGCTCCCTGCGGAAATCGAGCCCACACAAGGACTAAGGCGACTACCTTTTCCCCCGGCTGCTGCTTACTTGTTTTGGCTGCTGCTCCATAGGACATTCAGTGCCCTCTAGTTGGAAGGCTGAGTATCTCCTTATTGCCTGTCTCCTGAGTTTCCGCTTTTCTATGTCTTGCTATGGTTTGCCATGGGAGTGGGTTTTGGTTTGTTGCCCATCATTTTCAGCCCACTTTCTCTTGTTCTTCTCCTGTCCCTACCCATTATCATGCTACATACTCCCCTCTTTGCCTAGTGTTTCCAGTGGCCCCCCTCCTTCACATGTTGCCTGCACTCTGCCTCCTTGGGACCCTGTCTCCCTAGCTTCGCCTTGAGGTCCCGCACTTCCCTACAACCCTGATAACCTATCTTCTGCCCCGTGATCTCTGGTACCAGGCGGACTCTCAAGTTTAAACTTGCGGTTCACGGTTTCTTGCTCACGTCAAGGCGCTAGACATCAGCTCTTTGCTGGCTTGTTTCTTTCCTTTCCCCACTCCCTGGTGTTCCCCAGCACGTCCTTGTCCCTTCTTTAATCTTGAGTCTCCCAGCAACCCCTAATTCTAGCCTGGCTTTCTACCTTTCTCCTCTCTTCCTCCTGTGTCTTCCCTACTCCCCCTCACTCTGGGACTCTCTTTCTTTTTTCCTTTTCCGCACCTAAGTGCCGCTGCGCCAAAATGACCACCAGCAATCTTCATCCTCACAAACCCTTAGACGGTATCTCCTATAATGTTAATGGCCTCACTCACTTCATCAAGCACAAGAAAGTCCTGGCATATCTACAGTCTAAATGAGTTGATGTGGCACTTCTACAGGAAACTTACCTCTCCCATGAGGAATCAAAGAAACTGATGTGTAACTGGGTGGTAAGTGTGGAGCACAGCAGCTGACCACCCTCAGCAGCGGCTGCCAGACCTAGGCAGCCTTGGAAATGCAGCAAAGCGATCCTCTTGTGCAAATCCTTGCCCCTTACTGTCCCGAAGACGTGGACCAACCCCCACAGACATTATGCATTTGTCAGGCTCTGATTTGGCGAGGGGCGCATTGTGTAAGAATGGCATGTGCACCGACGGAGTCTAAACACCAGCTTTTCTTTTAGCTCAACCCTCTCAATATGATATTGAGCCACCCACTGACTCATTGGGGAGACTGGAATCTGGTCCAAGATGCAGTCATCGACCACACCAGATCATTTGATGCAGGCAGTAGCAAACCAGGCTCTTCCGGTGGACTGCATCACAGATCATGGCCACTTGGACCTTTGCCACTTCTCACACCCCAGGGAATGAGTGTACCGCCTTTTGGTCACTGGGGCATGGCAGCCAAAACTGTCTGGACTATTTTTTAGTCTCCCAAATAGTGGTAGCCCTCTTGCAGAAGACGCAGATCCTAGAGGCAACTACCTCGGACCATTCTCTGACCCTCCAATCCCTGGACGGGGCTATCCTCTCCAGGCCACAAACCTTGGTGCCTTAATGGCTCACATTATCGCCCCCCAGGGCAAATATCGTCTGCGGTCACACATTTTCCATTACCTAGAGCACAACAAGGGGCCTGTGGGGAGGGTATTGGTGGCCCAGCTTGACCAACGGGAGGCAGAGTTGGGAAGCCTTGCAATTGGGACCGTGGGTGGCACCATTCGCAGTCACCGGCAGGACATTGTGAACAAAGTTGTGGCTTTTTTGCCAGGCTCTGCTCACCCCAGAGGGCAGGGTAGACCCTGCTCATCTGGAGGCCTTCTTTGAAACTGTGCACCTCCCCTGTCTCAACAAAGCTGGCAGGTACCTCCAGAACACTGAGACGGAAATTACACAGGCCATCTCAAAACTCCCATATCATATAGCACTGGGGAGGACTGCTTCCGGGCGGACATTCACAAATGGGCAGCAATGAGGTGGTACATTTTCTCTATGAGGCTTTCTGTGAGGCGAAACACATAGGCAACCTCAGCTCCATCTCAAACAGATCTCTGACCGCAGTCCTCCCCAAACCCGGAAAGGACCCTTTATGTGAAAACTACAGACGCATATCCCTGCTCAACTGGGACATTAAGGTATTGGCCAGGGTTCTGGTGGCTCCCCTCCAAGTGGTGATCCACCACACATAGGTGGAGTTCATCCTTGTGCGGTCACCTAGGAATCACCTCGGCATCTTCGCTCACGCTCTTTAGTCCACCATGGATATTCCCAAAGAAAGACATGTTAGCTCTCTCCTAGGACGCCAAAAAGTCATTCGACTGGACTGAGTAGAGTTACCTCTTTGCCACGCTCCAGAGATTAGGTCTTGAAGAGGATTTCATAGCTAAGGTCCGGTGGCTCTATGATTCACCCACCACTCAGGTTAACTGTGTAGGCTTCCTCTTGAACCCAGTCTGCTGAGAGAACACCGCCGAGTTTCCCACAGCTAATCACCGAAAATGACCGACATTCCAGCCCCGGGGGACATCATATTGGGCCACATATATCATGCATTTACCCGGTCTCATATGGCCAGATTCGCAGAATCGGGCAGTTAGGGACCGATAAAATGCATTTTGGTACGTATGAATTCCAATTTGTGATTCGGTAACATGTTACTGAATCGCAATTTGGAAATGTGAATACATACCGATTCGGTATTATGAAAGGGAGGGGCATTTTTAGGACGTCCCTTTCTAATACTGAATCACAGCGGTATGTAAGAAAGATTTGCAACTAAAATGTGGTCGCAAAACATTTGCATTTTTACCACTTTCTTAAAGTAGGTTGTAACCCATTTGCAAATAGGAAGGGGTCCCTGAGGGACCCTATACCCCCTGGGAATGGTAGCATGCAGTGGTTCCACGGACCACTGCCGTCTCTTAAAAATGAAAACAAAACTCAAAATGTTTCTTTCGTCAATGGAAAATGCGCTGCATTAAAAAAAAAGTATTTCTTTATTTAAAAGCAATCACAGACACGGTGGTCTGCTGACCCCAGCAGGCTATGATCCCCGTGATTTTAGCAGTTCCTAATAGTTCCCAAATTGCGACCTACCTCATTAATATTCATGAGGTTGGGCAATTTGCGACTCACTGGGAATAGCTAAATGAAACTCATGAAGTTTCATACATTAGGAATAGCGATTACCTAACTGCGATTTGCAGGAAATGTTGTATGTGGCCCTTAATATCTTTATGCAGATGACATCCTACTAACACTCTTGGACCTACCTCGCTCCCTCTCAGCTCTCCTGGACATCACTTCTGACTTTGCGGTGCTCTCTGGTTACCAAATCAACTGGAAAAAAAGCAAAGCCCTGTCGATGTCTTGGATGACCATCCAGGCAGCCATGTCTGCCTACCCATTCCAGTGGAAGTCTTTGCATCTTGAAAATATTTGGGAATCTACATCAAGCGGGGCTGGACTGCATAGTGGCAGACAACCTCGACCCGCCTGCTGGCGCTCCTGAAACTGGGCTTTAAAGAGTGTGTTGTGAATCTATCTAGGACCCTAATCAAGATATCCCCGATTCATGCCCTCATATGGCTATAACAAAACATATCCTTATAAAGGCATAGGAATCATGTCCATATCTAGTCATAGCCCATGCAGTCCAAATATGGCAAAGCTACTCCCATAGACTCCTAGAAAGTACAACGCGTTCTTGAAACAAACCAATCCTCCAGCAGCCCGGGAAATCCCCCTGCTTTTGTTTTGATTTGCACAAGAACTCCTGGAGTCCAGAAAGAACTGTTAGTTCTTAGTGACATCTTATGTCCAACCTTACGTCAAACCTGGCACCTTCCAGGTATAAATATACCAACGTTGCCTTTAGCAAACACACGGTGGTTTGGAGCAGAGCGGCTATCTACTTGCCCGACGCCCAGCTGATGCGAGAGCCGAAGGAAGCCGACCCTCCGAGACAGACGCTGTCTTTTCTCCTGACGAGAAATTCCAGCTCCGGTGTTTCCAGTCACCCTTGCGGTTTGCTGGGAGATCGAGTCCTGAGAGACGAGATACAAGACCTCCTTCATTCTATTACCAAGGTACGGAGCTGACTAAATCCTTAAGAGAATTCTTGATTCAGATTCTTGGCAAAAAACCAACTTAACTTAAACTGCAACTTACTTACTCCTTCCCACGTATTAGGCTTAGGTTAGGTACACCGGAGTAGGCGTATCTTAGAAGCACCAGTTGAGTACGTTAGTCAATGTCTTTATGTATGTATATATTTTATCCATTTTAAAGTATCATATGGCTAAGAACCCATATCAATGCTTTTACAGTATTATTTCATAATACTATTTTTACTGTACGCACTTTACTTCATGCTAAGTATTGCAATTGTGGCAACTCATTTCTCTTGCATGAGAAAGAAGACTGCTCAATAAATAACACCTTTTATTGAAAACGCCCGTCTCTCTATTTCTCTGCACTCTGGTGAAACTAAGTATGCACGATTGACTGAGTGAAATAACTGTCTATTGTTTTGACACGACTCTAGAGATATACTCTTCATTCTGAGGGAACAAAGTTGTCATGTTTATGCGGTTGTCAGAAGCTAATCCCTTCTTGTCTATTCAGGGAAATTAACACCTCCTTGTTTACTCGAGAAAGTTTCTAGTGACCTCTGAACTAGCCGGCAAATCTACTTAAGTCTAACAGTCAGTAGAGACCTAGATGACCTCAGTCCTACGTCTAAACTGCTGTTTATGTTTTATTCCAATGCGCAGAACCTATTGGGAATATAGGAACTACACTACATGGCGCCCAACGTTTGGTAAGGCGATAATCTAACGCAAGACATTAGAGTAACTCAGTCGTGCTTTTTCACACAGACCCCTTTTCCCGTAAAAACTCCAAAAGACGTCTGGAGTGGGTAAAAGGTTAATATCCGCCGGAACTTAGTAGGAAGACATTCCTATGTATTAGTTTTTTGTTTAGTCAACATTGAAGGATACAGTGTTCCAAAATATTGTGCACCTATTCTTTGTTTCCTTGAAACTTGATCTGCAATAAAAAGCTTTCTGTTAGTAAAAAATTATGGAAAGTGACGAAGAAAGGGATAGAGCTAGAACAGCAGCTCAACTCCTAGCGGATGACACAAGTCTCCGAGATGAAGACCCGAATGCTATAATCATTCCGGTAAATGTAAGAAGAACTATAACTCTTAAACTTATAGAAAATGGACTATCACCGAGAGGTGGTACAGTCATATTCGTGGTAGAGGCCCATGAATATTGGCAGACAGAGGTATTCTATTCATGGATACATTTTCCAGCAGCAACGCTGTAACACAAGATTTCCACTATTACAAAATAGAGAAACCCACTGATGAATACGCTCCTTTTGAGGATGTTGAAATTGCACTAACTTACCAAGAGCACCTGCTCTGGTTAATGGCGCCCTAAAACATCAAAATCACATCACCAGGCTCGGTCCACTAGGTAGACCAGGAGCCACATGGCCGGTTCTAGCCAGCTACACACCACATCCCGACATAGAAAAAATGACAGACCGGGAACTTTTAGCTCAGCTAAAGCTACTAATTAAAATACATAGACAATTGGTCCAATATGTCATGAGGACTTCAACAGTCCAACCAGCAATAAGAATTCCACAGCAAACCCCTCACCAGGGGAACACAAATAAAATCACACCACAGAATATACAATCAGCCATTGGCAAAATACCCGCAAAACAGGAACAAATTCCATTCTGGTTAGCACAAAAAATAACTCAGATAGAGGCAGTATTTCCTGATACTACACCTCATGAGGAACCCAGAATTCTGACTATCTGCCTTCCAATGGGGATCGAACCACATGTGGAGGACTGTGACACTTGGGGCACAGTCTTTGCTTCGATATACACAAAAACACATGGTGTTCCGTCCATGGCGGTTATACCAGACGTACTACAACAGATTCAAAATGAATACGGTCCAGAACCTGCTTTAACTCTAGGTATGAAATTACTGAAAGACTTTAAGCAAGTCTCGGCTATATTACTAGCCAACATAAAAGGAGAAGCAGCATCTGTGGCGATCCGCCAGAAATTGAAAGAAACATATATAGCGGAACAACCTTTTGAACTTGCCAGAATCATGGAAAAATCCTATGAAGAACTAGGTAGAGATAGTTTGGGTGGAAACCACTAAAACCACAACTAACTGAAAATCCTGAAAAAACATTTATTAAAAATAATCTGAATACTCCCAAAAAAAGTTGGGAGGGTAATAAACAATCCACTCCCAGAGAAAAACGTTTTCAGTCCAGAGGAAGGTCTCCTCAATGGAGAGATAGATCTCCAGAACGAGGAGGCAAGTCTCCCAGAGGGAGCCCTCTGAGAAAAGATACAACCTTAGAGATAGGGATAAATTGAGAAAACCTGACAGATATCAAGATATTGATACACGTCCCTCTCGATCTTTTCAGACTTCCTCACAGAAATCTGAAAGAAGAGGACGGTCAGAACACAAGGAAGAGCATGTCAAGTCCAAAGAAAAGGAACCTGCTCATCAAAGTAAAAAATTACAATTTCCAAGAAAGAAGGTAGCTAGTATTAAAATAAAACATGCAGAGGATACTGAGGACACAACTGAAAAACGGAGACTGGGCCCAGACAATGCTAGACAGCCCAGCAGAAGTAACAATAGCTCACAAGATCCTTAAGAATCTTCTGGAGACAGTGGACACGAATGAATACATTCAAGTGGAAACTGCAGACACCAGAGTTAGCAAACCCCATAAATTATACGAAATAAAATTGCGTATAGAGGGGGACAAAACTAGGAAAATAAAGGGTCTCTTTTGGGATAACCTTTCGAAAGGCTATGATATCCTTCTAGCTGAGAAAGACTGGCCACCAGAGTTTGTCAGGGAGTACCCTCATGGCGAAGAAATGATCATGCCTGCCTTCTCAAATCAAATTCCAATTCATAAAAAATACACATTTGCAAGAAAATGGGCAGTGGCCCAAGCCCCTGCATTATATAAAAATCATGTAGGATGGGTTGAGGATTCTCCTCACCATAAAATCCAGTTAAAAAAATCAACCTACTGCCCAAAGGCAGTATCCTGTTAAACAAGAAGCTAAAAAGTAAGTCAGGGAGATCTTAGATCAACTTGAATATCAGGGGGTGATTGAAACATGTACCTCACAAATGAACAATCCTTTGTTTCCTGTCTCCAAGCCAGACGATTCATATCGTCGAGTTTTGGACAACAGACACCTAAACTGCTGCTGCAAAACATTTGCAGTACAAAACTCACACAGTGCAGCACTAATGAATAACAAAGAGTGCAAAAAATATAAAACAACATTAGATATCTCAAATGGTTTCTTTTGTCAAAACATTGCACCTGAAAGCAGGTATTTGAATGCTTTCTCAACAATGGGGTCGCAAAAACAATTCTGTCAACTCCCACAGGGATTCAAGAACAGCCCAGGATTATTCTCAGCAAGGGTAACAGAGTTACTGCAAATATATGAGGATGAGGCATTATCTTATGTCGATGACATCTATCTCACAGATGATGACCTGGAGAGACACTTGAAAAGAGTGAACACCATAATACTTGGGTTCGCAGCTGAAGGGTATAAATTCAACTTTAAAAAGTCACAAATTGCTCATCTAACTGTGCTATTTTTAGTATATGAATTATCAAGTGAAGGCAAAAGCCTAGCAGACAACTTCTTAGAGAAGTGTGCAGTACTCCAAGCACCAAAAATGCAGAAGAACTTACAAACAATACTAGGTTTCCTGAATTTCGGAAGAACATACATTCTAAATTATGCAGAAAGGGTTAAACCTCTCTATGAATTAATAAAACCTGATTTCAAACCAATCAATTGGACTCAGAAACATACAGAAATGTTACGAAAATTACAAACAGACATGTTAACTAAAAGAAAATTGCAAACACGCGCGAATGAACGCAACCTTGTAATCCGAGTCATCCCAGGAAAATGCGGATTCACGTACCTGACCTCTAATGAGGGATAAACGGTACCAATAGCTTACAAATCACATTTGTACACACAAGCTGAAATGAAATTCAGTTCTACTGAAAAAATTCTAACTGCGGTTCAAACTGCTGTAGCAAAAGAAAGAGCCCTAGCCCAAGGCAAGAGCATATCTGTTTTAACAGCAGTATCAGCCCTTGAGGCAGTAACAAGACCATGCATTCCGAATGCTGTGGCATTAGATCCAAAATGGATACAATGCGAAAATTCTCTTGCTGCAGAAGACGTGAAACACGCTTTTGACCCAAAAATGAAAAGACTAGAAGATCTAGAATACAAACATGAATATCCTCTGTCAATCAAAATTCTGCCTCTCGAACAATACACCTGTGTAATCTACATGGATAGATTTGCACAACACTACGATGTGGATAAAAAAATCCTACAATGCAGCGTGCGCGATTGTTAAAGGTCGCTGGCGCTTAGGTAAATTCAGACCGATAATCACCAAAACTGAATCACTCAGAAACTGTACAGCTCAGCGAGCTGAAGTAAGTTCTTTAAAGATGGCGCTTGAAAATGCTGATCGTGAATTCCGTACAATAATAGTGTGCGATTCGCATTACTGCGTCAGGTCTTACAATAATGACATGCACACATGGATCAAAAACGGTTACAAAGATGACACAGGTGCCACAATAAAGCATAAAAAGCTTTGGGAACAAGTAGTTCTCTTACAGAAAGGACTACGAAAGACTCACGTGATACATACACTGAGTCATCAACGTGATGGCATTCACGTTGCAGGGAATTCATTGGCTAACAGAGCCGCAGCGGTTCAACCGGCTTTCGTAGCCACAAAAAAGCGTTCTAAAAAAAAGATAGACGGAGAAACCATGCTGGCAGTAAAATCCTCATTAAAAGGCTACTATGCAGCATTACCTCTCGACTATCCACTCAATAATACATACATAATTGATGCAAACTCCGTTCCTTTTGCTCAAATCCCTGGAGTGGGGGATAGAGTAATTCCAAACACGAACCGGAGGGCTTACTTGATTCAAGAAGCACACATGGGACAGGGTCTAAGGCACCAAGAGATAGTGAAATCTCTAAAAGAATTACAATCAGAATACTGGTGGCCGGGGATGAGCCTGCAAAATTACAAATTTGCAAAGGATTGTCCAGACTGCAACAGAGATCGCAGTTGTGAACCGGACCAGACTACTGCCAGGACTCCTTTATTAGAGAGCATCAGGCTATCTATACGCAAAAATCCAGCCGGAGAAATGCGTTCCCATAAATATTAAGACTAGATTCACTTAAGATGTAGGCCACAGCGCTCGGCTGACGCCAGAACTGTTATACAAAGATTTGGGAGTCTTTATCGGCACATACGCAATTGGCATGCTACATTCTGATCAGGGTCCTGCCTTTAGCTCTCGAGCTTACAAAGAGGCCATGACTAGCATGGGCATTGCATTGCGGTACTCTTCTCCCTTCCATCCTGAGGGAAATACAGTAGTGGAAAGAAAAAACCGGGACATAAAGCAATCTATAACGGCGAGGGTATTAGGTTCGGGTGATGGGTGGGTCAAACATTTAACAAGTGTCCAACGTAGTCTTGTATGCTAAAAAGAAGAGTGTACTGCGGTCATATCTACTTCCCACAAGTGGAACAGAAGTGAAAAAAATGTGAAGACATAGAGAGAGCGCCTCACGGTAGAAACACCCGAGGGGGTTCCTGGCCTGAAATTGCCAGTTTACCCACTTCTCATCATCGGTCGCTCTCTCCTTGTCATGAAAAACAAACAGAGAAAAACACCCAAATTATGAAAATGAAATAGCCAACTAATATCGTGTGCCGTGTGTGTAAGCAAACTAATTAACCACTCATCTATATCTAGAAGTAACAAGTGAGTGTGTGCACCTAAAACCCCTGCACTGGCCAGAACGCGATAAAACTGGCCACCGATGTTAAAATGAGGAGCCACTTGCTGGCTGTGATAAGTTTATTCTGCTGCTGAAGTAGTCCCAATTAAAAATGGTTCAGATTATACCATGCTTAGAAAATTCTTAGAAAATTCTAAGCATGGTATAATCTGAACCATTTTTAATTGGGACTACTTGCAGCAGCAGAATAAACTTATCACACCCAGCAAATGGCTCCTCATTTTAACGGAGAAGTGTGGCTCACTGGTTAGAGGCGGCAGACCCGTAAGCAGAGAACGGCCCGGGACCAGGGTTCGATTCCCGATGCGGCAGGGTCGTGGACCAGGGTCAGCGGACTTGATAATTCTCGCCTCGGTGCCTACTCTAGTCAGAAACCACAACCGGCAACTCTGGGCATCAGCTTGCCTCATCTTCACAACGGCCCCCCCAGACCGCCGGGGATGCTTGGTCGCACCTTAGAGATACCCATCAGGGACCATCTCTCAGGGTGAGCCAGGACGGGTTCCCCAGCGGTCGAAGCGTGGAGATACTCCTCCGGGAGTCGATTCCTAGCGCTATATAAACCCGCAATTAAAATTAAATTAAATTAATTAAATTAAACAGCGGTGGCCAGTTTTTTCGCATTCTGGCCAGTGCAGGGGTTTTAGGTGCACACACTCAATTGTTACTTCTAGATATAGATTAGTGGTTAATTAGTTTGCTTACACACATGGCACACGATATTAGTTGGCTATTTCATTTTCATAATTTGGGTGTTTTTCTCTGTTTGTTTTTCATGACAAGGAGAGAGCGACCGATGAGGAGAAGTGGGTAAACTGGCAATTTCAGGCCAGGAACCCCCTCGGGTGTTTCTACCGTGAGGCGCTCTCTCTATGTCTTCACATTTTTTTCACTTCTGTTCCACTTGTGGGAAGTAGATATGACCGTAGTACACTCTTCTTTTTAGCATACACACCACGGCCTGTAGATAAGTGTTAAAGTATACACTATGTGAGTGAGTATTTGACCCTTTGTGCAACTCTACTCCAGGTTATCTTGACCCATTGGTGTTTGTTGGCGGAGGCATTTGTTGTTGGACACTGATTGAGTGGGGGGGCTGCCTCCTCCTTCTTAGTACTTTTTCCCCCTCGAGCTCCTTTTGTTGATTCCAACGTAGTCTTAACAATCTGCCAAGAAATTCTCTAAAAGGTATCACTCCATATGAACTATTGTTCGGTACTAGAATGCAAATTCAGGACTTAGATTGTCAGACTTCAGTGGTAAAAGAAAAAGCCTTTGATATCAAAGATCGTTTGGCTGTTTTACAGGACTTAAATGAAACAAGAAGAAGTCTGAGTAATATAAAGTTAAAGCCAAAAGCCACTGAAGAGAAACCACCTGTCCCAGCAAGACCTGTCTGGATTCCAAGGATTGGGGATCTAGTCAGAGAAAAGATCGCGGTGAAGAAGGAATTTGGGCCTTCTTACAGAAAAGCAGTACCTGTCTTAGCTATCAGCGGAACAAGATCAGTAGTACTACCTCCCCTTGCTGGTAAAAAGGAGAACAGAGTTGCATCCATCGACCTGGTAAAACCACAATCATGTGGCCAATAATAAGTAGTAGGCCCTGTGGACTCCCAAGAAGTAGCAGAAGACCAAACCTTGCTACAATCCAAGAGGTTCAAACTGAGAGACTAATCACTTTTGATAAACCTGCAGTGAACAAAAATGGACTATGCAACAAAGCCATGGAACTTGTGCCTCTTGAAACCCAAATTGCAACAGTTCGTCAAGAAACACCTGTCTACAATGATGTAGCATCGGACTATTCTAATGTCCCAAAGGAAGATCCAAAGACTAAAGAAAATCCGGAAGCAATTCCAACAATTGACAGAACTGCATCTGGCTACTTCATCAATTTCGATGACTTTTCTGATGATCCAAGTGAACATGAAGAAACGCCACCAACAAAAACTTTCAACGACAAAGTAACTGAACTCTTTCATCAACTCAAAGAAACATATCTGATTTCTCCATGGATTGAATTTTGGATTGTGTTAGGTGTACTTTTCCTCCTGCTTTGGTTCATCATAGTTTTATGTTTGGGTAGATTTATTGATGGAAAATATAGTACAATGGACACAGCAAGCCAGAACATCAACTTGGTCCAAAAGCCTCACACATCCTCACACATCGAAAAAAGAGAACGGTCATCAGTGAACATCACAGCCAATCCAATACCCGGTGGGGTAGCATGGGACAAAACGGATTAAGAAATTTATGGCCAGATTGAGCTCTTGAAATATCCACACCAGTTCAAGGTTTCATTAAGTGACTTTGTAAAACCAAGTACTTTCTCTGATGATTGGGACTTTGAAAATATGAATAATATGATGTCAGATTTAGTAATGTCAGCTAAATTCACAGAACATGATTATTTGCAGGGTTCATCAAACTATGAAGAAATGTACTGTTATAATCATTATGGTCATCACTATTTGCATAAATCTGCTCAACCTAGAAATGTTTTTAATTATAACCAATGGGAACATTGTGCAACACCGCCAAAAGGCAGCTTGAAAACATTTTATGAGAAATTCCCATACTTCTCAGGGTTTAACACAAGTGATCCAGAAACGTTTTATTTCAAAATGTTAAATAAGACAGGAATGAAAACAATGTTGACAAATACTAAATTGATTTATTCTGAAACATTTTTTGAAAAAATGTCTACATTTGGTTTTGAATTTTGGAAAAACAACATTGAGAGGGGCGTGGCTGGCAGCCGAGCATGGCGGCAGCCTAGAGAGTGAGCTCCGTAGTTAGAGCGGCCTCTCCATAAATCCGTGCACATATCCGACTACATCACGATCTCCATTGGAGGGACCCGATGCCCGGAACCGGGCAGAATCGGCGGCAGCAACTGCGGAGAGAATCCAACGCCGGACGGAGAAGTTCTTGCCGGAAGCGCCTGTGGCCTGAACAGAGGCCGAGATCCGGGGGCAGGCATCATCGAAGAGCCCGACCAGAAGTGAAGGGGAAGTGGGCAAGGCTCGCCGGAAACATCCGACCGGAGCAAGTAGGGGCTGCGGTGACCCCAAAGACTACTGGAGTTAACACCCGGGACATTTCGGAAGAGCGGGAGCAGCATTATAAAGAAAGCGGAGACACCGCTGCAGCTGCAGTACGCCGGACTGCGGGCTGTGATGTGTGAAGGGGACGGCTGTGAGACGGAGCGAGACGCCATCTTGCCATAGCGCGACACAGCTATGAGATCGGGTGACATCAAACGCCCGTAGCGGTAAGCGGCACCGTATGTGCGTACGTCGAGCGAACTGCCCGAGCAAGATACGTCCGCTTTGGTGACTGCCCCCGGGAGCGACTTGAATAAAATATATAAACCTCGTGAATTTGCTGTCGCCTCGGCTGTCGGACCCGGTTGAGGTCCGAGAATTGGGACCCGATGCTGTGCGCCCTGCTGCTCATTACCCCGTTGACGCTACTGGGAGGCCCCCAGACTGCACAGGAACTCGGAAAGTGACACCAAGAAGCTAAAGAGCCCTGGTGCCCGCCTGGCCGCGCTGGCGCTGCAGCACACCGACTCAGGGACAGACTCCGGCGGACTTCGAGGCAGTGACGGCCGCTTCAAAATCACACCTGTTCCCGCGTTGAGTAGCGGATAGCACGGCCTAATTAATTAAATCCCTCGAATGGCTATTGCTGGAAGTTGACCCTCACACGAGGAGCCGCTTCAACCTTCATTCGAACCGGGGGAAGAACGTCTGGAACAGCTGACGCGGCAGCCTGATGACTACAGTGTAATCGCCGGGGAGCGGGAAGGGCGCATGGGCAGCCACAGATTTGATGCACAATCATTAACATCGGCCTGACACGCCTGTAGCTGACAGAGATATACATTACACAGGGTGGCCTTCAACGGGAGTGATACAGGACACAGCATCGGTGAGAGAGGTGACTGTGTGCCCGGCGTGAACCACATGGCCTGCCACTTATAATTTGCCTGTGGAGGGGGGCCCCCAGCGCTAGATTTCTCGCCAGGTTTAATATAAGGAGTGGCGCCAACAGGGGCTGGATTGAGACACGGCAACACCTGCCTAATAGCGACTGAGAGAGCAGTGTGTACCCACTCGCCGTAAGTGCAACAGGGGAGTGGTGGGCTACATCCAGGACACATAATAAATTGATTTAGACCTCCTCTTGTATCTTCTTCCACGTTGCCACTCATAGGGCAATACTACGACAAGCAGATTGAGACACAAAGACGGCCACTATGGCAGGCAAGGGAGCGAAAGGTGGCACCACGCTGACCCGTATTGATAAATACGCTTGTGACAAAAGCACCTCTTCCCCAAGTGATGTGAAGACACCAACCGGTAAATCAGCGGATGGAGCGGGTGGGAAGAAGGCAACGTTGGATGACGTCATGAAGGCCTTGACGCAGGTTCAAGTGACGGTAGGCTCTATCTCTACTGAAATCATTCTCATCAGGGCAGACTTCCACAAAATGTCCGAGAAGGTGAGCTCCATGGAAGTGGTCATGAAATCGCTGGTAAAGGACGTCTCGGAGCTACAGACGGCAATGGAGCGTATGTCGGCGGAGAATAAGGCGTTACGAGACAGACTGGATGATCAGGAAGGGCGCTCTAGGAGGAACAACATCAGGATTCTTGGGGTTCCGGAGTCGGAGGACACTAGAACAATGGACCTCTATATAGAGGAGCTAATAACAACGAAACTCCAACCCAAGGGCCTGTCCACTTTCTTTTCTGTTGAGAGAGCTCATCGAGTTCCGAGGGGGGCGGCCAAAACCGGGTGCGGCCCCGCGACCAATCCTAGCTAGGCTGTTTAACTTTCGGGACAGAGACGCCATTCTGCAGGCGGCACAAGTATCCCCACCTGTCAAAATCCAAAACTCCACGCTGGCCTTTTTTCCGGACTATACAGCAGAAGTCGCTCGCCGTAGGAGAACGTTCCTGGACGTAAAGAAGGATTTTAGGGCGAGAGAGATTCCGTACTCAATGCTGTTCCCAGCCAGGTTGCGTATAGTGGCGGACAGCAAGACCTGGTTCTTCGATACTCCTGAGATGGCCCGAGACTGGCTGTAAGGATGGAGGCCGGCCAATCAACCACGACGTTCGAAAAGGAACTCCAAGGACTCAGGGGACGGGAAATTATCCGAGCTCCCAAGCTTCAGGGTGTGAAATGAAGGAACGCTCACCAGTAAGAGACCGTGCAGATGAGGATGCTGACAAGGAACAGTAACCACCAGGTGAATGCAAGACATTAACAAGACTAAGCAGACTGCCCAACGAACTGCCACTGGACACTGGGCTGAGGGCATCCGAGGAGAGTGAGAGAGGCCGCCGGCTCCGGAGAGTCCTCCGCCCCAGCGAGCAAGTATAATTTGTGTGGGGGATGGGTTAAGCACTCTGCTAAGTTGGGGGGGCGGGCGGTTTGAAGTCCGTGTAGCAGGGGGGCAGGGGGGGAGTTAAGGGAGGGGTTGTTTTCAAGGTTTTTTGAGTGTTTGACTCATGGGGATTGGATGTGGCACAATGACACCGACGCATCGGACGGCGCGCAAGTGGTTCAGGGGTCTCACTTCATAGCGCAAACATTTCTTCCACTACATGATGGAAATGGCACACGGGACACAGGCTGATACCCTGGGTGGGGACCTTCACACAGGGCCGGTAGCACCACTGCAATTGATGTCTTGGAATGTGCGGGGACAGGGAGACAAGATTAAGCGGGGACTGGTTCTGCAGGGATTCAAAGGGTGGGGCCCGCTTTAGTTCTTCTTCAGGAGACTCACTTGGTGGGCGCAGCTGGTCAAGCACTAGATAGACGGGGTTATCATATGATAGTGCATTCAGAGTTCACCACAGGGTCACGCGGGACGGGTATACTGATGCGGAGGTCATCCCCGTTCATACTGCAGACTACTACCACGGATGACCAGGGCCGCTTTGCGGCGGCACATGGACAGTGGCAGGACAGACCACTAAACATAGTATCAGTCTACATTCCACCAGCACTCCATACGGTTGCCCTTCCAGACCTAGGGAAATTCCACCTGGAGCTCCCGGAAGGAGACCTTATTATAGGAGGTGACTTTAACGCAGTTGCACATAACATGCACAGACCTCGGGTCCCTCCCGCTTCAGTGAGTTTCTGGAGGCACAGGGGCTAGTCGACGTCTGGAGGCAACTATACCTTGATGGCCAGCAATACACCTACTTCTCCGCTGTACATAATAGTCTGTCTCGCATCGACTATTTCCTTGCCCTGGGCGACGGCCTCCTCACCATAGGTGACATGCAGATTAAACCAAGGGGCATCTCAGACCACTCCCCGCTCACATTAACTTTATCATGCCCAGAAAGAGCTCGAAAAAGAATATACCCTATTTTTCCAGGTTATCTCCAGATTCCGTTCATACGCAAGGAATTGAAAAAAGTAACCCAGTATTATTTTGCGGTAAACGCGGCCTTGGTAACATCACCTACGATCTTGTGGGAAGCCTATAAGACAGTGCTGAGAAGACAGGCCATCACGACCATTTCGGGACATAAACGTACACAAAAGAGGGAACTGCTAGACCTAGAGCTGGAACTTAATAGAACAAATGCGGCCCATATGGCGGACCCGACAGAAGACACGCTGCACGCACTTCGGCTTAGTCAGCAGCTTCATGACGACCACCTTAGACGAAGGACGGTCGAAAACATTGCGGCAACAGCACACAGTGTTTATGACATTGGGGATAAGGCGAGTAAGCTCTTGGCCTGGCTGGACAAAAAGAAAGGAGGTAATAGGAATATTCTGCAGTTGCGGGATTCTGAGGGGATGCTACACCCGCGCCCATTAATGATAATAGAGACCCTAGCTGACCACTACCAGGAAGTATACACCCCGGGGATTGAAATAACACAGGAAGCGGCGACAGCGGCTCTCCAAGGTGTGCCGACCCAGATTCTATCACAAGAGGCGGTAGATGAGCTAGACACCGATCTATCCTCGGAAGAGCTAGTCAGCCATCAATGCGCTCCACTCCGGCAAAGCCCTGGGCCCCAATGGGATTCCTATTGAGTGGTATAAGGTGATGTCAGAAACGCTCAGTAAGCCTTTACTAGCCATGTGCACAGAAGGTTTAGAGCGAGGGATCCTGCCACTTGACCAGCGTGTAGCTACCATTGTGGCAATCCCGAAACCGGGCAAGCCGCTCACTGAGTGTACGTCTTACTGCCCCATATCACTCCTCAACGCCGAGGCCAAAATTCTGGCAAAACTACTGGCTACTAGACTAATGCCTCATCTCGCCCACTTAATCCATCCGGATCAATCGGGCTTCATGCCGCATAGGAGTACGGCGTTGAACCTCCGAAGAGTGCACGGAGAGTTGGCAAGAGCCCCATTATTAACGGGACCAGCAGCCATCCTGTCGCTGGATGCCAGGATGGCGTTCGACATGGTGGAATGGCGATACTTATTTGCGGTACTGGCCCACATGGGCTTCGGCCCCAAATTTATCTCCTGGGTACGGCTCCTATATGCGAATCCAGTGGCACACGTGGCGGCAAACGGCCATATTTCCCGTGAGATACCGTTGGCAAGGGGAACGAGGCAGGGATGCCCGCTCTCGCCTTTATTATTTGCTTTAGTCCTGGAACCGCTGGCCACTATCATTAGAGCTTCTCCGCTACTGAAAGGACTTTACTGGGGAGACAACTGGGAGGACAGGATCTCCCTTTATGCTGACGACATGCTAATCTACTTGTCAGACCCAGAGGGGGGAATCCCGGTGCTTCTGGCACTGTGTGATACGCACGGACAGACCTCCGGATATACGATCAATTGGACAAAGTCGATCATTTATGAACTTAGGGGTCCTCTACCGGATCTTCCCGCCGACTGCCCGTTGGCAATGGCGGGCGACTCCTTCCGATACTTGGGGATCCACATCGCCCGAGACGACAAGGTCTTTTCTGAACTGAACTTACTGCCACCGCTTGCTAGACTTAGGTCTGACGTGAGGCACTGGAAGGCCCTTCCTCTGATGTTGCTGGGGCATGCAGCATTGGTCAAAATGATGGCGCTGCCACGTTTCCTTTATGTATGGCAAAATACACAGACTCTGGTGGCACCCTCATACTTCCGGAAAGTAATGGCTGAGGTGATCGGCCTGCTGTGGGGCGGCCGCCCAGCTCGTGTAGCGCACATGAAGCTCATCCGTGGCTGGTACGATGGTGGAATAGCTCTGCCGAATATGCAATTATACTACTGGGCGGCGCAGCTCAAGGTTATTAACCAATGGCTGCATGCCCCACAGGACGATCCAGCTTATCTAGCGGATAGAGCACACCTGGGCACGCACAGTTTATTGGCCCCGCTGTACCACAGGGGACTAGCGGCGAAACTAACGGGCCCGACCAAGCACACAGTGGCGCTATGGCACAAGGCACAGGCGCGACTCAAGTGGGGGGGTGTTATAACAAAACTTACACCTCTATGGGACACCAAGGCGCTGGGTCACTTAAGACGCAGTAAGGGGTTCACCCAATGGGACAATATAGGCATCTCCACGGTAGGAGACATGTGGACAAAAGAAGGGGTGATCCCCTTCGAACACCTCCAGCAGCAATACAACCTAGGCCTTCACGAAACTTACCGCTATATCCAAATACGTCATGCGCTGCTGACGGCGATTGAGACGGCTGCGGAGGTCCCGGAATCCTCCCCGCTGGAGGATCGCCTGCTTACAGATTATATGCAGGCTAGCGCCACCTCCCTCACTTATCGAAAGCTCTTAAATAACCTGCCTGACCCCTTGCTTAAACTGAGGGAGAAATGGGAGGGCGAACTGGGTGAAATGGATGAGACAGATTGGAACGCTGCGATAGCCTCTCCGAGGGAGGCGGGCATATCGGCTCGATTCCGGCTGGTACAGTTTAAGATACTACACAGGGTCTACTTCACGAGGGTCACTTTACACAAAATGCAGAGAGCCGACCACCCATACTGTCTCAGGGGCTGTGGGGAGGAGGGCACACTGTTACATACACTTTGGGAGTGCCCGACTATTTCAGAATACTGGCGGGAGGTGCTACGTACCATTTCCCAAACTCTAGAAATATCCATTACACCTGATCCACGCTCGTGTCTGTTGAATGTATGGGGACTGAATGACATGACACGCCAGGGGCAACAGTGGGCCATTGTGGGCATCATGGTAGCCAAGCGAGATATAGCGCAAAAATGGGGGGCGGCAGATGCACCAACATTGGCGCAATGGTGCAGGAATATGGATATGCTTCTAGTGGTTGAGCGAGCAGTATATAAGATGAGAGCTAACCCTCGCAGGTGGAATAAGATCTGGATGCACTGGAACGGATACAGGGGAGACCTGTGTGAACCTCTACCAGAGGACGACATAGATAGTTCGGAGGATGAGGAAGATGTAATCTAACTAATTCGCTATTTAGATACCCGTAACAGATACAAGGGAATGACAGGCTAGCCTGCCAGTTCTTCTAAGGAGCCCGGGGACTAGTTGAGTGCTTGAACGAGTGTGCCGATGTGGGAAAAGGGAAACAGTTGAAAAGTATAGGCTGATCATCGAACCTAATGAGTCATGTTTAATTTTGGTTATAAAATATAAAAGTGAGACGGAATTGATTCATCAAAAAAACGATATCAAGCTCTCTGCTGTAATGTTAATAAATTGCTGCCGGACCGAAGGTTGTCGGCTGAATAGCTGTGTATTATATGTGGTAAAATTATCGCAAAGTGTTGCAGCCGGCCTCCGGGTTGTAGGCAAATGCTGTGTATAATGAGCAACCGTCAATAAAAGTCTTACACCCAAAAAAAAAAAAAACAACATTGAAACAAAAAACATCTGGGGTACAAAAGACTGGCAGGTACAAGGTCTAGAAGCATTTTTTAGAGCCTGCATGATCCCAGAACAGATAATATTCCTGAATGACACCATTCAGCAAACATCCTGTCTTGGTTTAGCCAAGATAAAAGACCTAAACAAACCGTCTTTTCCGAAGCCCATACCTGATAGTAATAGCACTACAGATGTGGAGATAGACCTATCCCATATTTTACACCAAAACAGAACAAATCCTGATTGGAAAAAATGGTTGATCTGGCCCACAGACACAAATAACTGTCAAGATAGATTCCTGAACAAGGGGGCGTGGCTACGCGCACAACTGGAATGGACGCCTGCGGGTAGAGCTCCGCGCCGAGCTCCCCTTCCCGGCGCAGTTCTCCGCTGACTTACCCTATTCAACCGGCCGAAAACCACAGGCGCGGTGAATGTTCATCCAGACCCAGCACCTGACCGAGTTTGGCGGCGATCGGAGCTGCTGAACCGCACCGCGACATCCGGCGAGGGCGTAGCCGCCCACGTCTCCTCCTGACCCGGCGGACTCCTGGGATACTCCGAGGGCCTGGCGGAAGCGGAAGGCCCAAAGTGCGGCCTGCAGCGGGCACTTGCGAAACAAGAGCGCCCACGGACGGGACGCTCAGAGCACTTCCCCGATCACAAGTAGGCGCCATATCCAGTACACGGTGAGACCTGGGACCAACCCGACGGGCAGAAGACGAGGAGCCGCGGAGCCCGAGCAGCAAGGAGGACGGAGGTGAGCGGTGACGGCCCGAGTGATTCGGAGGGACGAGACCACGCACGGGCAAGGTCGACCGCTGCTGAGGGCCACACACACTAACAGCGAAGGCAGCGCAAAGCGCGCGAAACCTACACATTAATAACAGCGAGGGACACGGAGCCACCCGAGGAGCAAGCGGCGCACCGTGAAGTCGACCGGCGCTCTCAATCTGGGGCGAGCTCCCCGGGGCAAAACTGAGCACACGGAGCAGACACACACAAGCGTCCGGAACCGGACCCCCGGCAGGAACCAACATGGCGCCCGCACCACGGAATTGGCGACAGTAAGCGACAGCAACTGGAGCGGCGGAACAAGGCCGAGGCCCGGTGCACGACCCACGGACCACTGCCGGCATAAGCAGACGCAGGCAAACCACCCGACCGCTGATGCATGTGACGGATCACGAACGCACCCACGGCAGGGGGTCGACCGGGCAGTGCGACAACGAGGCCACGAGGTGAGCGCGGCCCACATCAATAACAGCACCAGGGGACAAGGCCCCCAGAGTGGCAATCGACATCCGGCACGCCCGGACAGCGCACAGGCCTCCCGGCCTGGGGAGCAAGCTCTGCGGCCAGTCACGAGTGGATACCTGCCGCTGAACGCCACCACCCGCCACCACGCGGACGGAAGCACTGGCCACTGACTGCTCACTGGCCACTACTGTAAAACCACCAACCCGGCCCCCCTCTCCTCCACGGCCTTACACTACCGACCCACCCTCCGGAAGCCGCATCGCTGCAGGCCTCGCTGCAGGGGCCGAACGTGGGTCAGGGCACTGATGTCTAACGGGACCAGGACGCGGACCGGAACCGGAGGCGCTAACTCCAAGGGCAAGATGGACAAATCCGGTAAGACTGCCGACCAAGACCAGACAACGGCCAAACTTGACACCATGATAGCGGTCATGGAGCGGCTGGAGGAATCCATCCAACTCACCCGAACCTCCCTAGCCACCAAAATTGATAGCGTGGCCATAGACCTCACGCACCTTCGGGCGGACCACAAAAAACTAGCGGACCGCACCACGTCCCTGGAAAGTAATATAGAGGAGCTACAGCCCCAGGTTGGACAATCGAATAAACACATACAGGACCTACTGAACAGGGTGGAATTCCTAGAGGACAGGGCCGAAGATGCGGAAGGCAGGGCGCGACGAAACAACGTGCGCCTGGTCGGTATTCCGGAGAAATGGGAAGGGAGGAACCCGGAGGAGCACATGGAACGATGGCTGAAAAATATACTTCCGGAGGGATCGCTTTCGCCGCACTTCGTGGTGGAACGTGCCCACAGGGTCCCTACCAGGCCATCGACAACAGGCTCTAACCCGAGACCCATGCTACTCCGCCTATTGAACTATACAGACAGAGACTCAATCTTGCGAGAGGCACGCAAACTCCAGGAGGTGCGGATTGAGAACATGTCGGTGATGTTCTTTCCGGACTATACAGTGCAGGTACAGAGACAAAGACACTCCTTCCTGGCAGTGAAACGACGTCTGCGAGAACAAGGCCTACAGTATTCTCTGTTGTTTCCCGCAAAACTAAGAGTGGTAGCCGGCGAACTGACGCACTTCTTCACTGATCCAATCGAAGTGGAGGCGTGGCTGGACAGTGGCACAGACACGGCCCCCAGAGCGGCTGCGGACCCTGCTGGCAGACACCAACCTGGCGGAAACCGGAGGAGACGCCGGCCACGACAGAGAGCACGGACGGGCGCAAGGGGACAGGCGAGAACCCCTCCCCCAGCGGAAGCCACGCAACTGGAGAAGCAAGATGCCCTCCGCCTGGTGATGGAACTAAGCCGCTCCCCTGCACAGAGCGAACCGACTGGAGACAGCACGAGAGAACTTCCCAGTGACGATGAGGCCATCTATGGGGTGCCGGACTCTCAGGCCTCGGGCGCCGGACCGGACGTCACACCGCAGACAGCGGACTACATCAGCTGATTGAGTCGCAGGACACGACGCCCTGGGGACGCTCACCGAGGACTGCGATGCTGATCGCGCCGGGAGGACCAAATCACACTGCGGCGCAGCAGACGACTGGGAGTCTTGTGCCCAAGGGCGACGCACCCGGCCCTGCCTGGGACCTGGGAGCCGAGACCACGTCGGACTCCTTTTCAGTGGATATGCGACCTGGGGACGAAGCAGAGACTAGTGCGCAGCCGGCGCACGGTTCCTGAGAGCACATGACAAGCAGACGGCCAGCCGAGACACGTAATGTACAGTGTTTAATACATGTATACAAGACCCCCTGTATTGCAAGTAAGGTCTGGACTGCCATAAGCCCCCCGGGAAGGCGGGAAGCCTTCATGGAATGACTTTGTTAACTTGAGAACTATCGCTATAGTGCACACTGTATAGCGGCCCTCCTTAGAGATAAACTTTGTTGCTCTCCTTGAGAGCATGGACGGAAGCGCGTTTGGCCTCCGACCCTTTGGCATTCTATGTGTTCATCACGTTCAATGGCTAACCGTTCTGTTAGCTGTGTTTCTTACCGCCCCCTTCATTCTGATGCTGTGGTATGCTGGATTGGATACACTCTTGATAAACATAGTGCGGAACACCGGCACGGTGGGGACTGTGGGGCTCGTGGGGGCATGGTGGGGGAGATGGGAATGGGGACCCGCTGAAGAACTGTAATGTCTGCAATTAAAATATGTACATGGAATGTGAGGGGTATGCACACACCATCTAGATGATACCAGATTTACTCATACCTCAAACGCCATCACATACAGATAGCTCTCTTACAAGAGACGCACCTCTGTGAGTCGGAAACCAACACCTTGCGGCGCAGGTGGCGGGGACACTTATATGCCACACACTACTCATCTTACGCTAGGGGGGGTGCTGATGTGGGTAAAACCGGGCACCCCATGGACAGCGCTGGAATCCTGTGTGGACCCCGGAGGGAAGTATGTGGTAGTAAAGGGCAGGTTGGACGGGAACCCGCTGGTGCTAGCCTCGGTTTACACACCTAATGCGGGACTGACAGACTTCCTAGCACAACCGTCGAACACACTGGCACCATGGCATGGCACCCCGTGGGCACTGGGAGGTGACTATAACTGCACACTGGATCCTGTCCTAGACCGATCCCACACCCCCACCACCTAACTCACAGGCACTGAACGATGCGCACGCCCTTCAGGCTTAGTCAACACAATGGGACTTGCAGGATGCGTGGCGCAGCCGCAACCCCATCACCAAAGTCTACTCATACTTCTCGGGGGCACACGCCCTACACGTGCGCCTTGACAGATACATGGTCACTAGTGAGAGTCTACCACTTGTCAGAGATGCACATTACATGGGCCGCACGCACTCAGACCACAATCCACACTTTATGGAACTAGCATGGGAGCGACCACGACCGCCGATACCCACATGGAGGCTGCAACCTGATCTATTATTAGATGGTACATTTAGGAGCTCCATAGGTGCCCAAACGACGCAATACTTCATAGACAATACTGGAACGGCGTCCACACCCCAACTAGAATGGGACGCATTCAAGGTGGTCCTCAGGGGACAGTGTTTAGGCACACAAGCTCATTCTAGACGGCAGATAGAGGCAGACGTACGGCACCTGGAAACTGACCTGATGCACGCAGAACGGGAATCGACTGAGGGAGATAACAACAGACTGCTGGGGACACGGGCGGACCATGACAGATTAAAGGATAGATTAAAACATGTTAACTTTGCTGCCCACTCGACCCGCACACACCGCTACGGCGACAAACCCGGCAAATTGTTAGCCTGGTTAATACAGCGTGAAGATCGTACTTCGCCAGTAACGGCGATACGCCCGACCAACGGTCCAATATTGTACACACAGGCGAAAATCCATGCCGCCTTTGTGACACATTACGACACACTGTATCGGTCACAACTGCAGAATCCACAACCGGATATCACTGCATACCTGGCTGAGGTAACGCTCCCCACCCTAACGGATGACCAACGAGACGACCTTGGGTCGCCGCTAACGGCAGATGAGCTGCGCGACGCCATCTTTGCCCTTTCCAACGGGAAGGCCCCAGGCCCGGATGGGCTACCAGCTGAATACTACAAGGCCTAATCGGATATCCTAATCCCTGAACTCCTCAGGACGTACTCGGCAGCGCTGGAGGACTCGTCCTTGCCTAAGTCGATGAATGAGGCAACGTTGGTATCTCTCCTTAAACCGGGCAGAGATGGCACACTCCTAGGATCATACAGGCCTCTAGCGCTGTTGAATACGGACTACAAGATCCTGGCATCAACCCTGGCCCAGAGACTGGCGACATTGGTACCCGCCCTGGTGCACAAAGACCAGAACGGCTTTGTCCCGACACGGTGCACCTCCCAAAATATAAGGAGACTGTTCCGAGTGCAGGAGTATGCGACCCGAACCTGGCCGGGATCGGGCTGTTTAATTTTAGACCTTGAAAAAGCATTCGACTCAGTGGAATGGCCCTATCTACTGGCAGTGCTACGTAAATTCGACCTGGGCGAAGAGTACATCGAGCTGGTCGGGCTACTGTACCAGAGGCCTGAGGTGAGAATACGCACGGGCGGGCTGTTGTCTGATGCCATCAGGGTCAGAAGGGTCACCAGACAGGGCTGCCCACTGTCCCCATTGCTCTTCTCACTGGCAATGGAACCTCTTGCTGAGATGTTGCGCAGCAGAGGCACACATTGGGGCATCCCACTAGCAGATGGCATGCACACAGTATCACTATACGCTTACGATTTGCTCCTGTACATCAGAGACCTTCCTCGCCTACCACTGGAACTATCGGACATCTTCAGGACGTTCGAGATCATGTCGGGCCTAAAGGTCAACAGGGCCAAGTCGGGGACATACCCATTTGCTCCCGACACCCCAGACCCTGAACTCCGAATCAACGGCGAGAGGTTGCCGTGGAATTACACCACGTTCAAATACCTGGGGATACATATATATAGAAACCCCCCAGATATCCTAGACGGGAACCTGACGCGGGCCATCACGTCCATCAGATCCCAAATCGCCTTTTGGAAGACTCTTCCACTGACTGTGCCAGGCAGAGTGACATTAACGAAAATGATTGTCCTACCCAGGCTCCTTTATTACTTTGCAAACGTCCCGCTATACGTCCCGGCCCGCACCTTCAGGGTACTAGAAACCATGCTTCGTGAACTGATCTGGAACACGGGAAGGCCCAGAGTAGCACTGACAAAATTGTACAACCCAGTTGGCGAAGGAGGCCTAGCGGTCCCAAATCTGGAACTTTATTACCTGGCGGCACCACTGCAATGGGTGGTGGCTTGGCTATCAGGCAGACATCAGGAAGACACGGCCACAGCTGTGGATACACTGTCCTCATTGCAGATACACTCACTATTCCACCCACTGACGAGCACTAGGAAACACACCCAACTGCATGTAGCAGTGGCCGTAAAATGCTACTCTCGATGCCTGCGACTTACCAAAGACACTAAACCGTACGCCCCTGCGCTCCCACTCCTAGGCACCCCAAGACTACGAATGTGGTCACGGAAACAGCCCTGGAGCATTGGACGCGGTCGGGAATAGAAACTATGGCGGATCTATACGCTGACGGCGTCCTGCTCCCCTTCCCGACGCTTGCCACCGACACAGGATTACCGGCAGGACAGTTCTTACTACATGCTTCAATACTTAGAGCATTCACACAAAAATGGGGAAGCATCACTGACGAACCTCCCACACATCAACTAATACAATACCTTCATGTCATGGGGAATGGCACACATGTAGTGCACTGGTTGACCCAAGCACTGTTAACACACACAAAACGCTCCTTACAACCGTTGCGGGATAAGTGGGCGACAGACAGAGGGAAAGCCTGGACGGACAAGGAGTGGGCGGTGGTATTAGCAAGCCCCAAGAACATTCCCCGCAACGCGCGCTTCAAGCAGATTCAATTCTACATACTGCACAGAGCATACCTCTCCCCAGATAGGATCAACCAATACTTCCCGGGAACTGCGGCAGGCTGCCCAAGATGCGCGCTAGAGGGGGCGGACCTCCTACACGTACTGTGGCAATGTCCGCAGCTCAGAACATACTGGCGGTCAGTGTTACCGATACTAGAGTGGAGCACGGCAATGCCGATCCCTCACACATGGGAAGCATGCCTATTAGGCCTCTACCATAGGACCAAACAGAATAAAGTGCCCTCCCGCTTTTGGGACCTCGGCCTCATCACGGCCAAGAGACTAATCACCAAACACTGGAAACGTGCGACACCACCCATGACAGAACACTGGCGCACCTCTCTGGCCAACTGGGCAAAAGCAGAAAGCATTTCCCTTCACAATGAAGAGACGGCAGGACTACGACAGTTCCCCATAGCGGCACAATGGGATGAGATGCTCAACTCCTTCCATAGGGAAAGCCAAGCGCCGGATGCCCCCACAAGAGACGCCTCCCCGCACGGAGCACACAGAGGCGGGCACGCCTCACCAAACACTGCAGTAGGTGGCCCCGCTGCTGACAACCCCACCTGACCGGCAGGACAGACCCCATCCTCCCCCACCTTCCCCCCCTCCCCACACACGACACGCGTTCACCACTGGTAACGTGCCGCCCTCCCTGAGCTGGTACAGCAACCGTGGGCCAGCTACGGTGTCACCTCTGAGCCCCCAATTGCATCGATATGTACCCATCGCACCACGCATCACGCACCTCCAAGTTCGACAACCCCACACGCACCCCATTCTTTCTATTTTTGTTTTTCCTTTACTTAATGCTGATGAGGCTGACATGATCGAGCTATACTTCCACCATTGTTTCCATTGTGATGTAACAGTGCATTATATGCTTTACTCCAAGACCAATGTACACGTTCTCGAGCTGCATGATACTGAATAATGTGCAATTCATGTTTTCTTTTCTCCTGTGACCCAATAAAGGATATATTTAGAAAAAAAAAAAAAAAAAGATAGATTCCTGAACAAAACACAGGGGTTCAAACAGACCAGGCCAGACCCAAGATATTCCCAGAGACAACATCGAGGGATAGTTACAACATACAGTGTAGGGAAACTATGCCTCGAATGGCTACAGAAATCCACTCTGGCTGAAATTAAGCAACACTTGACTTTACTTAAAGAAGGTGCTGACTTGCGAGATTTCATACTGGGACCTCGCAAACAGCGTCAAAAAGGTTTCATATACGCCGGTATATACGCTGCTTACAACGAATCTTGGAAAGTGACGCAAATTGAAACTGCAGAAAAAATATGAGAAATTGATAGTATAAATTTGGAAAAATCCTTTTCTGTAGTGGACAATGGGTTAACGACTCGGTCCTCCAGAATATATTTACTGGACAGCATTGTATCATCTGCTATTGATATAATACAGCAGGACCTGCTAATGCTACAACATGGTCAGTCCCAATTACGTTCTATTGTACAGCTAGGCTGGACGTTACAAAACTTGCGTTCAGGCTACGTGCCATGGCATTTAATCAACACAAAGTCATTATTCTCTATCTTTAACCTTACTGATAAACTAATCAGTTTGGCACAAAAAGGAGCAGACTATACGATTCTGAGCATTGAAAAACTTGAGAGATTACCATTGACAATGTCAGAGAGACCTGTCATTCAATGGATAATACATGGAACGAAATCAATCCCAATAACAACTTTCCAGTTTAAGTATTGCCAAAAATATATACCAGCAGGCCTGTATGAAAGGTTGGGTAAAGGATACATCAAGTCAACATGGAATTTACTTTATACACACAAATGTTATAGTGAAGGGAAAAAGGAGGTATTCCTTAGTGGTAACAATTGTAAAAAATCACTAAGCGGTACACTTCTGTGTCAAGGTATTAACTTGCATGGAGCCTGCGAAGGTTCATCAAATAACCTTTCATGTCACCTGCACGGCACTCCTGCAAAACAGATAGAGCCATTTTTCCGACAGCTTTCCAACGGCAGTTATGTTCTAATAAGTGACCACAGCTGTTGTGGCATGGTGCCAGGAAAAGCCTATCTCGTGAGCGTTACTTCCATGGTCACTTGCTGTATGCAAGTACTGTATCCAAGCAGCAATCCAGACATGGAGGCGGCAATATGGCCTTCTTTGAATATCTCTTCTATTTGAATTGATACTTTGAGCAGAATGAAGTCAATTATTTTACAGACATCTGTGCCTTTAACCTCGTCCTAAGAGACGTATGATCTGCAAGTTGCAAGGACAGCGGCAGAGATACATTCCCTATTATCAACAAATTGCCCCGTGCATTTCGTAGTAATGTTAGGTCAAATTTAAACATGTCTGATACCAGTGGCATCGCACATGTATTTAAGACAATTTTTTCGGGACTGTTAGCACCCTTGGAAACAGTTCTGGGCATTTTCCCGAATTTTGTACATTCGTTATTCGGCAGCCTGCCTCTTCTTTTGGGACTCGTAGCAGAAATTTTATTTTTGATCCTTCTGCTCCGATATGGCAAGCCAAGCCACAGACAAAACTCCAGCTACGATGGAAGAAACGATCCTAGCAATACGCTACCGAGACCGAATCACTAGAGTCCTCGGATTAGCCCGGCTAAGAGATCTGAATACAACTTGGTTTCTTTCATTCAGACCAATCTGGCAAGATAGCATCTTACCTGTGCTTCGAGGTCTGCTATGCGGAGAAGAATGCGTGTTGGACGTCTGTCTTACACTACCATCAGCAGTACCTATGGATATCGATACTTTGCCTGGTTCAGTAACGGCTCATGCAACGTGTTGTCTCCAGCGGCTACCTATTCTGATGACGGCATTCGTTGAGACTTCACGATTACGATAAGGTGACGGTGAAGTACGAGATGAAAGCAGCACCACACAGGTACAACCTCTCGTGAGCGTTGCTGATCCCGACCGATGATGGCAATGATTCTCACATATGCACTATTACAGCTTTTTCGAACTTGGTCGAACTTTCACCTGATGTTGTAGACCAATTTTTCGCAACCCTGTCTGATATGATGTTCTCCCCTAACAACGAGAATAACTTTTAAAACAACGAGCACACAGCGTTCCCTGAACTCTGAATTCGGCCTTTAGTTTTTTGATAAACGAAAGTACTGAAAACAATTGGAACTATTTTTTCCCCTGAAAGCGAAATTATTTTTTTACACTTCCAAAATATTTACCTTTTTGTTGGCACATGGTACTCTGCTTAAAGTAGAACAATTCTTAGAGAATAGAGCTTCTATTTTTAGAGACACTAGAGACAATATTTTACCTCAGCCTCAAGCACATGTACAGTATTTTGTAAATATGTGATGACATGGTCTCAACCTTCTTTTCTGTATTCAGAGTCATTTCATAAATGTAATTTTCGCAATTCATTCAGCCGATATTTATATATGCATTTTCTGAATGATATCACTGCTTGAAAAACGTACAGTACCAATACTCATTTTCATGTATATACCATACACCATTTCAAATGCAATTTCTGTATTTTGGGGTGGGTTGGACAACACACATGCATCGTTATATGTTTAGTATTGCTTAGTATTTAGTAATGATGGACATTAATACGTGGAGTGGGTGTTGTGAATCTATCTAGGACCCTAATCAAGATATCCCCGATTCATGCCCTTAGATGGTTATAACAAAACATATCCATTTATAGGCATAGGAATCATGTCCATATCTAGTCATAGCCCATGCAGTCCAAATACGGCAAGGCTACTCCCATAGACTCCTAGAAAGTACAACGCGTTCTTGAAACAAACCAAGCCTCCAGCAGCCCGGGAAATCCCCCTGCTTTTGTTTTGTTTGCACAAGAACTCCTGAAGTCCAGAAAGAACTGTTAGTTCTTAGTGACGTCTTATGTCCAACCTTACGTCAAACCCGGCACCTTCCAGGTAAAAATATACCAACGTTGCCTTAAGCAAACACGTGGTGGTTTGGAGCAGAGCGGCTATCTACTTGTCCGACGCCGAGCTGATGCGAGAGCTGAAGGAAGCCGACCCTCCCATTTGACGCACTGAGAGAAACTCTGTCTTTTGTCCTGCCGAAAAATTCCAGCTCCGGTGTTTCCAGTCACCCTTGCGGGTTGCTGGGAGATCGAGTCCTGAGACACGAGATACAAGACCTCCTTCATTCTATTACCAAGGTACGGAGCTGACTAAATCCTTAAGAGAATTCTTGATTCAGATTCTTGGCAAAAAACCAACTTAACTTAAACTGCAACTTACTTACTCCTTCCCACGTATTAGGCTTAGGTCATGTACACCGGGGTAGGCGTATCTTAGAAGCACCAGTTGAGTACGTTAGTCAATGTTTTTATGTATGTATATATTTTATCCATTTTAAAGTATCATATGGCTAAGAAACCATCAATGCTTTTACAGTATTATTTCATAATACTACTTTTACTGTACGCACTTTACTTCATGATAAGCATTGCAATTGTGGCAACTCATTTCTCTTGCATGAGAAAGAAGACTGCTCAATAAATAACACCTTTTATTGAAAACGCCCGTCTCCCTATTTCTCTGCACTCTGGTGAAACTAAGTATGCACGATTGACTGAGTGAAATAACTGTCTATTGTTTTCACATGACTCTAGAGATATACTCTTCATTCTGAGGGAGCAAAGTTGTCATGTTTATGCGGTTGTCGAAACTAATCCCTTCTTGTCTATTCAGGAAAATTAACACCTCCTTGTTTACTCGAGAAAGTTTCTAGTGACCTCTGAGCTTGCTGGCAAAACTAATTAAGTCTAACATAGTCAGTAGAGACCTAGATGACCTCAGTCCTACGTCTAAACTGCTGTTTATGTTATTCCCATGCGCAGAGCCTATTGGGCATATAGGAACTACACTACATGGAGCCCAACGTTTGGTAAGGCGATAATCTAACGCAAGACATTAGAGTAACTCAGTCGTGCTTTTTCACACAGACCCCTTTTCCCATAAAAACTCCAAAGGACGTCTGGAGTGGGTAAAAGGTTAATATCTGCCAGAACTTAGTAGGAAGAGATTCCTATGTATTAGTTTTTGGTTTAGTCAACGTTGAAGGATACAGTGTTCTAAAATATTGAGCACCTAATCTTTGTTTCCTTGAAACTTGATCTGCAACAAAAAGCTTTCTGTTAGTAAAAAATGACGGAAAGTGACGAAGAGAGGGATAGAGCTAGAACAGCAGCTCAACTCCTAGCGGATGACACAAGTCTCCAAGATGAAGACCCAAATGCTATAATCATTCCGGTAAATGTAAGAAGAACTATAACTCTTAAACTTATAGAAAATGGACTATCACCGAGAGGTGGTACAGTCATATTCGTGGTAGAGGCCCATGAATATTGGCAGACAGAGGTATTCTATTCATGGATACATTTTCCAGCAGCAAACGCTGTAACACAAGATTTCCACTATTACAAAATACAGGAACCCCTGGATGAATGCGCTCCTTTCGAGGATGTTGAAATTCCACTAACTTACCAAGAGCACCTGCTCTGGTTTAATGGCGCCCTAAAACATCCAAATCACATCACCAGGCTCGGTCTACTAGGTAGACCAGGAGCCACATGGCAGGTTCTAGCCAGCTACACACCACATCCCGACATAGAAAAAATGTCAGACCGGGAACTTTTAGCTCAGCTAAAGCTACTAATTAAAATACATAGACAATTGGTCCAATATGTCATGAGGACTTCAACAGTCCAAAAAGCAATAAAAATTGCACAGCAAACCCCTCACGAGGGGAACACAAATAAAATCACACCACAGAATATATAATCAGCCATTAGCAAAATACCCGCAAAACGGGAACAAATTCCATTCTGGTTAGCACAAAAAATCACTCAGATAGAGGCAGTATTTCCTGATACTACACCTCATGAGAAACACAGAATTCTGATTATCTGCCTTCCAATGGGGATCGTATCACATGTGGAGGACTGTGACACTTGGGGCACAGTCTTTGCTTCGATATACACAAAAACACATGGTGTTCCGTCCATGTCGGTTATACCAGACGTACTATGACAGATTCAAAATGAATACGGTCCAGAACCTGCTTTAACTCTAGGTATGAAATTACTGAAAGACTTTAAGCAAGTCTCGGCTATATTACTAGCCAACATAAAAGGAGAAGCAGCATCTGTGGCGATCGCCAGAAATTGAAAGAAACAGATAAAGCAGAACAACATTTTGAACTTGCCAGAATCAAAGAAAAATCCTATGAAGAACTAGGTATAGATAGTTTGGGTGGGAAACCACTAAAACCACAACTTACTGAAAATCCTGAAAAAACATTTATTAAAAATAATCTGAATACTCCAAAAAAGATTTGGTAGGGTAATAAACAATCCACTCCCAGAGAAAAACGTTTTCAGTCCAGAGGAAGGTCTCCTCAACGGAGAGATAGATCTCCAGAACGAGGAGGCAAGTCTCCCCAGAGGGAGCCCTCTGAGAAAAGATACAACCTTAGAGATAGGGATGAATTGAGAAAACCTAACAGATATCAAGATATTGATACACGTCCCTCTCGATCTTTTCAGACTTCCCGACAGAAATCGGAACGAAGAGGACGGTCAGAACACAAGGAAGAGCACGTCAAGTCCAAAGACAAGGAGCCTGCTCATCAAAGTAAAAAATTACAATTTCCAAGAAAGAAGGTAGCTAGTATTAAAATAAAACATGCCGAGGATACTGAGGACACAACTGAAAAATGGAGAGTGGGCCCAGACAATGCTAGACCGCCCAGCAGAAGTAACAATAGCTCGCAAGATCCTGATGAATATTCTAGAGACAGTGGACACGAATGAATACATTCAAGTGGAAACTGCAGACACCCGAGTTAGCAAACCCCATAAATTATACGAAATAACATTGCGTATAGAGGGGGACAAAACTAGGAAAATAAAGGGTCTCTTTTGGGATAACCTTTCGAAAGGCTATGATATTCTTCTAGCTGAGAAAGACTGGCCACCAGAATTTGTCAGGGAGTGCCCTCATGGCGAAGAAATTATCATGCCTGCCTTCTCAAATTAAATTCCAATTCATTAAAAATACACATTTGCAAGAAAATGGGCAGTGGCCCAAGCCCCTGCATTATATAAAAATCATGTAGGAAGGGATGATGATTCTCCTCACCATAAAATCCAGTTACAAAATCAACCTACTGCCCAAAGGCAGTATCCTGTTAAACAAGAAGCTAAAAAGTAAGTCAGGGAGATCTTAGATCAACTTGAATATCAGGGGGTGATTGAAACATGTACCTCACAAATGAACAATCCTTTGTTTCCTGTCTCCAAGCCAGACGATTCATATCGTCTAGTTTTGGACTACAGACACCTAAACTCCTGCTGCAAAACATTTGCAGTACAAAAGTCACACAGTGCAGCACTAATGAATAACATTGAGTGCAAAAAATATAAAACGACATTAGATATCTCAAATGTTTTTTTTTGTCAAAACATTGCACCTGAAAGCAGGTATTTGACCGCTTTCTCAACAATGGGGTCGCAAAAACAATTCTGTCAACTCCCACAGGGATTCAAGAACAGCCCAGAATTATTCTCAGCAAGGGTAACAGAGTTACTGCAAACATATGATGATGAGGCATTATCTTATGTCGATGACATCTATCTCACAGATGATGACCTGGAGACACACTTGAAAAGAGTGAACACCATAATACTTGGGTTCGCAGCTGAAGGGTATAAATTCAACTTTAAAAAGTCACGAATTGCTCATCTAACTGTCCTATTTTTAGTATATGAATTATCAAGTGAAGGCAAAAGCCTAGCAGACAACTTCTTAGAGAAGTGTGCAGTACTCCAAGCACCAAAAACGCTGATGAACTTACAATCAATACTAGGTTTCCTGAATTTCGGAAAAGAACATATATTCTAAATTATGCATGCAGAGAGGGTTAAACCTCTATGAATTAATAAAACCTGATTTCAAACCAATCAATTGGACTCAGAAACACACAGAAATTTTACGAAAATTACAGACATGTTAACTAAAACAAAATTGCAAACACGCGTGAATGAACGCAACCTTGTAATCCGAGTCATCCCCGGAAAATGCGGATTCACGTACCTGACCTCTGATGAGGGAGAAACGGTACCAATAGCTTACAAATCACATTTGTACACAATAGCTGAAATGAAATTCAGTTCTACTGAAAAAATTCTAACTGCGGTTCAAACTGCTGTAGCAAAAGAAAGAGCCCTAGCCCAAGGCAAGAGCATATCTGTTTTAACAGCAGTATCAGCCATTGAGGCAGTAACAAGACCATGCATTCCGAATGCTGTGGCATTAGATCCAAAATGGATACAATGCGAAAATTCTCTTGCTGCAGAAGACGTGAAACACGCTTTTGACCCAAAAATGAAAAGACCAGAAGATCTAGAATACGAACATGAATATCCTCTGTCAATCAAAATTCTGCCTCTCGAACAATACACCTGTGTAATCTACATGGATAGATTTGCACAACACTACGTTGTGGATAAAAAATCCTACAATGCAGCATGCGCGATTGTTAAAGGTCGCTGGCGCTTAGGTAAAATCAGACCGATAATCACCAAAACTGAATCACTCAGAAACTGTACAGCTCAGCGAGCTGAAATAAGATCTTTAAAGATGGCACTTGAAAAAGCAGATTGCGAATTCCCCACACTAATAGTGTGCGATTCGCATTACTGCGTCAGGTCTTACAATAATGACATGCAGACATGGATCAAAAACGGTTACAAAGATGACACAGGTGCCACAATAAAGCATAAAAAGCTTTGGGAACAAGTAGTTCTCTTACAGAAAGAACTACGAAAGACTCACGTGATACATACACTGAGTCATCAACGTGATGGCGTTCACGTTGCAGGGAATTCATTGGCTAACAGAGCCACAGCGGCAGCGGTTCAACCGGCTTCCGTAGCCACAAAAAAGCGTTCTAAAAAACAGATAGACGGAGAAACCATGCTGGCAGTAAAATCCTCATTAAAAGGCGACTATGCAGCATTACCTCTCGACTATCCACTCAATAATACATACATAATTGATGCAAACTCCGTTCCTTTTGCTCAAATCCCTGGAGTGGGGGATAGAGTAATTCCAAACACGAACCGGAAGGCTTACTTGATTCAAGAAGCACACATGGGACAGGGTCTAAGGCACCAAGAGATCGTGAAATCTCTAAAAGAATTACAATCAGAATACTGGTGGCCCGGGATGAGCCTGCAAAATTACAAATTTGCAAAGGATTGTCCAGACTGCAACAGAGATCGCAGTTGTGAACCGGACCAGACTACTGCCAGGACTCCTTTATTAGATTATTAGATACGCAAAAATCCAGCCGGAGAAATGCGTTCCCATAATTATTAAGACTAGATTCACTTAAGATGTAGGCCCCAGCGCTCGGCTGACGCCAGAACTGTTATACAAAGATTTGCGAGTCTTTATTGGCACATACGCAATTGGCATACTACATTCTGATCAGGGTCCTGCTTTTAGCTCTCGAGCTTACAAAGAGGCCATGACTAGCATGGGCATTGCATTGCGGTACTCTTCTCCCTTCCATCCTGAGGGAAATGCGGTAGTGGACAGAAAAAAACGGGACATAAAGCAATCTATAACGGCGAGGGTATTAGGTTCGGGTGATGGGTGGGTCAAAAATTTAACAAGTGTCCAACATAGTCTTAACAATCTGCCAAGAAATTCTCTAAAAGGTATCACTCCATACAAACTATTGTTCGGTACTAGAATGCAAATCCAGGACTAAGATTGTCAGACTTCAGTGGTAAAAGAAAAATCCTTTGATATCAAATTTTGTTTGGCTGTTTTACAGGACTTAAATGAAACAAGAAGAAGTCTGAGTAATATAAAGTTAAAGCCAACAGCCACTGAAGAGAAACCACCTGTCCCAGCAAGACCTGTCTGGATTCCAAAGATTGGGGATCTAGTCAGAGAAAAGATCGCGGTGAAGAAGGAATTTGGGCCTTCTTACAGAAAAGCAGTACCTGTCTTAGCTGTCAGCGGAACAAGATCAGTAGTACTACCGCCCCTTGCTGTTAAAAAGGAGAACAGAGTTGTATCCATCGACCTGGTAAATCCACAATCATGTGGCCAATAATAAGTAGTAGGCCCAGTGGACTCCCAAGAAGTAGCAGAAGACCAAACCTTGCTACAATCCAAGAGGTTCAAACTGAGAGACTAATCACTTTTGATAAACCTGCAGTGAACAAAAAAGGACTATGCAACAAAGCCATGGAACTTGTGCCTCTTGAAACCCAAATTGCAACAGTTCGTCAAGAAACACCTGTCTACAATGATGTAGCATCGGACTATTCTAATGTCCCAAAGGAAGATTCAAAGACTAAAGAAAATCCGGAAGCAATTCCAACAATTGACAGAACTGCATCTGGCTACTTCATCAATTTCGATGACTAGAGTCCTCGGATTAGCCCGGCTAAGAGATCTGAATACAACTTGGTTTCTTTCATTCAGACCATTCTGGCAAGATTGCATCTTACCTGTGCTTCGATGTCTGCTATGCGGAGAAGAATGCGTGTTGGACGTCTGTCTTACACTACCATCAGCAGTACCTGTGGATATCGATACATTGCTTGGTTCGGTAACGGCTCATGCAACGTGTTGTCCCCAGCGGCTACCTATTCTGATGACGGCATTCGTTGAGACTTCACCATTACGATCAGTTTTTTGATAAACGAAAGTACTAAAAACAATTGGAACTATTTTTTCCCCTGAAAGCGAAATGATTTTCTTCCACTTCCAAAATATTTACCTTTTTGTTGGCACATGGTACTCTGCTTAAAGTAGAACTATTCTTAGAGAACAGAGCTTCTATTTTTAGAGACACTAGAGACAATATTTTACCTCGGCCTCTAGCACATGTACAGTATTTTGTAAATATGTGATGAAATGGTCTCGACCTTCTTTTCTGTATTCAGAGCCATTTCATAAATGTAATTTTCGCAATTCATTCAGCCGATATTTATATATGCATTTTCTGAATGATATCACTGCTTGAAAAACGTACAGTACCAATACTCATTTTCGTATATATACCATACACCATTTCAAATGCAATTTCTGTATTTTGGGGTGGGTTGGAAAACACACATGCATCGTTATATGTTTAGTATTGCTTAGTATCTAGTAATGATGGACATTAATATGTGGAGTGGCTGTTGTGAATCTATCTAGGACCCTAATCAAGATATCCCCGTTTCATGCCCTTATATGGTTATAACAAAACATATCCTTATAAAGGCATAGGAATCATGTCCATATCTAGTCATAGCCCATGCAGTCCAAATACGGCAAGGCTACTCCCATAGACTCCTAGAAAGTACAACGCGTTCTTGAAACAAACCAAGCCTCCAGCAGCCCGGTAAATCCCCCTGCTTTTGTTTTGATTTGCACAAGAACTCCTGGAGTCCAGAAAGAACTGTTAGTTCTTAGTGACGTCTTATGTCCAACCTTACGTCAAACCCGGCACCTTCCAGGTATAAATATGCCAACCTTGCATTAAGCAAACACACGGTGGTTTGGAGCAGAGCGGATATCTACTTGCCCGCTGCCCAGCTGATGCGAGAGCCGAAGGAAGCCGACCCTCCCATTTGACGCACTGAGAGAGACGCTGTCTTTTCTCCTGCCGAGAAATTCTAGCTCCGGTGTTTCCAGTCACCCTTGCGGGTTGCTGGGAGATCTAGTCCTGAGGCACGAGATACAAGACCTTCTTCATTCTATTACCAAGGTACGGAGCGGACTAAATCCTTAAAAGAATTCTTGATTCAGATTCTTGCCAAAAAACCCAACTTAACTTAAACTGCAACCTACTTACTCCTTACCACGTATTAGGCTTAGGTCAGGTACACCGGGGTAGGCGTATCTTAGAAGCACCAGTTGAGTATGTTAGTCAATGTTTTTATGTATGTATATATTTTATCCATTTTAAAGTATCATATGGCTAAGAAACCATATCAATGCTTTTACAGTATTATTTCATAATACTACTTTTACTGTACGCACTTTACTTCATGATAAGTATTGCAATTGTGGCAACTCATTTCTCTTGCATGAGAAAGAAGACTGCTCAATAAATAACACCTTTTATTGAAAAGGCCCGTCTCTCTATTTCTCTGCACTCTGGTGAAACTAAGTATGCACGATTGACTGAGTGAAATAACTGTCTATTGTTTTCTCACGACTCTAGAGATATATTCTTCATTCTGAGGGAGCAAAGTTGTCATGTTTATGCGGTTGACAGAAGCTAATCTCTTCCTGTTTATTCAGGGAAATTAACACCTCCTTGTTTACGCAAGAAAGTTTCTAGTGACCCTTGAGCTAGCTGGCAAAACTAATTAGGTCTAACATAGTCAGTAGAGACCTAGATGACCTCAGTCCTACGTCTAAACTGCTGTTTATGTTATTCCAATGCGCAGAGCCTATTGGGAATATAGGAACTACACTACAAGTGGGCCCAACTCGGCATCTTGCTGTGGGGCAAGACGCAGGCAGTGAGGATGGTAACGTTATCAAATTGTAACTAAGTCCTAGGCATGCTCTCCTTGCTAGTGCACCTCTCGCAGCTACGGTCAGTGGATAGGGCCATAGGGTCTTTCATCTGGGGATCGTCCCAGCCTCGGGTGGCCAGCAGCAAACTCATAGACCATCGTTCATGCGAAAGCCTGGGTCTCCCCTTGGTCGAACATTACCTCTGGGTTACTGGACTCACCGCTATGGGTCACAGTCAAGCACACCTTTCTAGGGTGTTTACAGGGGCTGTACCCCTTCAATAGGAGAGATACTTCAAGCGATATTGTAGTGGGTCGAAATTTGTGCCCTACCTTAATAAAATTGATGAAGGAGGCTGAATTGTGACTTCTGTATTTTGGGGAACCTTAGTTCATAGGTCAGTTCATAAAATACAACTGCACTTGGTAGAAGTCAGTGGGCAAATTGCAACCACTTTTACCAAATCCATTTTAGTACATTCAAAGTAAGAAATTGCAAATTGTGAAATGTTATTAGTTGCAGTTTACAATTGCTTATTTGGAATCTTTGTACGTTAGGACCTATGACACTTGTTTCCATGGAACATAAAGGAGGAAGCTCCATAAAGGAGTAGAGCCCTGAGAAGGGAAGAGTTTCTTTACTAAGGAGGTCTTTGGACATCGGGAAGAAAAATCAGTTGAGGAGTCCGTAGGAGGAGTTTTGAAGAGAGAAGGGTCTAAGGAAAGGAGGCTTTCGAGAGAAAAGTATTCAGTTGAGAAGAGAAAAAGTAATATCTCTTGAAGTAAGAATATTGACACTGTGACTCTACTGCAGCAAGAGAGCGAGCAAGTGTAGGGTAGTGCCCTTTTTTGACTTGGTCACCGCACTTTTGAGTTGTATTTGATGCAATTTTGACTGGCAGTGCACTGGGATCACGCTAACCAGTCCCCATTGCCAGATCTCTTTCTCAACCCTGTACAATTGTTTCCCCAATTGGCAATATCTTTAGCACCCCCTATAAGTCCCTAGTAAATGATACCCCTGGTACCTAGGGCAAGGAGGCTAAAGAGGGTCCTTAAGGGCTACAGCATGATGTGTGCCACCCTAAGTGACTCCTCACCAAGCTCATGCAACCTGCCATCTCAGGCTGCATGTCTTGGTGCAGACACAAGTGAAAACATGGAACACAGCCTGTGTGCCATGCCAGCAGACATTGCATGCAGTACAGGAATTTCACCCCTACAGTAGGTCTTACAATCATAAGGCAGGGTGCACTATACTACATGTCTGGACATATCTGCCTGAGCAGATATGACCCTGTGCTGGTTAGTTTAATTGCTGATAGTATAAGTGATCACGGAAGCAATTTAAAATACATATGCTAGCCACTAGCCAAATACTAGTTCCACAGGGACATGATAGTTTAATTGAAACCAAAAATGATTAGTATCAAACATCGCATATTAATAATGCCCCACCAGTGACTGCTTTATCAATATATGCATTTAGAGGGCACGTTAGAGATGCCCCCATAAAACCTAACAACTGCTATTGTTTTGGCTGACTGGTCCTAGCCAGCCTATCACCACAGACATGTTTAGGACCTCCATGGGTGAGGGCCTTTGCTCTCACGAGATCAGAAGCATAGCCTGCTCGGGCAGAGGGTGTTTACACCCTCTCCCACTGGATGACCTGCAAATTAGCATTCCACGACAGGGAGCTTCAAAGACCCCGCCACCTTTGGCAGGCGAATCTGGCTTACCATCACAGTAGAGGATACCAACCCCCCTGACCAAAGCCCATTTGGCACCTGGACAGGCAGAAAAATTATTAGTCAAAAATGGATGTTCACCTTCAGGCTAATTCCACCCTTGAGATGGGCAAACTGAAGTGAATGTGAAATTTCGGAGTCTACCATCTTTTTGATAGCAGAATTAGGAAGTCGGGGACAGGATCATGCCCCCTTCCCACAGGAACCGGTTATATAGGGGTCATAGTGACTACAGGGGGCAATAGCCCATTGACTACTACCCTACACTCCCCTAACACCCTAAAATCTAGTATTTAGAGGAGCCCCTGGCACCAGGAAATCAGATCATGCTGACCTAAAAGAAGAAGAAGGACTGAAGAGCCGTCAAAAGAAAGAACTGTAGAAGGAACAACTGACTTGGTGCAAACCCTGCCAACCTATTGACTGTGATGGAGCAAGGTTTCGTATAAAAGAACCCTGCTCGGAAGCAAAACCCTCAAATAATCTGTAATACCATAATAAAACTGTATGTAAATACTAATATGCAAAACATTTGTACATTCTAAACTAAGGGGAACCTTGCATATGTGTCTCACTAACAAGTAACACGAGTGACACTAAAGATGGCTGCTAAAACGCTGGATTCTGTGTGTCGCATACGTCCACTGCATCTACGTAGTATGACAGTCTCTATTGCTTGGGGGAAAAATCTTTGCAGCTGCGCAGACGCTTGCAAAATGGCCGATTCAAACTCACATGATAATGCGCATGCTATGTTGAAACTAATACATGCAATTTCACTAAGCTGCTAATGCAATGAGATTTTATAATTAAATGGGATTAGAGTAGAGATAAGTGGTATACAGTGAGACCATTTTATTTTTGATTTTAATATATCTCTATTGACTTCTCTACTAGTTCATATTTGGGACCATTACTAATGGCCATGCACCTTACGAGACATGTGCAGTTATAACCCGCCAGGAGCCATGACGAAACCCTTGAAACCCACCCAAGGCAGCGACCGCTACTTGTCCTGAGAACATGCTCCACATCCTGTGAATTGAATATGACCTGTATTAAATGCATTCTTTTATTGATAAAAATGTGACATGCGGGTTGGAAATAAAGCTTGGGAAACTAAAGTAAATGGGCGGGAATGTGAAACAATAAGGCTAAAGAAAATTTATTAAACTTAGCATGGTGTGATGATCATTCCCCTTTGCTTGCCCAATCAGAATTAAAGGTATCATAAAGTTGAAACATTTGAGGTGGTTCATACCACCAGAAAGGGTATAATTAGGGTAGTTTAGTTAGGTAGGAAGAGTCGGTGATTTGAAGAGCTCGAGATGTTGTCCGAAATCTTGGCCAATCCTACAGAAGACTGAAGTCTAGAACTTAGAGCCAAAGCAGACTTACAAGGCATTGTGGAAGAACCGAAGAGGGAATCAAGAAAGGATTTAGAGATTATCGCGGAAGAATCGAGGAGGAAAGATCAGGGAAACCTTGCGGAAGAATCGAGGAGGAAGAGAGTGTCAAAGAGGGGTGCGACCCAGGCATTGGATCAAAAAAAGGTGACCTATCCTGTCCTGAACCTGTCCTTAACCTGTCCTGAAGCTGTCCTGAACCTGTCTAGAGGCTTTGCTTCCTGTCCTGTCCCAGGGGTCCTATTCCAGCCCTTTGGCTAAGGGTTGATCTTCACTCCATCCTAAGTATATATAAATCTGTGTAGTATGTCTTTGTACTGCTCTCGCTGTTTTCTCCATTTTTAGTTGTGGTTATCAAAATAACTTTATTCTTTTGATTATTTCTGAATTTTAAGTAATATTTCTTCCTCAGAGAAAATGGTGTTCACAGTGTATTATTGGTACAATTTTAATACTAGATAAACAATGTAAAACTTCCAGAGTCTGTGGTCATTTAAGAGAGATACATTCTAATGTAATTTCACCAATTCAGTTAACTACTAGGTCCGTTGACAGAAGGAAAATACATTCAGACAAAGGTTTGGTAAGAATTTATAAAATAGATTAAATCTTACAGGCATAAACTCAAATGGACCCCAGCAGTAATTACTAGCATATGTGTGAATGTTATGGGCCAAGGTCAGTGGTCAAAGTGGGGAATAGAAAGTTGGGGAACTGTGGTGGAGAATCAGGGGTCGTGAATAACCGAAGATTGGATCAGTGGGCGGAGTCAGGGGTGTGGCTAGAAATCGCAAAACATACCAATTTTTGTACCTTTAGCATTTCACTGACCAGTTACAGCTTATAACGTTATTTAATTCAAACAATGGATAAACATGTTTATTTGAGGTTTAATTCAGGAAAAAGGAAATACTCTTAGGGAATACAGGTTTATGTAAAGCGTGCGAACTATAAGCAGGAACAATGGCATGGGCACAAATTCAGGATGGTGAGTGTAAAAATTCAGGACAAGGGGTCAAAATTCAGGACAGAAAATCAGGACAGGAGGTCAAAATTCAGGACAAAAATTCGGGGCAACAGGTATGCTTTGCAGACACATCAGTGGATGTCATGCAATAATATATAAATACATAGACAAGGAACATAAGTACAAGTCACTTCTCCTACCCCGTCACCGCTCCTTCCCTGTCATTTCCCCTGCCCCGTCACCACTCCTGCCCATTCACCACTCCGGCCCGTTCATCGCTCCTGCCCGTTCACTGCTCCTACCCATTCACCACTCCTGCTCATGCCTAATCACTGCTCCTGCCCAATCACTGCTCACACCCAGTCACTTCTCCGGCTTCGTCACTTTTCTTGCCCCGTCACTTTTCCTGGGCCATCACTTCTACTGCCCCATCACTTCTGCCCATCACTGCTCTTTCCCCATCACAGCTCCTGCCCCGTCACCGCTCCTGCCCCGTCACCGCTCCTGCCCCGTCTACCGTTCCTGCCCCGTCTACCGCTCCTCCCCCGTTCACAGTACCTACCCATTCACCGCTCCTACCCATTTACTGCTCCTGCCCCGTCACTTCTCCTGCCCCGTCACTTCTCCTGCCCCGTCACTTCTCCTGCCCTGTCACTTCTCCTGCCCCGTCCACTGCTCCTGCCCCGTCCACTGCTCCTGCCCCGTCCACTGCTCCTGGCCCGTTCACTGCTCCTGCCATTCACTGCTCCTGCCCCGTTCACTGTTCCTGTCGCATTCACCGCTTCTGCCCCGTTCCCCGCTCCTGTGCTTTCATTGCTCCCGCCCGGTTACCGCTCCTGCTCATGCCTAATCACTCTTGCCCTGTCACTTCTCCTGCTTCATCACCTCTCCTGCCCCATCACCTCTCCTGCCCCGTCACTTCTCCTGCCCCATCACTTCTCCTGCCCCATCATCACTCCTGCCCGGTCACCACTCCTGCCCGGTCACCGCTCCTGCCGTTCACTGCTCCTGTCTGGTCAGCACTCCTGCCCCATCACTTCTCCTGCTCCATCACTTCTCCTGCTCCATCACTTTTCCTGTTCCATCACTTCTCCTGTCCCATCACTTCTCCTGCGCCGTTCACTGCCCCTATCCGTTCACTGCCCCTATCCGTTCACTGCTCATGTCCATTCACTGCTCCTGCCCGGTTACCGTTCTTGCACATGCCTAATCACCGCTCCTGCCCGTCACTTCTCCTGCCCGTCACCTCTCCTTTCCTCTAACCTCTCCTGTCCCGTCACTGCTCCTGACCCATCACCTCTCCTGCCCGATCACTTTTCCTGCCCCGTCATTTTTCCTACCCCGTCACTTTTCCTGCCCCGTCACTTTTCCTGCCTGTTACTTCTCCTGCCCGGTCCCCTCTCCTGCCTTGTCACCTCTCCTGCCCCATCACCTTTCCATCCCTGTTGCCTCTTCTTCCCTGTCACTTCTACCTGCCCCTTCACTTTTCTTGCCCTGTCACTTCTCCTGCCCTGTCACTTCTCCTGCCCTGTCACTTCTCCTGCCCTGTCACTTCTCCTGTCCGGTCACCTCTCCCGCCTCATGACCTCTCCTTTCCTCTGTGTATAACATCGACAAATTTCACATGGTGGGAAGTTCTCCACAGCACTCTGTCTGGGGAAAGCTCCGCTGTAATCACTAACTCAGCATGATATGCTAAAGGCAGAAGGTGGCGCATTGTCATTCGAGAGGGGATGATCAGCCTCAATCGGAATGACAATGGGCCTGCCCTCAGTCTGTGAGAGCTCAGGGAAGGGCTGCTGCAGCCTCATGAGTTCAACAGAGAAGTGCAAGCCGCCCCTGAAAGCTGAAAGAAAAAGTTATTGTTTTTAAGTTGGACTATTCTTGCCGTCTCAGGATGCTTTTATGAAAGAATGAAGATGGGGAACGGATTGAAATAAAATTTAAAAGTAGGGACACGCCGTGCCCTTCCAATCCAGCCCACTTCTATCACTGGCCAAGGTGAGTATATGAATTTCGAGTAACTCTAGCTGGTAACCCGCTGGATCAATTGTTCCTGACAATTGTGCCGAAGTTGACTCACCCTGCAAGCTGCTGTGCCTCTCAACGCCTAGGAGGACCGTCAGCACTTCTGCCAAGACTCAGGACCTGCAGTGGAGCAGCGGAGCTGGTTTTCTGCACCCTGCAAATACTAAAGAAAGAACTGTGAGGAATCCGTACCACGTACACCCGACACCGGCCAGCACCATTCCAACCATCGCTCCAAGCTCGTGTTGAAGAGGTCCAATAGTGTTAGTGTGGACCCCCAGCCCTCCAGAGAAGAAGCCCACCTTGGGCTTGTCAGGAGTGGACTTCTCGATGCTGACTACAGCCTCTTGGTGCAGCCACCCCTGACTGTGAGTGACTCAGCTGTGAAAAACCGGACGCCTCAAGACAACCCTGCACCTGTTACCCCTGGCCCGAGTGGACTTGAACCAAAGGTGTCCTTACATCCCCTAGCATCATGAGAGCTGAGGCCCCCATTGGTTCAGCCTGACAGGTTTGCCAGTCCAAGCCTGCAGCCTCTTTTCGACTAGACCGTTCCCCATAGGATAACATTGGACACCTGATGCTGAAAAGCACCTCTGCACCCGGCGGCCCCTGTGCCGCCCGAAGTGACCTGTTGGTGCTGACTTGTACCATGCCCTATTCTTACCTTAAGTCAAGGTGATTGGTCCTGTAAGTCATTGTGAAATACCTGCATGCAGTATATGTCTTCCCTCAATAGGATAACATTACCTCTTCAGATATTGCACCAAGAATTGATTTTTCTAATATGTAAGTCGAAACATACTTACCTGATTTTTATATCTTGGTTCCCAATGTTATATAAAGATACTTTATTTTATAACTTAGTGTAGATCTCCTTATTGAGTTTTGTGCCTATTTATTGACTGTGTGTGTATCTGAAAATGTCTAACACTCCTCTCTGGTAAGCCTAAGGCGCTCAACTACACTACCCCCTAGAAGAGCACCTTGGGATTGCTAGAGTAAGCCCCTGTCCACTAGTAAGGGATACCTGGACTCTTTGCACAGTATGTCTCTTTTTGGTATACTACATAAAGAGTCAATTTCCTACAGAAAGTAGCTGCCCTGAGCAGATATCAAAATACCTAAGCCCTCATTTATAATATTTTGGTGTAGGGCAGCTCCCCAAGCCTTCCTGCTCCACTGCCTTACGTCCTTATCTGTGCACACTCGCTGGGACCCCAGGGAGGAGATGACAGTATCAGAGCAAAGACCCTTCCTTGTCTGTGCACACTTGCTGGGTCCCCAGAGAGAGGAGATCACTGTATCAGAGCATGGGCCCTTCCTAATCTGTGCAAACTCGCTGAGTCCCCAGAGAGGAGATCACAGTATCAGAGCATGGGCCCTTGTCTGTGCACACTCGCTGGGACCCCAGAGAGGAGATCACAGTATCAGAGCATGGGCCCTTCCTTAACTGTGCATACTCGCTAGGTCCCCAGAGAGGAGATCTCATTATCAGAGCCTGGGCCCATGTCTTTGCACACTCGCTGGGACCCCAGAGAGGAGATCACAGTATCAGAGCATGGGCCCTTGTCTGTGCACATTTTGCTCTGACTCAGGTTTGAAGTGAATCTGAAGACACAAATGTTCAAAAGGGCTGGGAGCTGGGTCAGAGATATTACTGCAAAAGGGGCTCAGCCTAAACTGCCAGGGGGAGGGTGATTTTTAGCGGCAGAGCAGCTTCAATAATGATGCCCCTGAGCCGGCTTTGCTGAGCAACATTTATTTATGGATTTCTAATGTTAAACAAGCCTGCCTTCTTCCTTAATAACGAGGCAGCTTACACCTAAAGACCACTAGATGGCCTCAGAGTCCATATTTCCACTTTCCTTGAAGTACATTTTTTAAATACTTCGAAACTGATGTTCATATAGCATTTGAGAAACATGTAAAAAGCTTTCTGTTGTATTTATTGTGAAAAGCATAAGTTAACCTCAATAGGCATTTAAGGCAGTGGTTCTTACTACTCAATATTAAAGCTCTCAAATAGGTATTTTGCTGCATGGAACCTCACAGATTACCAGAGTAGCCAAGGGTTTTGGCACCGTTCACCCACATAACAGACCTTTGAGACAGAAGATTTGCACCTAATATTCCATGTAAGGCACTCATAAGAGAGAGACTATTTTAATTTGACAACCTATAAATTAATGACAGTATGCTTGACTGATGCCTTGTCAGAAAGCTTACGCCCAGTGCAGTGGGCCTTAGTTGGGTATGATGACAAGCCAATGATGAAGGCTACAGGCCTGATTGTTTTACTGGGAAACGTTACATCAGATGCCACAGGCCTGACCTGGTTATTATTAGACGGTATGAATAAGCCTCGTTTATTGTGAAAAGCATGTTAAAACCAGTCAAGTATTTAATGGTGAATTGTCATCACACCGTACTACAGTCCGTACATAGGTATTTTGTTACATGAATTTTTACAGATTCAGGGGTGTAACAAACACCCCTGCACCCCCGGTGGTGCGGGGGCCCCAGTCCTCAGTATGTGAAGGGGACCCCCTCAGCTCATCTGTAGAGAGCTGTGAGAGGCTTGCTCTAAGGCAGCTGCAGTGTGCAGCCTGCTCTGAGCTCCTCATGCTGACCCAGTACTGAAGAGAAACAAAGTAACAAGTTACATTGTTTCTCTTCAGTCAGAGCCAGGCCCAGAAAAAGATGGGGGTGGGGGCCCTCAGAGAGCGCTTTCCCCACAGGGCACTGCTCCTCTGAGAAGGGAGGAGGCAGCACAGAGCTGACATGGGCAGGGGAAGGATTGCAGCTCCTGGAACAGGATCTGCTGGGACGCATTGGAAGGTAAACAAGCATTTGCAATGCAATTAGTCTTGCATTTGTGAGAGTTAGAGCTATTGGCGTTGTAAATGACAATGTATTTTAGCTATGCATTTTCTGTTTGGAGTGGAGTGAATGTGTGTGGTGTCAAGTGGACATATATGGTTTGAATTCGAATTGTTAGTCTTGGAATTGTGTTTAGTGGATTGGATATGTGTAGCGAAATAATTTGGCATTGTGTGCCGTCTAATTCTGTGGATAGTAAATGTGTGGTACAGAGTGTACTGGAATTATGTGGAGTGGGATTGTGTGTCATGGAGTGGGATTGTGTGTCTTGGAGTGAGATTAACTGGAATGGTATTTTGTGTTGTGGAGTGGTATGTAGTAGAGTTTACTTATGTGGTGTGCTGTTAAATATTGTAGCATGATGTGGGATTTTGTGGTGTAGATTGGATGTATGTGGTGTGCTGTGTAATTGTGTTGTTGGTTTGAATTATGTAGTTTATTGTTGAATTATGTGGTGTGGAAATGTGTAGAGTTGAATTTGTGTGATGTGGAAGTGCGCGCTGTTGAGTTAAAATTGTGTTGAGTGGTATTATGAGGCATGGTGTGAAGTATAATTATGTGGAATGCTGCTACGTGGCATAGACTGGATTTGTGTGGAGTGTATTTATGCAATATGGAGTAGAGCATAATTATGTGGAGGTAAAATATGTGGTGCTCAGTGATATTATGTGAAGTGTAATTATGTTTTGTGATGTGGAATTATGTGACAACGTCTGGTATTTAATTTTGCGGACTGGAATTATGCATCATGTTGCAGGGTTGTATTTTGTGGAGGGTAATTATGTGTATTGGAGTTGAGTGTAAATTTCTTGTGTGAAGTATAATTATGTAGGTAGTGGAATTATGTGTAGTTGAATTGTGTTGTGTGGAGTGTAATTATGTGGTTTGGAGTGGTATTACGTTGTGTGGAATGTTATTATGTGATTTGGAATTATGTGGTATGTAGTGAAGTGGAAATATGTGTTGTTTAATTTTTAGGATTTCAATTATGTGGTATGGAATGTTGTAGGGTTAAATTATTTATAGTTGAATTGTGTGGCATGGAATTATGAGATGTTCAAATGTGCTGTGTGTGGTAGAATTAGCATAGCTGCCAAGGTTTCAGATTGCTATGTGTGACATTTTCATAATTTCAGTGTAATTATGAGTGAAATTTCAATGACTATTAGTGACACTTTCTCGTGAGCAAAATTAAGCAATAAAGAGGAGGGAAACATATAAATATCAGAAATTACACCCATTTGAGCAACTAGAAACTGTAAGAAAGTCACTGCACTAAAGTGCACTAACAGCAGGCTCCTGAAAACTGAGCAAAGTTAGACTTCGTGAATGTCACCCTTTATTACAGTTAAAATATGAAAACGTCACACTTACCAATCTGAAACCTTGGCATCTATGAGTAAATAAGTGTGAAAATGGGCCACAGCCATCAGTGTGGAGAAGGTGCAAGGCGTAGGGAGTACAGACACAGCTCGAAAGGACCTGACAACATCAACCGGGTGAGTAATGAACAGGGACTGAGAGTACGGGAGGAGATGGGCACACTGGCACACATGCACAATGAGGTGTAGCACACTGTACACCCACAATGACCGTGGATCATGTCCCTGATCCTCTTGGCACACTGCTACATACACACACATAGCAATAACAGCAAACCCACATTGACGACAATGTGGTACAATGTGCAAACCCGACACTGCAGAACAGAGGACACAACTGGCTCCACACACGCGTAGAAACAGGCCTACTACATCTGACAGAGCTGGAAACTGTGAAATGGAAATATGCATGTACAACCTCATCAGTAATGTTGTCCAAATGTACACGGTCCCGCATCCAAATCCTGCACCTCCCAAATAGTCACAATGTACATTGCCACACAGTCTGCATGTAAACAAGCTATCAATCAAACAGGGATGACAGGGGGAGGAAAGGCAATATAGGGCAGCCCCCCACTCAACAACTGTGAAACAAAAAGCCCTAATCAGCCTGCATGGTTAAAGTCACAAAGCCCTGTAACTATTGGGGCCATATCTTTTATTGGCTCACCAAGATAAAATTAATCAATGTTGTGTTACAGGTCAGACCATACCGTAAAGCGTAAAAAACTGTGTACAGCTACACCCACAAAGAAAATATGTGAGAAAGCAAGGAAAGTACCTCACGGACGTAACACCCGAGGGGGTTCCCGGTTTAATAATTACCGGTATACCCGCTTCTCATCATCGGTTACTTTCCTTGCTGAGAGGATGAAGTGTGTGCAAAAAAGATGTGCACATGAGAGAATCGATAGAGACAGGTAAGGAGTGTACACATCCACAACCTTGTAGGAAAGAAAAAGATGTTTAGAAAGAAATACCACATGCCTACACCCAACAACCAACAAATATAAAACAATTGAGGTTTGGCTGGCTGGGTCGATTTTATTCTGGTGCTGCCAAACTTCACTATTAAAAAATGGTTAGGTTAATACCATTGATTCATTGTAACTGGACCGACATGTTTCATTGCCTTGTTATTGGCAACTTGTCGAGCATCAAAAGACAGCGTGATCTTTGACACGCTGTCTTTTGATGTTCGATGGTATGATTACCACAGTCGAGCAAAAGGTAAACAAAGCGCCTTGCAGCTACCTGCACCGACTAGGTGGTTGTGTTTGGCTCAGAATAGACCTCCCTTTATTGATGCACCTAGTGACCACTGCTGCGCTCTATTTTATGTTTGTCTGTGTACAGGTCCTCACTAAAATACGGAGGATTGAGAATTGAGACCCAACTACGTACCCTGACGAAGTTGCCAATGACAAGGCAATGAAACATGTCGGTCCAGTTACAATGAATCAATGGTATTAACCTAACCATTTTTTAATAGTGAAGTTTGGCAGCACCAGAATAAAATCGACCCAGCCAGCCAAACCTCACTTGTTTTATATTTGTTGGTTGTTGGGTGTAGGCACGTGGTATTTCTTTCTAAACATCTTTTTCTTTCCTACAAGGTTGTGGATGTGTACACTCCTTACCTGTCTCTATCGATTCTCTCATGTGCACATCTTTTTTGCACACACTTCATCCTCTCAGCAAGGAAAGTAACCGATGATGAGAAGCGGGTATACCGGTAATTATTAAACCCGGAACCCCCTCGGGTGTTACGTCCGTGAGGTACTTTCCTTGCTTTCTCACATATTTTCTTTGTGGGTGTAGCTGTAGACAGTTTTTTACGTTTTAAGGTATGGTCTGACCTGTAACTCAACATTGATTAATTTTATCTTGGTGAGCCAATAAAAGATATGGCCCCAATAGTTACAGGGCTTTGTGACTTTAACCATGCAGGCTGATTAGGGCTTTTTGTTTCACTGCATGTAAACAAGAACAATGCACCAACATACATGTCAACACAATGTCAACATGCATCTCCCCTTCACATTGCAGAGAGACACAAACCACCTCCAGCAGAGCACAGAAGACCACACATCTGTGATGCCGGAGAGGACAACCACACCGACGCCCTACAACAGCCCATGGCCATCCCACACAACCCACCACCAGGACCCGGCAGCCAAGCTACTTAGAGGAGAACACAGATCCTGCAACAATTCCACACATCAGGAAGCACCCACAACCACGGCTGGCTCATGACACTTCACCGACCCACACATGGCACCCCAATGCCAGGTGGCGGAACGGCAAACAGAGGTGGCCGAACAGGTGCGGGTGGGGTCCGAGCATGGAAGGCGAACTAGATCACATACATGAGTGTCTATTATCCTTCAGGGACCACCTACACCCCACTGAGGAGACGCACACTGCCATACAAACACATTCAGATGCAAATTCAAAGTACAGAACCATGCCCAGGGGCATGCAAATAGCAATCACACACCTACGATGGCTCTGCGTACGACGGCCCAGGCCACTCCCCATAAGTATTGATTGGGTGAGGACAAAGCTCATGTCCAAGCTCCAACCCGCTGCCTGCTGTGACATGTCTGCACCCGCTGTACAGAGCACAATGTAATGTTGTAGAGCCCAGAGCCCAGTGCCCTCATGCATACAATAAGACCACAGGGACACATGCAGATATTATGTTGAACTGGCTACGGGCACATGCACCTGGCCCCTTTATTGGCAGGGTCACATGTACAGTGAAAACCTGTGCTGGATGTGTGTGGGGTGAGTGTAAGCCAGCCTGCATGGAGTGCTTGGTGCTGGCAACAACTTGAACAGTGGACAGCAGTGCAACGGAAAATGAAAACACCTGCATAACAGAGTCAACTGCTGTGCAACATGGAGGGAGCCGGAGCAAGTACAAAGGTCACCCAAAATGCAAACAGAAGTGTCCGTGAGTTGCAGTGCACTGAGGGTGGGACGCAAGAGCTGAGCATGAGATGAAAATGAGTAGGCTTGTGTACATTCGGGATATTCATGATGCTGTGGGGTGTGTTAGACCTGCATCATCTTCCTCATCAACTTCCCAGGTCTCCCACACTGCCTGAGGAGGAGACATTGCTGCACAACCTCTCCACAGCACTAAACTCAATCAGAAACGGTCCATGGGTTGTGGTGCACTGAGTCAGTGGCACGTGGAGTGCTGAACAGGGGATCAGGCAGATGATGGCATCCACGACAGGTGTGAGCAACTCAATTAGTCTGCCAGTACCACTGTTTCGACTCTGGCAGATGGAAGTTGGAGGTTGTCCTGGCGATGGTGGTATGTGCCTCCTGCGGTGATGCCACGTCCGGGCCGGTCAGGACTCAATTGGATGTGTGAGCCCTGGTGCACCGCAGTTGAGGCCGGAGGCAGTGGACAGCACAGCTCCACATACACTGTCTCAGAGGTCATCCAATATAACAGAGGAAAGGGTCCCTGACTTGACTAGCACAGGCCCTGAATGCACAGTAGCCGGCACAGGCACCCTGCCATGGGACAGTGACTTGCGGTCCACTGAGGTAGGGCCAAAAAGACTGAGCGGGTCCTCGTCGATGTCGAAGGTGAATGTGGCGGAGGATTGCGGGGGACAGTGCAAGGTGTCCTCCAGGGCATGATGCAGAGGTCTGATGTTATCCAGAAGCAGCAAATGGTGGAATAGAAAGCGACTGCTTTGTTGCCACAACCAATTCGGTATCAGCTACATGTGAATGAAAACTACCCTCTAGTCGATAGACTCAGACGCCACCAATGTATGACCAGAGAGTGTCCATGAATGTCAGGGAACAGACTTAGTGGCACTGGGGCTGAGGGGATGCAGTCTGCGATGATGCCGGTACACTGATATGCACTCCTCCATTGCTAAATCAAGACTCTGTGACCTACTGGACCGCTGTGTAGGCCGCAGGCAGTGGCCCACAGCCACGTGTTGTTGGCTTGCGGTGCACGGAGTTAGTGGCACCAGGGTAGTCAGTAGTGTTCGGTCACCTCTGTAACGATGATCCTTTTTTCCACCCAAACGCAACGTGTCATCATCTTACGCCTCTCCTTGCGTGCAATGATATGTACTCTGCTTTAGAAAAATCAATGTTCAGTTCCAAATCTGCGACGTACTCGAGTGCAGCGTAGGCCGAGGGCAGTAGTCTGCGTGGGCAAACCGAATCTTGCAGTTGTGACTTACTACTACGACCTGGTGGCATCATATCGAAGGGAGTATAGTGACATAAACGCAGCCATAACTATTGTGCTCTGTCATGGTGTAATCAAGACTCAGTCCAAATGTGTGACCTACTTGTCTGCTGTGCATGCCGGTGGAGTATGTCAATGAGTAAGTAGTTCTGCGGGCCAGTGTTGCAAAGGCTGTGATGGTCTGAGGAGGCTACCAAAGTTCGGCCCACGGGCTTGGATCGTGCACCGGCACGTGGTGGGCCCTCTTCGACACACACCAGTGTCGGCAGGTGGGTATTGAGGCCTCGGTGCGCAGAGTTTGGCAGGAGTGGTTCAGGCACCAGTGTCCCGGGATGCCGCAGGCGCGTCGGATCGCAGGCAACCCCACTCATGGTGAAGGCATCTACCTTGTCGTGGGGTGTGAGGCACCGCCCTGGCAGAGACATTGGGCATTCCGGAAGAGGACCCCGCCCAGAGTTACATGTCACACCCGTGCGCTGGCCTGGTATACGCTGGGCCAGCCCACTCTGCTCACTCTTCCGTGAGGGGGGACATAACAAGGCACATTTCCACATTCTTCCCCAGAGGCTGGGGTGAGATGGTTGTGTCATCTGTCCACCACACTCCATACACCCGAGGGGTATGTCGACATGGATATGTGTGTGATCTGCATTCTGAAATCTGTCCAGCACATCCACACCACACTTGGCATTGTGTACATTCATATTCATTGGTGACTTGCCTCCATTGCACATGTCTTGTCCCCACCTCTTCCCACATCCGGCTATTGTGTGGCTGAGGTGCCATGCCGTTGATGGCTAATGTACATGGCTGACCACGGGTTCCCAAAGTAAGTTGTTTTGTCGTGTCTGGTGGGTGCACATGTTGCATGTGAGCTTGTGACGTGTGCATTTCCTGTGTTGTGAGTTGCATGGTTGTGGAGTTGAGGTGTGTGGTGTGTACATTTGGTATTGGCCAACGAGCAGTACATTTCCGTGGGTTCCATCCTGGTAGCGCAGATTGATTATGGACTGTCGGAAGGTGTAGAACTCATGCACACTGCCTGGGGTGTTGGCGACAACGTTGGCAGAGATTCCTCGGTGGTCCAATATTGCCTGGATATTGGTGGGATAAGTGCGCTTTCTGTTGCGCTTATTGAGTGCAGTGTTGCCAGGGGCCACTAGTAGGACAAGTGTGCCTTCAATTGCCCCCTGGCATGTGCGGGAAGCCATCTGTGGTGTAGACACCTTGCTTGCTCTCCAGCTGTTCCTGCACTGTGTGAGAAGTATAGATGGTCGGGTACCAAGCTGATGGTGTCATCCTGACCCTCGTGAGGGACTTGGATTGGGCTGGATGTGTGACTCCTCCATCTCAGGCTGTTGTTGGTTGGAGGGTACCAGAGGCCAACATGCGCATTACGGCCAGCAGCTTGGTCCGAGGTGGGACGTTGGTTGTCCGCTGTGCTGGTACCGTCAGCATGTGGACCATGGGAGTCAGGATGCGGAGGAGGGTTCTCCCTTTGAGCATGTAGTGGGCAATGACATTCACTGGTGTTGGGTCTGTGAGGTTGGTGCTTTTGCGGAGGGTCGCTGTCTTTGTCTGCGCTGCCTCAGTGTTGGTCTGGGGGGGTGGGGCCTGAAGGACTGGACTTTTAAGAACCAGCGGTGCCAGGGAACAACACCTGAAACCTTCGTAGGATACCTGTTCGGCGCACAAGTGACAGAGACACGGGACACTTCCTTCGGCGTCAAAGATCAGCGTTTATTACTGCAGGGAGGCAAAAGTCATGGGAAGTACAACAGAGTGTAGGTTCCAAGAGTCTGCTTCGAATTGTAAATGTGGATCGCTCCTTTTATACACATTTTCAGCATTCAATAACGTAACGAACAAAAGGTTACAACTCAGTTCCCACAATGAACTTAAAAGGCTTCAATCATGGTGTCGGAAACCCGGAACATAATCATAGTAACATTTGTCGGTTCCCAACTGTAAAAGCACATTATCCTGCTGCTATGGACATTCCACTCTGGTTGTAAAAGGACGAGAGTAAGAGACAGGAACAGTTGCAAGGAAGTCAGACAACAGAAGAAGAAGGAGTGTGGAGGAAATATCGGAAGCGCAATCCCAGGATCAAAGGATTCGAGCCGAGCGCATGCGGGGCTGAAACAATAGGCCAACGTGGGAAGATTACCCAGCTGCGGAGCCATCTGTCTTTGCCGTGCCATCCCCCAGTCTTGGGAATCACAGGATCATGAGGCGGACATTTGCCTGTTCGCTGACTACGTGAGGGCAAGAAACAAAATGGATGCCGTCTCTAAAATGGAACCCGAGGATTCAAAATGAAGAACCTGTAAATAAGACGAACCCTTCTAAGTAGCGTAGCGAAAATGCGTACACCTATTAATCTCGTCATTTACGGTTCATAGATACCACACTCGCTAGCATCGTAACGGTTCTCATTGGTCCTCAGACGCTCCTTTTGCCCTCATGTAGGCAAGCACTAGTCGGAATCATAATCAATGTCGATATTCATCAGATCATTCAAGTGTTGTTGGAACATCATCTTATTCATCAATGTCTCGCCGGTAACAGATGGCCTTCTTATGCACGCTGTAGCACAAAGGCCACATAAGGCAGGACCACACTGCACACAAAGACAACACGTGAACAGAAACGTCACAACAACCCCTATAATCATCAGAATTTTCCAACCCCAAGTTGACATCAGACCCCAACACCATCCTAGAAGCGTCCAATCTCCCTCGACCACGTGTATGGACTCCGAGATTTTATGCAACTTCGAGATGGCTTGATAAACCGTTGGAGCGTTATCAGGTATGAAAATGCAGCAGCTCGAATGGATGACCTTACACACACCACCTCTGTCTGCTAGTACTACGTCTAGAACCATACGGTTCTGTAGCATCATAAGCCTATCCGCTTGAAGCTCTGCTGTCAGATTACCAAGGGCGCTTGCAGTTATGTTAGCAGTTGCTTCCACTACACGAGTTAACTGTCTCAGATTCCTGCTATTGACCATAGGGCCCCAAAACGGTAGGAAACCCTTAAAGAAATCTCCTGCTTCTTGACCGGCAGTATCTTCTTTACTAACGACACCTCTCACAACTCTAGTTTTGTGATAATCTGAGGCAACAGTGAAAGTTGGGGGCAAAAGATTCGCGATATAGCAGGTACCCGAGAAGTCATGAGGTAACCACGTATATGCGCGATCATAACATACAAAATAGGTACCCTTGGCAGTCAGAAAGACAGGGGAAGAGAGCATTGGTAACACGTAAGTATCAACACAAGCGCTCTTCCCAAGCTGAGCTCTCGGATTGCGACCAAGACCTTGCAGACAGAAATGACCGAGATGAGGTACGATCCAGATTGGAGATGAGCTTTTAAACTGCCTATTTTTCACTGATGTACTATACTCGACATCACTCAGATCCTTATAAGCTCGCACCTCTTCCTCTGGGATAAGTGTTGCGTCAAAAATATCTCTATTTAAATCTGCAATTGCTATCGCCAAAGACTTGTGGTACGGGCCAGGACCAAGGTCTGCAGAGCGAGGCTCTCGATGGGGGTAGGAATCTAGTGCACTACGGAACATGGTCTGGAATGCTCGAGCTGACCCCTGGGGGCTATAAGGAAGGACAAAATACGGAATACCCTTATCCATGGTATGTGGCATTAACCCACATACCCAACAATTGGTAGTGTTCATCACCAACTGATGCTGATGTAGAAGTTGAACAAAAGAATTGTTCATAAATTCCGCACGTCTGACCTGTTCATGTTGGGGCAGAAGATGAAAGGAATGTGGAGACATAGTGGAAACAGAATTTAAATCATGAGGAGGAGGAGTAGGTAAAGTAGACGGTAGCAATGATTGAAAACCAAAATATACTCCACCCACCAGCAGCATAGAAACAGTTAGGAACAACATAAAAACCTGTAACATAAAACATTTTTTTCGAAATGTCTTGTGCAATTTGGATCTTTGCGCCACCATTTTCGCAATTTCCAACAGCTTAGAAGACTCCATCTTCTAAAAACCGTCCATGACGTTCTTGACGCACTTCGTTCTGAGTAGCGATTATCAATCCCCAGGAGTTCCCAGAAATCGACAAAAGTAATCGACCTAGTGTCAGATACCTGCTAGACAGGAGGAAGTACCCGCACGGCCTTACGGTTAACCCAGATGAAAAGGTTTTTAATCCGAGTTCGTTGAATTCAATATACGCTTCCTAGCTGTAAGGAAAAGGGTACACAATATATATATTTATATATATGTAATGTCCACAATTTTATGGCAACAATAGAGGTGATGTAGATTCAAAAAAATAAAAAAAACAGAATTTATTAGTCTGTTAGCGCGGTCGAAGAAAGTATCGACTTCTTCCGGGGCGAGTCTGCTCTTCAAACAGTGGATCAGACGGCAAAAGAGTGTTCGATTGTCCACGCAATTGTTCAGAACTTGAATTCTCCAATGTTGCTGAAAGAGGGTTAACTTCGGATGGTTCAACAGGGGTGTCGGGTCTTACTGTGTTATCTCCTACAAGCTGTGTGTCACTAAACGGCACGTAATTTAGAGGGACGTAAGTTTCAGACGAGCCGAATCCTTTTCTGATCCAACCATCTGCTGGCAATGGGAGCGGAATTTTCTTGGTGTGGGTGGCATGCACCCAGTGTTTTCTCCCTTCCAGCCGAACCGCAGTCCTCGTTGCCAGCAACACCTGGTAAGGTCCCACGAACGTTGGCTCAAGATTTCGTTTCCGTCCAAAGTTGCGGGTAAGAACCCAATCACCTGGTTGGAGCCGATGACCAGGACCCTCTGTTTGTGCCGGTAGAGCCTCAAAGACCTGTTGATGAATCAAACTCAATTTAGCAGTCAGATCATAGAGATAGTCAATTAACATTGGATATTCAAGTCTGTCAAATTCTTTAGGTCTCGGAACTCCCCAAATGTTCGCAGGACGGCCGAACACAATCTCATATGGGCTGAGCCCTACTCGAGAGTGCACAGTCGCTCTGGTCGATAGGAGAGCTAAAGGCAAAGCGTCGGGCCATGATAGACCAGTCGTTGCCTGAATTTTGGCAAGTTTCAGTTTCAGCGTGCCATTATATCTTTCCACTAAACCCGCAGACTGAGGATGATTAGCACTATGAAATTTCTGATTTATGCCAAGACCACGACATACACTCTTCATTACACTTCCCACAAACTCACTTCCGTTATCTGACCATACAATCCGTGGCATTCCATACCTGGGGAAATACTCTTTGAGTAGGACCTTTGCTGTGGACAGGGCAGTATTATCCTTTAGGGGGTAAGCCTCAATCCATCTGGAGAACGCACAAACTACAACCAAGACGAACTTTAAATTATTGCATCTCTCCATGTGGATAAAGTCTAACTGAATAATTTCAAAGGGACATGTGGGAGGAGCAAAATGACCACGTGGAGTGGGGGTGCCCTTGCCAGGATTATACATCAAACATACCATGCAATTCTTAACCACTCTCTCCGCACATTTAGTAATTCCATCATTCTTCCATACGGGCGACAGCAACTTACATATGCCTTTCGTACTAATGTGTGATGTACCATGAGCCATAGAAACAACAGCAAGCACGTATGCATCTGGTAACATCCATCTCTGCTTTTCCGACAAATCAACCCAACATCCATTCTCGTCTAACTTTCCCGTACTCTCTTTCCACTGAGTCTTTTCCATCTCAGTAGCTTCATTCTGTATCTTCTTCACACTCTCAACTGTGTCCTCACACATACTAGTCTCCGCTGGCCATCTTACTGAACTCGCAACGTACATTCGATTTGTCAGATCTCTAGCCGTCTCCTTCGCAATCTCATCCGCTAACGCATTACCGCGACCAACATCATCCGTCACCTTCCGATGCGCACTACATTTGATTATTGCCACCTCTTTAGGCAATGTAAGTGCGTCCAAAAGGTCATTCACAAGCTGTCCGTGCTGAATCTTCGTACCATGCGACGTCAAAAATCCTCTTTCTCTCCACAAATCGACCAAAACTATGCGCCACACCAAAAGCATACTGGCTGTCTGTAAACACATTCACCCGCTTCCCTCTGGACAACACACACGCTCTCGTCAAGGCGATCAACTCAGCCGCTTGGGCCGAATTCTGACTCAATCTCGCAGATTCCACAACCGTACTCAATGTTACTACAGCATACGCAGTCGTCACATCACCATTTGGTAACTTAAAACATGAACCATCCACATACAAAGTACCATCGGGATCTACCAATGGAGTGTTTTTCAGGTCAAAGCGACCCTTCGTCTCCTCTTCAGTTCTCAAATAGCAATCATGTGGTGTTACATCACTTAATTCCATGTCGATCGGCAACAACGTTGCTGGATTCAACACATTACACCGTTTTATCCGTATGTGACTTGCCAATAACGTCAACTCATATCCAGACAACCTTGCGCTCGTCAAATGTTGAGTTTTCGTTCGGTTCAAGAGAGTGTCGACTGCATGCGGGACCATCACCGTGAGCATATTATCCATGACCAGACCTGCGGACTGTCGAATGGACGCCGCAGCTGCCGCTGTTGCTCTCAAAAAACAACTCGGCAAGGCTCTAGCTACGGGGTCTAAGGTCGAAGAAAAATATGCGCATGGACGTTGTTTGTCGCCAAATTGTTGTGTCAGAACACTCAACGCACAACCGTCCCTCTCGTGAACATAAAGTGTGAACGGCTTATTGTAATCAGGAGTACCCAACACAGGAGCCGAACACAACGCATCACGCAATTCAGAAAAACTTTTCTGACACTCTTCAGTCCATGGCAAAGGAGATGAAACATCCTTGCACGTAAGGGCTATCAATGGTTTCGCCAACAATGAAAAATTTGGAATCCATTGTCTGCAGTATGACGTAATACCTAGAAAGGCACGTACATCTCTCTGAGTCTTTGGCACAGTCATTCGAGCAATCGCTGCAATTCTCTCTGGGGTCAACCTTCTCCCATCCTTTGACAGTAAGTGATCTAAGTAGGTTACTTCTTGACAACAATATTGTAGCTTAGAAGGTGACACCTTGTGATGTAAGTCACATAGGTGCTGCAACAATGATACTGTAGCGGTTTTGCAAATAGCCTCTGTATCAGCTGCCACTAATAGGTCGTCAACGTATTGAACTAAGGCTGCGCCTGTCGGCAACACAAATGCATCAAGCTGACTTTTAAGTGCTTGGCTATAGATCGATGGACTTTCACAGTAGCCCTGTGGTGCGCGTTTAAATCTAAAACTGCGACCACCTAGTGAAAATCCGAATAGGTCTCTGCTTTCCTCAGCGATCGGAATACTAAAGAAAGCATTCTTTAGATCAATTTCCGTGAACCAGGAGGCAGAAGCCGGAATCAGGGTCAACAAAGCCGTGATGTCAGGCACCACAGGAAATTGGGGAATCACGATTTTATTTACTTCTCGCAAATCAATTACAAAGCGGTACACAGGAGGTTTAGTTGGATCTGTGCGTTTCAAAATCGGTAACACAGGACTATTACACACATTGCCTCGAGTTTCTTCAATGACATCCTTTTCGATCAGGTCATAAATGATCGCTAATAGTGCTCGCTCACCATCAAAAGAGATACGATACTGTGGTATACGTGGGAAACGCACATTCGATTTCAACTGAACCACATAAGGTGGGATGTTCAATAAGCCTACATCGTTGGGACCCGTAGCCCATAACGACGCAGGAAGGGAACTCAATTCCGGTGGGAACTTATCAATTGATAAGTACATAGGAGAGATCGCTCTCTGACCTAATGTAAGCTCCACTCCCGCAGGAGAGCAGTACAAAGTCGCATATAACCGTTTTAACAAATCCAAGCCCAAAAGATTCTCACCACAACCAGTAGATAAAATCAATGGGGCCTCTAGCTCATGAGGACCAATCGTAAGGGACAAAGGGCTAGAGACAGGATTGCTAACAGGGGCGCCAGAGAATCCAATGGAAATATTTGTTAAGCCGGACAAAGGTGCGCCAGGGAGTTTCGAGTGCATGATGGAACTTTTCGTCGCACCAGTGTAACAGAAAAGGCTCAACTACGCCAGATGTAGCAACTGCGACGTAAGGCCCACTCTGATCAACCGGAACTGATACTACTCCCTCTCTCTGTCGGTGGCTGTCCTAGTAGGGTTACCTGCATCAATCTCATGTTCGACGTAATAATCGTCCACATGATACTGTGCTGATTTATCGGACCTCACATTTCGTTGGTCAAAATAATTATTCGCGTCTGATGGGGTATGAGGGCGCTCATGATTTTGATTTTGAGGGGCACCGCGGCCTCTACCTCGGGGTGCTTGTTGAGGACCACCACGACCCCCTCGTGCCGACACACCGTTAAGCCGGTCACGCAAAGCTGGACAATCATATTTTATATGGCCCTCTCTTCTACAATATGCACACTGATTATACCCAAGCGTAGATCTAAAGTCGGAAAAGTCAGATCGTGACTGCATTCTAGTGGACTGGTCTCGTGGTCGATACTGCTGCTGCGAATCATTTTGATTCGAACGTGGAGGATATGCCTGCTGTAACAAAACCTTTGTTTTGAGCTCCTTCGTTTTCTTATCTGAACGATCACTTTCTTCCTTTTCCCTATTCTCATAATATTGAGCCGTAGCTAATATCTGTGCAGTGGTTGAAACAGCCCATGCACTTTCTGAATTCTTCAATTTGTTGCACAGCTCAGGCAACAAATTTAAGACAAACTTAACAAATAACCGTTGACCACCTTCGGTGCTCATGTCCTGACCACTATGATCGACAAATGCCTCCTCAAATCTAGTAAAGAAATCGGAGACACTCTCCTCTTTCTTTTGCTTACAAGCCGATAATTTATCCCAATTTACCTTCATCGCTGGCATGAGCGTTTTCATAAGCGTAATAATTTTCTGAGGCAGATCCGTAATCAACGGCTCAGGCTTAGCCCCACCAACTTGTCGTCCATCTGCCGCTACCAGTGTAGCCCAGTCACCACCCAACTCAACTAAATGATTCTCTTGGCGAATTTTCGCCCAAATCGGTTGTGGTACGACATTTCCAAACAGCATGTCGATGTCCGCAAGATTCATAATAGTAGCGTCTACCAGTTGAGACAACTCCTTATAATAACCTGCCGGATTCTTGCGTGGATCAGGTAAAGATTGTTTCACCTGCAAAACTTCTGATCGCTTCCATGGGAGGTGTATCCAAACTCTCTGAAAGTATGGCAGAATCACAGGATTAGCTTGCGGATCACCTGGCATGTATACTGGCGGAACCTCTCTCATAGGATACTGACCAGAGTTCGTTTTCTGAGTATCGGAATCGTCATCAAACGACACTCGAGAAAACACTGTGCACCGTAAGGCTAATAATCGCTCTAATGCACGTCGTACATCTCCACCTACAATCATGCCGTTCGAAAATTGACTCTGAAGTTCAGTCATATCGGGCGGTACATTATCTAAATCATCATTATACCATTCTTCTCTCAAAAAGTTACACATTTCTTCAAACACAAATCTCTGAGTGGGCTCATTAAACTGAGAAAACTTATCAAAGACCACGCGCGGCGGGTAGTTAGCAGGGTGTCTTATCCATCTACGCGCCATAGTTACCAACGTGGCACTCTCCCTTCCACCAGGGATTTGACTGCGCCTCTGAGGAGTTTCAGAGACTTCGGATCGAAGTAACGATCCAGAAAGTGGGGAGTAAAGAGTAGCGACAGTATTAGTGATACGATTACGAACAGAAGGAGAAAAAAGAACAGGAGCAACAACATTAGAAGTGAACGTAGGGACAGCAGAGATAGCCGGGACGGCTAAGGTAACAGGAACAATTGATTGAGGAGGTACAGGCAAAGGAGCAGTAGGAATAGGACCAGGTGGTGGGACAAACGCAGGACCAACAACAGGCTGACCAGCAGCCGCTGGAACTACAGGAGGAACTACAGGAGGAACTACAGGGGCTGTAGCACCCTGTGCATAAGGAGGTGGCGATTTCATCAAATACGCTAACAGCGGATCCTCCTTCGAGTCCTCTTCTGTTATCAAGACTAGTTGATAATACCGGATAACATTTGTCTATCCTCATGTGGTGTAGTCTAGTAGAAACTTCTATTTCTTTTTCTTCTTTATCTCGCTGACATTGTTGTACAACTTGCATTATCGGGACGATACCTTCTTTACGATTCTTTTTAAGCTGTTTGATTTCTTTCTGTTTGGCTTCTTTACGCCACAACCGAAGGGAATCAAACATAGCTGGCCTAGCTTTCTTCTTAAATAATTTAGTTTCTAGATTATCTAAAATCTCCATTCCAAAACTTCCGTGTGGTGGCCAACTAAGGACACCATCCTTTCTCGTATAACGGACCCAACAGTCATTATATATAATAGGGCCCACACCATGTCGACTATAGAGCTCATATATCGGAGTTCCAACTGGAGGTATCGGACACGAGTCCTCCAACCGGGAATCCTTGTTGCAACATTTGAAGAAACCAATGAAACCACTACGGCTAGGCATCATGCACACTAACCAAGTATCAAACTTCAAGGGTTACCAAAGTACTAAATCTTCGTGAAAGACAAAACCCTCGGTTTTTGGCAATTGCAACTGTCAAATAACAACTAAGGACCAACAACTAAGCACCACAAATGCAATGGAACCATGCAAACAACTAAGCACCAACAACTAAGGACTGGGAGCGACCCACAAATACTTAACTGAGAGCTCGATGGCGTCGCCAGGAAGGCCAGTCTATCGTCTCGCCATACAAAGGACTACGCCAGGCACCAAAACAGGTCGACAGTCAGAGCATCGATCCGTTGCAGCCGTCAGGAGGCGGGAATCTTCGCGGGAAAAATCTTTGGACCACTTATTTCGACAACAGGATCAATGAAGCGGGGTGCACCTTTTCCTCGGAGATTTCACACGAAGTTCCTCGCAATCGTCAGGGTTTGGACCGGTACCGCTGATGTCGCCCCATGTTGGGCGCCAACTGAAGGACTGGACTTTTAAGAACCAGCGGTGCCAGGGAACAACACCTGAAACCTTCGTAGGATACCTGTTCGGCGCACAAGTGACAGAGACACGGGACACTTCCTTCGGCGTCAAAGATCAGCGTTTATTACTGCAGGGAGGCAAAAGTCATGGGAAGTACAACAGAGTGTAGGTTCCAAGAGTCTGCTTCGAATTGTAAATGTGGATCGCTCCTTTTATACACATTTTCAGCATTCAATAACGTAACGAACAAAAGGTTACAACTCAGTTCCCACAATAAACTTAAAAGGCTTCAATCATGGTGTCGGAAACCCGGAACATAATCATAGTAACATTTGTCGGTTCCCAACTGTAAAAGCACATTATCCTGCTGCTATGCACATTCCACTCTGGTTGTAAAAGGACGAGAGTAAGAGACAGGAACAGTTGCAAGGAAGTCAGACAACAGAAGAAGGAGTGTGGAGGAAATATCGGAAGCGCAATCCCAGGATCAAAGGATTCGAGCCGAGCGCATGCGGGGCTGAAACAATAGGCCAACGTGGGAAGATTACCCAGCTGCGGAGCCATCTGTCTTTGCCGTGCCATCCCCCAGTCTTGGGAATCACAGGATCATGAGGCGGACATTTGCCTGTTCGCTGACTACATGAGGGCAAGAAACAAAATGGATGCGTCTCTAAAATGGAACCCGAGCGTTCAAAATGAAGAACCTGTAAATAAGAAGAACCCTTCTAAGTAGCGTAGCGAAAATGCGTACACCTATTAATCTCGTCATTTACGGTTCATAGATACCACACTCGCTAGCATCGTAACGGTTCTCATTGGTCCTCAGGCCCAGGGGGTGGGGTGGGACTTGTGGCCCTCTTGGGTGTCCGGCCTGCATGTTTAGTGGCTCCATGGCATCTGTTGTTCTTCAGGTGTGGCTTTGGGCTGGCCTCCCTTTTGTGGTGCAGGCTGTCGTCCGACTTTGCACCAGGTCAGAGCAGGTGTTAGTTTCCTGCAGCTAATGTTCTTTATCACATGTTCCGTGGTTTTTTCGCCGATCTGGCTGGTCATTTAGAATGTTGCGTTGTTGCAGCTTTTTGCACAGGAATGCCTACTGTGCATTTCATTAGCGATAGTTGCCGTGGTCGTCTATAGCAATGTTTTTTGTGGCTGCGATCGCGGGTAAACTGGTGCCATGGGCTGTTTGCACCAGCTTGTGAATGGGGTGATATATTAATCATGACTTTGGCTGTGATAAAGTGCTGTTAACTCGGCGATAGCTCCTTGAGAATATACCGCAAGTCTCTTCATGCGAGACTGTAACACCCCTAGCCACAACATGTTGCAGGAGTCCAGCCTGGACACTATTAAGGCCAGGACCACAGTTTGTTTTGTGAATTCTGGCAAAAAGCAGAAGATCTTCTTGAGGTTCTTTTGGATCCTGAAACATTTCCCCGCCAGAGCTGAGATTTGGACAGCTTAGCTTCTGGTTGAACTGAACCAGATACCCAGGTTCTTAACCCAGGGCTTGGGGCTGGGTTGAGGGCCAAGAGTTTCTAGCCACCAGGAGGTCAGCCAGTTGAGTTGTTTGCCGGGGAACAAGATCTCTGTTGCTCTGCATTCTACTTAAGGCAGTTTTTATTCTTCTGCCTGTGACCACCTCCAGGCAAGAACTTAGTGAGGCAGCTGTGTGTGCAGAATCTTGGGAGAGGGTAGTGACGAACTAAGTGTTATCCACATATGAGATAACTGTGAAACTGTGGCATTCAAACACCTCAGCAAGAAGGCGAATGTACATATTAAATAAGGTTGGAGTCAGGGTGGAGCCCTGTGGCACTCCCTGCTGCATGGTGAACTCTTTAGAATGGTATGGCTTTTGAAACACCAGTGTAGAAGCTGTCTTTCTTATGTGATACCAAATACAGTAAGCTTCTAGGCCATGTTAGGTTGACATGAGAATCCTGGCACAAGATGCTTGTACTTTTCCTTACCCTTAGAGACACAGCTTTAGTAACGCATGGCTTGCTCAAAAACACATATTTGGCAAAAGAAGATGCTCGCTTCCACAATTAAGATTCTAGCATATCACATTTCGTAATGTTGTTGTGCACTTTTATTATGTTGCACTAATTACCTTGAAAGGATCAGAATAGATCTTACAGTACAGTGGAAAGTCCCAAAAGCTGCCCTCGTGGGACACGTGGTCAGCAACAATAGACTTAGGACCTTAAATGGTAAAATCATACTGTAGGCCCACATTAATAATTGGACAAATGAATTGTGCTTAAGTTGTGCTACGTATGATATGATGCTGCATTGGGCCTATATAAACTATCACATACTTCACATCATCGGACATTCAGTATCTATGCGGTCTGTCTCCGTGCCGCATGTTTTCTGTATTGTTTGTTGGTATCCAATAAATTCTGCTATCTTCTGTGCTTACAGAGAACTACATTTGTGGTATTATTTCATATTTCTATTTCAGTATCCACACCAGGAAGGTGCGACCCTGTTGAAACCAGGCAACCCACATCAAGGCTTTGTAACTGACACCACATCTCCACAGATGTCCAATCAGCAAGTTGTGAGACATGGTGTTGAACGCCAAGCTGAGGTCCAGCATCATGAGAGCTGCTGTGTCATCGGCGTCCAAGATTTGCCATATGGTTTCAGTGGCTAATAGCAGGGCCAACTGAGTACTATAGAAGGGGTGAACCCCAGACTGTGCCCTATGAAGTAGGTCATTGGCCTAAAAAAACATAGAGCGCTGTTGGTTGACATGATTCTCTGTGACTTTGGCAAAGAAAGGTAGCATCTAAATAGGTCAGTAGTTACTTCTTTGGTTGGGTCCAACAACAGCTTTTTTTTATAAACAACTTTATAGACATTGGTGAGGAAAAATAAGCCACAGTTCTGTTGTCAAACAAGACCCCAACCACATTGCTTACCATCAAGATGAGAGCCAGTGCAATATATATATAACACAGTATGCAATGGAATACACTTGGTTTTTGTGAGCATCAGAATCACAACAATGGTTGGTTTGGAGTCTCGCCGGGGAAAACCTTTCAGGGATCAGTAAAGTGCAGGCAATAGTTTTGTACCAATCAGAGCCTGGAGGAGATCGTGAGGACCTTGGGGGGGCCATAAGAAGTCTCCCCAATCGTCGTCATTCCAAGGCCCTAGCCAAGTCTCCCAGGGGGTTCTTAGATCATGGAGTGTCAAGGGGCATGTAAAAACAAGATGCGATAAATCTGGGAGACACCACCCTTGCCCAGTGTTCTCATCAACTTGGCCTCAATGGGACTAAACTCAGGGACAGTTATACCAGAAAGAACATGAACCTCTAAAGCATGATGCAGCAGTAAACTTTTATAGAATTGTGTCTTTGAAAATGCATAGGTCTGCTGCAACTCCTGAAAGGAAATCATGTGAGATTCGCTCCAAATGTCACCAAGGAATGTATGACGTAACACTACAGAATTTACACCATGATACGTCTACAACGCAGCCATTACAACCCAAGTCATTACAACAACTTGTGCTGGAGGGTGCTGGACTTAGGAATAGTATGATTTACTATTCCAACTCCAGCCTACGTAACAGTAGGGAAGGTGTTGGAATAGTAAATCATACTATTCCTTAGTGTATAGTGCCATCCAGCGCAAGTCATTGTAACGACTTGCGTTGTAATGACCATGTTGTAAACGGATTGCGTTGTAAAGACCGCGTTGTAACCGATGTTTCCCATCACCCAGTATTACCTATGGTGTCCTAATGCACAAACCCCTCCAGGGCCACCACCTCCCCCAGCAATTTGTCATGTCACAAGGGGGTATGTTGAGTGATTTTTCTCCACCAGCCCCTGTGCTGCATCGCAGCCCTCCATCCCATGAAGACCAATTGAGTCACCTCTGGGAGCCTTCGTGGCATAGGGCACCCACAAAGCAAATCTAGATTTTGAGAGAAGCCCAGGGTTGCAAGCTCATATCTATAAGCAGGATCTGACCACCCTTCAATGAGCCAATTGTTGACAATCAAGAGGAGGGGCGCCAAAAAGTTTAAGTATAGGTTGGCCAGCCTCAGCCCTCCATCATAAGGAGCACGTTGACAATTCAGGGAAGGCAAAACAGGGTTTGGAATCGTGCCATAAAAAGAAAATCGCCTGTGCGTCCATCTCTCTAAACCAATGACGAGACATACGTTGGGGGAAGTATTGGAAAAGGTAAAAGAATCTGGGAAGTACATTCATCTTTTAGAGTGCTATTCTCCTCAAAACATTCAAAGGTAGAGTTTGCCATTTCTTGAAGTCTGCTGTAATCGATTGCGTGAGGGAGGGTAATACTGAGGGAACAAGGCAGGGCTGGGTGGAGTGCCACATTCATGCCCAGATAATGAAAGCTGAGCATAGGTATCGCAATGGCTCCCTGCCAGGCTATACAATCTTTATAGGTGAAAATGGGACAAGAAGCAATTTAGATGGATTCATTGCCAAACCTGAAGCCTCTGCGAAAATCTGTAGAATGCAATGAGAACAGGGACCTCCATCTGATGGAATTAAGAGGCATTACAACACTTCATCCGCATAAAGTGTGATTCGTGATTCATGTCCCGTATCCCACTCCCAATTTGTAATCTGCGCATCAAATTGTATGAGTAGGGCCAAGGGTTCGATTGGCAGCACAAAAAGGAGGGGGGAGAGGGGACACCTCTGTCTAGTTCCCCAGCCAATTGGAAATTCATCTGACATCTCCCCATTTATTTGCACCCTAGCTGTTGTGTTGGAATACAGGACGTGCACCAAGCCTTGAAAATGGGGTCCAAATCCTGCTTTTTCCAGCACTCTGGTCAAATAATTCCAATCTATTGTATCAAAGGTTTTTTCAAAGTCTGTCAACAGTAAAGCTAACAGAGCTGGTTACTTATGTCGATAGCCAAGGGCAACATGTAACTGTCTCAGACACGTACTTCTAGTGGGCATGAAACCACATTGGTCAAGGTGGATGAGTGAACGAATGTCTGACTGCAGGCGAATGGCCATCACCGTCACCAAAATCTTCACCTCTCTGTTAATAAGAGAGATACATCGATTGTCTGAATAGGAGAGGGATGGCGGGTGTGTCTTTGGTATGACTACAATAGAGGCCTGATCGAGTTCTTGAGGAAGGGAGACTTTCTTCTTTGCCTCCTGATAAAGCACCAAGAGATAAGGTGCCAGGATATCTTTGCATGTAGAGTAAAACTCCATTAGATACGCATCAGGCCAGCTGTTTTCCCCACGGCCATCTCTGAGATTGTGTCTCCGATCTCCTCAAGAGTGAGTAGCAGGTCTAGTTCACCTAGTTCAGTAATTGAAAGACTTGGTAATGGTATTTCATTGAAGAGGAGTGAGACTCGTTCAGTCTGGGGAAGAGGGACAGCTCTATATAGATTAGAGTAGTAGTCAGCGAAAACCTGGGCTTAGGCCAGAGTAGATTTATGTACTGCCTTGGGCGTCCTCTATCATGGGTATCAATCATCCTGCCAAGGGTCTAGGGACCAGCCAATATGACAGAGAACCATTTTTGTCTCCCCGTCCATATTCTCTAGCAGTAGATGTATGCGAGATTTGCATTGCCATTCCTAAGGAACGAGCCCTGGTCTCATCCCAGAGCATACTCAATTCCCTGGTGATGCCCTTATGACTGGGCCCGGAGAGTTTTCACTCCAAACACAAGGCTCAAGCTTCTAGTTGAGTCACTCGTTTGAGCTGTGTGTTTTCTTTCTGCTGGAGGAGAGCCCCAACATGTCCCTGCACAGTGGTCTTGCATGGTGCCCAAAGTAGACCAGTGTACTGGACAGACCCTGTGTTGTGTGGAAATAGGAGACGATCTCTTGTTTACCAGCTTGAGTATAAGTTGAGTCTTGCAAGTGCCAGGCATTGAGTCTCCACATAGAGTGCCTTGTGGCACCTGGTCCACCAAAGTGAAGTACTAGAGGGACATGATCAGATATGCCTCTTAAGAGTATCTGCACCTGCGAAACTAACAGGATGTCTGTGGGTGGCAGAAACAAAATGCCAATATGTGAATGGGTATGATGTGCTGGGGAGTTGTGGGTAAATTGTTTAGTTCAAGGGTTCCAGATTCACCCCACATCTACAGGCCTAGAGTGGACACCTATTTTAGCAAAGAGTTAGCACCTTTTCTCCTAGCCTCTGAGGAGATACCTGTAGAGTCCCAAGGCGATTACAGAACTGCCTTAAAATCACCTCCTATAATGGTCTCACCGAGGCATATGAGCGAGAAGCTTGAGAAACGGGTCTTAAAAGGACTCTTGTGCTGTAGGGGTAGTGTTAATACAAAGGATATTCATCGGGCTGCCCTCAATCATACCTGCCAGAGCCAGATACCGACTCTGTGGGGCAATCCAAGTTTGAACAACCATTCAGGGAAAGTAGCAGGAACAGAATTGCCGCTCCCCCAGGACCCTCAGACGTAGCCCGCGTGATAGACCCTGTCAAATACAGATTGGGCTAGAAGCCAACATTTTGTGCCCAGCAAATGTGTCTTCTGAAGCATTAAGATGGAAGGAGAAAAGCGCTGGGCATAGCACATCACTGTGGCGTGGTTACTCCGGTCCTGGAGACTGTTTTCGTTCAAAGACAGCACTCCGTACGTGCCATGACAAGACTGAGAATTGATCAAGCATGCAGGTCAAAAGAACACCTAAAGTGCAAAGAGGTTCAGGCGCTGAATGTAGATTACGCATAATGTGGTGCAATAAGGCCATTGATGGTACTACTATGATAGGATTTTGTGACAACCTGAAGAGTAAGGAAAAACAACAAACAAAAACAGAAAATCCCATACTTCATGGCAGCAACCCCATTATCCCCCAACTTCCCCACTCCATACTTCCCCCAAGAAGCATCTGTCACCCTAAACAATAATCCCTAAATTGTGTAACCAGGTTGCAGATGTGTGGAGTGGTGGACCCCTTTGATTAGTAGGAGCAATAGTATTCAACGTCTGCCTCGTTGCAACAGCATATGCCTTTCTGTGTTGTTACATTGTTAAAGTTCTGGTCCCCGAAGCCACTCGACCAGACAAACTTCTAAATTGGAGAAAGTGTTAGGCTCAATCTCTCCTCAGTGCATCTATCAGCATGCGGAGGGTCTCCTGCCAGCAGGGGGCGAGGAGATCTTTGCGGCGGGGGTGGGACCGAAGAGCCTGCACTCCCAGAGGGGGAAACAGCACTTGTATTGTGCCTCCCATGGCGGGATCTAGTATGGATCCATCGTTGGTATTTACTCTTCTATGTTGGTGAAAAACCTTGCAATCAGAGGCCCGCGGGCCGTAACCGGAGGGGTTTTTGGAGTGAGCGCTCTGTGAGCAAGTTCTGCTAAAAAATCAGGGCAAGAGCCTATCATCTGGCATCCTTGATTTAAGCCATTCCTCCAAGAATTCTGCTGATCAATTATGTTATGTGTCTTCTGGAAAGCCTACTAGGAACAAATTGTTCTGTCTGGAATGATATTCTGCATCTTCAGCCCAGTGGTTGAGTTCGTTAGTATGAGTGAGGAGATGTGCAACTTTGGTTTTGAAGTCAGTGACTTCATCTACAACCGTTGAGAGATGGACCGCCGCCTCATGATACAGCTAGTTGTGTTTCTTGGGTCTTGGCAAAGGAGGGCAATATCCATCCTCATCTCTATTACTTTTGTCTTAACTGTGTTCTGCGAGGATTGGATAGCTTGGAGATTTTTATCTAGGTCCCCTACCACTGGGGTAGCCTTTTCTAAGGCATCATCCCCCACCACTTCTGGTGCGGTCATAAATTGATCTATGTGTTGCTGGGAGGGATGGGATTTCGTGATCTTGTCCTTCCTCATAAGGAGATGGTGGGTGAAAATGGCTGGTGTGTTGAGGCCTTGGAACGCTTGCCACAGATCGCAGAAGCATGAGCAGCCAAGCTTTGATTTGGTTGCAACTAGAATTTACAGAACACCAGTAGGCCGAGATGGAACTCACTCAGTCACGGTGTAGTGATGAAGAAGCATAATTACAGAGGCAGAACTGTAGTATTGAACCCCGTTTATCTTGACATTCAAATGGGGGGGGGGGCAGCTTACTGCCCACACTGGGTACACCACCCATAATCTCAACACCAGTCCTACAAATGCCAGAACGACTATCCTTCAACTAAGATTTACTAAGGACCAGACAGAAGGACACTGAGGCGCTACCTCCTTAGCTGGCCGTCAGATCAACCCCTCGCCGAGCACATCACCTCCTGTAGTGGCTGAGTACCAGGGAGAAGCAGACAGGGGGAGCCTGCCAGGCCCAACTCAGTACAAGTTTAAAGTCACAGGAGCTATCCCCCCGGAAGGGGGAAGGAGATGAGATGGCCCTAAAGCTGGGTCTGCGGGGATTCATGTAGCAGAACGATTAGGGTTATTACCTGCAGCACCAGATGAAACGGCCTGGAAAAAGTCCCATGAGCCACCGGGTTGCCACACCATGTATCACGCCAGCCTGTAGAACCCCATACTTGCAGGACTTGAGCTGGTCTCATCCACACAGTGCAATCCATCCAGCTGCAGGCAGGCTCCGATATTTACAGTGGCCTGTTATGAGCACGTGCCCTGGATCTGGCTGATCCTCCCGAACAGGCCGCAAAGCTACTACAAACTTGGGAGCTCCCACATCTGGCCATTGCCAGGGCTCAGGGGCAGAGCTCAGGATGAAAGACTCTGTGGCAAGCTGCAGGATGTGCAAGCACCACAGCGGAGGCTGTTCACAGGTACGGAAGAGCCAGGCCACCCCAGGGAGCAATCAGGGCATGAGAACCAGATAGGCTGAGAGGAGTGGCCTCAACTGCTTGATGCACTACTCTATCCTGAACAGTTCAGCCACTCCTCCGAGCAATGTTGCAGCAGGGCCCCTTCAATGCAGGCGCGGCAGAGTTGTATCTGTGGGGCAAATTGCACCCCTCTCGTGTCTCTTTGAGGTATTGCTGGGTGTCAGATAGTAGATGTGGGTCCAGTGGATGCACCGCTTAACCTCTCAGTGGACCGGTCCAGCGGCCAAGCCGAGGACGCATCCGACATTTTGATAGTGGCCCCGAATCCCATGAGCGTGTCCGGGCCACCACAGCTGCCCCACGGGTGCTTCTTTTCACGTCTTGCTGGACACGGGGACTTTAATAAAGAAGGTATGGGCTTAGAGTTTGCAGGGCAGCAACTTGGATGGCTGGGAAGATGGAAGGGTCCAGAGCACTCGGAGTGTGACCGCAATCTTGATGCACCAAGCCATGCCCCTCCCAACAACAGCTTTTTAAGGAGTGAAATTAAATTACATGCTTCCACCGCTGAGGAACACGGCCCGCCACCAGGGAGCAGTGAAGTAGGCCATGGAGCATGAACAAGAGAGCTTCCATGCTTTGATCCTGAATGGAGGGGAATACTGGGTCAAGTAGGGGAACCCAACTTGACAGATGTGAGCCATAGGAACAGCTCCTCGCTTTTGATGGGAACCTAGCTAGTGTCATGTTTCTTGGTTAGGACCAGGGAGAAAAACTGCCATCCTTACCACATACATGTTTCATAAAGTTTCCTTTAGGATGGCTTTCAACACACATTTGTTTGCGTGACAATGCGGAGTTAGTTTCTCTGAAACTACATTGCTTACGAATACCACTTAGTAGGAACATTATCATGACATCTTGAACACAATGTTCAAGGCCTCAACACACATTGTCTAAATGGTATTTGTTTATATCCATAAGGGGAGGAAGCTATCAATGGATCATAACCATGTCAGCCTGACTGAGGTCTCGGCTCGAGATCAAGGCTTTTGTTTATTATAAATAAACAAGCATTTCCAGGTTTCACCAGGAGGAGCACTTTCCTGTCATTAGGAGGTCCCTACTTGCTAATCCTTCAGCCCAGCTTCTAGCTGATTCCTCCGTGAGGGATGTCCAATTCATGACCAAGAAGGGGGCTGACATTTTACCCTTCAGGTAATGTGGTTAGATCATTCAGATAGGGGGTTCTTGGCAGAACACATGAATACACCCAAGGCATCTAGGTTAAGGAACGCATAGAGGGAGTATGGCAGAAGTGACCCAAAACTCTGCTGTGCTGCATTGCTTGGCCACAACTACCGCTGATTTAACACACTGTGAATGGCATGCATGGGCCGTTTTTTCAAATCCCTGTACACATCACCGCACCATCACTAGCAGCAAGCAACACAAAATGCTCATTAATTTGGCATCCCTTCCTCAGCACATTAATTACCTAAAAACATCTTGCTACTCCTGCCAAATCCCCTCATGCACAGCCTTGTCAATCCTTGTCACCTCCACAATCCAAACTTCCTTTGCGCCAATTCCACCCTAAGCACACCCAACAGAATGCGATCCCAGCAGTGACAACCACAAACAGTAAAACACAGGGGAAAGTTGCAAAGTAGAACCGGGCAGGCTGCTACACTCACCCATTGTGCAAACGGGATGCTGCACTTTTCCCCACCCCACCTTATGCTCACAGGTTGCAAAGTGTCAAGGACATGCCTATATCCCATGAGCAGGACATACTCACAAGGGTGGTGCATGCTTCCTAGGAGATCCTGCTGGCTGCTCCTCTCATCTTCAGTTTTGTTGTCTGGGAACCAGAAGATGCAGGATTCTTCTCGGCCACCATACACGCTGTAATTGTGTGAATGGGCTGCGCATAACTCACAGGGTGGCGGGGCGCTCTGGCAAACCCTGCTCCGACAGTGGTTGCAGAGTTTTCTGCCGAACTCCGCATTCCAAATGGAGTGTGGAGTGGCAAAACTCTGAACTCAGCTGGCAGAGCAGAGTTTGACTCACACCCTTAATATATACATTGTCCTAGCAAGATGGTGGAGCTTTTTATTCTGTTCACTGTCTTTATATTGCTACCCACTTTTATCTGTTTAGGACTATTGATCATAGCAGCACATATATTTTATATCTAGAATCACGATGGTGAGCGAAAAGGTTCTAGATCTGTTACCACCAGCCTTGTAGGGGTTCAGGAATGTCATGTACTGTGGTTCCCAAAACTATTTGATACCCATCTAGGTTTTAGTGGTGCATCTGGTGGCACTGTGTGCTAGCTGATCTCTAGGACCACATACCCAGAAGGGGTATATGGAATTAGTTGGGCACCATCCCTACGTTTATGTGGCCCAACAAATGCCCAGTTCCTACTGGGAGGTGGGGAACTATAGTACATGGCGCCACCAAGGTTGGTAGAATTGCTTCTTATTTAATGGATTGCCTGTGTAGTTTTACTGCCAACTCCAGCAACCCAAAAGGAACTCTTCAGCATCATTCAAGAATTCACCAAACCCTCAAGCGAGGTCACAGACATCATCCCCTCCCAGACCTCGCCAACAAGCTGAGCCCCTACTTCCATCGGACAATCAAGTCCTCCAATGACAACTTCAACTAACAGACTCTAAACTCCAAAATCAATCCACCAACCTACCATCTCGGGCTGGACCCCAGCCACCACCCAAGACACTGAATCAACCACGAAAGGCATCCACTCAGGAGCACCCACGGACCCTTGCCCTCCGCATATCTTCCACAGAGCCGCCCTCGGACCGGAACTACAACTCACCACGACCACTACCTTCAAAACCTGCATTTTTCCCCGATGAAGTCAAGCCCCAGCTCAAGAAGCCCACTGCAGATCCTTTGGACATCATAAAATTCCGACCCATCTCCCTCCTCCCCTTCACGGTAAAAGTCACTGAGAAGACAGTCAACGCCGAACTAACAAAATTCATCAAAGAGAACTCCATCCTCAACCTCTTCCATTCCAGACTCCACAGCAACCACAGCACCAAGACCGCTCTACTCACCACCACAGACGACATCTGCACCCTCCTCGACTAAGGCTAATACCCTGATACTACTCAAACTTCTCCACAGCCTCTGACACAGTCTCCCACCGCACACTCACCACCAGACTCTGCAACGCCGGCATACAGGGAACCACGCTTGAATGGCTCCGCTCCTTCCTCACTGGCAGAACCCAAAGAATCAGGTTGCCACCCTTCTTCTCCGAATCCACAGAGATCAACTGCGGAGTACCTCAAGGATCGTCACTGAGCCCTACACTCTTCAACATCTACATGGCCCCCCCTTGCCGCCATCGTCAGACAGCATAGACTCAACAGAGTCTCCTACATTGACAACACCCAGCTCATCCTCTCCCACAACAAGGATCCCATCACCACCAGACTCAGCTTTCAGGAAGGAATGAAGGACGTTGTATCCTGGATGAGCAGCAGCTGCCTGAAACTCAACTTGGAGATGACAGAGGTCATTGTCCTCGGTCCCTCCCCCACCACATGGGACAGCACCTAGCGTCCAACCGCCCTTGGCAACCCGCCCACCCCCATGGACCACACCCGGAACCTTGGCATCGTACTTGACTACTGCCTCCCCATGACCCAACAGGTCAACGCTGTCGCCTCCACGTGCTTCAACACCCTCTGCATCCTTTGCAGGCCCATCAAATGTATCCCCCTGAAACAAGAAAGCCCGTCACCCACGCACTTATAACCAGCAGACTGGACTATGGAAAGGCCCTCTATGCCGGAATCAACAAGTCTCTGTTCCGCAAACTGCAGACTATACAGAACACCGCAGCCAGACTCGTCCACGGCATCAACACATCACCCAACACCTGCTAGACCTCCACTGGCTCCCTGTCGAGAAGAGAGTAACCTTCAAGACACTCACCCACGCCTACAAATGCCTCCACAACACCAGACCCAATACCTCAAAGAGAGAATCTCCTTCCACCTACCCAGGAGGAACCTCCGATCCACCAACCTTGCCCTCGCTGAAACCCCACAAAGCCAGAACGGGTGGAAGGACCTTCTTCTACATTGCGGCCAAGACCTGGAATGAACTCCCAATCAACATCAGACGTTCCCCTCTCCTGACATCTTCAGGGAGACCCTCAAGAACTGGCTCTTTGACTGACCGGAGCTGTTCTCCCCCCAGTGCCATGAGACCCTCACGGGTGAGTAGCGCACTTGACAATTCCCTGATTGATTGATTGTGCTATCACCAAGACCCCTACTGACCTCTTAACTGGAGACGTCCATGGTGGTAGGGACTATCCTCCTCGGCGGGGTAGCTGACCCCCTATGTATTGGCTGTAAGTTGTTCAACCATAGACCTTTAAAAGGATCTATTTACTTTGTGTTACCCTCTCTAGAATTCATTTTGAATGATGGCTGATGAAGATGCAGCAGCTCTTAACATCGCTAAGATCTGCAGACATGCAGTTACTCAAAAAGTATTACAACAAGCTCTCTCAGCTACAGAGGCTTGTTTTGAGATCAGGGGGAGCAAAACCTGAAAAGTGATTTCGTTACCTGCGGTCTGCCAGTGGAGTCAGCTGGGTCATTGTAGCAAGAAGTGCAGCGCCTGGCGGACATCGCCTGCCCGCCTCCCGTCTCCCGCCACCTAACTCCATTGAGATCACGGAGTAGGGCCGCCGAGTGGAGCGTGGGCGGGCTGGAACAAACTACACGTCCCAGCAGCCCTAGCGGCATAGCTCGCAATCGTTTGGCGCCAGGAGGCGCTGAAATAGAGCGTCAGCGCCGACGAGCGGGGGGAGCAAAACCTGAAAAGGGATTTCGTAACCTGCGGTCTGCCAGTGGAGTCAGCTGGGTCATTGTAGCGAGAAGTGCAGCGCCTGGGGGACATCGCCTGCCCGCCTCCCGTCTCCCGCCGCCTAACTCCATTGAGATCACGAAGTAGGGCCGCCGAGTGGAGCGTGGGCGGGCTGGAACAAACTACACGTCCCAGCAGCCCTAGCGGCATAGCTCGCAATCGTTTGGCGCCAGGAGGTGCTGAAATAGAGCGTCAGCCCCGTCTCGCGGGACGCCGGGCGAAGCCCGGGCAAAGGGCGGGCCCTCTACGGCCCTCATCGGCCAGAAGAGACCAGACCGGGCCAGTTATTCTGCCCTAAAATCTGCCGGGGTACCTACATTTGACATTTGTCCATTCATATGCTAAAAAGCTGCGTGTTGTGTGATAAAACCCCTATCATATTTCTTCTTGTATTTTTACTGCATTCATAGACCAGGGTTCACCGTCCTACGGACATCTCAAAAAGTGACTAATTATAGTATGGAGATGCGCGAGACTAGAAGTAGGGCAGCAGCAGGGGGGAAGAAACTAACAGGCACCCTGGATGACTTTATTGTAAGAACTCATATACTGATTGATGAGGGGATATCTTTGATGGAAAGAAGGGTATCGCTGGATTTGGAACATGCAAAAAGGTCTTCTATGGGCCATTTTGCTAGTGTACGAAGCCCAAATAGAGGAGAGAATAATATATTACCTTTGGATGGGACTAGTACAGCGGTTTCACAAACTCTCCTTGAAACATCTAACTTTACTCAGGCTCCCCTAGTCCAAACCTTAACATCTACCCAGGCATCCACTAGTGTTTTGATACATACAGCAGCGACCCCTAAAGATAAAAATGTTGTGTCACAGGGGACAAAGGAAGGGGCAATTCCTAAAAAGAGGACAAATCAAAATATGCTTATTAATGCAAGTGGTAAAGATCCACTAATAGACACAAGTAACACACTTCTTGTTAATGGTAACAATACACAAGGAGAAGATCCCCTGCCCCCTAACACAGTGTGCCTAGCCATTCCGGATGATACTATTCTGGACGACTCGATGGCCGATTTAATCTCTAATAGCTCTAGGAATAGCTCTGCTGAGGATAGCCTTAATGCTAGCAGGGTAAGAAAGAGTACAATGCTATACTTGTTGGAGACCTCCATGAAAACCTTATTAACCCCACTGATAGAACTCCTTAAGGAGTTGGAGAAACACATTCAGGACTTGAAAAAAGACACACAAATGCGGTATGAGAATCTGGCTAAACAAATAGTCACTGTTAGTGCGCCGAAGGCTAAAGCTACTGTAACAACATCTAATAAACCTGGCCCTACACTGACAAAGAGTGTCCCAAATAGTACTTCTTTAAGTACAACTAATCCTGAAAAAGGAAAACTCCCTAATAATCAACCGCCAAAAAAGATTTCAATACCTAAAAATTCGGCCCTATCTGACAAGGAGGCTCCAGTTCTACAAACTCCTAATTTATTAAAGGACAAAGGCCAATCACCTAAAAGGGAAGTGCGCAGAAATATAAACTTACCCCCAAAAGCCTCACCATATATTGTGGTTCTGACTGGAGTGCCAGAACTAGATGCACAATCAATTGAAAACAACGGGGCACTTGTAAATAAGACCATCCATTGGCTTAATAATAATTACCCTCTCCCGCCAGCTATTAAAAGCAATATTTTAATGGTTGAAAGGGTACCATGGATTGGGTATAATAAAAAAAGGGTACAGGGCGACTGTGTGGTGATAACCTTTGAGAATCCACGTACTGCGGAATATATCACAATGAGGGCCCCAAGAAACCATGGCCTGTCCATTGCGGCCAGGGCATTATCTTATTTCTACCCTGATGGGGAACATCCGGACAATAGATGGAGCTGGACTAGGGACAACCGACATCAAAGAGGCGGAAATGGTGTGGATTTTGATAGGAATCAGCATAATACACAATGGGTAGAGGGGAATGAAGATGGATGGAATGTGGTGAAACATAGGGGGAGGACTCCTCACTTTTTCCCGCAAAGGTACGATCTGGGATGGTTTGGTAATCAGCAATTTCCTCCCATTACTCCTTCTTATAATCGGTTTGACTGCCTGGAAATGGTGGATTGACTCCCTGAGGTAAAAGAGGTCTTTAAGGCATCTACTCCAGTAAACTTGGGGTTGATTAATCTACCAGGGTATGATGTGACACATGAAACCCGAGCGGTGCCCGGGATAACACAAGGGATGCTGGGTGGCCAAGCTGGAGTTGCCGTAGAAGCGTTACCCATAAAAGAATTCTGTAAGGTGGTCTTTTGGAATGTGGCAGGTTTAAAACAAAAAATCCTGAATCCATCTTGGGATGATGTAATTACTGGTGTAGGCATACTAGCTCTACAAGAAACTTGGGCCATCGCACCGATACACCTAAATGGATACAAAACCCATTTTACTCCTGCGGTGGGGGTTTTACATGGTAGAACCAAGGGTGGATTGACTATGTATACATCTAACCTGCTAGTATACGAAAAGATTTCCTTTTCTCCTGGATCCAGTTACTATCAGAAAATAGTGATAGATACAAGGAAGGGTCCAAGGATTGTCTTTTTAAACTTCTATAATAATTTTCCAAGTAGCATGACCAAGGAAGTACTTGCCTCAATAACTGTAGATATGCAGTCTGAAATTGACAAAAAAAAAAAGGGGTGAAGTAATGATATTATGGGGGGGTGATTTTAATTGTACACTGTGTAAAAAGGGTCAGAAGGGTATATGCAGCCTAACGCACTTTGAACATACCCTACTTGGAGACTCACTAAACGAGATGATTTTTAATTTTGATTTTGGGTTTACGAATGAGATAGCCATCCACACTATGTCATTTGTTCCAACGTTTGTGGGTCGGGGGGCCTCGACTATTATTGATTTTAGTCTATGCACAAATAGCTCTGCTGGAAGATTGATTAGCTCTAGCATAATGGACTTAGCTCTAAGTGACCACTTTCCACAGGTAGTAAAATTAGAGAACCTATTTGTTCCACCCGAAAATGTAGCAAGCTCTAAGTATATGGCGCAGGATGTGAAGTTAGGTTCTCAAAATGGTTATACTCTTAAATGGAGCAAAGTGGTCCCGGATAACTTTTTGTCCAAAGTGATGAATAAGTGTATGAACAGCTTTTCGATTTGTCTGGATGAACATGCTGAGAGTAATGAAATTTTAGCTCATTTTAATATTATTGCTACCACATTTAAGGAGGTCTTGTGGGTTACACGAAAAAATTCCCTAAAGTCTAATAGGAAATGGTTTGACCAGAAGTGCACTAAAGCCTTAACAAATCTTAGACATGCGATTCACAAAAGACCGCGGGATGTAACTCTAATCAGAGAATTAAGGAGGAATTACAATACAGTGCTGAAGGATAGGAAGGACCTGATAAAAAGGGAGGCATGGGACGAATTATGCTCGGCGTCACAATCAAAGGATCCGGCTGCTTTCTGGAGGGTTATAAATACTCCGCTCCTGTATGATAAAAAAGCATGCATGGAAATTGCCGTAACAGAAGATGAGTGGGTGGCTCACTTTTCCTCCCTTTATAGGGCTGTTGAATCAGTGCCCGATACAGGTTATGATTCCACGATGGTAAATTTAGATCTACCTAAAGCATTGGTTGCAACTCTTCCTGAAGTCCTTGCGAGCCTGAAGGCAACTAAGGGGGGAAGGCGGCTGGACCGGACGGCATACCAGCCGACCTTTATAAGGCCAATACTGATTTATGGGGGCCAATGCTAGTCCAGCTTTTTAATGTTGCTTTGGCAAAAGGCCTAATCCCTACCTGGTTTACATCAATTATAGTCCCGATTTTCAAGAAAGGTGATAGGCAGAACTGCACATGCTATAGGCCAATTTCGTTATTGGACTCCTCCATAAAAATTCTTGGGAGAGTGGTTTTAGTTAAGTTGCAAAGCTGGGCAGAAGAAAATGGGTGCTAAGTGATTTTCAATATGGGTTCCAAAGGGGTTTAGGGACTATTGAGCAAGGACTAAATTTGTTTATCTTGCAACAGAAGTATATAAGGGTTAAAAAACAATGTCTATACCTCACTTTTGTCGACTTATCGTCTGCTTTTGATTGCGTGTCACATAACAAATTGTGGGCAATTATGGCTGAACTGGGGGTAGATAATGCTATTATATGCTTCATGAGAGACTTATGTTCCGGGGCCACTGCAACTGTCCGGTATGGGAAAGAGGAAGAATGTAGCAGACACTTTGGGATTGGTCGCGGCGTATGCCAAGGGTGCGTTTTAGCGCCCTTTTTATTTTTGTTGTATACAAATGGTTTGGAGCATCGCCTTGTGCAGGAGGGCAGGGACATGCCTATGGTGGGTGAGAGGCCTGTCCCTGCCCTACTGTACGCGGACGATGCAGTCCTGATCGCACGCACCCCAATGGCACTTCAAACTCTGGTTACATCTTTTAATAGTTTCATGCTTAGCTTGGACTTGAAAATTAACTGCTCCAAAACATTGTCTATGTACTGTGGGACAAGAACAAGCAGGCATTTGAAACCTATTTTTATAAATTCCAACCCCTTAGAGAAGACTTCTACTTTCCCATATCTGGGCATTTTGTTTCACGATAGTGGCTCATGGACTACTGCAATTAATGCTAGAACCTTGTTATTTTCCAAAACTATTATGGCTTTACAGTGTTCTATAAAAAAGCTAGGGAAAAGACCCATAAAGGAAATTTTAACCATTTATAATGCCACTTGTATAGCAGTAGCTACTTATGGCTCAGGATTGTGGGGTTACTCAAATGTCAGAACAATTCAAACCATGGAAAATAAGTTTTTACGTCACATCTTGTCCGTCCCTGAAAGTACTGCGACCTTTATATGCCATGCTGAATTGGGTTTGGTGTTTGTCACTGACACAATCAAGATCCAGCCGATCCTTCTTTGGCACAGGGTTTGGACTAATGATGAGTGTGTGGTTAACCGGGCTATTTTAAAGGACGTTCTAGCACTGGTCAATATTAACAATTTTAAATGGATATGCTATGTCAGAAATTTTCTCGAAGAACTAAGCTGTGCTCAATATTTTGAGGATACATTATCGATGGTACATATCGCAAGAAGAGGACTGAAAAATCTGTGTATTGTTCACCTCAGGGAAAAAAGACAAATGGAGGAGGTGGAAAAAAAGACTTTCTGCCCATCAGACAATTATAAGTGGAGAGAAACTACAGCCATATCTATCTCTATACATGTCCAACCATGAACGTTTCCTTTTAACCCGGTTTAGATTTAACATCGTTTTTAGGTTATTATCTTTTCCTGTGATGAATTGTTGGTCGAAAGACTTATGTCCCTGCCCATGTGATGATGTGTCCCCACAATCCGATATTCATATTTTATTCTTTTGTAAATTTTACACTTTTTATCGTAGAAAACTTATTATCCCCATTCTTAAAGATTTAAATGTATATAGATGTCGCTTAGCGTTTTCAGAGTTTCAAAAAATGGAAACTGTTTTTATGGTAGCATCACTCGCTGAATTTTTTAAATTAGTTTTTAAGTGTCGTAAAACCCTTCAAATGAATTAATTCTTATGCTGTATCTAAGTCTTTGTTTCCTTATATGTTTTTTTGTTGAGATCTTAAACAATGATCACCTGACCCATTGTAAATTGTACTTTTTCATGCTACTTTTATGGTTATTCTCTGTTTTTAAACGAATAAAGTATTTTGAACTGAACTGAGATCAGTAGAGTGGTCTGTAGTGGGCACGCCACGGTGGACCCCTTCACCTGCTGATGAACCAGGTGATCTGCATTATCGCTGCAACATTTGGGTATACGTACATCACATTCAATGAAAGTGACAGTAAACTTTGAATATAAATTGCATCTTTACACCAATGCTGAAATGCATTTTAAACCTACAGAAAAATACTGACAGCAGTACAAACTGCTGTGGTGAGAGAGAAAGCCACAGCTCAGGGAAAACAAATCACTGTCCTTACCCCAGTGCCGACCATAGAGGTCGTCACCAGAGCAAGCATTCCAAATGCCAAAGTATTACATTCACGATGGATACAGTGGGCTAACTCGCTCACCGCAACAGATGTAGACTACAAGTTTGACAAGTATTTTTGGAATATGAACAAGAATATCCTCTGCCTAATGAAATAATGCATCTAGAACGCTATTATTACTTTATATAGACTGATGGTTCTGCCCAGCCTTCCATAGGGACAAAGCCTCAATACTCAACAGCTTGCACAATTGTAAAAGGTCTCAGGCACGATGGAGAATTCCACCCTGAGAAAACCTACACGCTGCCTCTTGGTGACTGCACTGCACAGCTGGCTGAACTTAGGGGTCTAATACTAGCACTGGAAAATACGGATCCTGGATTACCCACACTTATTGTGCGCAATTCATATTACTGTATCCCGTCTTATAATAAATATCTACATTATTGGAGCCAGATTGGATTCAAAGGGTTGCGCAATAAAGCACAAGATGCTTTTCAAACAGGTGGCAAAGCTGGGATTTCTTGCCACCGACTCATGTGATCCACACATTGAGCCATCAACGTGTTGGCATACATATTGCAAAGAATTCCATGGCTGTTGAAGCTACAAAAGCAACAGTTTGCACTGCTACAGCATCATTGTGGATGTCAGCGCTGAACACAATGGCACCCACCAGCCGAAAGTCTTTCCACTAAAGTATTCCTACAAGTTTGATGCACAAAACACATCATAAACTTACATTCTTGGAGTGGGGGATAGAGTAATATAAAACACTGATTGCAGAAAGGGTTTGATACTAACAGCACACAAGGGTCTGCCATCTGCACACGCAGGGGTGGCTGCTGCAATTTCTTTATTTTTTCAGCAACACTACTGATGGCCCAGTTTTTACATACAGGCCAAGGACTTTGTCCTTTAATGCGACATCTGTCACCAGATGAAGGAATTCACCATGGCGTGCCCACCACAGACAACTCTACTGATCTCAAACAAGCCTCTGGCTTGTGTTTACCTGGACTACTGTGGCCCTCTGTCTTCAGATGGGGCTTACAAGTACATCTTGGTAGGAGTGGATTCCTGCTCTCGATTCCTATGGGTATGGCCACAGCATTCAGCTAACACCTGGACTGTTATAAAGGATCTGCAAGTCTTCATCAGCATTCACAGCAGGCACATTACATTTTGACCAGGGTCTGGCATTTAGCTCTAGGGCTTACAAAGAGGTTATGGGAAGTTTGGGTGTGAGCTTGCGTTTCTCTTCCCCATACCAATCTGAGGGATATTCAGTTGTGAAGAGGAAAAACTGACTTAAAACAGTCTTTAACCGTGAAGGTACTAGGCTCAGGCCGCATTTGAGTTCATCTTCTAAATGGGGTCCAGATGGCAGTGAACAACCTGCCTAGAAAACCGTTACGTGGTCGAACTCCCTCTGAGATCCTGTTTGGGGTAAAGATGTGGCTCCTAGGCCTCGAAAATCCCTGCAGAGTGGTGGTGGAAATACTGTTTGACATACCTGAACATTTGGCTGTTTTAAAGGAACTGAATGTCTTCCGGGAGGAACAAAGCAACGTGGCGGATCTCAACATTATGCCGCGTGGGATCCTGGGTAGCCCTCCTCTCTATCATACAGGAAGTTCAGATGGAAGTTTTAATAACAAATGAAGTGCCCTCTCTCCAACGAGAAACAACAATGAAATAAGTCTTCCGCCGGTTGCTACAACTACCACAACTGTACAGTTAAACAATACAGAAACACCAATTTCAATTTGGAATCCTGGCAAGAATAAGGTCTACGTCAACGTACCACAGATCAAGCAGTCTTCCAGTTCTACAAAACCTGCTAAGCTGCCAAAAATTGATAGAACAGCCTCTGGCTACTTCATCAATGTTGATGATTTCTCTTTCTCTTCCGATGCATCAGATCCACCACCACTACCGCATTAGGCATTCAGGCTGAAAGTGTGTGTTTTCTCTCTTTAGCTGAAAACATACTTTATTCCTTCATTTTGACACCTTTGGATTACAATTGTGTAACTTTTCCCTGTGTTCTAGATTGGCTTAGTGACGGTCTTTTGAAAATTCCTTACTTGTTTAAATTATCATTGAACGATTTCATTACCCCTAATACTGTTTCTGATGATTGGGTTATGGATAAAGTGCATGAAATGCTAGAAGATCTAGAGCATTCTACTGTGTTTTCATCCGAGGATTTGTATGATGGTACATCTAATTACGAACAAATGTATTGTTTTCAACATAACCGTCATCATGTTATGCATAAAGCAAGTACTCCAGGTGCTATTTTTAATTGCATACAATGGGAACATTGCCCTACACTACCAAGGGGGTGTTCAAAAACATTTGTACAGAAGTTTGCTTATTTTTCTGGTTACAACAGAACTGACTAAACAAATTATTACTACGGGCTTGCGCCATCATTTGCAAGGAAAAATATGCTAACAAATACCAAGCTGATATATTCTGCTTCTTTTCTTTCCCAGGTTTCAACTTTGAGGGACACTATAAAGGCAAAATCTATTTAGGGGACGAAAGACTCAGAGGTTCAGGGAGCTAAGGCTTTGTTTAGAGCATGCCTAATACCACAACAGATTATTTTTTTAACAAAACTATGCAACAAATAGGTCTTTGAGTAGGCAAAATAAAAGATTTGGACACACCACACATTCCCACATTTGCACATTTGAAAACTGGCAACAGTTTTCAAAATACAAGGAGGAAACATGACCCCATGCTACTCAATGGCTTACACAATTCATCAGACCACAATTGTAAGGGATGGTTAGTTTGGGCATTAGACACTAATGGATGTCAGGCACAATGCCTAGGTAACACCAAGGGTTTCAAGATCAGTAGGCCTGACCTGCGTTATATGCAATCTCAACACTCGGGGTGGTGACAACTTACAGCTTCTTGTATGCAATATACGACATATGGACAGTTTCTCAGCAGGAAGTTGCTGAAAGACTGATATTGGCAGGGCCATTTAAGAAAATGCTCCGGCAGTGGTTGACAACATTATGACACCCTATCCTCTAGAATATACACTTTGCAGAAAACAGTGCCTTCAGCAATATACATTGTACAACAAGATATGTCCGCATTACAACATGGGCAGTCACAACTTGAGTCTATTATGTTATTGAGCTGGACACTTCAGACACTACATTCTGGCTACCTCACAAAATGGCATATACTGATGGCATGAAAAGAGGAAAGGTACACTATGTTTCACACAGAAAAACTAAAGAAATTAGCTTTCACCATAACGGAAACAAAGTCAGCAGATTAGACAGTCTTAGTTATTTATTTATAGCTTTATAGAGCGCAAACCAGACCTGTAAGGAAATCAGAGCGCTTTACAGGAAAGGCATGTAGAGTACAAGGGACCTTAGAGGGGGAGGGTACATAAGGGATAACATAGAATGGAAACAGTTAGGATAAAAACAGGTAGATACATATTGCAAGAGGCAGGCGGTCTCAGATCCACGGTGGGATGCCCAGAGGTGCCAGGGGCGTGTCATCTGTACACCGGGAGAGCCCACAGGATGGAAGCACAACGTCGCTAAGGTGATTTGTGATGAAGCGTTAGGAGAGGAATTTGCCCATAAGGAAAGTTTTGGCCTCCATTTTGAAGCGTGCCAGGGACAGAATTTTATGGATGGCCGGCGGGAGAGAGTTCCAAATTCTTGGTGCGGCCCCTGAGAAGGCCCGATTGTACGTTTTTTCCGCATGCATGCAGGTTGGAGCAAGAGTTCTCTGGTGGAGTGGGATTTTCTGGTTCCTCCGGATACTACAAATTTTTGGGCGAGGAATTCCGGCGAGTTCAAGTATAGTGCCTTGTGAGTGATTCACACCACCTTAAGTTGGATTCTGGCCTCAAAAGGAAGCCAGTTGAGAGCTTTATGGTGAGGGATTATGTGGTTGAATTTCTTTGAGCCTGTTAGGAGTCTGGTGGCAGCACTGGAGGGAGGTATTGGGAAGAAGATAGAAGATAGATATTTGAAATAATTTTAATACAACAGGAATAGGGCACTTTTTAAAATGTATTGGCTCCGGATTGGTTAGTACCTTTCAGCCCGTTTTCTGAGTTATTCCATCATTTATACACTCGGTGCTCAGAAGCATTTTTAGGGTTGTTACACTTGTGCTGCTCCTGATTGTCAGGAATGTGATTTTAATTTTAATTTCTTTATTCCACAATGGATATCCCATTTGAAAAACATGTGGAGCTGGCACTACCACATGTGCACCTGTGCCGTGAACACATGGTACAATGCTTTGGTGCATCCCTGCTTCAAGAACTGAACGAGCATTGGTTCTGATCATTCCAGCCTGTTTGGCAACACTGCATATAGCCTGTATTCCGCTGGGAACTTTCGAGTGTGCCTTGTACCTGCGCCTTGGATCGCAATTTGCTGAGCTATTGGCCATACATGTGTTAGTGGACCCCTTAAAACCCAATTCTATAGCCGGCCTCAGTGTATTTCATTGCTTCTGAATGTATTTTATGAGCCATCCAGGGACGCTTCCGTTCCTAGTGAATAAGATTTTGCCTCTGGTGCTGTGTATCTTCCTCTGCCCATGGTCACTCCCTCAGCAGCTGCTGTGGGGTTTGGATGGGAACAGATTTGCTCCTTAAACCTGCTTCAAGGTGCACCTGTGGGGACATCTGTGGTTGCTTGGACCAAAAAATTTTATTTACCACTCGTGACACAAACAATTGACTATTATGTTTAGTGGGTAGTTTTAATTTGGCCTCGTTGTAAAGTCTTTCATTTTGAATTTGGGATTTTCTGATTTTTAAAAATGGCTCTATGTGCTTTGGCTTTCAAACTGTATGATCGCCGATTAAAAATCGATTTTTAGATAGATTTTATAATCAACTTTAGATGCATATAGTATAACAGTTTACCATGGCTTTCTTATTAGATGGCTTAGTTTGCTGACTTATGTTTGAGGAGTGTTTGTCATGTGTCTTGGTTAGGTCCAGGGAGAATCACTGCCATCCTTACCACAACCCTGTTTCCTAAGTATCCTTCTCTTCCACAAGATAACTTTTGACACACATTTGCGTGTGTGACACAGCAGGGTCAGTTTCCCCGAAACTACATTGCGTACTAATTCCACTTAGTAGGAACACTATCACGATATCTTGAAAACCAGGTACAAGGCCTAGATACACATTGTGCAAATGTCAATATTTGTTTTCATCCATAAGGGGATTAAGCTATCAATAGATTTTAACAAGGTTGACCCAACTAAGGTCTCCGCTCAAGAGCAATGTTTCCGTTTGTTAAAAATAAACAAGCATTTCCAGGTTTCACCAGAGGAGCACTTTGCTGTCATTGCGAGGTCACTATGCGCTGATCCTTCAGCTCAGCTGCTTGTGAGTAAGATGGGGACTTACATTCGTTCCCTTCAGATAATGGGGTTGTTTCATTCAGATAGAATATTCTTGGCAGAACACATACATACAACCTAGGCATCCAGGTAAGGGCACGCACAGAGGGAATACGCTTGACATATCACTATATATTACCTACTGGCGGTCACCAGCAGGTAGTTATAGTTAGAACCTAGTTTCCATAGAAAAAGTGTTTGTGATTTGCTAATAACTTTGGCATCGTTTGATGGATCTTCGCGAAATTATCCTAAAAAAAGTCTATCCAGGTCACCTCCAATCCTGAAAGTTTGGGGGTGATTCTTCAAGTGGGGGCTGAGAAAAAAAATGTTTGTCGTGTGTTAATTTCTATAGGAAATTTTGAGACAGGCTACAGCCTGAACTGCTGAACGGAATTACCCCAAATTAGGCAAAAAGGTAGAGCTTGGTTCAGAAAGAGACTTTTTTTTTAAATGGTGTAAATCCATTCAGTAGTTGCTGAGAAATTCAAAGGTAAAAGTTTTGATATCTATGGCTACGATGGATTTGCGAACCCTCCCGACCTCGAGCTTTATTCTAATTGGCTGTCAACACTCCAAACCAGGACGTGTTGGCAGCCATCTTGTTACTCGGTTGAACCGAGTCACAAGAAAACCCAAGAATTCAGCAGGAAAAACAAGAAAGGGGGGCAGGGTAAACACACCCTGACCCCCTAGGCCTGCTCAGGAGGTCCCTCAAGGGCCAAAAAAAGAGAAGCGCATGCTCCCACGCTTGGTTTGTTTTAAAGCTCCCAGGTGGGCCAGGTCCCGGGGCCATGCAAAAAATGTATAGCGGGGTCCCATGGGGTCCCCCACAGCCCCAGTACCCGCCACCTCCCCGGGGCTTCATTTATGTTTTGCGAGGGCATACAGTCTCCCGCAGACCGCCACCTCCCCAGGGCTACATTAAAAAAAAAATTAATAGTGTGTGTGGGGGGGGGGGACTCGAGTCTCCCCAACACGCACTGGGGACCACCACCACCCCAGGGCTTTGCAATGGTTGGGTGGGCGGCCCCCTCCTAGAGTCTTTGATGACCCTGGGGACCACCAGGGTCGGCTCCTGCAGTGTCCCGGGGTACCCACTCCCGGGACACTGCTGTTTGCCATGGTACCATAGCAAACTCTGATTTGGATTTTAGAAGCGAGAGCAGGGAAACCTCAGGGCATTGGGGTTCCCCCCATGGTCGCCAACGGAGTGGCCAGGCCCCAGGGCATGGGATCCCCGGGGCTAGAAGTGGCCCGGGAGGGGGTCCACATGGCCCACCTCCTCTTTAAATAAATACAAAATAAAATAAAAAGGCGGGCTGGCCCCGGGGGATGGGGCCCCATGGCCATAATTGGCCTGAGGAGGGAGGGCCACGCTGCCCCCTCACAAAAAAATAATAATTAAAACGGATGGCCAGGCATCTAGGCAATAATTGGCCGTGGAAGGGGGGGGGACATGTGGTCCCCTCCGTATCATTTTTTGTTTTTTTAAAAGAAGGGGCAAGGCCCCAGGGGATGGGGTCCCCGGGCAAAAAGTGGCGAAGGGGAGTCATGCAGCCCCCCTCCCAAAAAAGAAAAAAAAAAAAAGGAACCGGCACATCGCCTGAGGCCCAATCCCCTACCTGCACCACTGTGCAAACGCACCCTGTGGCGCATTTTAAGGTGGGGAATTAGTTGCCCTTGAATCCTGAGAGTCCCTGGGGGCTATCTAGCCCACCAGGTACCTCTAGTACGCACCACAGGGCTGGGTTGCAGAGAGGTCGTCTTAGGCCACACCCCTTTTTACACCTCACTGCAACGCAGCTTTGTGGCGCTTACTGGAGGTGCCTGGTGGGCTAGTTGGACACCAGGGACACTCACGATTCAAGGGGACTTAATCCCCCAACTTAAAACGCAGCACAGGACACATTTGCATAGTGGTGAAGGGAGGGGGCAAACACATCCTGTGGCATGTTTTAAGATGGGGGATTACATCTCTTTGAATCCTCAGGGTTCCTGGGGGTGAACTAGCCCACCAGGTACCTCCAGTAAGTGCCGCAGAGTTGCTTTGCAGAGAGGTGTAAAAAGGGGCGTGGCCTCAGACCACCTCCCTGCAACACAGCTCTGTGGCGTTTACTGGAGGTACATGGTGGGCTAGTTGGCCCCCAGGGACCCTAAAGATTCAAGGTGACTTAATCCAGCAAATTAAAGGGCACCACGGGGCGTGTTTGCACACTGGTCACATCAGGCCCTGCCCCCCCTCCCTGCACCACTGTGCAAATGTGCCCCACGTTTTAAGTTGAAGGATTGATTCCCCTTCAATCCTGGGGGTCCCTGGAGGCCAAGTAGCCCACTAGGTACCTCCAGTAAGTGCCACAGGGCTGCTTTGCAGAGAGGTGGTCTGAGGCCATGCCCCCATTTACACCTCTCTGCAACACAGCTCTGTGGCGCTTACAGGAGGTACCTGTTGGATTAGTTGGACCCCAGGGTCCCCCGGGATTCAAGGGGACTTAATTCCCCAACTTGTAACAAGCCAGGGGCGCATTTGCACAGTGGTGCACAGAGGGGGCGGGGCCTGATGTGACAAGTGAGCAATGCTAATTTGCTTCACCTATAAAATAGGTACAGTCTAGCAGTAGCAGTACAAGCTTGCTGCATTTAGAACAAGTGCATTTTGGAAGGAGCAGTGCAAGCTTCCTTCACCTAGAACAGGTACAGCATGGCAGCAGTGGAAGCTTCCTTCACCTGGAACAGGTACAGCCCAGCAGCAACAGTGCATGCTTCCTTCACCTAGAACAAGTGCAGCGTGGCAGCAGTGCAAGCTTCCTTCACCTAGAACAGGGACAGACCGGCACCAGCAGTGCATGCTTCCTTCACCTAGAACAGGTACAGCCCGGCAGAAGTGTAATCTTCCTTCATCTAGAAATGGTACAGCCTGGCTGCAACAGTGTAAGCTTCCTTCACCTACAACAGGTTAAGCCTGGTTGCAACAGTGCAAGCTTCCTTCACATTGAACAGGTATAACCTGGCAGCAGTGCAAGCTTCCTTCACCTAGAGCAGGAACAGAGGTATTTGGAGGCCACGCTCACCTTTCTCCACCATTCTCCAAATGCGACTGCTATGTTATAGTTGTCAATAAGCATTTTAAAAAACCTTTGAATTCACTGAAAAAAACCATAGGTTTCAGGGAAGTTAGTTAGTTGGGCATTTCACTAGTACAAAACCATAGAAATTCCCCCGTTCTAGTTAGTTCAGCTAACTATAACTCACGCCCCCGCAATGCATTGCTGATGGCATCACATATTACATCATTCATGACATGGTCAGTGACATCACTGATGACATCTCAAATGACATCACTGTTTACATCATCCACGTGAAAAACTGAAGCACCTCCTCACTCTCTAATCTAACCTTTGATACACCCACTGTAAAATACAGACTACCATTTTCGAAACCATCGACACAACAATACAAGTTACTACATACGCACTCACTGATTCCTAGGTCTACACACACATCCACTCATTCACCCATACAATCACTCATACATGCAGTCACTCATCAATACAACACTATCATTTGCACACATACACCTATACAGACACACACACACACCACCACCACTCATCCATGGAGTTACTCACACCTAGTCAGTCATGCAAACAATCAGTTAAACTCCCATTTACTCACCTATAAGTTATACCCACACCACCTAACTTATTCAAACATATACTAACACATACTTACTCTTATACAATCACTGATACAAGGACACACTCATCCATACAGCCACTCTCACAATCAGTGCCTCACGTATAGTCATTTATATACTCCAACTCTCACATACACTGCCTTTTACATGTGTAGTTACTTGGACATGTACAACTGAGGGTGTGTATCACTTACAACGCAACTTTTACGTCGTAATGCTGTTACAACGCAGCTATTACAACGCAGGATCCATTACATCGGATGCCATTACAACGCATGGCATTACATAGCAGATGGTATTACAACGCATACCATTACATCGTAAGTATTGGTAAGTATATAATTTTTTTTAATTTTATTTAATATTATATAATTGATTTAATTATTATTAATTATAAATAAAAATAAAAAAATATTTATTTATGTTTTTAAATATTATAAATTAAATGTATTAATTTAAGTAATTTTTTTAATAAGTATGAGTATAGGAGTATATGTTTTGGGGTACTGAGGTATATGTTTTGGGGTGTTTGGGTATTTTTAGGTTTTAGGGCAGGGTTTGGGTTTTGGGGTACAGGGGTGTTTTTAGGTTTTAGGGCAGGGTTTGGGTTTGGGGTACAGGGGTGTTTTTAGGTTTTAGGGCAGGGTTTGGGTTTTTGGGTACAGGGGTGTTTTTAGGTTTTAGGGCAGGGTTTGGGTTTGGGGTACAGGGGTGTTTTTAGGTTTTAGGGCAGGGTTTGGGTTTGGGGTACAGGGGTGTTTTTAGGTTTTAGGGCAGGGTTTGGGTTTTGGGGTACAGGGGTGTTTTTAGGTTTTAGGGTAAGGTTTGGGTTTTGGGGTACAGGAGTGTTTTTAGGTTTTAGGGCAGGGTTTGGGTTTTGGGGTACAGGGGTGTTTTTAGGTTTTAGGGCAGGGTTTGGGGTACAGGGGTGTTTTTAGGTTTTAGGGCAGGGTTTGGGTTTTGGGGTACAGGGGTGTTTTTAGGTTTTAGGGCAGGGTTTGGGTTTGGGGTACAGGGGTGTTTTTAGGTTTTAGGGCAGGGTTTGGGTTTTGGGGTACAGGGGTGTTTTTAGGTTTTAGGGCAGGGTTTGGGTTTTGGGGTACAGGGGTGTTTTTAGGTTTTAGGGCAGGGTTTGGGTTTTGGGGTACAGGGGTGTTTTTAGGTTTTAGGGCAGGGTTTGGGTTTTGGGGTACAGGGGTGTTTTTAGGTTTTAGGGCAGGGTTTGGGGTACAGGGGTGTTTTTAGGTTTTAGGGCAAGGTTTGGGTTTTGGGGTACAGGGGTGTTTTTAGGTTTTAGGGTTTGGGTTTTGGGGTACAGGGGTGTTTTTAGGTTTTAGGGCAGGGTTTGGGTTTTGGGGTACAGGGGTGTTTTTAGGTTTTAGGGCAGGGTTTGGGTTTTGGGGTACATGGGGTGTTTTTAGGTTTTAGGGCAGGGTTTGGGTTTTGGGGTACAGGGGTTTGTGTTTTGGGTTAATTAAATTATATTTACCATTTTTAAATTAATTAAAATATATTTAATAAATTAAATTAATTTTAATTCATTAATTACATTTTTAAATTAAATTAATTAAATTAAATACATTATTTCAATTAATTTAATTTAATGTCAATTATAAAAATATGTACATTAAGTTAATTTTATTATTTTAATTAAATTAAATTATTCCCATTTTTTATTAAAATTACATTTATTAAATAGATATTATTTTATTAAATTAATGGCTTTTTTTAAAATGTATTTTATTTAAATTAATTAAATTAAATTAATTAAATTAACTTAATAACATTTTTAAAAAAAGGTATACTTACCTATACTTACGATGTAATGCCATGCGTTGTAATACCATCTGCTATGTAATGCCATGCGTTGTAATGGCATCCGATGTAATGGATCCTGCGTTGTAAAAATTCCGTTGTAACGGAATGCGATGTAAAAATCCGCGTTGTACTGACACCAATCCCTGAGACATCTGTTCACTCAACAACACACCCGTATACACACTCACCAGCCCATACAGCTTTTTCCACTTGCACTCTCGAACCCATACACCCAGTGAATCAACCACTTACAGATCAATGCACAGAGTCACACACCTCCCACCCACCCACCCACACGCACACTATCTCCTATACAAATACTCAGGCAACCAATAAATAACCCATATAGACACTCATGTAGCTACTGACCAACACGTGCAGCAGCTTTCACAACACACATACTGATACACACATTCAGACACTTTAGTCACTAACCCATGCATTCAGTAAGACACATTTAATCACTCACTTATACTGTAAGCCACGCACCTACTAAATCCTTCTTCCAGATACGTATACACCCACTCATTCTTCAATACACCTTGGCATATATATAAAACATATTTAAACTTTACAGAAACACACAGTCACTGGATGATGTAATCAGTGAGGTCATTTGAGATATCAGTGATGTCACTGACCATGTCATGAATAATGTAATATGTGATATCAGCAGTGCATTGTGGGGGCGTGAGTTATAATTAGATGAACTAACTATAATGGGGGTATTTCTATGGTTTTGTGCAGTTGAAATGTCCAACTAACTATAACTTCCCTGAAACCTATGGTTTTTTCAGTAAATATATATTTTGTTTTTGTGTGCCTCAATATTTTACATTGTCTTAGCAAGGTGGTGGAGCTTTCCATTCTGTTCACTGTCCTTACATTGCTAATCGCTTTTATCTACTTCTGTCTATTGATCATAGCAGCACATATATTCTATACGAGAACCACAATGGTGCAATAAATATTGAAAATACCACACTGAACTCGGAGAGTGGTTCAGGGATGTCATGTTCTGTGGTTGCCAAAATTGTTGCTACCTGTCTAGGTTTAGGGGTGCATCTGGTGGCATTGTGGGCTAGTTGGTCTCAAGGATGACCTATCCTGCAGAGGAGCATCAAATTAGTCTGCCACCATCTGTACGTTTATGTTGCCCAACAAATGCACAGTTCCTACTGGGAAGTGTGGAATTACACAATACTAGCAACATTTTATGAAGGTCACTTTTGCATGAGAAAATACACAAGTTTACATTTGCTCATCCAAAAATCTGCTCAGTGATTGCAAATGGACTTTCCCCCCTTCCTACTTTTCCCTCCCTGTAAAAGGTTTTACTCTTGACTTTCCAGTCTTTTTCAGAGTGGAAAGAGATTGTATAGGAGTTGAAGAATACCACTAATCATGTACCTTTTTGAAAGTGCACCGACTCACATGGTATTCCATCACTTGAACAAACTCTTATGCCTCTTTCTGACCTGCACTGATGAAAGGTGGCAAAATCAGAGCCTTGCTAGAAACTAAATCCATTTACAATATGAGTCCTGGAAGAATCACAGAGACTATTATAAGAATTCTGATATAATGAATGTGCTGCCATAATTTATCACCCTCACTTTTGTTAAGAGCATTCAAGAGTTCCCCAGAGAGCATTAACAAGCTGCTTGCTTACCACTCATTAAACCTTCACTGCGCCGTATCTTGTGAGCCCGCTGCCTCTAAATCAGGTGACTATAATGGAATGGTAATGTCCCCGGTGTATTAATTTTTTACCATTTCAAGATTGACAGAGTGTTGGTTCTAAACATGGTGACCATGCCTTAACTCTTCAAAAATGATACACTATGTACAATACAGTTGCGATATGGTTATCTGCTGTGATGTTTAATTTTATTTGTTATTGCAAGCATATGCCTGCCATGCATATGTTGTTGTTTTTTTTGGGGGCTGCTTGGTTGTGCAAGTGGATAAATGCAAGAATAAGTTAGTGGGTGGATTAATGGATGTGTGAGTGCAAGAATAAGAGGCACTTCCATTTATAAGCCAGAACAGTTGACATTTGCAAGGCTTGTTTAAATTAAAGTGGACTGTCAGGCATATTTTCACACAAAAAATCACTCGGAGCCTCATATTACAGTTCAAGCACCATTGAATATTATATGCAGAAACAGTGCACTGTTGGAGTGGCAAATTCTATGCAAGGAGGGTCTTTTCTCACTGAATTAGCAGAAAAAGGTCCAGGGTGCAAGAACAGAATGATGCTCTACTCAAAGAGCTGTATGGGTATACCCTTTCTGGAGCTCTTCCCGCTGCCTTTGTCAGGAAGCCGGAAGGAGGGTGGAGGTCAAAGTTAAGCTAAGTTGGCCACTTCCTCTTGGGCAAAACCACTAGGTAAGAGGGGAACCCCTGGAACAATAGAGGTAGAGCACTAGGGGAAAATCAAGGCATCATACAATCCAACAAGCAGCTCTACCGATCTGAGTTGTATGAATGCTGTTTAAGTCGTTATATAAATAGTGACTAAGGCTAGAACATGTGTAAACAAAAAGGAGTCGATGTATCAATTATTGTAACATTTTATTCTTGTCTTATTGATATTCAAAAGCAGTGGATCAGTATCAAAATCTATTCTGGTTACATAAAATATAAACACCACAACTGGCCCAAATAGTGACACTTTCCATGGACAGCCTAACACACCACATTCATACAATCAATCATTCAAGAGTCCTTTCAAACCGTAAATCCACACTGAACATTCATCACCAATAGATATATCTTGGTCAGATAAAACGTCCCAAAACAACATATACAATAGCAAAGCTCATATTTGTTCAAACAGCCATCTAATTCGTCAAGACCGATCCACTATTCAGTGGATAGAATGTCAAAATAACAGTAGTATATCTAAGTATAACCGATTTGAAAACATAGGCTAAATTGGCACAAGTTTAACAAATGTTAGGGACAAGAAGAGACACGGAGACAGTTGACTGTCAGGCATATGTTTACACAAATTCACTCAGAGCTCCATATTACAGTTCAAGCCCCATTGAATATTATATGCAGAAACAGTGCTCTGTTGGAGTGGCAAATCCTATGCAGGGAGGGACTTCTCACTGGAGTAGCAGAAAAAGGTCCGGGGTGCAAGAACAGGATGATGCTCTCCTCAAAGAGCTGTATGGGTATACCCTTTCTGGAGCTCTTCCGGCTGCCTTTGTCAGGAAGCCGGAAGGAGGGTGGAAGGAGGGTGGAAGTCAAAGGTAAGCTAAGTTGGCCACTCCCTCTTGGGCATCAGACCCAGGCGGTTGTTCTTGACATCAGGAAGAAGCCTGGAGGCTGCAATAAAGATAATTCCTGATGGATTTAAACATGGTCCTCTGTTGATTACATTAGGCTTTTTACTGGAAAATATTGGTGTTTAATGACTACAAATGACACACATTCAATGAAACGACCAGTGATCAGGTCTCTGTGACCTTTAGTTTGTCAACCTCATACTCATACATTTGGCTTCAGTTGGTTTTAATGGACTCCTTTTGGTCTTTGTTTATTGGGTCCATAGGGTTTTCTTTTGCCCAGTACAACCTGTTGCAACAGGACCCAGAAGAGCTGCTGATGGGACAGAAAAAGGAGTAGACCAGTAAATAAACATTTTTAGATGAAGTCCACTGGTCTGACACCCAACAATACCAAGTTTACTGAAATGTTGATCAGGAGTTAGGGTTCAGCGCTATCTTTCTTCTTAGGGACGACTCTAAGCAGCGCAACAGGCGCAGATACACATACCGCAGAAAATGACGATGAACAGTCCCAGGAAAATATAAAACAAATTTGTAATCCAGAAGGCATAGAGGTAGAGCTCCTTGCGGCAGTAGTTTGCAGCTGTGGGGTCTGTATAATTTGGGGCATAAATGGAATAAATCCAAACATTTCCTGGGAGAGAAAGAGAGAGAAAGATCTAAATTACAAGTGATGAATAAAAAGAGTTTGCATTTGGTATTCGCTCAAGACCAACATAGTTTTATACTCCTTTACCTAAACTCAGTCTTGGCACCAAAAGGGGAGCTAGCATGGAACCAAACAAGGAGAGATCAGAAGGAAAAGAGAAAAACTGTCCAGGAGGAAACAAGATGAGAGGCAGAAGGAAGGCACAAAGGAAGAGGGTGAGAGGGCAGAAGGGTGGGAGAATGAGAGGCAGAGAGGGACTGGAAAGAGTAAAATGTTAAATGTTGTATACTTGTAAAGCGCACAGCTGCCCCAGCAAAGGGGCGTACCGGCGCTGTATACCGCTGGGGAACCCGTCCTGGCTTTCCCTGTGGGATGGTCCCTACTGGGAATCCCCAAGGTGGAGCCAGGCATCCCCGGCGTTGATGGGGCCGTTGTGGAGATTAGGCAAGCTAATGCCCAGAGTTGCCGAGTGGGACCCCAGGTTAGAGTAGGCACCGAGGCGAGAATTGCCGAGTCCGCTGACCCTGGTCCACAACCCTGCCGCGTCGGGAATTGAACCCTGGTCCCGGACTGACTTCTGCTCTCGGGTCTACTGCCTCTAACCAGTGAGCCACACCACTCCACTAAAACACTGGAAAGAATGGGTGCTAAATGAGGAGAAGAGAAAAAGGATTAGACAGTAGGATGGCTGCATCAAAGAGACTGCCACAGCTCCATCCTTTGCCAACTGGATACATTTTCCAACTTTATTTATTTTATAAAGCACTACTATAGACTACAACCCATTACTGACAGATGTCGAGGTATCACAAGAAGTGAAGACACCAGATTTTACAGAGCAGTAACAAACAGTCTTCATGAAAAAAGTGTACTCTTTCAGCAGTCATATTTAATAGAAATATCTAACACACATTTCAATATTACAAGGTATACACAACTATTGATTTACTAGTAGGCTAGATAATTGAATGTATATGTGACCAGCCGGTACTACAAGGCACCACAGCAGGTTTACATACTGGCTTCATGCCGAGACCAAATTGGGACATCGGATGAGACCCCTCCCGAGCCTCGAACAGCTGCCCATAACCCTTACATAGTGTTTTTTCAAGTGTCCGTAAGTACGTTGACGCTTCGACCACACACCTTAGTGCATGTTTAGGCACTTCACTTTTTTCACATGGCACTTTCCACTTTGCCACTCACCAGTCTCACTCTCCGGTCCTGAAGAAAGCCCTTAACGTATACCTTCGCGTTCTGAAACATGTAGACCAGTCACATAGTCAACGAAGGATAATAAGTTCCCATTTAGTTGCACTACACATTTTTTACCCATTTCTTGAGCTGCCACTAACAAAGTTTACAGGCAAGTATTCTCAGATATTTTTAAGTATAATTCACATCACATCACACATTCACACCACACCAGCTCTGCTGATCAGGTGTCGTAGCACAACCAGAGGGCATTCAGCCACCCGGTTGGGACCCCAGTGATGAATGACACCAACCAGGTTGGTATGTGAGGGGTCTTTTAAACAAACCTAATGAGTCCATGTACTAACCACACTAGTGAGTGTACCATACCTACTTGCGTTTGCCAGTTACTGCTGGGAGCCGGATTTTAAACTCTCATACTTTTACCTTCAAACTTTGAAAACCCACGCCTTGCCGGACCCGCTCTGCGGGTCCCGCTGCGCCTTCCTGGACTCTGGGGCAGAGAGGTCAGAGTGATTAACACCGTCTTGAGGCACCGGCAGGGCTGCGAGCAGTACTGCACGGACTCAATATCCCAGGAGTCCCTGCCTGTCACACCTGTGGCTGCTCTCCCTGCCGGCAACGCCCCCGCCCCTTTATCATCGCGTTGGAGGAACTGTGCCGTGGGATTCACTTGCGTTTGCCAGTTGCTGCTGGGAGCCGGATTTTAAACTCTCATACTTTTACCTTCAAACTTTGAAAACCCACGCCTTGCCGGACCCGCTCCGCGGATCCCGCTGTGCCTTCCTGGACCCTGGGGCAGAGAGGTCAGAGTGATTAACACCGTCTTGAGGCACCGGCAGGGCTGCGAGCAGTACTGCAGGGACTCAATATCCCAGGAGTGCCTGCCTGTCACACCTGTGGCTGCTCTCCCTGCCGGCATCGCCCCCGCCCCTTTATCATCGCGCTGGAGGAACTGTGCCGTGGGATTCACTTGCGTTTGCCAGTTGCTGCTGGGAGCCGGATTTTAAACTCATTCTTTTACCTTCAAACTTTGAAAACCCACGCCTTGCCGGACCCGCTCAGCGGGTCCCGCTGCGCCTTCCTGGACTCTGGGGCAGAGAGGTCAGAGTGATTAACATCGTCTTGAGGCACCGGCAGGGCTGCGAGCAGTACTGCAGGGACTCAATATCCCAGGAGTCCCTGCCTGTCACACCTGTGGCTGCTCTCCCTGCCGGCAACGCACCCGCCCCTAGCTCTATATCAGAGCTGGTGGTTTCCGCTGCGCGGTAGCGCGCGGGAGCGCCCGGGGCTAAGCCCGGGCAAAGGGCGGGCCCTCTGTGGCCCTCCAAGGCCTGGAGAGTCTGGTCTGGGCCACACCTCTGGGCAGTGTTATTAGCGCTGTGCCAGTGACTTAAAAGGGGGTACTAATATTGTAAGCTCTTCTCACCCCTGTTGTATTTAATTTTATATATGGTTATATTTGTTTTAGGTTTTTCTTGTATCTAGTTAGGTATAATCCATTATTAGAAATGTGAACCCGGGAAACCCGCAGCAAATCGAAACTCACTGGTTCACTAGATAACTTTATCGTACGTACCAACCAACTAATCGACGAAGGCATCGTCCTTATGGAAAGGAGGGTATCCCAGGACCTCGAACGCGAGAAGGTCCTCATTGGGAATTATTGCATCTGCACGTACCCCCACTAAAAATCTTTCCGACTCGGTCTCTAACTCATCTGTTCCTTTACTTACTTGTCCCAACACTAATAACAACCAGGATGTTTTACTTGTTCCTCACATTCTGGATCCCTTGCCAGTAGCTCTTCCTACTAAGATCTCCGAGGCAGGCACTACTGTTCAGGATGTCTCAACATACTTAAGGGGCGTAAGAGAGGGTGCCGTCCCGAAAAATTCTAAACCATCTAGTATGAGTACTGGTGTTACCATATTAAGTACTGATGTTGCGGGTGGTCACATGGAGATCTCCAACAACATCAGTGATAACCAGGTAGGTTGTGACAGTTTAGCCATTCAAGTTCAGGGTATTGATAGAACAGCGAGTCCCCATGGATCTCACCCCTTTCCATTGGGTATTCCCGATAACTGACACCAACATCAGCCTTGCAAGCCTCTTAGAGTCTAGTTCCTTGGATGAGACAGCAGAGGGCCTAGATGATAGAAAAGGTATATTTATGAGTGATCTAGCAAAACTTATTAAATCTCTATTTGCACCTCTGGAATCTAGACTATTGGGGATTGAACTACAACTAAAGGCCATACATCAAGAAGGGAAAAACAATGTTAACAACCCCGTCAACACAGTTACAAAAACCCCGGTACTATCCAGTATTAATCCTTTAGTGCCAATCTTCTGTGCCTAAACCCCCGATCCCCAAAACAGTACAATCTAAGGTTTGTCGCAATATTAATTTACCACCTGATGCTTCCCCCTATGTAATAGTGCTAACTGGTGTTCCTGAGCTTGCCCCTTCAACATCTGAATCCTTTTGGGCCCTCAAGAACAAAGTTTGCCACTGGTTAGACCAAAATCATCCGCTTCCCCCAAATATCAATAGCAAAATGCTCATGGTAGAAAGATCACCTTGGGTGGGCGAGAATAAAAAAAACCATACAGGGGGATTGTGTTGTTGTGTCCTTTGAGGATTTAGGTCCGGTGGAACATATAACTGCAGGACCCCCATGTATTGCTACCTCTTCAATTTCAGCCAAACCCGTATCCTATTTCCACATGGTCTCTGACCATGGTGGTAATAGGTGGAGTTGGCTGAGAGGTTCTAATCATGCAGGAAGAGGAATAAAAGGGGATCCCTGGCAAGAGTACAATCCAAGCCAGTGGACTGGGAGGAACCCATCACACCCTACATAGGGCAGTCGTTTCCATGATACCAACCAACAAAGAGGGTCATGGTCTGGAAACTATAAACATAACACCCTGAGCCAGTGGGATGGTGGAGTAAACGAAGGGTGGAGTGTAGTTCCGAGGAGATCAGGTAGGCCATTGTATGGCCCAGTGCACCCTAATGGAGCATGGCAAGGTCTTCAATTCAACCCTCCGTCCATACCCTGTTTCAACCGTTATAGTGGGCTGGAAAATATAGATTGACTTTTATCCACTTCCTCTGGAGAACTTGCTTTAAAGGATATGATAGATCCGCCAGGTCCGGTAGTTTCCAGGACAGGAGAGACCCAAGTTTATTTAAAAACCTATAATTCTGGGTTGGAAAACGAGTTAGTTGAACCCGTAATCTCAATTGAAACTGAAAAGGTAGCATTAGGGGAAAAGATAGAATGTCCTGTGGTCAACGTAGGTAACGCCAGGTCTGTCGAGATACTCCCGGAAAATGGTGATCCTAGCAGTATTGAAATGGAAATTCCGTCTTCCCGTTTATTATCTGTTCCGAATATAGGCGGCACCCCTATAAATATCCTTTCCTGGAATATAGCAGGGCTAAAAAAAAACCTTGAAAGCCCAGACTGGAATAATTTTATTGAACCATTCGATATATGCTTGTTTCAGGAAACATGGTGTCTGTCTCCTGAGTATAAAAATGGGTATTCCACTTACTTTGTCCCGGCTGTTCACTCAGGGAAAGGCCGCCCATCTGGTGGCCTACACATATGGGTGAAAATTAATCTTAATTGTGCCGTTAATGTGTATAATGTTTCCTCAGATGACTTACTGTACATATCTCTGAAAAGCCCAATGGGGGCCAAAATACATATCTTCTGCATTTATGCTAGAGGATCGCAGGGCTGTCAAATTTCTCCAACAATAGAGCTTTTGGATTCCAAGTTACTAGAACTAGCTCCGGGATCAAAAATCCTGGTGGGTGGTGATTTTAATTGTACTTTCGAACCCCTGGACGATGAGGATATTTTGGGTTGGACCGCGGAGGATTGGAAGTACTCTATCCCCACCTTGGATTTATCACCTATCAGGAAATGGTATCCCAGAGCTATACAACTGAATGCTCTAGCCTTGGCTCACCAATTACAAGCTCTGAACGGACGGACTATCTCTGATCGCAATGGGGCGAGGACATATAACAAGATAGCCTCCCCATCGCGAATTGATTATATTTTTTTAGATCTCCACTCCTGGTCCAACCTTATAGATATGGAGATCAAGCAGTCCATAGATAGTGACCATAACCCTTTATGCATGATAATTAACTGGCTAAATGATCAAAGTGAGCCCCCAGGTCCGAAATTAATTACCAAGGAGGCTATCCCATCCAACTGTAATAGGAAATTGAGATGGGAGGCGATTAAGCTTGAGGAGGAGGTTCTCTTGTACATTAGGGAGTTGGTTATAGCGGAATCTTCTACCTTGTCGGCAACAAAGATGGATTTGGCTAATCTTAACACCCTTGGGCCATTATTTGTAAACCATTATTATGACCTTATAGCTAAAATAGGCAAGGTTTTTCATAAAACCACCAAGTTAGATCATTCTGCTGAGAAACATTTATTAAAAATAAATCCTTGGTATACTGCTGATTGCAGGGAAAGGAGAAAGGAAATTGCACGGGCAATCAAGTTAAAAGACCCCAGAGCAGTAAGACTGGCCAGGAGGGATTATCGCAAAATCTTGGCATCCTCTAAAAAGAATTGCGAGGAAGAACACTTGCAGAAACTTAAAAAAGCAGCATGGGATAAGAATTCTGTCTCCTTCTGGAAATTGATCAACATTTTAGATAGAAGAGGAGTTGATCCCATTTTAAATCACATAAATGAGCAGCAATGGCATGCTCATTTTTTAAAGTTATATTGTGAAGATGAGACCCAAGCCCACCCATCTTTAGCAATAGCATCCCCTCTAAGACCAGATTTACCAATGGAGTTAGTCCCTTTTGAAGCAAGAGAGGTTAAAGATGCTATTTCTAAAATCCGGCCAGGCAAAGCTGCTGGACCAGACGGCCTGCCTGGAGATTTGTTAGTTCACGAACCTTCGGTATGGGCAAATTTTATAGCTAGTTTAATGAACTTGATCCAGCAGGGTTTCCCAGTTCCAGACTCTTGGAAAGGGGCGGAGGTAATCACAATTTATAAAAAAGGCGAAAGAGAGGACCCCGCAAACTATAGGCCAATTAGTTTAATTGACACTAGACAAAAGGTAGTTGGTAGGGTCATTGTAAATAGAATCGAGACTTGGCTTATGGAAGAAGAGGTACTAACACACTTGCAGGCAGGATTCAGACAGAATGTGGGTGCAATAGACCAGGTGTTCCGGTTTTGTGCGGTCTATTGGAAGTCAGTTTCCATCAACAAAGGTAGTTTGTTTCTGGCTTTCATCGACCTCAAAACCGCATTTGATGTCATTCCTCGCTCCAAACTATGGGAAGTGTGATGGCACCGACGTTGTTCTCCCTCTTTATAAATGGGGTGGTGGACCATTTGAGGGAGGACCCCGCGGATGCGCCAGTCCTTGCCGGTGAGAAGACCCCTACACTCCTCTTTGCGGATGATACCCTCTTGATGTCCAAGACCCCGCGGGGTCTGCAGAAACTGCTTGATCGTTTCTCACTCTTTTGCAGTGAGCGGGGACTAACAATAAATACCACAAAGACAAAGTTAATGGTCTTCTCGACAAACAGGAAGTTAAGGAATGTACATATATCACTCTTTGGGTCTCCGCTTGAGGTTGTAAGTGAATTTGACTATTTGGGGGTTAGATTATCCAACAATATGTCTTGGGGGCCACATATATCCAAAATGATACTTAATCTTAAAAGGGTCTCTGGAGTTATACTAAAAAACCAACGCCACTCAATCAGTAGACCTGTTGTTCCAACTCTATCAGTGTATGAGGGAAAGGCGGTAGCCTCAGCCGTCTATGGCTCCGAAATCTGGGGCGCTGTTAACACTAGAGCCCTCACAGTTATAGAGAACAAGTTTATTCGAGATCTGGTATCACTTCCCATGTCAACACCTCTGTTACCATGATTTCTTGATATTGGTATTAAATGTATAGCTGACAAAGTTCACCTCAGACCCCTATTTTGGGTGCGACTCCGAAGGACAGAAGAATTAAAAGACTATGCTCGAGTCCTTGATGAGTTAATTACCCTAAATGTAAATAACAAAATACAGTGGCTTAACAACCTCAAACTTTTGGTAAATTCGATAGGATTGGGAGCGTCTTGGACCTCGCAATGCCCTCCCACTAAACTAGAAGTAAAAAAGCTATATTGGGAATGGGTAGATTCCAAGGTACATGCCAATTCGACCTTTGGCCCACTAACGACTACATTTTTAGAACACAAAGTGCGGTGTTTGTCCGAGCCCTTTCTGGATTTTATCCAAATTCCTAGAGATAGGACTTTGTTTTTAAAATTCAGATATGGTACCTTGCCCGTTAAAGAATTCATGGCAGGTTGGAAAAGTATGGAGGGGATAGATCTTACCTGCCCAGGCTGCAGTTGCCCGAAAGAATCTCTGGGCCACTTCCTATTTGCATGTTCTGCCTATAAACTTGTCAGGAACAAATGGCTGAAACCTGTGTGTAAATCCATGGGCGTGAAAGATCATAGATCAGCCCTGCGTATTATGACATGTGATACTGTTTCATTGTATATTGTCTGTGGGGTCTCAAAATACCTAGCGGGTGCCTGGTTAATTCGCTCCAGAATGCTAGGTAACTCAGCAAACCCGTCTGAACTGACTAGCTAGTATTATCATTGCCTTTTTTTTTTTAAAGTTTTAGAACTATTCTATTTTTGCTGTAGTACTTTGGGACGGTCTGCTTTTTATGTATTTTTTGTTTTTATGTATGTTTGTACTTTTATGATGATTATTTGTCGAATAAAGTATCTACAACCAAACCATACCTACATAGTGGGCTCGTTCAGTCTTGTTTAGCTTATCATTATACTGGGGTTACGGACGCCCCACAATTCCCTTGCTCTCCCATTGTTTTTTTATGCAACATGTGTGCCCAGAATATAGAATAGGTCAGGTGTTCATCAATCATTGTTTGGGGCTTAGGAGACCGCCTCTTTTTGGTGTAGGCCTTGTCTCCTAGGGTCCAGATGTCTTAGGCATCAGAAGGTTGGGAGGAGAAATGTATACATGTGTGATAAACCATTGCATTAAAACAGGCCTTTAATCCCACAAGGACCTCAGGCAGTGGGCCTGTATCCCAGCACATTACCAATCTTGGCAACCAACAACACAAGGCTGTGTATCTACTGGGGAGCAGGATATCTCAGGCATATTCTAGTGGCACTATCAGGAGTGAGGGTCCATCTTCAGCTGTGTCATCAAGTACAACTCACTGAATAGCTCTTTCCAAAAAGCTGTCAACCCTGGCATTCCTGGGACGTGTATGAAATCAGATTCACATTCTTGAAAATCCAAATAGCTTGAAACTCTGCTGAGGAGTAAATTGATCACATAAGACATCAGACATGAACGAGTCTATGTCTACTATTGAACAACATACCGTTTATCTGGGCACAAACAAAGGCCAGCTGTTTGTCTGCCTGAAAAGTTTCTAGGTCTCTTATGAAGAGCTGTCTGCACATGAGAAGAAGAGACTATATTCACCTATCTATTTGCCAGCTAGTTTTGAGCCTCAGGTCTGCCCTGACACCATCATTGGTGTGGAGTTAAAACAAAGAAGCAACAAAGCAGTGGACCAATGAAACCAGAAGCGTGTGATGTGCGCTGAAGCTGCCCAGAAGCAAAGTTCTGAATGTGGAGTTCACCAGGTAGGGTCAATGTTGTTCTTTCCACTGTGTGTTGCTTGTCTGCCCCTGCCAACTTTATCATTAGGTGTTTTAGGTTCATGAAAAAAAGACTGTGGTGGAGTGATGGGGATGTTCGTAAACAGCTATAGGAGTCTGGAAGGATTACCATTCTTATAAGGGCAATTTGCTTAGCCAAGAAAAGAGGCAGTGTTATCAATCACTCAACAGATAATTTGTTAAATGTTTCCCTGTTGTCTTTAAACACGTTTTGCAAAACACACGTAGAGCACAAAATCCCCTGCATGGCAGGGCAGCAAAATACACCACCCTTCAAACTGTATGCCTCACTGAATGAAGTGTGCACACCAAGAGAACAGCAGTGGGGATAAGGGGCATCCCTGTCGAGTACCGTGTGTTATATCAAACAGTGATCTATGACACCGATTCCCATTCTATGCAGCATCACACACATGTAGCCCCATTTCAGGGAGTAACAAGCCTACTTCAACAAGCATTTGCAATGCAATAGGTCTCGCATTAGGAAAGTTTGAGCCATTGGTATTGTGAATTAAATTTTTTTTATTTATGTGTTGGTTGTGAAAATAGTTATAGTAATAGCTAAAGTAATAGCTTTGTCATTTACAATGCCAATAGTTTTAACTTTCACAAATGTGACACCTATAGCATTTGTAATGCAATATGTGTTGTATTTTCACGAAAATCCAAGAACAGAAGTGAAATATTAACATTTTTTTGTGACATTTATAAGACAGACGTCATTGTTGTTCGAGTACTTTACGCTGGTGTTTGGATTCCTGTAAATCCCCAGTGTTGCAGGGTGCTTAAGAATTTTGTGATCACAGTGGTACTGTATTCCGGGCTGGGGGGAGGGGAGGAGAGAGAGAGAGAGGGAAGGGAGGGGAGTAGAGAGAGAGCGAGAGAGAGAGAGGGGAGAGAGGGAAGGGAGGGGAGTAGAGAGAGAGAGAGAGAGAGAGAGAGAGAACAGGGGAGAAGAGAGAGAGAGAGAGAGAACAGGGGAGAAGAGAGAGAGAGAGAGAGAAAAGGTGGGGAAGAGAGAGGAGGAGGGAGAGAGAGAGAGAGAGAGAGAGAGAGAGAGAGAGAGAGAGAGAGAAAGAGCTTGGGCTATAGTATGCGGCAGCGTTGGGTATAAAAATTAAAAATAAAAAAAGAGGCCAAATTATGTGGTAACAAATGTATAAAAATCACAAAGTTGTATAAAACAATTATCAGTTATTGTATGGAAAGGCGAGGTGGGATGGCGCGACTTGAAAGCAGTAAACCTATTGGAAACCAATGAAGAAGAGGTTAATTGGGGCTAGACGGGCCCACAGTGCTACCAGGGACGTACCAATATGCTGGCTTTACTGTAAAGGTCCTTGGTAGGTCTGCGCGGGCCATTCACAATGTTGAAAACCTGCTGCACACACTTGTAGAAAAGGACTGCGAACGCTTCAACACACCATTCAGCAAGTGAAACGTGACGAGGGGGAGGAAACTATACGAACTGACTCACCCGAGCTAGTTCAGTCAGACCAATTATAGTTAATTATGCGGTCGAAGCGCCAGACAGGCGAGCGGCGTAACTTGAGCTTCAGATGAAATCCTATTAGTCTGTCCCGCTTTTAATTCTAAGCTTTGTGCCATTTAATTGGGTAATAATACATGAAGTGCAATCTTTAAATTACAGGAGCGTGAAGGGAAGTGCTACATAGGCAGCATTTTATTTTAATGTCAAAACGTCACCTATCCGTAAACATTAAGTGGAACAGCAGCTGTCTAAGAACGACTTTATTCTGTGACAGGCAGCAGTGCCCACAAATGAACAGTGAGGCATTAACCGCCCTATTTCAAGTCAGTCGAATATAGGTGCAGGAATGAAGGTGTCTTTTTTCAGTCGTCATGTGCATGACGTCACGAGCTGTCAACAAAACCAAGCGCTGCTGAGTCTCGGAGCAGAGACAGAGGGTCCGAAGCGCTAGAAGCGGGTCCGAGGCGCTAGAAGCGCATCCGAAACCAGACATCCAGGAACACAAACCAACCGGCAGCATCGAAAGAGAAGCTGAACCCTGCCAGTCAACACTGCAGGGCACGGGAGCTCTCCAGAGACACCGGGAACTTCCTGAGACAAGCATTGTGCACCCCGAGGTGTGTACATTTCCATGCATAACCTGTTCTTCAAAAGGGACCTCAAAGTTCTCCTCCTCCAGAGACACCTCCAAAAGTAATTCACGTCCTCTTGCTATTGTGAGGAAGACTTCCCACTACTGATAATTTCTACTTTCCATGACCATGGAAGTGCCTTCCCAGTGTATGCCTGTGATTGGAGGGTCTGCCTTTTTGCAGTATTTTCCATGTACTGGTGTTCGGTGCCCTTTTGTAACATGCACACACCACTCTGCCCTTGCAACACACGGCTGCTACCTCTCACATGTCTTTGCCTTTGATACTTGCACAAGTGCCACCTTGCCCATGTAACGCTTGTTCCTGAGCGTCTAGCACTTATTGCAGGACTATACCTCAAATTATACTCTGTTTTCTCTTATAATCTGCACACTTGTCACTTTCATTTCCTCTTGTGCACTTTTGACTACCTCATGTATTTTGGTTGCTCACAATTGTCACTATTACCTTATGTAAGTAACGTATGTTTTTGCAACCTGTTCTTTTGTAATGTTTCTCATTATGTTTCATTTCTGTTCCTGTTGTGAAGCCTCCGACGCCTTCGGGTAAAGTCCGCGCTATATAAAAATGCATAAATACATGAATAAATAAATACCGCCTTCGGGTAAAGTCCGCGCTATATAAAAATGCATAAATACATGAATAAATAAATACCGCCTTCGGGTAAAGTCCGCGCTATATAAAAATGCATAAATAACTAAATACATAAATACCGCAAATCCAACATCCTCGTCACTCTGCCGGCCTGCGACCAGGAAGTCAGGCAGGCCGGCGCGACAACCGGAAACAGTAATAGGAGGGCGGGAGCCTACCCCGCCTCCCACGGAAGAGCCGCGATTGGAGCCGTGTTGGGAGCACCAGAGCAGGCAGGAGCCTACCCTGCGCCCCGGTGCCGAAGGATGGAAGAAGAGTCCTGCTGCCGGGCCTTGCAGCTGAGGAGAGGAAGCCGGTGAGTGCGTTGCTGAGCTGCGGGCGGGCGGGGGGGGCCGAAGGGGCGGGGAAGCATGAGAATGCGCGCGCGCGTGCGGGGGGGGGGGCGGCCTGTTAGTGTGTGTGTATGTGTCTTGGAGTGCGTGTGTGTGACTGTGGGGGAGGGGGTGTGTGTGTGTGAGCGAGTGTCTGTCTGCGATGTGTACGGCGCGGGACGCGACGTGCGCGTTCGCGCACACGAATCCAGCTAGAAAAGCTCGCACACCCTCTGGTCCGTCCTTCCCCCCCCAGAGTGATCGCTATTTGTCTCCAGCTGGACTAATGCATCCTTACGGATGCATTGCCAGCGAGACCCAAAAAGGACTGCAGCGCCCTCACCTCTTGATGCAGCAGTTCTAAAGACATGAAGAAAACTCGCAGACTGCATGCTGCCGAGTGACCAGGGACAAATCCAGGGCAAGTCATAATGATTTTAGAAAGTGTCTTGTTTCTCAAGATCATAAATTGTGGATATTTTAGTCTACCATTCTCACCTGGGGATTGAGCGTTCTCCCCAATATACAAATGTATTCCAGGCAATGTGTACCAGCTGCTACTTATGGGGCGGGAGTTTGGGTCATTAGGGCGGTATCCACTATCCAGACAGAAGAAAAATGCTTTTGTCGCAAGCATTTATCTGTTCCCCTTTCCTCACCCCACTTCACGTGCCACACAGAGTTGGGACTGAGTTATATATGCGATCTAGTACAAACCTGCCCTGCTTTGCTGTGGCTCGCGATATGGAACACGACGAGGCACTCCGAACAAGAAATGTACTTCAATATGGTCTAGCCTGTGACAACAGTCTTGGTATTCCGGGCTGGCCTCAGTATCTTTTGCAGATATTGAGCTCCCTCAGGCATTTACCAATGTTGAGACTTGTGTCGCACTGGGCAGGAGGCATGTTTGGTCTTCATTACTAACTAACGCAAGGGAGAGTAGGCTAAGCATGGAAATAGAATAAACCTCTATTTTGCTTTATCTCGCTGTGGATCATGATAATATCTTTAGCAATTACTTGTGCACAAGGAGAGGAAGATGGAAATTCTTCTTTACTGATCAGTTTCGGGACAGATACAAAAAAAACTACTTTCCTTTAGGTTTTCGGCACAATTTAGAATCGCTCGTCTAACAATTTTGATCAGAAATATGCAAACATGGTTTTAATACCGTTCATCAAATCTAGAAATTTGACATTGCATGCAGTCATTTCTTTTTCTGAAACAGATTCATCTCAGATGATATTTTTGTACAAAATATTCTGATATACAACTGCATTTTCGTTCACTCTCATTACAACTAGATTACTGGAATATTCAGTATACTGGACTTCAGGCCACACTGCTTAACAGACTATAATCAGCTGAGAATGTGGCTGTGTGGTTCAAGGATAAACTAGGCCAATGCCTCCTTATCTTTCAACTCAGGTGATCTTTTCACTGGCTTACTATTAGAGAAAGGATTCTATGTAAAATGTGTTGTCCAGTGTTTTTAGAGATGGCTTGAGTAAATCTTTTTAAATCTTATGAAATATTTATACATCACCACATCCTTTGGGAAGCTCAAACTCCAGCTAGACTTTATTTCTGCAAAGGGAAGACAGTCAGCAACGTTACTGCATTTAACTTTGCTAGGCTGATTCAGAGTAGATGGGTTTTTCTAACCCCATTTTATTCTGAGTATGGAGAACCACACCTGATTTTTCCAGCTGGTAATTCCAGAAGGAATAACTGCATTAGGCTAGGGCTGCAGTAGCAGCCAATCCTCATTCCCTATTGTTTTTTTTTTTTTTTACAGGAAGGAGACTAAAATGCTCATCATTGCCAGTAAACCATTCCCCTCTTTGCTCACCACCCAACCCCAACCCCAACCTCAGGTCCCAGCATACATTTACCACCTGCTCAGAGCAGGTGGTTAACGTAAGTGTTAAAACTTAAAGGAACTTGGAATTCTGAATGGATTTACAAGCAAACAAAATCGGTCCCAAATGGTAATTCCCCATTTGGGGTGTTACTCATCATTGCATTGAACTGGTGGGGGTTTATCGCACGGTAATGGGAAACCTGTGATTTTACTGTTACCCAGTGCCGTGCGACTTGTAATCAGGCCTTCTACGTTTACCGTGCTAGAGCCAGAATTCAGGTACACTTGAGCTCCATCTTTCTACATCTTTGACAAGATCTAAAGGAGAACTTAAATACAATTCTGCTATTTGAGCCACAGGACATAGAAAGTTCAGCACTGAGACCCCATGTTGGGGTAATGTGCATGTAGTATCTGGAGATAACATTCTAGTTTTTATGTGTTCGAGTTTAGAGGGCAATCTGGTTTGAATGTATTGTTATGAATACTGTAGAGGCTTGAACTGACTAGAAGAGCTGCAAAGGATTCTGGGTGTTGGTTGGAGCTTTGGGAAAAGCCTGTAGAACCTCACCTGACCTACTGAATCCAGGCTTCAAGAAATTTTTGCCACAGAACACTTTTTAAATATAGTAAAATGCAGAAATAGTAAGATTAGTAATGACTGGGGACTGATGCCAAGCATATCCAATCTGAAGATGTAGAATGACTCCCGTACTATCACCTGGGTCAAAAACATCCTGGTGCGGATGGGGAATCATTTAGGACAGGACCCTGCACTTAGAGAAGACAGTAGCGTGTAGGCGCAATATTTCCTAAAGCAGCACTCACTAATGCATTGAATTACACAACAGGGTTCCTTGCCTCTGGATCCTGGATTTAAACAGAATTCACCATGACCCTATCCTTTCCCAGGGATAATGCTCTTCTGATAACCTGTGGAGATTGAAACAGGGCCCTCGCTTCTCTGCCGGATCTGAAGGTCTTACTGTGTCATATGTTAGGTCTCAGCTGTTTGAATTAGAATCTAGTTACAGAATTGTATGTCAAGACCAGAGGCTCCTATTTTGCTTTCCAATCTTGTGTTAATTTCTATAGCCTCCATGTCTTTAATAAAATTAAGACTTTCCTTCATAATTTACTAGGAAAAATCTACATGCATCTTCCACTCTCTCCAGTTTCAGGTCTTCTAACATGGGTCTAGATTTGTTCATTTGCAGTGGTATTATAGCAGTCTCTTTGCCCTATTGGAACGTTGGTTTCACACAAACCCTGGACTCTTCTGAATTAGAATCCATGTGGGATGCTCTGTTCCAGTGAGAACATGTAAGATAGCGTTCATCTGAGAAAGGAAATCTCCAACTAAGTAGCTTGAATCCTAAACATAATACCTTGTGTGAAATGGATTATTTGCATGAATTATTTCTAGTTTTATTAAATTAATGTGTGTATATATATATATATATATATATATATATATATATATATATATATATATATTACATTTTATTGATACACTGTCTCTTCTGGTCCACAAGGAGACAAGAGTACCTCTGAACTCCTCAGAATGCTAAATTATTGATCAGAAATAGTGCATGTTCACTTTCACTAGCAGCCAGTGTGTTTTTCACAACTGTTCTTGCTCACATCCTCGCTCCTGCCACAGTTCTATGCCATGGTGGTTTCCGAACGTCAACACAAGCACTGACGTGAGCGAGTTATGGCACTTGTTATGTTATGTTATTATGGTTCTTCTATAGCGCAACAGCTACTCCAAAAGGAGTGTCCCGGCGCTTTGGCGAAGGAAACCCTCAAGACGACAACACGACACAACAGCTAGGGAAAGTGGCAAGCCTATCAAGTAAAGAGCCAAGTTTTTAAGGCCTTTCTAAAGGACAGAAGACAAGAAGTCTGTCTAAGAAAAAGCGGAAGCTCATTCCAAGCACGAGGAGCCAAGTGATGAAAAGAGCGACCGCCCTGTCTAGCTCGTTTAATGGCCGGGACTACCATTTTAGACAGGGAGGCGGACCGTAAAGCTCTGTTGGGTTTGTATAGAGCCAGACGTTTCCTAATGTATCTGGGACCGATGGCATGAAGGGCTTTAAAGGTCAACGTCAGGCTCTTAAACTGAACTCTCTTGGCTATGGGAAGCCAATGCAGCTCTCTAAGCAGAGCAGAGGCACTTGCACGTCTGGGAAGCCCGTAGATGGCAAGGGCAGCTGAATTTTGGACTACTTGAAGCCGCCTCACCAGGTATTTGGGGAGCCCTAGATAGAGGGCGTTCGCGTAGTCCAATCTGGACCCTACAAGTGCCTGAACAATGATCCTTCTGTGTTTGATGGATATCAAGGGCAAAAATTTTCTAAGCATCCGTATAGGATATATCTTTTATAGTCAGTGTTTGGTCTGCGGCCTGGCCACATGAGAGGCCAGGAGGGGAACATGAGGGCTTTCAGCAGACCTATGAATTTAGTTAAAGAGGTTCAGCCATTTCCAGGGTGAATGTTTGTTTGAGAAACCAGTAAAGTTTCAGCTTCCTATGGAAGAAGGGCTAGTATGGTGTTCCCGCCATCTCATTAGCAGTCGGAATACTCTAAGCAGCTGGGGGTCTCCAAGTTCCACTTAATTAAAGTACAGCTCTGAAGACGTCATTCCAAATATGCTGGAGCACTTTGTGCGGGGCATTTTGTTATTAAATACAGGTATAATAAATTGGTTAGACTTTTACCTGAAGCGGAGGTGGAAGTGACCGGCTCAAGTTTCCCCAGGCCAGAAACTGAATGAACTGTGGCATTCTGAAGAACAAGCTGTTTTGACATGACCAGCATAAGCGTGTCAGGTAAAACAGTACAGGAACTCACCGCTGATCTACAGATGGTGTCACAAAGATGAACGACGATCTCATAAAACATGCATTAGAGATTAAAGAATGTATTCTTGGTGGAAAATTAATCTGAATGCCCAGACACTGGGTTCATTTTAAGATGACAAAAACGTTCTTGATTTTGGTACCAAAGAATATTTTTTGTCTAGAGATCTTGAGGACAGAGTTTAAGGAGGACACTTTGGGCAGTCAAACAGGACTTCCAGAAAACAAAATTGTGCAGTGTGTGACTGTTGCCAGTGAATTCATCTTAACTCTTAGCCACATAAAGGTTGGGGTTTTCATACAGAGCTATCAGTGTGACAGCAGCAAGTGAATCAAAGTACAGAGATGATGAGATCAAATAAAGGCTGAACATAGACACTGAGTAAGGAAGGAGACAGCAGCAATTCTAATGGAATATGAGTTGATGGAGATAGAGGGAGGAAGAGCACATACTGGACATACTGCTGTCTGGTGAGAATACAGAAGTTATCGATTAGAAAGAAGAGTGATTTCAGGGGAGAGAGGGCAGAAGAGAGGAAGACACTGGTCAGGCTACATTGGTGATGCCTAGAGACATTTAGTGCCACAAATGAGAATCTTGGTGACAGGGTTTGGAAGAGATGGTGGGCAAGTGAGAATGCAAGAACAGAAATTAGAAGAGAAAGTTCCCATGAGGCTGAAAGGGAGGAATGCTGGAAGCATGGGGGAGGCGTGAGAATGATAGCGATGGAAGGTTGGGGGGTGAAATTGTAGGAAACGTAAATTTGGAACCGAAGAGCCTGCTGAGAAAGCAGAAGATGAAGCTCTAAGTAGAGTATGCACAGTGGCGGTTCCTCTGTGGGAGTGGAGAGGTGTCACCCCCCCCCACTCCTGGACACAAAGCTGGAGTATGAGGGCAGGGTGGGGCCAGTGCATCACTGCTGCCAGAAGCGAGGAGTGGCCCCTTAAGCTTGATGTGAGCAAGTTGTTTTGGCTGACTATCTTGCTATGGCCAAACAAACATGCGCAATACAAACCTCTCCAACTCAGCTGTCTTGGACAGCTGGGTTGGAGAGCAGGCCTAGGCCTATTGTACCTTTTGGGACGCAGAGCCAGCCCACTCTAGCGAATCAAGAATATTTACTCATACAGCTTAACAACATGAGAACAGCGATGTGATTGGATGAGGGAGTTGGCTGTAGGGCCGTGAGAGGTTGGATACTCAAGCAAGATTCACAGGACCACTTTAAAAATGGTAACACAGTCATGTTTGGAGGGCCAGGTGGAGATGTGAAGGGGAGCCATATGTAACAAACTAATGGAGCAAGCTGTTCACATTAAACAAATCTGTCCACTCCTAAGCCATGTAAATAATGTTTTCTAGGTATGGATCTACTACTTTCAGAAATAGCTGCAGCAGTACTGTGACACCGGAACCAGATTGTGTGGTATCCATTCACCTCCACCAGTCCAACGTTCACCTAGCACGAATACTCTGTTCGGAATTGTGGTTCGCTTCTGCTCATCACAACTACTCAGAGAAGCCTTTACACAAACTATAAGTGCACACTTGTCTTACCCTTCAAATTGATCTATTTTATTACTAACTTGGAAATATGTGGAAGCATGTGAACATCTATCTCATCCAATAGGACTATTGTGCAATGTTAGGGTAGACTTTCTTCAATTCTACCAGGCCTCTCTAGTTGACTTCTTAATATTGGACTGTTTCATAGTTTTTTTTCTCCATTTGAAGAAACGACTCAAAATAAGGAAATAAAAACAAGGTTATTCAAAATCACTCATTTGGTAATGCTTGAGAACCCTCCAGCCTCTCAAAAGGTTATTGTCCTCAGGATCCTAAATTTAAACTGAGTCCCAATTTATGAGGAATGAAAACTCATAACTCTGGCCTTGGCCAAATGCTGTAGTGCATCACTAACTATCTGAGGCTCTTCTATCTAACATGAGGATCCAATGTGTTTATTCCCGGCTATAAATGAAAATATTTTCATTGCTGAATTTTGTGCACTTCAAATGTCACCATACAGGATACCCATGAATTAACCCTTGCTGACTGGCATATTTAAAAAAACAAAATCACACATGCTCAGCCGAATACAACATTGATCTTTTAAGTGCCTTTGCAGTGTAATAGGCCCACTAAGGAATAGCTGCTAAGAAAAAGATACATACTGGGAATGCAGACAGATAAGCATAACATAAACAGAGGACGCCCTTCCAGCCCTTAATTATTCCTACTGACCAAGTTGAGTGAGCGCTAGGTAGATACACCCACTGTTAGGCTCATTGCCTAGTTAGTAGTAAAGTCTCCATGTCTCCTATCTGACTATTCTTAAACGGGTGGTGGAAGTATTCTCTGGATTCATCAGCCCAGAACCTGTGCGCAAACACCTCTAAAAAGCCTAGCAAAATTTAATTGCTGCACTAACCGCCTGGGTAAATGTAGTTTTCTGAACAAGGTATGTGGGGCAAATATTATTTAATCGGGTGCTTTTCTTAAACACTTACATCCCTACTCATTTAATCACCTTCGTCGTGGTAGAATTTAATACTCAAGCTCAGTGTGGGCTCGGTTTTTACAAAGATCATGAAGACACCCCCTTGCCACTCCACACCCACACTAAGAGCTGCTGAGCCCACATTGATATCCAATCGAGGGATCCAAGAATATTACATCTTCTACCATTACCTTAAAATTATTAATGGTCTTCCATTACCGCTCGCCTCTATTTTTCTCAATCGGATGCCTACCTTGTCTTTAATGCATAATCTTATACTCCAAGCAATTGATGAATGCCCGAGGGGCACCTCACTTAAAAATCCCAAGATACAATTAAAACAAGCATTTGCAATGCAATAGGTTTCGCATTTGCGAGAGTTTAAGCTATTGGCACTGTAAATGACAATGTCTTTTATTTATATGTTTTGATCATTAATTCATAAATAAAAGGCATTGTCATGAACAATGCCAATAGCTCAAACGCTTATAAATGGGAGACCTATTGTAAGAAGCGGCTGCCATTCTACCGAGCTGCTTAGAAAGTGAATGCACGCATGACGCACTGAATGTTGCAGGAAAACATGTTGTGCCTGCAGTAGGAGAAACAATTTCAATAAAATAGTGCTTACAGACTAAAAAAGACTCATTGTGTAACCACCATGGTAAAAGGGGCAATCCTCATGGGAGGTTACGAATGAAGACAGGAGGGACTAACAAGCCTATTAATGAATCAGAAGCCAGCATTTACAAAGGACAATGTCAAATATTGGCAGAGAGTGGGCGGGGCTTCTATTCCAATACAGCATGGCTCGCAGAGCAGCGCATGCGCTGCCCAGTCTTGACCTGAAAATGTTTATTCAGAGGGGGGCACACACCATGGGTTTAGGAGGATTTTTTGTGAGCAGTTACACGCTTAGAACAGGACTGACTTTGATGCGGAGGGTCAGTCTGGGAGAGGGAGTCCTGTCGAACCACTGACCCGACCCCCCCCCCCCTTTCCCGGTCCCCTTTGCTAACAAAGCAAGAATTAAATGCAGATAAATACATTTTCCAGAAAGGCAGTGGTGAATATAGGCACTTCTGCATCAAGTTGGTCTAGGAAAGCTGGAGAGCGTTGCTCAGTGATAGTTTGTAGGCAGGAGTGAAACCACATTGGCAAGATTAAAAGACTTATCCTTTTGGGGTAATGGGTTCACATGCTGAGGCAGGGTGTGTTCCTGAATAGGCAATTGGTGTCCAAAATGGCAAAGCTGTCAATACCTTTTAGCAGAATGCTGCATTGTGCATTGAAGGTTTTGGTGCCTACCTCTTATTGTCCGCCTGGTGTTTTATTGATGAGGCGGGAGCCCACTCCGTGTTTCACCGCCGCAGCCCGATATGTTCTGTAAGCCTTCTCCGGGCTGCTCTCAGCGTGACCCGAGTCAGGCAACTTTGCCTGGGACATGGACAAGGCATTGAGCCTCCCAGAGTCCAGGGCTCCCGTGAGCTGAGGGAGCCCTGCGTGTTGCAGCCCACGTGTAGGAGAAGTCCGGGGGGAGCCCACCCCGCCTTCGTGAATGACACATGGTGAGGACAGAGCAGGATTTCAGGTGGGGCTCCTGTGAGCAAGATGGAGCCCTGTGTGTTGCTGCGACACAGTGACAGGGTGAAGAGGCAAGTCCCCATGCCATCAAGGAGACCAGCCATGGAGCAGCGCAGAGTCCCCACAAGAGCCGGTGAGTGGGGTTGAGCGGGTGCCTGCAGGTGGTTAAAGAGGCATGCTGTACGTGGCCACCCGCTGATAATGCATGCAGCGGAGGTAAGCGCGCCGCGCCTGGACAGGAGATGTGCAGGCGTATGGTGCGAGCAGGAGTTGTGATAACACCGCGAGCCGTACGCATGCACATCTCCTGTCTGTTAAGCTTCGGCACAGACAGTCGATGTGCACTGGTAAGGCTTGCGGCGTTATTAGAACTCCTGTTCGCACCATATGCGTGCACATCTCCTGTTCAGACCTTGCCGTACGAGTGCACATGTCCTGTCCCCCTTCCGACCAAAGACAACAATAGAGCTCGCATAGCGAGCAATGCTTCGCGCTGCATCACTAGGCGAGACCTAAAAACATGGGTGGCACATCCTGCTCTGTTCAAGAGGCCAAACTATGGATCTCTTTACCCCCAACATAACATCCATGGACAGCCACCTTAGCTTCAGAAAACTACTCAAGAATTGGCTCTTCCCCAAATAAGCACCATACGCAAACAGACATTTACAGCACATCCCTCTGAATATAAGCATTATTTTCACTAGAGATATGTACAGATCTTTGTGTATTGCTTTGTATAAACATGTAGAATAATTATATTGTTTAAAAAAAAAAAATTAAGTACAATAGCAACCGAGTTTATCTGGTGCACCTTTGATCTACATGTACTTGCTTCCATTGTGCATCTATGTATCTTCCATGTACTTGGAACTGTGTGTTTGTTACTTTTCTACAGAAAAAGCATATCCAATGCACTACCCTTTTTCTCATCCTGTTCCTCTATCAATATCTTTAATCTACATAAACTTACCTCCTCTATGCATCTATATGCTTTCAATGTTCTTATGGATTTATATATTTTTCACTTTCTTCTAATTTTAGCATTTCTAATGCACTACCCTATTTCTCAGCCTATACTTTTCTCAATATACCTTCTAGCCCAACTTTCTGACTCATCTCAGACTTCTTTCTTCTACTCTTTCCAATGCACTACCCTATTTCTCACCCTATACATCTATCAATAAATCCTGTACATCCACTCATTTATCCCAAACCCATACCACTACTATGATCCCCAAAATAACCCTTTCAAGACTCTTCCCTACTCTGCCCCTCATTGCGTCATCTGTCACCTTTTACTGTAACGATCCCCAAAACAAACCTTTCTAAACTCTTCCCCTCCAACTCTTCCCCTCCACTGACCGTTTTAACTCATCCAAAAGCATCCTCCTACTGCTTGGACCATAAATAAATATATAGATATATCTATATATTTATTTATCTTTCAATCTTCTATCCCTCCACTATCCTTTTTATTCAAAATACAGACTAACATGTTCACTTCTTGAATTTCATATTCCACTATACTAATTCACCACTAATCCTTTATGGGTTCCAGAGTAGCATGCAGCTCACCAGAAAAGCGCTTCAACACCCATCAGGGATAACAGGTGCTATATGAATGCACACCTTTCTTCCCCTTCCATCCCTCCGCTATCCTTCTCACTCCAAATAACTGACTAACCTATCCACCACACAAATTACTTTCATATTTCACTATACTAATTCAACACCAATTCCTTTATGGGTCACGGAATAGCGTGCTACTCGCTGAAAAGCGTTTTGTCATCTCGTCAGGGGTAGTAAGCGCTATATAAATGCAATTACAATACAATTACCTTAAAATTATTATTAATTGTCTTCCATAAACTCTCAGCTCTATTTTCCTCATTTGGAGGTTTACCTCGTCTATAACCCCTTCGATGCTTGTGACGGAACCGTTCCGTCATCAGGCACGGCTGAGCTGTGCTGATGACGGAACGGTTCTGTCACGACCGCACCCTGTTCTGGAATGTCCAGCACAGGGGCGGAATCGGCGCCGCACGGAAGCGGTTAAAGCATAATCTTATATAAATATAAATGTATTTCAGTACTAAAAGTAGTTACTATATTCATAAACTGTGATCTAGTTTTAAATTATATTTAATAAAAATACAATATGATTGAGCTTCATTTTTTTGTGCCTAACCTTTGCACTAAGACTTAGAAATCAAAATCTATAATTATTATTGATAGCTCCAATTAAGCAACTCTTACTATAGCCCCCAATACAAACGCTAACCAATGATTATACAGTAAACGTAAATTCAATTTATGTTTAATAAAATATGGTGCCCTTACCGTACCACTAATATTACCACTGACCGGTTAATGAATATACAAATAACTTTAATATGAGTTTTAAAACGAACCCCAACCAATAGTTATGGGATTAGATTAATTTACATTTATGGCTGTATTTCTGAAAATCACTAAATATTTTGGAAATGAAATGGTAAAAATACTTGTGACAGGTTTATTGCCTACGTTCACTGTGCCATGTTGCATGCAAGCACGTAAATAACACAACAACAACGGTTCCCTTAATGTGAACAAGGCCGATACCAACCGAATGGCGTATTTGGAGACACTGCAATAAATTGAAATACTGCAGACCTTGGGTTCTCGCGTCCGGTTCTTGAATACTGTAACTGGATCCTTTATATAATTTAAATTTATATGTAATTGCATTTAATTAAAATAAATGCATGTTAAGGAAAATGCTACGTACCCAGTATGCATCTGTTCTGGTCATATAGAGCTGTAGAGCCATATGCTTTAGCATAGATCGCCATCTAGTGTTGGGTCCGCATGTTTGCACTTGGTTTTAGTTCTAAGAAGTCTTTGCAGTCAGGAGGTAGGTGACTCCTCCTTTTGGTGATAGCGCACATAAACATCGACTCCATCCCCAGATTGTTTTGCTGTAAGGGTGATAATGGAGTTAGTAAAAGTAGTAAAAGGATGTCCATGTATAGTGTACCTAAGTAAGGTAATACTGCAACAGAAAAAAGGTACCCGGGGAGGCAGGTGGGAGCATATGGCTCTACAGCTCCATATGCCAAGAACAGATGCATACTGGGTAAGTTGCATTTTCCGTTCGACATATGAGCTGTAAATCATATGCTTTAGCATATACTTAACCTGTATAAGTTGCAGTGGTTTGAATAATGTTCCTAAAAACTGCCTGACCCACACTAGCTTTTGTTTTGCTAACACATCTACACAATAGTGCTTTGTGAATGTGTGAGATTTAGACCATGTTGCAGCCTTGCAGATGTCATCTAAGGGATGACATTTGGGTTAGGAGGAAGAGAGAGAGGTATGTAAGGGGGAGAACGGTTAGTACCCATGTCCTTTTTCTTCAGAGGTTTAGAGCAATCCTCAGAGATCCAGCTTCCGTTATTTAGGAAGAGTGGCCAGGAGGTGTCTAGTTTTAGGGTCAATACTTAAGACTCTTTTGTTTTGGATCCAAAAGGTGGGCAGTCAGACTGAGGTTTTTTGGATGGGGTATCTTTCTTTAGGAGTTGATTTCAGTGTCAAAGATTTGGGCTGAGTCTTTGGGCATCTAATATTTTGAATCCTGGTGCTTGGCTTTAGCCAGTTTGGGCTCTGAAGGTTTCAAAATGGAAGTTCTTGGTTCCAAACTTTTTGGCGCGGAGGACCTTGGCTCAGAGCCTTCAAATGTTGAGAATTTCGGCTTAGACGATTTTAGCTCAAAAGTTTTAGGTTTGGAGGATTTAGGCTCCGAAGCTTTAGGTTTGGAGGGTTGCGGATACGAAGCCTTTGCTGTCAAAGGGGTCAAAGGTGTCTTCGGTGAAGGTGGTGAGGAGACCTGCATATGCTTTTGTCTTATGTTTTGGTGCAGAGAGTGTTAGTTCGGAACCGGAATGGGGCTTGCTTGAGTCCGAGCCAGAAGGCTTGTCTTTGTGTTTCATAGCTGGGATGGACGGCGGGGAATCTGAAACCTTTTCTGTGCCGACCTGAGCCCGAGGGCGAAGGTGATACCGGAGCCTTAGGTTTTGGTTGAGTGGGCACATGGGGATCTGTACTCCCGGTACGCAGAGCCGGAGTGATGTTTCAGTTCTTCTTCCATGTCTGAGTTGACTTCAGACACGGACACCAGTTCTTCGTCCTCTGCTTCTGCAGCTGGACGATGGGAATCTAAAGCTTCACCGAAGATGTCCGGTAGGGAGCTGCTACCACGTTGCGGAGTAGAGAGCAACAATCACGAATGGTTTTCTTCGAGCGGAACAATCGTCACGATTCAGTCCTTTTCGTCATGTTCCGGGGATAAGCAGAGGTTTCACACCTCGTGCAAGTTGGTGTGTGGAAATATAGCATGATATCCGGGACATAGCTTAAATAGAGTCTGTTCCATCAACTGCTGGCGTGGTTGGAATGGGTAGGCCCGAATGCCTGCCCTGAAGTTCCCGATCAAAGGTTTTTGCAGTTTAAACAGTACACGTCGAAAGGGACACTGCGAGTGAATGACAATACCGTCAAAGGGTTTGAGAACGATACCGAACTGGAGCGCCTCCATACACATCCGAACCCGATGGTGGAAAAAACTATCTGGGGATGGAGTAGATGCCCACGCGCACTATCACCAAAAGGAGGAGTCACCTACCTTGTGACTGCAAAGACTTGCAAACATCCGGACCCAACACTAGACGATCTATGCTAAAGCATACGATCTACAACTCATATGCCTTGAACATATATTTTTTTAATACTGTGTAGAAGCAAATGAGGTAATTGTATGTTAGAAATATTTTTGTTGAGGTACTGGTCAGTAGTGGCAATGTTCAAATGTGGAGCTGTGATGATACTCAACAGGTGAACCTCTATGAAGCTAAAACCTGTGCCCACCCAGTGATTAATGCTGACCTGCAATGAAAAACGCCAGCACGAAGAGGCTGATGATCAAAGAGCAGACGTTGCTCCAATTGAAGGGTTCTTCTCGTTTTTCGCAGCACAAGATGCTTTTAATGAGGCGCAGGAGGCTGGTGACACCGGTAATGATCAGGTCGAAGAGGATGAGGAACCCTGCGGGGCATTCGTTGAAGCACACCATCACTGTGGGAGGAATAACAGAGCATCATCAGAGAAGTATTAGTGCACCTTCCAACCCAAGCCTCCTTTCATGCCGGATTATTTCAGTGAGGAAGGAGGCAAGCATCTGTGCACTAAAATATATTTAAGTGGCCAAGTTGGGTTTTCATTTAATGTGTTAACTGGTTTTAAAGCCACGATGTACAGGCAGATCAGTGTAAAGAGCAAAGTGGCAGCAATGCTTCTCTATATTGTACATGTTGTTAAACAGAGGGGTAGTTTGAGGGGATAAGCGCATAATGTTAATTTGTGGTTGCTCAACGCCCTTCATTTTAATCCCAAGTACCCACCTGTTTCTTTGTGGTTTGTTTTTGGAGACAAGAATTTCAATTTGCCCTTACTCCAACAATTGTTCAGGGGTACCACTTAGAAAGGTGCTTTACAGATGATTCCTCAAGCACAACCATGACCTTCATTCACTACTAGTAGTGCAATATTGTACCGTAACAACAAGCAACACAAGTCAGATAATATTCTGCTCTATCACATTCTTCTGCCTGATGTGTGGCTATTCATTATGTGTTTAAGACTCATTTTGCGACATGAATATCTCCTAAGAACGTATTGGATTAATTTGAGGTGAAGTGCAAGCAGTCGTCAGCAGAATAAGGGATCATCTTCTAACAGGAAAAAGAGTCAAACAGGAACACATATCATTCGTACAAACTTTCAGTGTTTCTCAGGTCTAAATGGAACCATTTGTCTTGTTTTTTAGATTTTCGAACACCCATTTTTATGAGGTTTTACCCTAAATGTGCATGGCTTTGTAGTACACAAGTATTACGCCCGGAAGGTTCAGGCTGATGGCAACCAATCTGGTAGCAGTTATGTCTCGCCGTTGTACTCTGGTGGATGAGAAATATGCAAGTCACTTGGTGAAAAGTACGCAGTTTGGGCTGTACAGTTCCGGGCTCTACACCCACTCTGTGCCTGCCCGACTATAGCAAGGATTAAAGCATTTAGTGATGGTGCATTGGTTCTTGAATGTTGTGGTCCACTGGTAAGCAGTGTGACAATTTAGGGCCAGTCTTGCATGCATTCGTTTATGAATGAGTTTTTGGCCAGACGTGCCTGACCTTATGTTGTATCGTTGCACAGTTAAGGGTCTGTTCAGCTCCAGTGTGAGTGTAGCTTGGAGAAAGGGTTGACCCTGCAGGAGCATGTGTAGTTGACTATGTGTGTTCTTGTAGGTGAAGGAAAGCTTAGAATCACATCTCACACTCAGGACCACTGAGGCTACCACCAAAGAACGTGGTGAAGGGCAGCTGAGGTGCTGTTTAACCCACACATTTCCATTTTTAACACACTGAGGCAGAAGAAGTTCTCCTCTGATGTTTGATGTGATCCAAGCACTCTGGGATTTTATGCTATCAGGACGAGGCGCTGAGAGAAACACTTTTCCTGGGGAAAGAGACAAGTCCGTTGATACGGTGAGGGTTATCACCCTGTTAGAACTTTGGCCAGGCTGCTCCAGAGTCCACATGCTTCATCCTAGATCTCCGAACTTATCGACCCAGAGATTCAAACCTGTTCCTCCACCCCAGAGCTCCTACAAATCATGGTTGACTTTTTTGCCCAGCTACTCCACCTTGCAAATGGCAGTTGCCTCTGCCCTCGAGGCCTACTTTGATGCCATCAAATTGGTATGGCTATCAGATGCACAGTGGGATTTTCTAGACTTCCCGATCACTGTAGAGGAGATACAGCAGGCAATTGGTAGCCTCCACCCAGATAGAGCTCCCGCCTAGAATACTCTTCAATTCTTACTGCTGAACATTTACCAGGACACCCTTAAGGTGGGCTGGCTCCCTCCCACCCGCCATTGATGCGGGAGGTAGTAATTTTCACACTCCTCAAGCCGGACAAGCCAGCTAACCAATGCGACTCATATCACCCCCCCGTCTCTCATCAACATAGACAACAAAATATTTAAAAAGCTACTGGCTAACGGGCTGCAACTTTTGCTTCCTGTAAGGATCAGACCTGATCAACCCGGATTTATACTGGACTGCTCCACGGCCCATAACTTAGGAACCATATTAGCAGTAATAAATCTGCATCCCCATAACTCTGCAATGGCTGAACTGCTCAATGCCACAAAAGCATTGGATACGCTGCAGTGGGAATACCTCTTCCCGTTGCAATCTCGTCTAGGTCTCTGTGCCAACTACATTGCGCAGATACGCCTGCTCTACACCCTGCTCTCCACTCTAGTACGCCTGAATGGACAAATATCACACCCTTTCCCGGTGACCATGGGCAGCAAAGGTGCCCGCTCTCCCCCATTTTTGCCATCGTAATGCAACTCCTAGTGGCCAAAATCCATCAGCACCCCGCAAACTGGGACATAGGCTTTACATCTCGCGGCCTGGTCATATCCCTTTAAGCTGACAACATTACCCTTTATGCTATTAACCCTGAGACTAATCTCTCCCCATTAATCTGTGAAGTCATATGATTCAGAGGCTTCTCTGGTGTTCAAGTTAATTGGGCCAAATCTATGCTTCTTCCCTTAACGGATGCCACAGTTCCGTTCCCGATAGACTACCCGCTCCAATGAGCCACTGGGCCCGTTAAATACCTGGGCACCCTGGTCAACAGGAATTTTGAGTTACTATAGCAAGCTAACTTTAGCAGAGCCATAGCCTGGTTAGAGGACCATGTTCCTCTGTGGTCTGAGCTTCCATTGTCCATGGCAGGCTGGATTGCCATTGCAAAGGTGGTCATGCAAACAAATCTCTTTATTTGTGAATATTCCTATCCCAGTTACAAAGGCCTTTTTTAAACGTCTTTGCTCCAACTTCATCACGCTAGTCTGGGCAGGCCAACAGCCCTGCATTGCATGCAAACCTCTAACACTGCCACAATCACAGGGAGGGATGGGTGCACCAGATCTGCAGCTATATGCGCTGTGTGCCCAGGCACATTTTACACTACTGGACTCACCCCACACCTTTTTAACCACACATCATGCTCAAGACAGACAGGATCTCCCTGTGGCCGTTATATACAGCGCTATTTCGTCCTTATAAACAGCCAGGCCCAGAGACCGACACTCTGCAATGTATGCGTTGAGCATGGATCAGGATGGCAAGATGCACAGGCACCACAACTGTATACCCCATCAGTTCCAGCGGTAAAACACCCTGTTACCTGCTTTAAATGATAAAGGCACAATCAGCCCTGCCAGCAAGCAAAATATTCATACCTTTGTGGATCTCTATCCTGACGGCCAATTCCTTGCCCCTCCAACCTCTGCAAGCAACACAGGTGCACCCTTGGGTGTCCTTTTGTATTACCAATTGCCTGTAACATGCCAGGCTCTTCACGACACCATCCCAGCTCCCCCAAAGACACTCACAGCGTTAGGAAACATTCACGACACCCTCGCCCCGGAAACTGATAACATCCCTATAGACCACATGCAGCGCACCGCATCAGCGGTGGCCACACGAACCTGAGCGGCCTGGGCAAAAAGACCTTGCCCTTCTCCTAACCGATACCTAGTGGGCCTTCTACTGCGGCCAGCCTGAGTGGCTCCCAACTTCAGACGACTTATCCATTGCACAATCCATACTGAACCGCTATACAAATACACACGAAGGGGCTATGCCCGGAGTCCTTCTGCCCACGCTGCTATTCACCTCAGGGGGACTTCATTCACTTGGCCTGGCACTGTCCTGCAATTGCTGCCTACTGGGTGGAAATCCTCTGCATAATATGGAGAGTCGCAAACATACCGGTATCCCCGTCCCCACTGATGGGGCTACTGGGCCTTGTAAAGGACATGCCAAGTGATTCCTGTAAATTGCTTGCTTTGATGCTCCTTACTGCAAATCGAAGAATAGGAATGGTAATGGAGATGCACACAGGCACCACAAGCCCAAGACTGGGTCACAGACATTACATACTACCACAAACAATTATCCAACTCCTGGAACCTGATGCTAGCGGGGGACTGCCTCTGAGACATCTGGGAACCCTTTACCACCTATCTTCGGCAAACGGACAACTTACCCAAGGCCCCAAACTGCTATGTGTCTAGCTGTGCACCAGAAGTATGTGCAATGCCCACCATGTACATTTATCTTTCTAATTTAAAAGCTCATGTCTATAACAAGCCAACTGTTTATAAATTAAAAACATAAAAATAAAAACTAGAGTGCCACCATGATGTTGCCTTTTTGAAGCAGATGGATTACATCCTGTAATGTTACCTTATAGAAATGCTCCCATAACGTGTATTGATTGAAAAGGCAAAGATGCAGTATTGATCTCAGCGTTCCATCCTTCTTGGGTATCAAGAAGTATAGGGAATACATGCCTCTTCCAAAGCGTTCTTTGAAACTGGCTCAATGGCATCTTTGGACAGCAGATCGTTGACCTCCATGTGAAGGTGAAGGTGCTGATGGTCAGTGTGCGTGGATGCATGTTTGGGTCTGTGGTATGAGGTCTAAACATCATCCATGTTAAACGATGAACAGCACCCATTAATCAGATGTCATTTCAGGCCAAAGGTGGTGGAACTGCTGCAGTCTTCCCCCGACAGGTGTGTGATTAGTGGGGGGGGTAGTTGAGGAGAGTCAGTGTATTGCAGATCAGCCAGTAAACACGCCACTGATATCTTTGACCTCATCCAACAGAACAACTTGGATATTATTTTCCTCACTGAAACTTGGCTAAATCCCACATCAACTCCTATGTTAAACCTCCTAGTACCTCCCACTCACGATATACTCAGGCTTGACAGAAATCTGAAATTGGGTGATGGACTTGCTTGTATTTACAGGAATACTCTCTTGATCTCTCAGGCGCAGTCCTCTCTCCCCTCTTCCTGCGAATATCTTGGTCTCAGCATCACTAATAAGAACCTACCAATCTGTAAACTTCACACATTCCATCATCCACCGGGTAATAATCTCCCTATCATTGAGCACTAAATGGATATCCTCTCTTGCAATGTTGACTCTGCAATACCCCAAATCTTCCTAGGGGACTTCAATCTGCACTGGTCCAAACACAATGACCCAGCGGTTTCCTGCCTTAAATCTTTTCTAATTGATCTTGATATGTCACAGCATTGCGATCAACCTATCCACATGAAAGGGGAAATCCTTGATCTCATCATTTCCAAGGAACAGACCTTCTCCTTAGAATCCATATCTCCTTGTGATTGGTCTGGCCATCACAGCATCCTATTCTACATTAACAGGGAGGTGATATTGAAGACGGCTCAACCACTTAAATCAAAGATTTTGAAAAGAGATCTCAGATCAATAAATCATGACCAACTAGCTGCTCAATTTAAATCAGTCCTTGCCTCCCAAGCTGACTTATGTGAGGTTCAATCTCTCACGGACCACTATAATTAGAGCATCACCAAGATCATGGATGACATTGCTCCACTCAAGCTTAAAAATTCTTCATCACAAATTTCCAAACCGTGGTACAACGAAAACTTAAATAATGAACGCCGCAATCTTAGAGCATCTGAAAGATCCTGGCGTTCCAATCCCTCTTCGGATCAATTAAAACTTCTGAGAGATGTCAGCGGCCTCTACAACAAACAGATCAAGAAAGCTAAGGTTGACTGCTTCAGAGTACAACTAGATCAAGCAGCAAATGGCCCCAAGAAGCTCTTCGAACTGGTAAAACAGCAATCTGTTTCCACGCCAATCCTCTGACTTGAATGGTAATCCTCCCTCCTGTGATGATTTTGCCACTTTCATCATGGAGAAATCTCGACTCATCTCCTCCGACCTCGCGGCTAAGAAGGCCCTTTTGCCCCCTTCATTAGCTGCCTCGCTCCCTGACCTGCCTGAAAAGTGTATCCCGACGGTCGCTGGCGCTAAGAACAATGCTTCATGGGGCTCCTCCTCTTTGAATGAAAGACATTGAAATTATTCTCAAGACTATCAACCAGTCTAACCACTTCGGTGAACCGCTGCCACCGGCCATCTTCAAAGAGATCAGGAGTGCTCGCATCCCCACCTGGACCAAGATTGTAAATGCCTCCTTATTTCAAGGCTTGATCCCAGATTGCCTAAAAGCAGCTCAGGTTTCGCCTATTCTAAAAAAACTCAATGCCGACAAATCGGATCTCAATAACTTCCGTCGCATCTCCAACATCTCCACCCTAGAGAAACTTCTCAAAAAATGTGTCCAATCCCAGCTCTGTGCTCACATTGAGAATTACCAACTCTTAGACCATCATCAATCTGGTTTCAGGAAGGGTCACAGCACTGAATCGGCCCTCCTACACATTTTTGATGACATCCTAAAAAGGCTTGGAAAAAACGAATCATGCCTCTTGATCCTTCTTGACCTATCCTCTAATTTCAATACGATCTTTCAAGACATTATCCTATCCATTCTACAAAACAGAATAGGCTTCTCGGACCTGGTGCTCCACTGGTTCTCATCCTTCTTTCTCCACAGATCTCAGATTCAAGTTAAATCACTCTCTCAGCCTTCCCCAGTACTCATGGGAGTCCCCCAAGGATCCACCCTCTATCCTATCCTCTTCAATCTTTTCTTGAAACCTCTCACTAAACTACTTAACTCTATGAATAGTCTCTTCCACATGTATGCAGACGACACCTATCTGAAAATTTCATCCCAGACATCCTCACTAAATTCTATCCTCACTTCGACCCAAAATTGGTTAACAGAGAATCATCTCCTGCTCAACGCTTCTAAAACAGAATTCTTGCTCATCTCCCCGCCGAACCACACCCCCAAGATCGATCTCTGGCTACATCACCACACGACTCTTAACTGCACTTCGATCATCATAGATTTAGCCAAATCGCTTGGAGTCACAGTGGACAAGCACCTGAGTATGAATGCTCATATCAGCAATGTTTATAAGGGAGCAAACCACCTAATGAGGACACTCAGAATGATCAAACCCTTCTTACCACAAAAGGATTTCAAGCAGGTGGTAAAAGCACTTGCCTTATCAAGGTTAGACTATGGCAGTGCTACTCTGTGGCCTTCCTAAATACGCCTTGGCTCCACTTAGGGCCTCGTTGAACTCTGCAGCAAGATTGATTACAGGCTCCAAACGAAACTAGCACATCTCCCCAGTCCTGAAATCTCTCAACTGGCTTCCCTTTGAAGCACAAATCCAGCTAACGATTGCAATCCTGACGCACAAAGCACTGCACTTCAATACTCCCACTTATCTAGCGCAAAAACTTGAATTATCCTGCAGGGAAGAGGGCTTCCAGAAGTGCCTCTACTCCTCTTGAAACTCATCATCCTTAGTAAAAAGAGAACTTGTTACCGAGCCTTCGCTGGTGCTGCCCCTAAAATATGGAACTCTTCCTCCGGATGTACGCAGACTCGCCTCGACGACAGCTTTCAAACTGGAAGCCAAGAGATTCTTAATGAGCAAATTCCTACCATAAGGGGTTGTGATACTCATAAGGTGGCTATCTCTTGGTCCATAGCTCCATAGCACAACTACCAGTGATGGTCCATATCGTCTGCTTAATGTTGGACCCTCTATGTGTACCATTGTTTACTGTTTCTCTGTGGTGTTTTTTCTCACAATTGCTGTGTATATTTTATTGTGTCCTTTCCACCAACTTATTGTAAAGCGCTCTGATATCCTTCGGGATCTTGTTCGCGCTATATAACACTTTATAAATAAATTGTTTAGAAGTAGAGGCTCCCTTTTCAGGAGTACCTTTACATCTTTGATTGCCCCTCTTGTATACTCCTCTGTTGTAACCCCAAGTATTTTACTTGTGGTATACCAGTTATTGTTTCTGGTAGGACTGGATGTCAGTGGTGGTCTTAACTGCCCCACTGTTCTGAACCCTATGAAAGGACGGCTGCATACGTGTTGTGTTCTGCAACGTTCCCATGGATTTTGCAGTTTGTGTCTTTCATTTATTCTAATGGAGTATCCATCTCTGGGCCAAATGTTTTTTTCCATCAAAAGGAATGTTTAAGAGGTTTTGCTGAACCTCCTATTTAAATCAGGATATGCGCAGCCAAGCATGTCGGTGTAGTACAATTGAAGAACTCATCACTTGTGCTACAGTATCCGCACTGTCCAGGTCACACAAAAAAGCTGCGTAGTAGATTGGTTTGCACTGTGAAACTAGTTCCTCTGCTCTTTATTTATATTTATCTAGTACATGTTGTACCAGCTTCTCTATGTCATCTCGGGTAGCTCTATAATGCCACAAGAGTAGGCCCACTGAATTGGCTATGCGCCAATGACTGGCATGTCCTACATGCTAACTCCTCTTACCCGGAGGGGGAGTGTCACCTGTACTTTGGGAAGCAGCTTTTTTCCTAGCTGTTGTAAACACTAGGAAAGCCACCGTGGGGTGTCCCCTAATGTTACACGGATCATTTGGAGAAGTTTTGTACTTGTACTTAATAGGAGGTGTTCGTATCCTAGACTTAAAAGGGTCCATAAATATCTCTGTTGACACTAAGCATTAACCCTATCATAGGAAGACATTGACCTCAGTTTTTGAGAGAGTCTCAGCTAAAAAAAAAAGTCACCTTCCTCTTCTGTGGTGTGCATCTGAATTTTGTGATAGTCAGTTGTGTGCGGTAGAACTCTATGATAGGAAGTAGTGTTGCCTGGTGGTGATGTTGGGTTCAGCACATCAATGTCACGGAATGACATTAAATGCGTCCCAACTTTCTGTACTATCTGGGGCCACTCTCTGAAAGTCATGGTCATGAGTAGGGCTCCCTGTGTCTATGTCACCTGAGTGCATGGAAACTGGTGACATGGATTGTGGTGAAATGTCCAGTGGTATAGAGCTGGTTGCTTTGTGTTCAGTAGTCTTTCTTTTTAGGGGGCTGATGCATATCCTGCCCTATTCTTTTAGGACTTGGTTTTTCTAAAAAATGGTCGGTGTCTTTTACTCTTCATTAGTCTTTGAAGGTTCTCAAAGACATTGCCCTCTGCATCATCGCGGCCTGTGCTATGGACTTTTCTTAAGTCTTTTTATCTGACACTCCGGTGGAGCCGAAGACGTTGTTGGTGTCTTTGATGCAGATGGCTTTTTAGGCGTAGAAGCTGATGATGCTTGGGGAGTCGAAGTTGTATGTCTACTTGTCTCAGACGAATTTGCCGGCACTGAATTGGTACGCAGCACCAATGGTATGTTTGGCGTTGAAGACTGTGCAGGTGTCAATTGCTTTGTGGGCACTGCATATTGCTTTGGCTTCGAGGGCTGCATGTCTCCTCCTCCTTTGTCTTGTAGGCCCTGAGCCCAATTAGGATTGACGCAGCGGTCCCGTCAACTCAGATGAGCGCTCTAGTGTAGACCAGACCAGGAAGGCTGTGGCGTACAAAGGCGGTGATGCATAGGTGTACTTTCATGGTGTAAGCATGGGTCTGGTGACCTTGGGTACTCACGGCCCTTGGAGTAGTCTTTATTCTGGCCTGGATCTCGTAGTCATGGGCTGGTCTAGTAGTTCCAGAGGTGGTGGTGAGACTACATCCGGTCCTTCCTGTTCACATTGTTTGGAGTTCTCAGAAGTGAAATAATGTGGACTGCACAAGAGAACACCCCTTTCGGCACCATCCTCCTCTTCTCTGCCAGCCCAATGGTTCTTCCTCTGCGGCGAATTCTGCCTCGGTCGCCAGCTCCATGGTGTGAGATAGAGGTCTATTGTGTCAAGAGTGAAGCGTTTTCTTGTTTTTGAACAAGTAGAAGGCTGCGCAATCCTGTATGTTATGTTCCATTCCAGTGACAGGCAAAGGTTACAGATGTCGTGCTGATCAGAGTAAGTGTACTTTGACCCACACTATGGGTATTTTTGGAAACGTGTGTATTGTTTACCTTTCATTACCCAGAGTCAAGCTGTCGTGGACAGCTGGGTTGGAGAGCAGGAATAAGCCTATTTTATCTTTTGGGGCGCAGAGCCAGCCCACTCTAGCAAATCAAGAACATTTACTCATACTGCTTAACATGAGAACAGCATCATGATTGGATGAGAGAGTGGTCTGTACAGCGGGTGAGAGGTTGGGTACCCAAGCAAGATTCACAGGACCACATTTAAAAATTGTGTTTGGAGGGCAAGGTGGTGATGTACAGGCCAGCCATATGTAGCAAGCTGTTCACACTGAACGAATCTGTCCCCTCCTAAGCCATGTAAATAATGTTTTCTAGGTATGGATCTACTACTTTTGGAGATAGCTGCAGCAGTACTGTGACACCGGAGCCAAATTGTGTGGTATCCATTCACCTCCACCAGTTCCACGTTCACCTTGCCCAAATAATCTGTTGGGAATTGTGGTTTGCTTCTGCTCGTCACAGCTACTCAGAGAAGCCTTTACACAAACTATAAGTGCTCACTTGTCTTACCCTTCAAATTGATCTATTTTATTACTAACCTGGAGATATGTGGAACCATGTGAATATCTGTCTCATCCAATAGGACTATTGTGCAAGGGTCGAAGATACTTTCTTCAACTGTCCCAGGCCTCTAGTCAACTTCTTAATATTGGCCTGTTTCATAGTATTTATTTTCCACTTGAAGAAACGACTCAAAATAAGGAAATAAAAACAGGTTTATTCAAAATCACTCATTAGGTAATGCTTGAGAACCCGTGAGCCTCTCAAAAGGTTATTGTCCTCAGGATCCTGAATTTAAACGGAGTCCCAAGTTATGACGAATGAAAACTCATAACTCTGGCTTTTGCCAAATGCTGTAGTGCATCACTAACAATCTGAGGCTCTAACATGAGGATCCAATGAGTTTATTCCCAGCTATAAATGAAAATATTTTCATTGCTGAATATTTTGCGCTTCAAATGTCACCATACAGGATATCCATGAATTAACCCTTGCTGACTGGCATATTTAAAAAACAATCACATATGCTCAGCCAAAGACAACATTGATCTTTTAAGTGCCTTTGCGGTGTAATAGTCACACTAAGAAATAGATGCTAAGAAACAGATAAATACTGGGAATGCAGCTAGATAAGCATAAAATAAACGGAGGACGCCCTTCCAGCCCTTAAATAGTCCTACTGACCAAGATAGATGATTGAGGGCTAGGTAGATACACCCACTATTAGGCTCATTGCCTAGTTAGTAGTAAAGTCTCTACGTCTCCTATCTGACTATTCTTAAACGGGTGGTGGAAGTATTCTCTGGATTCATCAGCCCAGAACCTGTGCACAAACATCTCTATGTGCAAGTGTGTGTGCAGTGTCTCTCAAAAGAAGCCCAGCCTGGCAAAATTGCAGTGCTGCACTAACCAGTCAGGGTAAATGTAGTTTTCTGAACAAGTTGTGTGGAGCAAATGTTATTTAATCAGATGCTTTTCTTCAAACACTTGGATCACTACTCATTTAATCACCTTCGTCGAGGTACAATTCAATACTCAAGCACGGTGTGGGCTCGGGTCTTTACAAAGATCATGAATACAACCCCTTGCCATGCCACGCCACACCCACACTAAGAGCTGCTGAGCCCACATTGATGCCCTATTGAGGGATCCAAGAAGCCTGATATTACCTCTTACCTTTACTTTACTATTACCTTAAAATTATGTTTGTCTTCCATTACCACTCGGCTCCGTTTTTCCTCATTCGGATGCTTACCTTGCCTTTAATGCCTAATCTTAGACTCCAAGCTATCGATGAATGCCCAAGTGGACAAACTAGCAAGATCAAGCTTTGTCACTATAAAATCGCTGCAATTAATTTCCCCTCATTTGGGATTTCCACACAAGGTTCCATCTCCCTTGTTCTGTCCAAACTTGATTACGCCAATAGCCTCTACCACGGATCACCTTTAATGACCATGAACAGACTACAATGGTTTCAGAACTCGCCTGCCAGACTACTCTTGCATATCAAACCGCCAGACCAAATTGCACATGCCTCGAAAGCCCTGCATTGGTTACCGGTTGCCAGAAGACCCACGTTCAAGCTGCTTTCTATCACCCACAAAGCAATACATGGAATGGGACAGCTATTCATCAGGAATAAAAATCACCAAACACATTCAACAAAGCAACCTCCGCACCTAAGGGGCACCTCTCTTCAAAGTCCCAAGATACAAGAAAAAAAAACATGGTTGGCACATCCTTCTCCGTTCAAGCAGACAAACTATGGATCTCTTTACCCCCAACAGAAGATCCACGGACAGCCACCTTATCTTCAGAAAACTACTCAAGAGTTGGCTCTTCCCCACATAAGCACCATACGCAAACAGAATTTTACAGCATATCCCTCTGTATACAAGCATTTTTTTCACTATAGATATGAAACTATCTTTGTGTATTGCTTTGTATAAACATGTAGAATAATTATGTTAAAAAAATTAAGTACAATAGCACTTGAAAACCAGAGTTTATCTGGTGCATCTTTGGTCTACATGTACTTGCTTCCATTGTGCATCCATGTACCTTCCATGTACTTTGATCTATGGGTTTGTTACTATTCTCCTGAAAAAGCATATCCAATGCACTACCCTATTTCTCATCCTGTACCTCGATATCTTTAATCTACATATACTTACCTCCATTATGCATCTACATCTCAATGTTCTAATGGATCTATATATATCACTCTTCAAATTTAGCATGTCCAATGCACTACCTTATTTCTCAGCCTATACTTTTCTCGATGTACCTTCGCTCCCAACTTTCTGACTCGTCTGTTATCTTTCAACTACTCTTTCCAATGCACTACCCTATTTCTCACCCAACACATCTACATCTATCAATATATCCTATACATTCACTCTTATTTATCCCACTCATACCACTACTATGATCCCCAAAATAACCCTTTCTAGACCCCACTATACCCCGCCTTGCATCATCCAACACCTCTTACTATACCGATCCCCCAAAACAAACCTTTCTAAACTCTTCCCTCTGATTATTCCCCTCCACAACCCCTTTTTACTCATCCAAAAGCCTCCTCCTACTGCTATGAACCCCCCCAAAAAATGGAAATATATATGTCCAAATCCTTCCCTCTTCTATCCCTCCACTATCCTTTTCAATCAAAATAACAGACTAACATGTTCACGTCTCAAATGTCATATTCCACTATACTAATTCACCACTAATGCTTTATGGGTTCCAGAGTAGCGTGCTACTCGCCAATAAAGTGCTTCAACACCCATCAGTGTTACAAGCGCTATTTAAATGCAAACCTTTTTCCCTTTTCAACCCTTCTGCAACCCTTCTCAATCCAAATAACTGACTAACATATCCACCACTCAAATTACTGTCATATTTCACTATACTGATTCACCACTAATCCTTTATGGGTTTCCAGAGTAGTGTGCTACTCGCCAAAAAAAGTGCTACAACACCCCATCAAGGGTTAACAAGCGCTATACAAATACAAATCTTTTTACCTCTTCTATCCTTCCGAATCCAAATAACTGACTAACCTATCCACCACTTAAAATACTTTCATATGTCACTATACTAATTCAACACCAATTCCTTTATGGGTCCCGGAGTAGTGTGCTACTCGCCGAAAAAGCGCCTCAGCATTTCGTCTGGGGTAGTAAGCGCTATATAAATGCAATTACAATTCAATTACCTAAAAATTATTATTAAAGGTCTCCCATTACCTCTCAGCTCTGTTTTTCCTCATTTGGGTGTTTACCTGGTCTTTAATACCTAATCATAGAGCTTTCATTTTGTTGTGCCTAACCATTGCACTGAGACGTAGAAATTAAAATCTATAATTATTTTTTATATTGATAGCTCCAATTAAGCAACGTTTACTATAGCTCCTAAAACAAACGCTAACCAATGATAAATATATAATAGACGTAAATTCAATTAATGTTTAATAAAATATGGTGCCCTTACCATAGCACTAATATTACCACTGACTGGTAAATGATTATACAATAACTTTAATGTGAGTTAAGTGATTAGATTAATTTTTATTTATGGCTGTATTTCTGAAAATCACTAAATATTTTGTAAATTAAATAGGCAATAAGCTGGTCACAAGTAGTTTCACTATGTTCACTGAGCCATGTGGCACGCAAGCATGTAAATAACACAATAACAACGGTTTACTTCTAGCTCGCGTCCGAGATGGCCGCGTTTTAGCTCGGCTCCGTCCGCCTGCCTGTTTTACTCGTCTATCCTGTCGTTATCCTGCCCCGGGAAGCCCTCCTTGCTGTGCTGTAGTACTAAGACGCCTCGCGGGCACTTACCCTTTGCTCCGGTGGTCCTGGGTGCCGTGGATCCTGTGCAGCGCTCCCGCTCGCTTCGGAGCCTCCGGGGCGGGCTGGCCTGGACCTCTCGGCGGCGCCCGGACGGGACGGAGCACGATGATCGGCCCTTGATGGCGCAGTGGACGTGGTCGTGGAGGCCGTTGTGCGTGTAGGCCGGCTGTGCTTGCTGGCCGACCCCGGTGGGCCGGAGGCCTTGGGGTGGAGGCGCTGCCTTCCATTGACGGGGCTACTCGTATATCCGGCTTGATCCCCCCTTTGTTCTCCGGTCCGGCCATTTTGATTTCTTCCGCCCGGACTCGGAGGACGGGGCCGGCGGCACTGGGGGGCCGGCGATTCCCCTTCTTCTGGTGGGCCTCCTTCCTGCCCCGAGGTGCCCTGCCGCCGGTCGGCTGGTCTTCATTTGCCTTGCTGTTGCCCCGACGGGGGTTGCCGGCCGCTGCGACCTCGCTGGGCAAATAAGATGGCGGCCGACCCCGAGTGTCTCAGCCGGGCCTGGACGAGCGCTGGAGGCCCGCCGCATGGCCCGGGTGCCGGATATTGTAAAAGTTTTCCTACACTTCGAGATATCCTGGATGCCCTGCACTCCTGGCGAACCTCTGTGGCTGCACCCGTCTCCGCTCTGGAGGCAAATCCTCTCTTCGGGCCGTTTGGGCCCCCAGCATCGGGTGTGGCCTCCTTGTTGCAGGGTGCGGCTGGAATTATCCTAGGAACTGTGGCCCCGGCAACGGCCGCATTTTTGGGAGTGCGGAATTCCGACGCCCTTCATCGTCCTGTGCTGTCTCCTTTGCCGCTGGTCCGGGGGCCGGCTCCAGTCTGGCCTGGCCTCGATGACTCTTCCTGCTCCTTCTCGCCTCGACTGCCCGGCCATGGCTCCTGTGCCGACCTAGCTGGGTCTGCCTCTCTTGAACTGTCCCTGGAACTGTGCTTGCGATGTACCATGACTTTCCTGGATCTTCCGTATTTTCCTCCACGTTTCTTCTCCGGACTGCCGCCAGATCCCCCTGTTCTATGCCCTCCGTTCTTTGCTGTCTGGTTCTTGTTGGATCGGACGGCTGCAACTTTGGACAAACGAGGACAGGGCTGATACAAATTTGCCCTTGTGTGCGGTAGTCTTGTATTGGTTTTATGATCGGCATGTACTGGTATGATTATGTGTGACTCTACGGGGCTCCTGAACTGTATCCTGATATTTTTTTGACTTCCCGTGGGCCTGACCCCCTTTCTCTCAGGCGGGTGGGTGGGTGCGGATAATACTGTCCCTTGGCCCTCTCCCGTGTGTGATACTTTTCCTTTTTCCCTTCCCCTCCCCCGTTTTTGTCCTTTGTTTCTGTCTTGTCCTTGCTCTTCTATATTTCGGGTTCTAATTAGGGCGACAGGCACGCTGCTGGGGGGTAGGCCATAGCCTTCTGCAGGGGTGCAGGGTGGGCTTGTGGGGTGGGTCTGTCATTTTGGAGGGTCTTTTTCCTCCTTTTTTTGTTCTATGGCTCTTGATTATTCCCTTTTTCGGGGCTCTGTCTCGTCATGTGTCCCCCTGGCGTGTTTCTGATGTATTGACCTTCCGGTAGTACTGTGATTATGGTTAGTTATGTGTTCTATCATCGACTTTTACTGTATACTTTATACCGGATTTTGTTTTCCTGCTCTGTCGCCGGAGGGCGCGTGATTGGGTAGGAGTCCCTCTTTTTCCTTTTTCCTCCTTCCCCTCCCCCTTTATGGGGGGTTTCCTTCCTTGTGTTGGGGTGCGTTTCGTATTGTTTTTTACAATGGGGTCCTTTTTCATTGATGTTTGGTAAGTCGGGTGGTTGCTGTGGTGGGTGAGCGTTTGACGGCGAGCGCACTTGCCTCTCCTTGTGGTCCTCTGATTGGGCCCGTGTTTATTGATATGTTTCCTTCATATTGGTTTTATCCTGTATTTTTATGATCGCCGGACCGCGGCTCACCGCGGCCCCTCCGTTGTGGTTTGCCTCACTGCCAGTCATGATCCTGTACTCCCCGCCCCATTTAAAAAAAAGAAAAACTACCCTTCTAATTTCCTGTTCCTACGATTGCTCTATGGCTTTTGGTGTTTCTCCTGTCTCCTTGCCGTCGTATCCTGTGGACACTTTGGTATAGCTAATAATGCTTTTGCAATGTGGTGGCCAGCCCGTTGGGTTGTAGGCCCGTATTTGTGAGCGCTCTCTGTACAATAAAGGTTTTCAAAACAAAAAAAAAACCAACGGTTTACTTAATGTGAACATGGCTTATACCAACCAAATAGCGTATTTGGAGACACTCCAATAAATTGAAATACTGCTGACCTTGGGTTCTCGTGTCTGGTTCTTGACTACTGTGACTGGATCCTTTATATAATTTACATTTATATGTAATTGCATTTAATTAAACTAAAATAAATGCATGTTAAGGAAAATGCTACTTACCCAGTATGCATCTGTTCCTGGCATCTAGAGCTGCCGAGCCATATGGTTAAGATAGATCGCCATCTAGTGTTGGGTCTGCATGTTTGCACTTTGTTTTTGTTTGAAGAAGTGTTTGCAGTCACGCGGTAGGGAACTCCTCTTTTTGGGGATAGTGCGCATGGCCATCGACTCTACCCCCAGATTGTTTTGACACAAGGGTGATGATGGAGTTAGTAAAAGTAGTAAAGGGATGTCCATGTATAGTGTATCTAAGTAAGATAATACTGCAACAGATAAAGGTAGGGGGAGGCTGGTGGGGGCATATGGCTCTACAGATCTATATGCCAAGAACAGAAGCATTCTGGGTAAGTAGCATTTTCCATTCGAGGCATATGAGCTGCTGATCATATGCTTTAGCATAAACTATACAGCAGTTATCCCCCATGCAGTGGTTAACCTGTATCTGTTGCAGTGGTTTGAAATAGTGTACTTAAAACTGCCTGGCCCACACTAGCTTGTTGTTTTGCTAACACATCTACACAATAGTGCTTTGTGAATGTGTGAGATATAGACCATGTTGCAGCTTTGTAGACGTCATCTAAGGGTATATTCCCTAAGAAAGCCATGGAAGCCCCTAGTTTGCGTGTAGAGTACGCCCTAGGGGGAATTGTTAATCAGTGCTTAGCTTTAGTGCAGCATATTTGGATGCACGTAACTATCCTCAGTGCAATACCAGCTTTTGATATGGGATTGATTTTATGCAGTGGTGAAAAAGCAACAAAGTTGTTTAGTTTTCCTAAAATATTTAGTTCTTTCAAGGTAATATACTATAGCTTGTTTTACATCCAGTTTGTGAAGAGAGCATTCTGCCACTGAGTCTGGTTGAGGGAAAAAACAGCCAACTCAACGGATTGGTTGAGATGAAATGAAGAAACAACTTCAGGTAATGATTTGGGGTTAGTCCTAAGAACCACTTTATTTTGGTGAATTTGTAAACATGGTTCTTGTATAATTAGTGCCTGGAGCTCACCCACTCTTCTAAGAGATGTGATGGCTATAAGGAAGGCTACCTTCCAAGTGAGAAATTGTAGTTCACATTTGTGCAATGGCCCAAAGGGTAGACCCATGAGTCTTGTAAGGACTATATTAAAATTCCACTCGAGAGGGTGGAAGTCTAGGAGGAATGATTCTTTTGAGTCCTTCCATGAAGGCTTTGATAGCAGGCACTCGAAACAAAGACAAGGGTTGTCGGTTTTGTAGATACGCTATTGCAGCGAGGTGTACGCGTATAGATGTATATGCTAAGTTAAAACACTGTAGGTGTAGCAGATAGAAAATTAAGTTTTGTATGGAAGCATCTAGTGGATTGATGTTATTGTTTGTACAGTAAATGACAAATTGTTTCCACTTTGCAGCATAGCATGCTCTTGTGGTAGGGGATCTAGCCTCTTTAATGACGTTAATGCAGTCTGGCAGAAGATTAAGGTTGCCAAACTATGATTTCAGATGCCAGATCGCAAGTTTGAGTTAACTGGAATCTGGATGTCTGATCTCTCCATGTTTGAGTGAAAAGCTTGGGGGAAGAGGTGTCCTTTTTGGTGAGGATCTGCGGACAGTTCCAACAGGGTTGGGAACCATGGCTGTCAAGCCCATATGGGAGAAACTAGGATCATTGTCAGGGAATGTTGTGTGAGCTTCCTTACCAGTAATGGAATTAGCGGGAGAGGTGAAAAAGCGCGAGCAAATTTTCCTGACCAATTCATCCATAGCGCATTGCCTTAGGACAATTGGTGAGGATACCTAGATGAGAAGCTTGGGCATTTTGCGTTGTGTGTAGCAAAGAGATCTATTTCTGGGTAGCCCCACATCTGGAACAATGGGAGGAGAACTGGAGGATGTAGTCCACATTCATGGATCTGTTGTCTTTGTCGACTGAGCAGATCTGCAATCAGGTGGTTTACTCCTCGGAGGTGTTCTGTAAGGTGATATATTTTAAGGTATGGGCCATCTCCATATGCTTTGAGCTAGTTGTGAAAGGTGCAGAGCCCCCCCCTGTTTTTGTATGAAGTACATTGCTGTCATGTTGTCTGCACGAACTAGGACTCCTTTGCCTACTAGATGCAGTTGAAAAGCTTTCAATGCTAGGAAAAGGGTTATTAGCTCCAGGTGCTTTCTGTGGAGTGGTTGTTGTTATAGGGGCCATATGCCCTGAGTAGTATGTTTTTGAAGGTGAGCTCCCCTACCAGTGAGTGATGCGTATGCTGCTAGCACTATTGTTGAACTAGGTCGACGAATGGCCGCCCCCGGAAAGGTTTTGTGTATTCTACCACTGCAGAGAGTGATGGTTGAGGTTGTCCACCAACACTAGATCTATTAACTCACCTGAAGCCTGGTTCCACTGATGTGCTAAGCATCCCTGTAGAGGACGCATTTGAAGTATCGTGTAAGGAACGATGAGAATGCAAGAAGCCATCATGCCGATCAACTCTATGAACACTCAGGCTGGTAGTGAGTGTTGAGGCTGAAATTGTGATATCAGATTTTGCATGCCGCGTATTCTGGCTGGGTTGGAGTAAGATGTAGCTCAGCAAGTGTCTATTGTGGCTCCTAGGTATGCTTGCATGTTGGATGGGTGGAGGTGAGACTTGGTGAAGTTTACAGTGAAACCCAAGTCGTGAAGCAGCTGAACTGTCTTGCGAGTGTGGTGTATGCAGCTGTGTTGTGATCTGGCTTTTATTAGCCAGTCGCCCAGGCAAGGGAATACGTGAATGTGTTGTCTTCTTAAGTAAGCTGCAACTACTGCCAGACACTTGGTGAAAACTCTGAGTGCTGTAGTTACCCCGAAAGGGAGAACTTTGAATTGGTAATGTTGTCAGTCCACCATGAACTGGAGATATTTTCTGTGAGCCGGGTTATTGGGAATATGGAAGTAGTCGTCTTTTAAATGTAGGGTGGATAGAAAGTCGCCTTGTTGAAGCAATGGGAGCAACTGTTGGAGGGAAACCATGTGGAAGTGGTCTGACTAAATGTAGAGATTTAGCGGTCTGAGGTCCAATTTAGGCCTGAGAGAGTAGTCCTTTTTTGGAATTATGAAATACAGGGAGTACACTTCAGTCCCTTGATGATGTAATGGGACTAGTTCTATTGCGTGTTTTTGTACCAGAGAGAGAACCTCTTGTTTAAGAGGTTGAGGAGTTCTGGTGACATTGCATGTTTTCTTGGAAGAATAGTTGGTGGAGTGCAGGTAAGTTCCAGGCAATAACCATACTGGATTTGTATTACCAACTTGTCTGAGGTGATTGACTTCCAGACAGGTAGGAACTGTGAGACGTCCTCCGACAGGAGTGGAATGATCGGGGGTAGCAAGGGAAGTCCCTGTTGGCAGGGGACGTGCGGTTGGAGTTACCTCTGCTTCTTCCCTTATTATTTCCTCTGTTGCCTCCTCGAAAACAACCTCTGGAGGAGGGAGATTGGTGGTTACCCTTATAGGAGGAGGAGGGATTCTCTGTGGACATTGTTTTTGAGCCACCCCTGTAAAAGGAGCGGCAAAAGGAACCCCTGCTACAAAGTAATTGTAAGGCCTCCCCACGGACTTTGCAGTTTCCGTGTCTTTCTTCATCTCTTCTAGGGAAGTATCGACAGCTGGCCAAAAAGATGCTCCTTATGAAAGGATTGATTAAGTATGGAGGACCGTACCTCCTGCTTCAATCCAGAGATTAAGCCAAGCGTGTCAGCGCAATAGTATGCTAGTGTTGATGGCACGAGATGCTGTGTGTGCTGCATCCAGAGCGCATTTTGGATGGAAGTGTTGGTAATGAGCTTCCCTTCTTGAATGAGGTAATTAGCTTTTGTTTTATTCTCATTTGGCAAATATTGCATGAGTTTTTCCAACTCATCGTAGTGAGCCCTATCGTAGCATGCTAAAAGCACTTGAGCATTGGCAATACGGCAGTGGTTAGTTGCCTACGAAGCCACTCTCTTGCCTGAGGCATCTGTGAGTTTAGACTCACTATCAGGAGAAGGGGCATCACCTGTAATTGGAGAGTTTGCTCTTGTGTGGGCGTTAGATAGGACAAGAGTCTAAGGGCAACTGACCTTTTATATACGAGTGGTCTGCAGGAGCAGTTTTGTATTTTTTATCTAGTCTAGGTGTGAGTATTCTGGATCTAATGGGGTCCTTGAATACCTCATCCGTGTGATTTAACATGCCTTTGAGAATTGGTAAAGAATTAGTAGACCGTTGGGAGTGTGTTAGTGTCCCAACAAGGAAATTCTCTTTTAGAAGGTCTGTATGAAGCTCCACCCCGTGATATTGAGCAGCCCTATTGATAATCTGAGCATTGCCAATGTTGTCGTCTGGTGGGCAGGGTCTGGAGGGATCAGGGTCGGGGTCCTTGTCCTGATCTGGTTCCTTATTATAATTCTATCAGAGAATCAGTGTGCTGTGGTATGTCCTGAACTTGTGGCATCTTCTGATCTTCATCCCCATAATCTTCATCCTGTGGGTCAGGTGGTAGTGGAGGTGGTGTTGTATTTGATAGTGTAATGATTACATTTGCGTTAGGAGAAGGAGAGGGGGGTATGTAAGGAGGAGAGGAGTTGGTACCCATGTCCTTTTTCTTCAAAGGTATAGAGTAATCCTCAGAGATACAGGTTCCGTTTTTTAGGAAGAGTGGCCAGGAGGTGTCCAGTTTTAGTGTCAATACTTCGTCTTTTGTTTTGGATCCAAAGGTGGGTCGTCGGACCGAGGTTCTTTGGATGGGGTATCTTTTTCTTTAGGAGTTGATTTTGGCTTCGAAGATTTGGGCTGAGAGTCTTTGGGCGCCTAATATTTTGAACCAGAGTGCTTGGTTTCAGCCGGTTTGGGCTCTGAAGCTTTCGGAATGGAAGTTCTTAGTACCGAACCTTTCGGCGCCAAGGATCTCGGCTCCGAGCCTTCAGATGTCGAGGATTTCAGCTCTAAAGATTCGGTTTAGATGATTTCAGCTCCGAAGCTTTAGATTGAGGATTTGAGCCCTGAAGCTTTAGATTTGGAGGATTTAGGCTCCGAATCCTTCGGTGTCGAAGGTGCCGGTGGTGTGGAGACTGGCAAATGCTTCTCCTTATGTTTCGGTGCCGTGGGTGTTGGTTCGGCACCGGAATGTGGCTGGCTCGAGAACGAGCCGGAAGGCTCGTCTGTGTTTTATAGCCAGGCATCTGAAACCTTTTCTCGGTGCCGACCTGAGCCTAAGGGCAAAGGTGATACCGGAGCCTTAGGTTTTGCTTGAGTGGAGACATGGAGTTCTGTATTCCAGGTATGTTGACCCGGAGTGATGTTCTGTAGTTCTTCCATGATGGAGCCAGCTTCGGACACAGAGAACAGTTCTTCGTCCTCCGCTTCTGCAGCTGGATGATGGGAATATAAAACTTCAACGAAGATGTCCGGTATGGAGCCACTACTATGTTGTATCTCGTGGCATCGAGCCCAACGATCACAAATGGGTTACTTGGATCGGAACAATTTTCGTCGTGTTCCGGAGAGAAGTAGAGGTTGCACACCTCGTGCAAGTGTGTCCATGGAAATTTAGCACTACACCAGGACATAGCTTAAATGGAGTCTGTTCCATCAATTGCTGGCGTGGTCAGGACGGCGCCCCAAAGTTCCTGATCGGAGGTTTTTCACAATTTAAAAGATACACGTCGACCAGGAAACCGCGATCGAAAGACAATACCATGGAGGGTAGAGCTTTGCGCGCCGAAGGGGTTCGAGAACGATACTGCACCGCAGCAATACACATCCAAACCTGAATGCGGAAAAAAACAAAACAATCTGGGTTTGGAGTCGATGCCCATGCATACTATCACCAAAAGGAAGAGTCCCTACCTTGTGACTGCAAAGTCTTCTTCAAACAAAAATAAAAGTGTAAACATCTGGACCCAACACTAGATGAGGACTATCCTAAAGCATATGATCTACAGCTCATATGCCTCGAACATATATATTTTTAATACTATGTAGAAGCAAATGAGGTAATTGTATGGAAGTAGTAGTTTTTTGTTCAGGTAATGGTCAGTAGTGGCAATGTTCAAATGTGGAGCTGTGATGATACTCTACAGGTGAACCTCTATGAAGCTGAAACCTGTGTCCCACACAGTGATTAATGCTGACCTGCCATAAAAAACGCCAGCGGGAAGATGTTGAAGAACGAATGCAAGACGTTGTTCAGAATGGAGGGCTCTTCTTGGTTTCTCCAAGGAAAGATGCTTTGAATGAGAAGCAGGAGGCTGGAGACCCCAGAAATGATCAGGTAGTAGGGGATGAGGTACTGCGCGGGGCAGTCGTGGAAGTACACCGACCCTGTGGGAGAAAGAAGAGAGCATCATCAGAGAAGTATTAGTGCACCTTCCATCTCAAGCCTTCTTTCATTTCGGCTTCTTTCAGTGAGTGGAAGGAGGAGAGCATCTGTGAACTAAAATTTATTCGAGTGGCCATGTTGGGTTTTCATTTAATGTGTAAACTGGTTTTAAAGCCACTATGTACAGGCAGATCAGTGTAAACAGCAAAGTGGTAGCAATGCTGCTCTATATTGCACATGTTGTTAAACAGAGGGGTAGTTTGAGGGGATAAGCACATAATGGTAGTTTGTGGTTGCTCAACTCCTTTCATTGTAATCCCAAGTACCCACCTGTTTCTTTGTGGTTTGTTTTTGGAGACAGGAATTTCAGTTTGCCCTTACTCCCAAAAATGTTCTGTGGTACCACTTAGAAAGGTGCTTTTGAGACGCTTCCTCATAAACAACCATGACTTGCATCTACTACTAGTAGTGCAATATTGTACCGTAACAACAAGCAACACAAGTCAGATACTATTCGCTCTATCACATTCTTCAGCCTGATGTGTGGCCATTCATTATGTGTTGAAGACTCATTTTGGGACCTTAATACCTCCTAAGCACGTTTTGGAATAATTTGGTGAAGTGCAAACAGTCGTCAGTAGAATAAGGGATCATCTCCTAACAGGAAAAAGAGTCAAACAGGAACAGATGTCATTTGTACAACCTTTCAGTGTTTGAAACATCTAAATGGAACCATTTGTCTTGTTTTTTTAGAGCTAGAACACCCATTTTTATGAGGTTTACCCTAAATGTGAATGGCTTTGTAGTACACAAGTATTACGCCGGGAGGGTTCAGGCTGATGGCAACCAATCTGGTTGCAGTTAGGTCTCCCCGTTTACTCTGGTGGATGAGAAATATCTAAGTCACTTGGTGAAAAGTACGCAATTTTGTGCCATACAGTTCCGGACTCTACACCCACTCTCTGTGCCTGCCCGACTGTAGACTTTAGCTAGGATTAAAACATTTGGCGATGGTGCTTTTTGTCTTGAATGTTGTGCTTTGTTCTGCTGGTAAGCAGTGTAGCAATTTAGGGCCAGTCTATCATGCATTAGTTTCTGAATGTGTTTTTGGCCAGACATGCCTGACCTTATGTTGTATCGCTGCACAGTTAAGGGTCTGTTCAGATCCAGTGTGTGGCCTGGAGGAAGGGTTGACCCTGCAGGACCATGGGTAGTTGACTATGTTTGCCCTTGTAGGTGAAAGAAAGCTTGGAATCACATACTACACTCAGGACCGCCGCCGAGGCTACCACCAAAGTATGCGGCGAAGGGCCACTGAGGTGCTGTTTTAATCACACATTTCCATTTTGGACACACTGAGGCAGAGGAAGTTTTCCTCGGATGCTTGATGTGATCCAAGCGCTCTGGGATTTTGCCCCAATTTCTGGATCTGACCTCTCTTTTGAGGCAGAACTTGGGATCACCTGTAAGTTATCAGGATGGTTCAGTTTGTGCTAAGCCCTGTCCATTGGTAACGCTTTTAAAGAAATGAAGCTGCCCAGTTCAGTGAAGATCCTGGGCCGCTGCTTCTGTCCAACCTCAGAGATGATTAAGAAGGCTATCATGTTCTGCTATGTCATGGGCCGCTGTACATCTAGGTTTGTGAAATAGATCATCTTCCTTTCCTCATCAACCCCGACTCTTCTACCTCCAATTATCCCTCCCTCATCATCATTCTTTATCCCTTCCTCATCATTCCTCACTTATAAACCCTCATTCATCACTCATTTACCATCTCCAACTCACACTTCAGCCCTCACCTATTCTTAATTTGTCACCCCTGCCTCCATATCCCTGAATCCTCACTCCTAATCAGTCACTCATTATCCATTGCCCCTCTCGCACCGTCACTCACTCACTTAAAGAGTGAGGAGTGAAATGACATTATAGTGACTTCAAATGTACACTGATCTATAGACCTTGGGACACCCTCATCCCTGGTTGTTCATACCTCATCCCTCACACCGTCTTTTCATTCTTCCCTCCTCTAGTGGCAAGTGATGGTGCTGATGTAAACAGTGCCCAAATACAGGCAGGCACCTAATGCTTGAAATGATTAATGTAAACAGGCACGACCTGCTTTAAGTCGGTTTCATTTCAATAATTTCAACACATGAATTTAGAAAACAGACAAATTATTATTTTTCAAATGCTGGGCAATCAACAGATGACAGGAGACAGTTGAGAAGGAAATGGGCATAGAATATGCCTACATGTGGGAATGATCTATGGTTCTTGAATTCACAACTTTTGGAATTGCTCTTGCCTCAAGTTGGGACCCTGGACTGCGGATTTTACCCCTGCCTTCATCCTAACTGCTCGCGGAACCCGCTGCGCGGGTCCCGCTTCGTGTGGAGCTCCCTGTAGGAGGCTGAGTGTGCAGGGCTGCGAGCGTGTTGCGGCGCAGGACTACAAGTCCCAGGAGCGCCCGCAACCCCCAACCGCCACCACCTGGGACGCTCTCCCTGCAGGCTCCTCCTCCCGCTCATTGTATATCCGTAGCAGGTGTGTCCCGCTGTGCGGGAGCGTGCCCGGGAGAAGCCCGGGCTGGGCCACCTTATTGACACCTGGGGCTAAGTAATTGTTTCTGTTAGTTCGTGGGATTGTAGCGACTTTTGCTTCCTTCAATTTGTGTCATAGTGATTTATTGTGACAAAAGTATTATTAGTCTCGCTGTGGTGGGTTGTAAACAATGTCGTTATCACAAAATAGCACAAGCCTGGTCCCTACCCAATCTGAGGGTGGATTAACGATCCTTGGCCCATTAGATACATTTTTTAACCGTGTTACTCAGGATATTGACAAGGAAATTACTTTGGCAGAGAAACGTGCAGAGCGTAGGCTGACTATTGAGATTCTTAAGAATTCTGCGGATAAACGTTTACCGCAAGCCTACCCGGCATTGGTCACTCCCTTGTCGTCTATAACCCTGCCTGTTGTGTCTGAAGTACTTAATGCACCTCCTTTAATCTTGGAGACCGAGGGTGGTTCTAATTTGGGACCGGAGATTTCTACTCCGTCTATAAATCCTTTTGTAAACCTTATTAACCCCCCGAACTATATAGCTGAATCTAGTGTGTCTACTAGTGCGCTTATTTTAAAATCTTGCGCGAAGAGAAAGAGGAGTATCGCTCCAAGGAAATGTCATTCCTCTAAACCTCCAATTAAAGTTAGGAAAGTCACGAAAAATTCCCTGCCCATACGAGAGGAGTATAGTATGGTCAGTGAAAGTGGTGATCCATTAAAAGAGGGGGGAAATGTTCTTGTATTGAGTCCAAGCGCTACCACTAATGACCCTCAGAGGAAGGGGATGGTTGTGAACGCCCCTTCGACACATCCTCTGATACCAGAGCTGGAAAAGCTATTAAGGTCCCTTTTGACACCTATAGAGGACCAAGTTAAGAAGATAATTAGTCGCTTGGATCATTTGGAGGAGGCCACCCTCGACAATTTTTTCTCCACAAAGTCTCTAATTAAATCCCAATCTAGGTTAAACGAGAGTAGCAAGTGCCAGGAAACTATAGGGAAGGAAAAAAACTTGTGTATTGCTGAGATAAAGTCTTCTATAGGCAAGACTATAAATGGGTCCCTGAAAAAGGGATCAAGCCAATTGATTAAAACTGTAGTGTCAGCCTGCCCGGCTACTAGTTTAGGGAAAAAAACTACTAAGGCCCCAGACCTGGTGCCCAAGGGCAAAAATAAAGAATGTCTGCAGGGTAATACTTCAGTTCTTAATAATCTCCAGCCCTCACCAAGCATTCCTAAAACTCGCCATAATGTTGGAACAGGGGCTAACAACGACTCTAAGCAAAGTAATGTTCCAACCGCTAACCCCCAGCCAACATCAAATATTCCTATAGCTCGTCCTGTTGTCCCAGCTACTGTACAACCTTTATCCCGCCCAATGAAGCCTCCTCAAAAAATACCCCCTATGAATCTCACCCCGGATTCTTATCCCTATGTTGTGGTCCTTACAAATGTACCACCCCTTCTAGTTGGACAAAGGGAAAGCTTCCAGGTGCTCAAAAACAAGGTAATGCACTGGTTAAGGGTAAACAGACCACTACCAGGGGAAGTGGATGGGCTGATAATAGGGGTAAGAAGGACCGTTTGGATTGGCTGTACTCCCAAAAACTTGGGGGGGATTGTATTGTTATTAACTTTCAAGACCCCAGGGTGGCTGGTTGGATAACAAGGCAGGGCTGGGGTACAAATAGTGGTGGAATTGTCATCGTGGACCTCACGTTTTTTTATCCAAGGCAAATCTGTGCCCATGTAGGTGCGCCTAGGAATTCAAGCTGCTCCAATAACTTTTCGTTGGTGGGGGTTGCTCCATCTATTACCCCATTGCAATGGCAAACCCATAGCAATGGCCCAAACTAATTCTTTGGAAGGTATGCAATGTTTGGGTTGGGGGTGTTGACCCAAGTCTGACGATTGGATTAGTTGGGGAGGAATATTTTGTTGGAATTCATGTTGGAACCTCGATGACCCTGAATTGAATGTTAACGTTGTGCTAAATGAAGCAATTGCTGGTGATAAGATTGTATCTGAGGTGGCACATACCGGGGACCTAGGACCAAATTTGGAGAGTAGGGAAATACCAGCATTAAGCATTATTGACTCAAGTTATGGATCAAAACATTCCAGACAATGACCAAAACTGGAGAGAGCATGATAATGACCCTGTGAACCCCCCTATATCCAGCCCTATAAGAACAGTTTGCAGGGATGGGCTTGTTGTAGGGAGTTTTATATCTTGGAACATCACAGGACTGGGGAGCAAGTTGACATTACAACCTTGGATTGATTTTATCAACGGGTATGAACTGTGTTTTTTCCAGGAGACATGGGCTTGTGACCCTATTTACCTTCCAGGTTATTTAAACTTCTCAATTCCTGCAAGTAGAGGTCCCAGGGGTAGACCAATGGGAGGCCTCACAGTTTGGATTAGGCAGAGCTTGGATATTACGATGAAATTGTGAGATTTGGGTTGCAGAGACATTTTAATGCTGCGAATCTCCTCTGAAAAGTGTGGGGTGATAGATTTGTATAATGTCTATGCTAGAGGCTCCAATACTGGGAGTTCCTCCACCCTAGAGGCCCTATCCACTTTTCCGCAAACCAAGTCCCTTGGAAACTGAGTAATAATAGCTGGGGATTTAAATAGGACCTTCGAACCCCTAGATAGTACTGAAGACCCTTTGGGGCAGGAGGAAGACAACCTCTGGGGGAGTCCCTTCTTTGAACCTAGCCCCTGTCAAATGCTGGACGAAGGACATACTTCTCCTAAATGCCATGTGTTTGGAACATGGGATGAGGGCCCTTAATGGGAGAACAAAGGGAGACAAGGAGGGAGTATGTACATTTGACAACGGTCATAACAAAAGTAGGATAGATTATGTTATATGTAGTGTCAACCTCTGGTAGGGGGTCTGTGATATGTTATGTTATGTTAAGGTGTGCTTGTAAAGCGCTCTGTCACCGTGGGTTTCCTGGCGCTGATCTGATACTGAGGGAGGCGGAGGAAATTAACCGGATTGTGGGAAGAGCCAAGTTTTTAAGGATTTGCGAAATTGGATAAGCGAGTTGGAGAATTTAAGCGAGGGAGGAAGAGAGTTCCAGAATTTGGGGGCCAAGAGTGCGAATCTCCGGCCACCGATTCTGCAGAATTTAAAAGAAGGAACAACCAGGAGACGGAGGTGAGAAGATCTGAGGTTACGTGAAGGGCAGTAGGGACTGATAAGGGATTTCAGGAAGGCAGGGCAGGGGCCGGTTAGGGATTTAAAAGTGAGGCAGCCGATCTTAAAGGCTACCCTCGAAGTGACAGACAGCCAGTGTAATTTGGTGAGAAGAGGTTTGGCGGATTGCCATTTCGGGGTCCCGAAGGCCAGTCTCGCCGCTTGGTTCTGGACGATCTGTAGTCTAGAAAGGAGGACCTTCGGCAGACCATGATAGAGAGAATTCGAGAAATCCAAGCGGGAGAGAACAAGAGCCATGATGACTTGAATCAGGGCTTCAGGAGTCAAGAGATAGGCCAACTTCCTGATCCTGCGCAGCTGATACATGCAGGAAGAGACCACCATCCCTATTTGGGGCTTAAGGGATAGCTCGGAGTCAATAGTGACCCCGAGACTCTTCACCGAGGCCACAGGGGTGGGAGAGGGGCCAAGCTCTGCCGGCCAGAAGTGCGGACCCCAGTGGGAAGAGCTCTTGCCAGGGAGAAGGAGCTCCGTCTTCCCGGGATTCCATTTAAGTTGATTCTGGCTCATCCACTGGAGAATGTGGACCATAACCGCCTGGAAATTAGAGATAGCAGAAAGAGAATTAAGAGGAAAGATGAGTTGCAGGTCGTCAGCGTAATTAAAGACGGTGACGTCCCACTGCCTCAGAGAAAAGAGAAGAGGTTGGAGATACAGATTGAAGAGAAGAGGAGATAAAGAGGAGCCCTGGGGGACCCCGCAGAGTGAGTGCTCCCTAGGTGCCCTAAAGGTACCCAGGCTGACAGACCTCCCGGTCAGGAAGGATTCGACCCAAGCCAGCGCCAGGCCATGGATGCCGGCCTGCTCGACACGGTGGAGAAGGATGTTATGGTCCACCGTGTCGAAGGCGGCCGACAGATCTAAAAGAACCAGGGCCTGGGGGGTACCCCTGTCAGCGCCGTCTCTCAGAGCATCCAACACGGCCAAGATCACTACCTCCGTGGAGTGGCCGGGTCTAAAACCGGCCTGGTTGGCTTCAAGGAAGTTGGAGCTCTCGATGAACTGAGAGAGACAGGCAGTGACGTGGGCTTCCAGAATTTTAGAGAAGTAGGGTAAAAGGGAGATAGGCCGGTAGTTCGCCAAGGCTGCGGGGTCGGCTCCAGGCTTCTTCAATAGAGGCACCAGAACGGCTGCCTTGAAAGAGCTAGGTACCGAGCCAGAAGAGAGAGAAGAGTTCAACAGAGGGAGAATACTGTCAGGTAAAGAAAGGCATATGTCCCGTAGTATGGATGGTGGACAGCAGTCGTCCGGAGAACCGGATTTAACACGAGCGGCCAGTGTGGCCAAACATTTTGAATCAAGAGAGGGGAAATGTGCGAGAGCGAGTGCATTGTGGGGGGACAAACAGAGTCAGTGCCAGGAGAGGTGACCGGAATAGTGTCCTTAATCATAACAATTTTCTCTAAGATAAACCTGCTGAGAGCATTGCATGACTCCTGTGTAGGAGCCTGGGTCGGGAGCGTCCTGGAGTCAGAGGTAAATTCGTCAAGGACTTTAAAAATCTCCTTCGATTTACAGGGGGCGGATAAAATTCTCTTAGAGGCATATGCTGTTTTGGCCGCAGTAATGGCTTTTTTGTATTTATTGCGAGCGGCCACATAAGTGTCTCTGCTCGTGGGACAGTAGACTCTCCTCCACTTGCGCTCCAGTTGGCGTAGCTCCAGATGTTGGGTTTTTAGTTGAGTCAAACCATTTGTGGGAGTTACTATGCCGAGAGCGGGGGAACTTGGTTAATGGGGCAAAGATATCGCTAGCTGACGTAAGCCAGTGAGAAATGTTGCCGTCTAGCTCATCGATGCGGATATCGTTAGGGAGGGAGGGACAGGTCTGTGACAAATGGGAGAGAAATTTAGAGGAGTCAACAGCCCCAGTGGGGGGGCCCTGATGTTACCATCGACAGAGATTATAGTCTTGATCAAGGAGTGGTCAGACCACACACAAGGCGTGATTTAACCCCATGAATCCAGATGTGATCGAGGATATGGCCACCGCTATGGGTGGGGAACTTAAGAAGTTGTGTGAAATTTAAGCTCGAGAGAGTTTCAAATAGCTCAGTGGCATGCGGCCCGGCATCCTTGTGTTGGAACCAGTAAATTATGTAAATACCAGTATGGAAATTAAGGGCAGGATAGAAAGTGATCATAACCCCCTCTGTGTGTCTCACACATGGTGGAAGTCTGCCCATTTCGATTCCAAGGCAAATGATGGCTTTCCCCCGGACATGTCAAACGATATGCGCAGACTGAAATGGCCATGTGTCCTGATGAATGTAGCGTCTATGGACTATATTGGTTCTGAGGTGGATAATGCCCTTGTCGCCATGGAATTAGCAAGTTCAATAGTCCCAGGATCCAGGGCAATTACTGATATCCATAACAACCTTTTCGCTCTTTTAAGACCGCATTTTATGAGAGCGTGCAAGGGAAATCGAATAGCACCCCCCAAACCAGGTAGGTGGTTTAATCAACAGTGTAGGGTAGCTAGATTAACCCTGGGTAATGCCATTAGAAATAGGGACAGGGCTGCAATAAGGGCAGCAAGGAAGCAATACAACGCAAGTATCTCCTTGGCAAAAAAAACCTGGGACGAGAAGTACTGGGATGATCTAAAAAAGGCCTCTGGAGCCAAGGATTCTAGGCTTTTTTGGAAGTTAGTGAAGTGGGGCAGAGGTGGCATCCCAACTAAACCTGATAACAATGTTCCAGAGTCAGCTTGGGTGAACTATTTTAGGCCCCAATATGCAGAGACAAAGGAGAAGGTGGCGGGGGAAGTAATTCCAGCTGTATTTCCCAGAGACAACTTGTTTTCTGCAAAAGAAGTAGAACTGGCAATATGTTCTGCACAAGGGGGTAGGGCCCCGGGTATAGATGGGATACCCTCGGATGTTTTCAAACATGATAAAAATAGATGGGTCAGGTACGTGTTCCTGCTGGGGAATGCCATTGCAAAAGGTGCGCTAGTCCCATACCAATGGAAGGGAGCCATCATTATACCGATATATAAAATGGGAGAACGATCCCTTCCAGCCAATTATAGGCCAATAAGTTTGATTGCCACAATCCAAAAAGTGATTGGGAAGATGGTGGTAAACAAACTTATGGAATGGGTGGATGAGACTAACTCTCTTCCCCTTTTCAGGCAGGCTTCCGGAGGGCGATCAGCACTGTAGACCAGGTGTTTCGTTTTACAATGTTGCGGTGGAGCACGGTTCTTCTTGGTAGGGGCAGCCTGTATGTCGCCTTTGTCGACTTGCGGGCTGCATTAGATTTAGTTCTAAGAAGCAAGCTTTGGTCAGTTTTAAACAAGTTAGGTATCCCAGCAGAATTGCTCACTCTAATCATGAGGTTACATGAGAGCAATTTTGCTAAAGTCCAATGGGGCCTGGACGGCCAATCTTCCATCGATTTCCCGGTGGAACGAGGGGTTCGTCAAGGCTGTGCAATGGCACCCTTGCTTTTTACATTATATATCAACGGGATAGTGGGCAGGATGCTGAATGCAAGTTTGGATGCCCCTTCGTTAGCGGGCCTCAGGGTTCCAATCCTGATGTTCGCTGACGATACCTTAATAATGTCTAAGACTCCCGCTGGGCTACAGCGTGCCTTAAATATCTTTGACGAGTTCTGCCTCGAGCATGGTCTTGAAGTTAACGTAGGCAAGACCAAGCTGATGGCTTTCTCCCGAGGATGTAAACCTCGCCCTAGGATATATATGAATAACACCGAGCTTGAGACAGTCAGGGAGTTTACCTATTTAGAAGTACAAATATCAACTAAACAGGGCTGGTCCCGCCATATAGAAAAAGCGGTCCTGAAACATGTGCAGATTTCGGGGGCTCTACGGGTGGAGCATAAAAGGTCAAAAACAAAGCCCATAAAACCCGTTCTTGCCGTATATGATGCTAAGGCAATAGGGTCAGCCCTATACGGGGCAGAACTGTGGGGCTTTGAAAAGCTCACCTCCCTACAGATAGTGGAAAACAGGTTTCTTAGAGGAATTACGGGACTTCCCCAGAGCACCCCATTAATCCCGCTTAGTCTTGATCTCGGGAGAAGAACTGTTCGTGACAGAGCTCGATTGCGTCCAATCTTATATTGGAGACGACTCCCGAGATTAGGCACTATGCCGATGGGTTCCTAGCAACAATTAAAATTGACACCTTCCATAAAATACCTTGGCTGAAAAACTTAAGGGTCACGCTAGGCGAACTGGGCCTTTCCAATTTATGGAACAACCCTGCGGGGGAAGCTTTCCCAAGCAAAAACACCCTTAAAACATTATATTGGGAGTGGATAGAATGTAGGCTTTGGAGGGGGGCTAAATCTGATTCAATGGGCGGCCGCTTTCTGGAAATCAAAATGTGTCCTGTGTTAGAACAGTATTGGGATAGTATAACTGTCCCCATGGACAGGAAGTTGTTTTTCCAGCTAAGATCTGGCTCCCTCCCCTTGAGATACTTAACAGGCAGGTGGAAGAGTTTGAATATCCTGTGCTGCCCAGCATGTGGTGCAGCCAATGAAAGTGTGGGCCACTTCCTATTTGCTTGTAATGCCTACGCCGCTCCAAGAAGGGTTTGGTTAGTCCCAGTTTGCAAGAAACTCGGGATAAATAGTGCAGCTGAGGTGCAGAGAATTATCTGCACCACCACTGAGGAGCCTATTGTTATGGGCATAGCTAAATATCTGGGGTGGGCCTGGTCCATCAGGAGAAGAGCCCTTTCCATTAATTTGATTTGATAACTGTTTTATTATGTGTCACTTTTATATTGCTTAAAGCTGCACAACTGTTTTATAAAATGTATTTGATTGAATTATTAACTATGTTGTTTTAAAATGTATGTTGTGCTTTTATGAGTATGTAACTCGAATAAAGCTTTATGATGATGATGAATTCACAATGACTGGAGGAAAAATGACCTGCTGAATTTGCAATTAATTCAGTTTCCTATTGTTCAGAAGGGAATCATATGGGATAGAGGCCAGCAAGGTTAGAACAGAGTAACATTGTTTAGTAATGGCTTATTATCCTTGGACAACCAGGATCCTGGTTTAGAACTGTGTACAGCATTGTGCAGTGACGTGCCTCCAGAAGGCGGTTTGTTTCATATTGGTTCATGTATAATTTTGCTGACTTTATTCTGTGGTTTTCTGGGTGGGGTATAGAATTTACACAAAAACTGCACTTCAACAATAAATGGAAGTCTGATTTGGAACTGTCTTTGAGGGAATGGAGGTTTTTAATGCAAGCAGCAGGTGAGCCAAGGTGTATATATGGTCACTGGTACCTTGAAGCAGTGATAGTTAATATACTTGTGATGGTGTGATTGATCGCTGGATAGATGGCACATTGAGCTGGGAGTTCCGTGGTTTCATGGCTGAAGCGTGCACCAAAAATGGGCCAAGGTCTTGCTTCCTTGGAACACATTTCCTTCCCCAGCATGTTTACAAGGTGTAAAGCCCCCTAAATCAGAGCAGTGTTTATCATGGTCTTGTCTCCTGGGGCAAGAGAGGTATGGAGCCATTAGTACAGGTCGAGCTAGGATTGACACCTTTTTCAGAGAAGAACAGCCAATTTTTGTGTCTTCAGATTTTGAAAGAGTCAGGAGCTCATACCTCAAGGGAATATTTGCAAAATCCTCTATTACTTTTTATCATGGCAATTCTGCCTCTAGCTGCTTTAACAATCCTTTAGGAATAGTTTAGGCAGTGCTAAAATACCTTTGAATGAAGTCTCTATTTATCTGCTGTGTTAGGTTAAAGATTCAAAAGGAAAAAATATATTTTTGCTTATTTTTACGATTTGTTTTTACCAATCTCAAAATTAAACTAGAGGCTATGCTGGTAGAATAATGACCAGATACAACTGATGGCAATGAGCTCCCAGCTTTCTGAGAGGACTGTTGTCAAAATAAAACGAAAAATAAATCCTGGACCAAGTACATCAGGGCACCATGCAGCCTAGAATTCAGTTGGATTCCTCTAGTCAAAGGCAGACAAATCAGGTTTACCCCGCTACAACATCCTAAACCACTCTAGGGTGTAACTCAACACATGCAGCAGGTTCAGCCTACACGTTACCAGGGCAGCACAGGGCAGGACCAACTCACCGACAGCGATGCTTGCAATGGACATCCCTGCTGTGATGACTTTCCCAGACACTGCAAAGGTAATCAGGTTAAAAAAAGTTAGGTCTGGAGACAACATCCATGCTCTGATAAGCCCCTCTGTATTTAAGGCCTGCTCTGTACTGCAATCCCCCCTAAGGAAACCCAGCCCGCCCCCTTATCCCAAACAACATCTCATTCCCTAACCCATGCCCCACCATGATGTAGATTCGCCAAAATGCCAGTGGTAGCAGGAGTGACGTCACACACCCTTCGATTCGAACTCAATGACATCACAGTGATTGCCCTCAGCCCCACAATACCCCCCCTCCTACCCTCCACCCCCCCCCCCCCCCCCAAGTACTGGCTTAATAATAGATTTATTAAAAGTTTGTTTGTAATTTACTGAATACACCAACTCCCCCAGAGTAAGCCCTGGATTACTCACAAAAAACAACAAGTGATGGACTGAATGTGGATCAATGTCACACACTCCCCCAGTCAAAAGATCTGGGCCCAAATCCATCGTTTTTGTGCACTCCACACCACCCTGGGTCAGATAATGGCTTCATGCAAATCAGCTCTGACCCTGTTGCCCCATGGGAACAGTCCAGTCCGAACTACAACAGCCATATCTTTCCCAGACCGGAATCAAGCATCCGAGGACCGGACCGGTTTCGAGGTAACCTGTGACATTGATCCACATTCAGTCCATCACTTGTTGTTTTTTGCAATTGCCGCCCTAAGTGCGCTGGGGATGCCCAGACGTGGGTCCCAGGCACTCCACACCACTTGGAGTCAAGCTAGCCGGGCTGAAGAGAGGTGTTACCTCGAAACCGGTCCGGTCCTCGGATGCTTGATTCCGGTCTGGGAAAGATATGGCTGTTGTAGTTCGGACTGGACTGTTCCCATGGGGCAACAGGGTCAGAGCTGATTTGCATAAAGCCATTATCTGACCCAGGGTGGTGTGGAGTGCAAAAAAACGATGGATTTGGGCCCAGATCTTTTGACTGGGGGAGTGTGTGACATTGATCCACATTCAGTCCATCACTTGTTGTTTTTTGCAATTGCCGCCCTAAGTGCGCTGGGGATGCCCAGACGTGGGTCCCAGGCACTCCACACCACTTGGAGTCAAGCTAGCCGGGCTGAAGAGAGGTGTTACCTCGAAACCGGTCCGGTCCTCGGATGCTTGATTCCGGTCTGGGAAAGATATGGCTGTTGTAGTTCGGACTGGACTGTTCCCATGGGGCAACAGGGTCAGAGCTGATTTGCATAAAGCCATTATCTGACCCAGGGTGGTGTGGAGTGCAAAAAAACGATGGATTTGGGCCCAGATCTTTTGACTGGGGGAGTGTGTGACATTGATCCACATTCAGTCCATCACTTGTTGTTTTTTGCAATTGCCGCCCTAAGTGCGCTGGGGATGCCCAGACGTGGGTCCCAGGCACTCCACACCACTTGGAGTCAAGCTAGCCGGGCTGAAGAGAGGTGTTACCTCGAAACCGGTCCGGTCCTCGGATGCTTGATTCCGGTCTGGGAAAGATATGGCTGTTGTAGTTCGGACTGGACTGTTCCCATGGGGCAACAGGGTCAGAGCTGATTTGCATAAAGCCATTATCTGACCCAGGGTGGTGTGGAGTGCAAAAAAACGATGGATTTGGGCCCAGATCTTTTGACTGGGGGAGTGTGTGACATTGATCCACATTCAGTCCATCACTTGTTGTTTTCTGGATTACTCACCTCACTACCTTGAGAGTCAAATGCTGAAAGGGGTGACTTGGTGCGTTATTTTTCGATCACATAGTAAGTCAGCCCCAGAACAGAGGTAAACAGATTCAATTCCTGGAATTCGGGCCCTGCAGCTCTCAAACTAGTTCTAACATCCAGGGGCGCGTAAAGGATATCAGACTGCCAGATGTCGATGCTCCCCACCCACACGAGCCCTGAACCATTCCCCATCTTCTGATGTTGCATTGATGCATTTTACAAAAAACTGTATATCATGATGTAATGATTTTTAATAGGACATGTCTTTCTGTACTGGTCTTTACCAGTCTGCCTTTGGAATTATTGAAAAAGTGTGTATTCTTAAACCAGTGACTTCTACCTATCCCTATCCATCACGAGCACACATCCCTCATTTCCCCTTTGACGCAACCTTTGTATCTTTTCAAATGCATAAATTGTTACTTATTTCAAGTATACGGAATAAATATACTAGAACTGAATTAACCTTTGGTGCATCGCCTTGTTTTACATTAACTGTATGCTTTAAAATCTCCTATCTTGCTACTCTGGAACGTAGTTGTTTCTCTACATGGTACCAATTTCTAGTGCTCGACTATTATTGCAACACACGCTAGATATATTGTGATTTATTTCTCCTTTAAAGCCAGCATGGACCAATTTTTCATTTCTGCATTGTACCCAGGTCTGGTGACGATTATTGGGTTATCCCAATTATTCTCTAATGGATGTCTCCTAGACCCAGCGGCATCGCCTCCTGGGCATTCATAAACGCCCCCCTCCGTGCCTGGCTGAGAAAGGAACAACATTTGGGAACAGGGTTATAACAGAAGCCCAGAAATCAGACTGGAGACACAATGATTCAAGACAGGAAAGACCACAAGGCAGGCTTTCTCCCATTTCTGCACTGAGTTCCAAGAACAGATATCCCTTCACAGAATCTGCACACTTTGTGGAGCGGAATACCAGTGGTGTTTGGGACAACCTTCACACCTTCTTTCCTTGTGTATCACTGACATGTCTCCTGTGGAACCCTCACACCTTCCCTTGTGTGTCATTGACATGTCTCCTGACAAACCTTGGCACCTTTTTTCCTTGTGTACCACTGGAATGTCTATTGAGGAACCTTCACATTTTCTTTCCTTGTGTGTCACTGGCACATCTCCTGAGGACCCTTCGGTCATGTTGCTATGCCGGACCCTGATCCACAGAGAGGGCAGGCAGGAAAAGGGAAAGAAAGGGCTAGGGAGGAAGCGGGAAGGGAGGAGCTAGGGGAAATGTAGAGGAGGGAAAATAAAGACGTTCCACGAAAGAGCTCCGTGTCTATGGTCGTTTTTAGCCAGAGGACAGGAATCTGGCGACGAGGGTGGGATCAGCTGACCCACCGCACCTGTTCTTCGCAACCACTGAGGCTTAGAAGGAGCGCACGACCAAGAAGGCACTGCAGAGCATTTCGACAGCGAGAGAAGGGCATGAGCATCAGGCCGACTCGCTGAAGCGGCCCACGATCCAGAAAGCGCAACCCTACTGATGCCCAACACGTGAAGACCAGAGTAAGTCAGATTAAATAACTACCCTGGTGAAGTAAAAGTTTAACTACCCTAGTGAGGGTGAGGCATCACGTCCCTTCGGCGGCCATCTTAAAGTCAAGCACCGTGCATTGGCTAACCCCAGAACTCACCACGCCGGCCATCTTGGAGTCCGGCGACTCAGAGAAAGTTCCCAGAGCTCACAAATTGTGGTCCTGAAGCCCCCACAGTCTACCAGAGTCACGTTTTCACTCACCATATCCTTGGAGGCCGATTCCATGCAGCCAGCAGCAACTGGGTCCACACAAAATGCCCTGCAACTAGGACCGGTGCTCATGGGAGTACCCTTCGAACGCCCACCCGAGCCTCTAACGCTGACATCTGGGAACAGCATGGGGCCCAAATGGAAAAGCTGGGTTGAAGACTTTGAAGACTTCATGACAGGGTCGCAAGTTTGTGACCCCAATCAAAAACTCATAACCTTATGAAACCTAGTGGGGAAAGACATCGGACAAATCATTAATGAACTACCCACCGCCAATACCTCATCCTACGAAGATGTGAAAGAAGCCCTAGATAGGAAGGTTCACCAAAAATGGAACTTGGATTAGGAGCGCTATACATTCAATCTTTCATCCCAAGAGAAGGATGAATCCATGAGTGACTTCATCGGCCGCATCAGGCGCCTAGCCCGATACTATTACTTTGGCCAGTTCAGCACTGAAGACGCGCTTTGTCTGCGCAACATCGAAGGATGCCAATCAGAGTCACTGCGTTGTCCACTAAAAAAACACTACACTCGAGGAGATAGAAGAACTCACCCGCATCAATGACCAAGCCCAAGATCACGCAAAAAAGATGGAGGCCAGCAAAACCGAGAAAAGAGAACAAGCACTTTGAGTACAGTCTCACACCGACTCAAGGGGTCACCCTCACCGCCACAAATCTGGAAGACAAGAACACATCGTGCGAATTCTCCTCGCAGCAGGATCCGAAAAAGCCAACCCTGGAGGAAATCGACAACCCTGGAGGAAATCACCGCAGTGCTAACGGTGCGGCCAAGATTACCCCCCACGCGGGCCAGTGCCCGGCAATGGGTCAAAAATGTCACCGATGCGGTAGAGAAAATCACTTTGAAGCGGTTTGCTAAACCCGCCGCTCGGAGATGAAACAGACCAAACAGAACATAGGATCCAGTCCCCACGCAAGAGCTGTACTGGGACGGAGAGACCACTCGACCAGGTCATCAAGGTCAAGCGTCCAATCAGTCAGCTCATACAGATCCCAGCAGTCGACATCCAGAGAATCAACTTCCCTCACTCCCATAAACATTCAACTAGGAAGCCACCACCAAATTTGTACTAGACACTGGCGCATCGCTCAACTACATTTGCAGCACAGAATATCAAAACATGACTCCCAAACCGAGACTGGCACCAGCAGCAGTTCGAGTTTACACGTGGATGTCCAAAGAACCACTGCCATGCCTAGGACAATTCCGCACTTCTCTAACGTACAAGGACAGGCAAATCCAAAGTAATTGAAGGCCCCGAAGCAGCAGATTGCCTCCTCAGCCTGCCAACGGCAGAACGCCTGAAGCTAGTTGAAATCTTATACAAGGTGAATGACTTGTCGGACATGGTCAACAAATTCCCGAAACTATTCAGTGGGCTAGGGAAACTAACTCACTTCAAAGTCCAGTTACATATCAACGAACAAATAACACCAATAGCGCAACATCACAGGAAAGTGCCATTCCACTTGCAAAGGGCAGAGATGATCAATTTCAAGACCTGCTGAGAGCCGAATCAAAGAGCGATTGACAGGACCCAATCCATGGGTGTCGCCGGTCATGGTTGTGCCCAAGAGGTCAAGACAACAAGGTACGCCATGGGTGTGGACATGCAAGCCCTGAACACGGCCATTGAGAGAGCGACACCCAGGACCCCACATAAGCGGAATAATCACGTGCCTAAATGGGGCGACAATCTTCTCGAAACTGGATCTCAACAAGGGATACCACCAACTAGAATTGCATGAGAAATCAATACATTACCACATTCACCACTCACCAAGGCATCTTCAGATACAAACGTCTTAATTTCGGAATTTCATCTGCGGACGAGATTTTTCAGGAGGCTGTCCGGCATGTGACTCAAAACATCCCAAACGCATTTAACTACAGCGGCAACATCCTGGGAGTTCCACAAATCACTAATTCTACGGCCACATCTTCCCAAAGGACGGCATGAGACCTGACCCTGAGAAAGTATCTGCACTCTTTGACACTCCAAAGCCACGTGATGTCTGGGACCTCCGTTTATTCCTAGGGACGGCCAGGTACTGTGCCTGTTACATCAAAGACTACGCCATCATCAGTTACCCGTTAAGAGAACAGACACGCCAAGGGCAACATTTCCAATGGTCAGCCAAATGTGAACAAGCCTTCAGCAAGATCAAAGAGGCGGTGAGCAGGGCCCTCAACTTAGTCTACTTCAACACCAAACGGAAGACCGAATTCACTGTGGGTGCCAGCCCAGTGGGGCTAGATGCAATTCTAGCACAATAGGATGACGAATCCAACCAACACCGCATCGTTGCATATGCCAGTCGTAGCCTTACCGACACGGAAAAGGCCTATTCACAACCGAAAAAGAGTATTGTGGTTGTGTGGGCATGTGAGCACTTTGAACTCTTCATATACGGAAAACACTTCACACATCACTGATCACCAGGCGCCAACAACCATCTATGGTAATCCGCAGGCCAAGATGCCCCCGTGGATTGAACGGTGGGGAATTTGCCTACAAGACTACACCTATACCATTATTCACAAAACAGGGAAGGCTGAAAACCCAGCAGACTGTCGCAGAATCCACAAACCCGGATGCAAGTGTGACACTCTGTGGTGGAAGAATACCTCCACACCGTCATTGACCAAGCCTGCACACCAGCGGTCCCGCTAGAAGCCATTAGTGAAGCATCTGCCCAAGATGCCACGATCCAAAACATCAAGCACCGAATCCGCACCAACTCATGGAGACACTTGGAAAACACAATGTATGACTGTCAACACTCAAGAACTTGTGGCATTCAAACACGTCTAAGATGAACTTTACATCAGTACCGACGGGCTGTTACTAAGAGATCGAAGAATTGTGATCCCTTAGAAATTAAGACAAGTGTTGGACCCGGCCTCGTGGCGTGGTCCTACCCCTCCCGCATGGCGGGCCCCGGACGACATCGGCCCTCCATCCAGCCCGAGGCACACCTCTGCACAACCTACAAACCACCAGATCCGCCACCCGGCGGCCCACAACCACTGACACGGCACACTCGGGCCGCCCCAGCATTACCGGTCCGGTGCCCACCCCGGACCCTCATTCCAGGCCCGACGCCATCTTGGGCCCATTACGTCACAGACATGTGGTCCCGGCCCAGCCGCGGCCACGGCCCCAGCGAGCCCGCCATCGAGGCACCAAGAGCCCTCCGGGTGGTAGAGTGGCCACTCAACCTGAGACAAGGAGAGGGGAGTTTCGATGGCTCTCCAACCGTCCCCGGATGCCTGGTTTCGATCGGCCTCCGGCCTCCCTGAGCGCTGGCTCCACCCCCTGCTGGGTGTCTGGACACCATCATCCCGACCCCCAGGCGAGAGGGTCCGGACATCAAAGGACTCCAGACCTATATCTGGGCCAGCCCCGGAGTAGGACGGCAGTTGTATCCCGGAGTCGAGAAGCCCTGCTGACGCTGTCGCGGCTGACCCAGAGACAAACTCACCTTGCTGTTCTACCTGGAACCTGCTGGCGCTGCCGCGGTCCACACTCGCTGAACCATCTTGGAGCCTGCTGGCGCTGCCGCGGCCCAACCTTCCGGAACCCCCCAGCTCGAGGATTGAGAGCTGTGCGTAGAGTCTCCTTGCAACCGACCATCTATAAGACTGTCCCGCTACCTTGCCCTTTGTCACAAGACTTTCCAGATCTCGGGATCTGCTGTATATATTGAAACGATACTTATGGCCAGATAAAGATTGAAAACTCTATCTACGTGTGGTGTACATTTGTAGTGGTATGGTTACTCTGCTGTACGATTCTAGGAGAGGGCCCTCACGTCGGAGGCCCCTCGACATCGCTCGGTCCCTTCTCTGAAGGAGGGGTAGACCTAGGGGTGGTCAGACACCTTCTGCCTCCCCCGGGTTCGCCTTTCTAACATTGGTGGCAGGCGCTGCGATCCTAGCCAACGCAAAATCGTACAGAGAGTGATCTACCCGCTACGACGGAAAAACACAGACCATGACGACCCAAGGAACCAACCTACCTGCCGAATTCCAGAAAGAGAAGATAGAAGAATACAGCCACAAAGAACTAAAACAATTCTGTAAAGACATGGGTATCGCTACCACTGGCCTGAGCACAAAAGAGGGCTTCAAATCGTCCCTACAAGCCTGGGTGGAAACCCGAGACAGACCACCCTAAGAGGAGAATAACCCTAACGGGCAACAGGAAACCAGCGCACCCCCGATGGGGGAAGAACCGCAACACTAAACGCGGACCTCATCTATGAAGACGCTCGAGAACGAGAGCGCAACCGGCTACACGAATTGGAGCTTGCACGACTCCGGCTAGACGGAGAACTCCAGCTAGCGGAGAAAAAGATAGCCCTCGAGCAACTACGGCTGTAGGGGGATCTAGAAGAAAAAGGGAGACAACGCGACCTCGAAGAAAAACGGCTAGCATATGAACACGAACGAGGCCTGAGAGAACTAGAAATCAAAGCCAAGATCAACGAAGATAGCACGGCCGGGGCCAAGACCTCGGCCCCTCCCGTGGACACCAAGGTTCACCTACCGAAAGATGTAGTCAAAGAATACTACAAGAACGATGATATCCAGCAATGGTTCAAAGCCTACGAGGTGGCCATGACCGCCCATCGGGTGCCCCTAAAGGATTGGGGCGCCGGCCTGTGGGCAAAGTTCGTCAACGAAGGGAGGGACGCCCTGCTGGAACTCCCTGACACCGAAATGACCTCCTATGAACACATGAAAACGGCCCTACTCACGCGCTACGGACTCACCCCCGAAATGTACCGGCAGAGGTTCCGAGACTGTAAAAAAATCCCCGGTACCACTTGGGTGGAATATGTGAACTTTTTTAGCAGAGCCTTCGAGGGGTGGGTCAAAGGCAGTCAGGTCACTACCTACCAGCAGTTGGTCGACCTTATGTTATGGGAGCACCTCTCCAACAACTGCTTCATTGAACTACGACAGCACCTCCTCGACAGCAAGTTGACCGAGCCGCGAAAGCTCGGTCGAAGCAGATCGGTGGGCGAGCAACCGCGTCCACCGGAACACCACAGGAGAATACGGACGAGGGTCCCCGGGGAACCACTGGCCACGAGGCGGCGGGTCTGGCATCAGCCGAGGCCGAGACCTTCCGCCGGGGTCTTCGCCCGCCTCCTCTACACCAGCCTCCAGCCCGAGAGGGGCCCATCCAGCCCGACCGGGGCCACGCCCCAACGTTACGTGCCACAGATGCCAGCGGCTGGGTCACTATGCCAATGATCCTCTCTGCCCCATGAACCAGCTGCCCGGCACCACCGGGCCCCCCGGTCGACAAATCACTGCAACCGCTCTGAGCGAAGAAAAGGATGAAGAAGAAGGTCCCTATGGAACCAGAAGAATGTGAGTCCGCGGCCATGTGCCTTCTCTCCCTGGGCGACAAAGACATGATCCCCCGAGACCAGATTCCGATCAACACCCATAAGTACCGGCAGTGGGTCACCATCAACGGACGCCGGGCCGAGGCTCTCCGTGACACGGGGGCCAGCATAACCGCACATCTGGTGACCCCAGAACAAATCTTGCCCCACGTTCTGTGCCCTGTCCGGTCAGCGGACAATTCCGAGAGCCTGTGCCAGATGGCTCGCATCCCCTTCGAGTGGGGAGGAGTGTCCGGGATGCTGAAAGTCACCGTCCGAGACGATGCCCCGGTGGACTGCCTCCTAGGGAACGACCTGGAAAGTTCCCCCTGGGCACAGATCGAGCAAAGAGCATCTGGGGATGCTAGGCCTTCCTGAATGGGTTTGCGTAACGACCCGATCCATGTCCACCCGGGACGCCGTCCCAACCGAAGACAATCTGCCCGAAGAACCTGAATGGACGGCACCTCCGCCACCCGCCACTGCCGAACCCGAACTGGGGCCGCAGGGCCCCAGCCATGAAGAACTTCCCGAGCTCGGGCCCCTTCCCGAACTAGCCCAGTGGCGCCAAGAAGGGGGCCCCACCCGCGAGCAGTTCCGTCTGGAACAAAAGACATGTCCTTCCCTTGAGGGACTCCGACAACAAGCCGCCACGCAAGCCACAGGAGACTCCTCGGGGTCCCACTGGATCTATTGGGACCAGGACCTCCTGTACAGTGAACAAAAGATCGCCGATCTGGGGGCCGGCCGAGTACTAGTCGTCCCCCTCCACTTCAGAGACTCTCTTAAACCTGGCACATGTGCCCCTCGCCGGGCACCTGGGGCAGGACAAAACCTACAGCCGCCTGGTGACCCACTTTTATTGGCCGAAGATGCGCAGCGATGTGTACAACCACTGCCGAACCTGTCCGACCTACCAAGCCAGCGGAAAGAGTGGGGGGAAAATCAAGGCCCCACTCCAACCGTTTCCCGTGGTGACCACTCCCTTCGAGCGAGTAGGGATCGACATCGTGGGGCCCCTGGATCCTCCAACCTCTCAGAGGCACCGCTTCATCCTCGTCCTGGTGGACCAAGCCACCCGCTACCCAGAAGCTATCCCCCTCCGGACTATGACAGCCACCGTAGTGGGTCGGGCGCTAATGGGGATCTTCTCCAGAGTCGGCTTCCCCCGAGAGGTCGTAAGTGATCAGGGCACAAACTTTATATCGAAATATATGCGGTCCCTGTGGCAACAGTGCGGGGTCGCGTATAAGTTCACCACCCCGTATCACCCTCAAGGGAATGGACTAGTGGAGGGATTTAATAGGACCCTGAAAGGAATGATCAAGGGCCTAGAAGAGCCCCTCCGGCGCAAATGGGGCGTTCTGCTGCCATGCCTCCTGTTCGCCTACCGGGAGGTACCCCAGAAGTCCCTGGGGTTCAGCCCCTTTGAACTATTATATGGACACCCTGTGCGAGGCCCCCTCAGCCTGGTCAAGGAAGGCTGGGAGCTGGCCGCCTCCGATACTCCGACCGATGTTTTCCGATACCTCTTGACTCTCCGCAACCAGACTCGGAAGTTCCGGGAACTGGCCGAAACCAACCTGAAGGCCAGTCAAGAAGAGATGAAGCGCTGGTATGATGAAAATGCCTCGTCCATTGAATTTGAGCCGGGCCAGCAGGTCTGGGTCATGTCCCCGGTCGACCCCGGCGCCCTCCAGGACAAATGGACGGGGCCCTTCAGAGTGGTGGAGCGCAAGAGCCCAGTCACCTACCTAGTGGACATGGAGTCCCCCCGGAACACCCTCCGGGTCCTACACGCCAACCGGCTCAAGCCCCACTTTGTCCGCACCGAACTGAGCCTGTTGTTGGCTACCGATGACGGAGCAGCGGACGACTCCGAGCCTCTACCAGACCTCCTGAGCACCTCCGAGAAAGATGGCTCCGTCGAGGGGGTCTCCCTCTCTCCCGCGCTGACACCCAAACAGCGCCAGGACTGCCAGAAACTGCTGGGTCAATTTGCGAACCTATTTTCCCTCACCCCCGGAGTCACCCAGTGGTGTGTTCACGACGTCGACACCGGGGACAGTCCGCCCGTGCGGCACCGAGCCTACCGCGTCCCCGACCGAGTCCGGGCCTGCATCCAAGCCGAAGTTTCCAAGATGCTAGCCCTAGGGGTAGTCGAACCCTCAGACAGTCCATGGGCCAGTCCCGTTGTCCTGGTCCCTAAGGCCGCCGCCCCCGGGGTGCCCCCGGAGCTGCGGTTCTGTGTCTACTACCGGGGACTGAATGCCGTCACCAGGACCGACGCCCATCCCCTTCCCCGAGCGGATGAACTGATCGATCGCCTGGGAGCCGCCAGGTACCTCAGCACCTTCGACCTCACGGCCGGATACTGGCAAATCGGCCTCACGCCAGGGGCACAAGAACGATCCGCTTTCTCGACCCCCGATGGCCACTTCCACTTCAACGTGATGCCCTTCGGCATGAAGAATGCTCCGGCCACCTTCCAGAGACTAGTGAATCGGGTGCTGGCAGGGCTGGAAGAGTTCAGTGCCGCCTATCTGGACGATATTGCGGTGTACAGCCTCTGTTGGGACGAGCACCTGACCCACCTCTGGAAGGTCCTGACGGCCCTCCAACGGGCCGGACTAACAATAAAAGCCAGCAAGTGCCAGATCGGTCAAGGGTCCGTGACCTATCTGGGACACCAAGTGGGGAGCGGCCAAGTGGCTCCCCTTCAACCCAAGATCGACGCCATCCAGGCCTGGGAGCCCCCCGTCACCCAGACCGCCGTCCGAGCCTTCCTGGGGCTCACTGGATACTATCGGAGGTTCATAAAGGACTATGGGAGCATTGTGGGGCCCCTCACAGAACTAACCTCCAAGAGACTACCCCCGAAGGTGCACTGGACCCCCGAGTGCCAAGTAGCCTTTGAGACACTAAAGACTGCCATGTGCACCGCCCCGGTGCTCCAGGCCCCCGACTACAGCCGAGAGTTCATCGTCCAAACTGACGCCTCGGAACACGGCATTGGGGCTGTACTCTCCCAAATGAACTCTGACGGAGTCGACCTTCCTGTGGCCTTCATCAGCCGGCGCCTGCTGGCCCGAGAACAACGATGGAGCACCATCGAGAGGGAAGCATTCGCCGTCCTGTGGGCCCTAAAGAAGCTCCGGCCCTACCTCTTCGGCACCCACTTCCGAGTACAGACCGACCACCGGCCCCTGCGGTGGTTGATGCAGATGCGGGGCGAGAACCCGAAGTTGCTACGTTGGTCCATCTCCCTCCAAGGGATGAACTTCACCGTGGAGCATCGCCCTGGCAACGACCACGCCAACGCCGACGGCCTCTCCAGATTCTTCCGCCTTGGCGAGGAGAATCCCCAAGAAGATGGGTGACTCTCCCCTGCCTTCAGCTGGAGGAGACGTGTGTTGGACCCGGCCTCGTGGCGTGGTCCTACCCCTCCCGCATGGCGGGCCCCGGACAACATCGGCCCTCCATCCAGCCCGGGTCGGCCTCAAGGCACACCTCTGCACAACCTACAAACCACCAGATCCGCCACCCGGCGGCCCACAACCACTGACACGGCACACTCGGGCCGCCCCAGCATTACCGGTCCGGTGCCCACCCCGGACTCTCATTCCAGGCCCGACGCCATCTTGGGCCCATCACGTCACAGACACGTGGTCCCGGCCCAGCCGCGGCCACGGCCCCAGCGAGCCCGCCATCGAGGCACCAAGAGCCCTCCGGGTGGTAGAGTGGCCACGCAACCAGAGACAAGGAGAAGGGAGTTTCGATGGCTCTCCAACCGTCCCCGGATGCCTGGTTTCGATCGGCCTCTGGCCTCCCTGAGCGCTGGCTCCACCCCCTGCTGGGTGTCTGGACACCAACATCCCGGCCCCTCTGACCCCCAGGCGAGAGGGTCCGGACATCAAACGACTCCAGACCTATATCTGGGCCAGCCCCGGAGTAGGACGGCAGTTGTATCCCGGAGTCGAGAAGCCCTGCTGACGCTGTCGCGGCTGACCCTGAGATGAACTCACCTTGCTGTTCTACCTGGAACCTGCTGGCGCTGCCGCGGTCCATCTTCGCTGTAACCACCTTGGAGCCTGCTGGCGCTGCCGCGCTCCATCTTTGCTGTAACCATCTTGGAGCCTGCTGGAGCAGCCGCGGTCCACATTCGCTGAACCATCTTGGAACCTGCTGGCGCTGCCGCGGTCCACCCTCGCTGAACCATCTTGGAACCTGCTGGCGCTGCCGCGGTCCACACTCGCTGAACCATCTTGGAACCTGCTGGCGCTGCCGCGGTCCACACTCGCTGAACCATCTTGGAACCTGCTGGCGCTGCCGCGGTCCACACTCGCTGAACCATCTTGGAGCCTGCTGGCGCTGCCGCGGCCCAACCTTCCGGAACCCCCCAGCTCGAGGATTGAGAGCTGTGCGTAGAGTCTCCTTGCAACCGACCATCTATAAGACTGTCCCGCTACCTTGCCCTTTGTCACGAGACTTTCCAGATCTCGGGATCTGCTGTATATATTGAAACGATACTTATGGCCAGATAAAGATTGAAAACTCTATCTACGTGTGGTGTACATTTGTAGTGGTGTGGTTACTCTGCTGTACGATTCTAGGAGAGGGCCCTCACGTCGGAGGCCCCTCGACATCGCTCGGTCCCTTCTCTGAAGGAGGGGTAGACCTAGGGGTGGTCAGTCAGACACCTTCTGCCTCCCCCGGGTTCGCCTTTCTAACAACAAGGAACCATCAACCTACCACACGAAGGACACAGAGGAGTGGTGGCCATGAAGAAAGCACTGCAAGAGCGAGTCTGGTTTCCGTGCCTTGACCAGATGGTGTAAGCCACGCTCCAAGACTGCCCATCCGGTCAATTAGTAGGAATAGATGAACCACCCACCCCACTGCAGATGTCGGACCTCCCGGACAGTGTATGGCAACAAGTAGCTGACTAATTTGGCCCGCTGAAGTCAAGGAAATACATCAATGTCAGTACTCCCGCTTTCCTATCGCTCATCAAATTTCCTCCAAAGCGACTGCTGTCATACCGGTCATCGACGAAGCGTTCACGGCATGGGGAATCCCTACGGTGGTAAAGACAGACAACGGACTGCCGTTCAACAGACAAGAGTTTGCAGAGTATGCAAAACACCTGAACTTCAAACATTGGAAAATCACCGACGTGTGGCCCCAGGCTAACTAGATGATGGAAGGCTTTATGGTAACAATCAAAAAGACCATACAACAAGCTGAACCGGCTCGTCGTGACAATCAACCGGCACTAAATGAAGTGCTGCGAGCCTATCGGACCACGCCACACAGCACTACAAACCAATGTCCCACCACTCTAATGCTCGGGCGACCCCCACGCACCCGGCTCCTGACTACAGATTCTGTCCCAATCAAACCATTTATATAGCGCGCTCCTCACCCGGTAGGGTCACAAGGCGCTGGGGGGGAGGTGTCCATTACTGCTCGAAAAGCCAGGTCTTGAGTTGCTTCCTGAAGGAGAGATGGTCGCGGGTCAGCCGTAGGTGGATGGGGAGGGAGTTCCATGTCTTGGCCACCAGGTAGGAGAAGGCTCTTCCTCCGGCGGTGGCTCTGCGAATGCGTGGTACGGCGGCGAGGGCGAGGTTGCTCACACAATCCAGAGTCGTAACCACAGACCATGACACTAGTAGAACTTGATCATACCAAGAAATTAAAAATGAAAGAGTATGCTTATCACCGCAGACACGCAAAGATGTCAGACATCCGTGAGGGAGACTGGGTGCTAGCGAAACAGGACAGGAGAACCAAAGCAGACAGATGCTACTTTGCTCATAGGAAGGAAAGGGACCATGGTTATAGCTGAATCTGGAGGCAAGCAGACTACCAGAAACATCCCACTTCAAAAGGTGCAACCCTTCTGCCTATACCAGAGTGCGAGAGCCTGACTGGAACACGGACTCGTCAAGTCAAGAATGAAACAGTGACCATGAGTATAGACCAGCGCTGGAAATCGGCAACGCGAGAGAAAGAAGCTCGCCTGACCAGAAACAATCCTGCTGATCTCGAAGAACAATTCGAAGACCTGTTCGACTCATTGAAAAACTCTGAAATACAGTGAACACTTGAAAAACAAAGAGGGGAGGTGTCATGTTATGCCTGACCCTGATCCACAGACAGGGCAGGGAGGAAAAGGGAAAGGAAGGGCTAGGGAGGAAGCGGAACGGGAGGAGCTAGGGGAAATGTAGAGGAGGGAAAAGAAAGAGGTTCCATGTAAGAGCTCCTTGTCCAGTGTCATTTTTACCCCAAGGACAGGAAACCTTCACTCCTGGATATCACAGCTATATCTCCACGGACCTCATCAGACTCTGTCCCAGCACAACATTGAACCCTCCATGGGGGCATGGAAGAGCAATCTAAGTAAAACTAAAAGGAGAATGGCATAGAAATGGGAAGGTGTCCACCACTCCTACAAATGCACAACGCGTTGTCTGCCACGCTTGTTTATTTGGACAGCAATTAGATTATGATCAGTAACACATGGTATTGATGACAGTGCATAGATCAGTAAGGATAGGGTCATGAGCATAATTTAGACAAAACAATTGTTGTATGGATTAATCCATCCAGTTGTATGGTTGAGTTTCGTGAAGACAAATGTGTAACTGCAAGACACATACCATACCCCATATGTATTCATCGGATGTTTCAGACTGACCACCGTGTCCCCCAGATGCACACCCTCTTCAAGGTACTGTCTCTCCCAAAATACAGCATCCACAACCCCCGTGCTACTTAGTTGCAAGATTTGGATCAACATTGGAAACATAGGTCATGTAATTCTCGTTGTCAATACTTTTCGGCATCAGCCGATGACTAACTTGTACTAGCAACATATCTGTATTATTGCGCTTGATACAATTGTTCCAACTGTCCAATTATGCACATTATACCACTAGAGGCTTACTCGTACAAACAGCTTAGATGAAGTCATAAAAGTAGCAATGTCTCCAGCTCGCTGTAAATTTACAGATTTGCAGCAAAGTGGGGGATTAATCACCCTCTGTATCACCAGGCAGTTTGTTTTACAAGGCAGGAAAACATGATTCCATTTAATCAGATCACATGCTTTAAAATGCCAGTTTTTGGTCCCCTTCCTGCCACTGGAAAGGTTTCACAAGCTGCCCCTGTCCTGCCAGCGTGAAGTCTGGTTCTGCAAAAGTGGCGCCTGGATGTTGTAATATGGAACTCCGAGACAGAGTCCTAACTGTCGCTAGTGAAGTCAGATTTCAATATAAAGTGAAGCCTTTGTGTTCCCTAGTCATTGACAAGCTCCCAATAATTGCCTGCCAAGGGTAGAGATGCTATGCCTAATACACATAATTGCACCAATAGGCCCCTAGGTATTTCACTGGGATATCGGCTACAAAATATATTGGGCCCATGATATTGATGCCCAAACTATTACAAAGGTGTATAGATTATTTTTTACACTACATTTAACTTGACACATGTTTCTTAACAAAACAAATAGATCAGGGTACGTAGAGCTGGAGTGAAGGATAGGAAATCTATGCTTTCCTACTTGTTCTTATCTCCATGATCTCTTGGTCTTACATATTTAGGACGCGACTCGATATTTTGGATCAAGAATTATTATTTTTTTTTAAGTTTGAGTTTATTGAAAAACAAACAGAACAGAAGTGAATAAACATTTAAAATCATACATGTTATACGATAAAAATATAAACTGATAAAAGAATTGCAGAATATATAAGAACAAAGGAGGAATTCAATCAAATTGTGCGAATAGAAATAACATCGTAAGCATAACAATACCTGAAAATGAGAAAATTATACAATATATCAATCAAAAAACTAATGGTAATCAGCTAGAAAAATTGTAAAAGGCAATGGGGAACTCAAGGTGGTTTCAGTACTTCATCTGATCTAGTCTTAGAAGTAGTGGTCGAGGAAGCAACCAAAGAAATAATTGGCTAAGGGGAGCCAGAGGAAATCTCTTGATTGCCAGGGAAATGGGAGAAACATCATTATTGTCAAGCCAATGATGGAAACAAAACGCATTCCACCGAGAGCGAAAAGTGACAATGTTAGCCTGTTTCCAATTGGAGGTGATAAAATGAAAGGCAATAGCTATCAAAAGATCTAGGAGCTTATATTGTTGGACAGATTGAAGCCAGAGAGGAGAGAGTACCCAGGAAGATGTGAGTAATGGAGAAAGGAATTTGGACTTTAAATATTTTCTGAATTGGGACCAAACAGATCAAGAAGTTTTTATCATCGATATTTGGAGAGACATGCAGGCCCCTCAGACCATTCATTTTCCGTGCATCATCAAAATCACCTCTCAGGCCATCACACTATTAAAACTTGAGCATCACTGAAATAACTCCTACACTCTTACACATTTGTGTATCTTTTACAAAACTCTTGTACCCTGACAGCACTATTCTAGTTCTCTGGGAACCATCTCATCTGCTCATGCACCTTCACACCTCCATTCCGTGGCGGATATTAACACTTCAGGATCTTCACACCTCCTGTTCCCTTGTATCACTTATTTTAACTCTCTACAACCTTCAGACCTTCTGTCCCCTGCAACACCAATATTCCCAGAAAGTGCTTCTCACATTCGGACTAGAATAAATTAAAGCATTCCGCTCATCGTGATTTTTTCTCAGTCTCAGGGAAGAGAAACCCACAACGTGCAGGTTTTTGAGCTTCCACAGAGAGGCATTCAGTGGGCATGTCAATGTAGATTTCAGGCTCGTCGGCTCTTTAAATCTTTAAAACAAGCATGGGCATAGCCAATAGTCTCGCCTTTGGGATCCTATAAGTGTTTAGCCAATCAACAGTTGTTGTTGCACCAAGAATATTGTGCTGCATAACTAAATACTTATACGGTCTCAAAGGCGAGACCTATTGGCTATGCCAATGCTGGTTTAATTCCAGTGTACCAATCATTCCTGTGCACCACTGGCAGGGGTTCTTTATATTACTGCTTAGCAGAAACGGGCCTAGCAGGTCGGATTATCTACAGCTTTTGGGGAGAGGGCCATAGCTGATCTGCATATGGCGGCCTCCTCTTCATAAGGGCACATATGCAAAACATGAGAGAATGGCATGCTACCCAGGTGAATGGTGACACTTCTAAATAACTCAAGTGTTCCATCGAATCACTTAGGTTATTTTTTTCTTCATACTAATTCCTGAATGGTTCATTATGTGCAAGTATCCTGGCCACAGTACGGTCTGTACACGCAAAGGTGATTTAACTGTTCAGAAATGTCTGTTTAATTTCTCTGACATCGAGAAGCTGGTCTGTTTATTGGATAGATAGTTTATAAGGTGAATCATTGGGTTGTTCTGTAGCATAACTCATGTATCGCTTGATTCCACATAAAAGAAGTGAGGTCAAAATACTATCCAGATTTGAAACATTGAAGTGCCAGCATGTTTTATTACTAAAGCGAGAAATTAAATATATTGCATGAGTCTAAACACAATTGCCTTTTTTGGGGAAACCAAAAGAGTCTATGATCCTTGCGGCTGTGTGTGTGTGATGAGGTCTCAAGAACCGTGTAAGATCATACTAGATGCGATAGGGATGTGTGAGGGTGCCAAAAAAGCTGTGCGAGTTATATGACATGGGGGACTTTGCATGTATATGCTTGAGGGCTGTGCGTGAGGGTACCAGAGGTCTAAGGGCGAGGATAGCAGATGGTATGTGAGGGTGCTATAGAAACCGTGAGGGCAGATACTAGACAGAATGTGAGTGGTGAGGGTACCAGAGTGGCTGGGAGGGTGTAATGGTCTTTCGTCAGGATAACAGATGGAATGTGCTTGTACGAGGAAGCTAGTGGAAATGTGACCGGGAATGCTAGCAGCATGTGAGTGGTGAGGATACCAAGTGGCTACGAGGGTGCCAGTGGCTGTGATAATGTAGAGGAATCATCAGTGAGGATACTAGATGGAATGTGAGTGGTGAGGGTACCAGAGCAGATGTGAGGACGCTGACGGCGGGGTTTTGTTTAGGGATACCAGATGAGACGCGAGTGCCTGGAGGAGCCCCCAGGTGGGGCGAACCTTTGAACATGTGGAGATCGTGTTGCAGTGCTGTAGGCCTGTAATGGGACCGTGTGTACGACGGGGCATCTTGCGACAAATGAGAGTGAAAACAAACAACCTTTACCTACTGGCTCCTCCCCGCCTCCTCCTCCTCAGCGTCTGTCAGCTGCTGTCTGGGGCAGCTGAGCTCAGCTGGGGAAAGGAAACCGAAAGACATGTACATTCAGCGAAGACGGGGATGGGCCAACGACGGCACAACCCTGTCCGGGGTTTAAAGCCCTGTCTGGCAGTGGCGAAGCTTTAGAGACCGGGAAGAATGGAGGGCGAGTGGCTCACGGAGCAAAGGCGGTCAATAGCTGCGGGGAGGCCCAGGGAGAGGTGAGGAAATGTACAGAGCACAGGAGGAGGCAGGGAAGGGGTGAGGCACCGAGTCACCGCCGACCATACCCCTCACATCTGGGCCCCAGAAATACAGCCCCCAGGGCAGGAGGAGCCTCCGGAGGAGAGGAGCCACCAAGGGAGGTGAGGGCATCATTCGATCGGAGGGAGGGGGAGATTTTTGTGCAGGCTGCGCACGCAACACGCAGAGAGTCATTCCCCGGCAAAAGAGTGGCCACTGCTGCGCATGGCAAGCGTTAATGGCCTATTAGACAAGCGCTGAGGCGCAACACATGTATGGTGTTTTTCTTGCGGAAGCTACCGCGATAATTGCAAACAGATGGTGCTGCTGCTCGTTCCCACAAAAGAAAAGCCAAACCTGCACGAGTACCAATAGCAAACAGTGCAAAACATGAACGAGTTTGAAGAAAAGCCTGGAGCTATTCCAAAAGGTCTTCAAGGGAGAGCTTGCGCGCTGCGTAGGTGAGACTTAAAAATTATCACTTGAAAAACATCCTGATTTGTAAGTGTAGGTGGCAAGCACCAACATCCTTGCTTACTATGGTAAATCTGTCAGATTACATGTAACAAAATATCAATGAGCAGCCAGTTATACAAGGTGATAGTAACCAACTGTTAAAAACCTATTGACATTAGCAAATGCTTTTCACAATAAATAAGCTAGGCCTTTCTAATAGCTTCTCATAATAAACATATCAGACCTTTGGCATCAGACATAACATTTTCCAGTGCATCGATCAGACCTATAATGAGGTTACATAGGGCATTAAGTGTACGAGCTAAATAGTTCCAAGCATGGAAGGTTAGACCTGTATGTCATGGGGTAAATGCAGTAGCTGGAGGGAAGGAGGGCCCTGGTTGGTGGGGCTGATTTCAGTTAAATTGAGGTACGCAGGGAATAGCGGGCTGTATCTCCCGAGTTAATATTTCAGATGTTTAACTGTGGTGCATGATTATGTATGTAAAATCAAATAAATTGTTTAAAAATCTTTATTTTTTTTTTTTTTTTTTTTTTAAATCGATCAGACCTATAGCTTACCACGATAAAGTCAGACCTACTGTTTTGAGCGAAATCTATTCCACAAATCAACCATCAGTTACACAGTCATAAAACGTGAAAGGCATTCAAAATTACAGTTGGCTAAGCAGAATTCCAAATAGCAAATCTACATCCATGGTTTGTCAAGGGGTTAACCAACACCCATATCGTGCCTAGTACAGTAATCTGTGATATTCCATGCAACAAAATACCCATCTGTGGGCATTAATACAGAGTAACAACAACCGCCCTCTAAAGCCTACTGATTTTAGCATATGCTCTTCACAATAAATATATCATGCCTTATCATAACATTTGATAATCAACAGATCAAGCCCATAGCCATGATCATTGCCTTGCCACCATAACCAATTTAGTACTGAGGTATCTAGTATAAGCTTTGCCACAAACCAAAGAGCGCAATCATGGGACCCTTTTTAGAGGAAGCACACAACTTCAGTCCAATCAAATCCTCTATTCAGAGGTAAAATGCAGTGGAGTCTAAGCCCCTCTCTGTATTACCCTAAAATATCTTTTTGTTGATTACATAATGTCCAGCGACAACTGTGCCGTCAAGGCAGACCTAAAAATAAATGTAGCTCTGGCCATCCCATACTGCTTTCAAACACACAGCACTAAGTCTAAAGTTAATGAAGTAAAAGTGAAGGGAAAGTATTGGGACTGGAAAACAGCAATGCATTGCTAGTGACTTCCTGCCTCTCATCTGTGCTGCTGACAGAAGAACAAACACCATAAATCTACGTTCCTAAAACAGCATTGCAGTGGCATGTTTATGCCCCGAAAGGCCAAGCCCATTGTAAGCTCCATACTTTGTGCGTAATGGTGAGCCTTCCCTAGGCAACCACCCTACTGCTGGTTCAGGCAGCTGGAAAAAGAACCAAAACACTCATACTGTGTGGAAAATAACTTTCCGAAAAAGCAATTAACTGCTGCTCAATCAGAAAATATACCACTGTCCATCAACCTGTGCAAAATGAACACTTAATGGACAGAATGCTGAACATTGTCAAATATTCACCCCAGTACAGAGACCTGGGCCTAAATCCATCCTTTTATTTTGCTCCCCATACCTTTCCAGTTTAAACCCAGCCATATATCAGTCTTGACCCTGCTCCCCATGGGAACAGTCCAGCCCTAACTACAGAGATCTGGGCCTAAATCCATCGTTTTTTGCTCCCCATACCATTCCAGTCATATGCAGATCAGTCTTGACCCTGCTCCCCATGGGAACAGTCCAGCCCTAACTACAGAGATCTGGGCCTAAATCCATCGTTTTTTGCTCCCCATACCATTCCAGTCATATGCAGATCAGTATTGACCCTGCTCCCTATGGGAACAGTCCTGCCCGAACATCAGCATGTGGGCAGAGCCAAAGCCCCTCTCAGTAGTACTTCTGATAACTCTTTTTTAAGTTGATCATGTGATCTGGCGGCAACTGCAGTCTCAAGCAAGACCTAAAAAGGGATAGACATGTTCTTGTGCACATTGTCAAAGAGTTCATGGTTTTTACTCAAATTTAAGGAAATTCATTTAGGGTCCCCTGGGGGCCCGTTTCAATGTCTGGAACTACATAAGAGATCAGCGCACTAGCACGGAACCATCCAACACAAAGCATCGGTGTAGAGAGTTCCATACTTTGGTAGAGACCAACAAAATGTTTGCCCCCCAGTCCTAGTCTAGTGAAAGGAAGGAACTGAAAGAAGATGGCCAGATTCACATCTCTGTAGCCGGAGATTGAAAATACCTGCTACTTCTCTATATTCTCCTTCCAGAGTAAGGAGCCAGGTTCCAGCAGGGGGGCTGGGTGGGCCAGGCCCACCCAAACATGACCTTGGGCCCACCCAATCACGGCAGAAGAGGCCATGAAGAAGGCACCTGGTAAGTGCTTCACCAATCTCAACGTCTGAATATCGAAATGTTGTTTCACAGTCTATAACCCATTCCGTGCTCATGACTAGCTCAGCTCGCCACGAGGCACGGTCGCTCTGTGCTCATGACAAGCTTAGCTAATCATGACCGTTGTGCCCAAGCGGGAATAATTTCCCTGCTGTTCTGCGCGTTCCATTGGAACGGGCGTGGTCGTGACGAGCTCAGCTCGTCATGAGCACAGCGCCACCGCACCGCCACCGGGGCTAGTTCCCCTGAGCACAGCAGGGGAATTAGGCCCATGGGGAAGGGGTTAAAACTGAAATTCGGTTTTGGGGTTACAGATGGGCAAGGAAACAAATTAACAGAGCCGAGCTCAAGCTCTGGCTTGGCTCTTCGAGCCCATGAACAATCCGAGCCCTGAAAATGTTTGTTATGTAAAACATAACAAACATCACGTAAAATATGATACACTTTTAAAAAATTTGATGAGCCTGTATTTCTTGAACACAAGGAAGCTTGGACTTAAATATGTCACAACACAGCGCTGCACTAAGACGCACTTATTAAAAGTGATAGTTTTTAAACATGAGTTTAGAGTCAGTCATTCTTGCCCGGTCCTCACACTGGGGACAGTGCTATTAGTGAACCAACAGGCAAGACAATTGTCTCGTGCATCCTGTATGTGGCCCTGATTATTATAGAGCAACATTAGTCTATTAAATGAAACACAATGGCCTTTGTATAGTTGGTTTTCCAATTCATGTATTTGAATGTGCTTTTATGTGCAAATGCGAAGAAAATGGAGTTCTGGTGAAATAAAATATTTGCCCAAGCTCACACAATTTGAGTGGAGATGCTGCAATTTATCCAGGTTTTATTTTTGTACAAATAAGCCACTGAATGGCAATTTGTCTCTCCTTATGTTAATGCTTTGTTTTTACCACCCAGGTTTTCTGAGATTTTTTTTTATAAAGTGTGAACGCTACCTAGAGATTTTGAAGTGTTCACATGAACACCAGCTACATTACACAAGGTCACATTCATTTTAGGCATTTGAGATTTGCCCAGAATCACAGGATGTTGAGCCAACACCATGACTCAAACCTAGCTTATTCAGTTTGGAAGCTCTCACTGTAACACCACCCCCTGATGAGATTGAGGGTGGCATGCGAAAGGTCCATAATAGCTCGGCTCATTATGAGCTCCTATTTCCAACAGGACCTCAAGCTGAGCAAGAGCCAGGCTTCAGGCTCAAGCCAGGATGAAGCTTTCAGTGCAAGTCTTCCTAGTGTGAAATGTCAAGGCGCAGGTGTGTGGTAACAGGTACTTCCTTAACCTTAAACTGCTATTACAATCTGCATGGAATCCTGATGCTGGTGCTAAAGCCTAGCCTGCTGGAAATTATAACATTTGATCTGTTGAGCATAGGCATCAGCTGCTATTCTAAAATAACTCCAGATGCTCTTTATGCCGGTTTTGAAGAACCTATGATGTAAAACTTTAGATTACAGAATTGACAAAAATTGGACCCACATTGTCTCACCCAAACAAACTCTTGGCCCATCCAGATCAAAATTCCTGGAACCGGGCCTGAGAGTAAGTAAGGCAGGAAGGAGAGCAGCTTTCATTTCAACAAACCGCTGTTGGCCCTAAGGAGAATGTACGTTCACGGGCCAGTGGCAGCAATTCCGTTCCTTACAATTAGCAGGAGTAAAGTATCTTGTTGAAGTACCGATTGCCTCCCGGTGCCTCTAGTGATGTGAAGTGGACGAGTTTGTGTCTGACAGGAAAGGTCTCTCTGGCAATGTTCACAATTTTTATAGCACTTAGAGATGGTGGGAAATTGGCAAAAAGTGCCACATGAAAATACGTTATAAAATAAATTGTTTAGCCTTTTCCTTTTATAATACTCATAGTTTCCGCCACTTTCTATAGCATGTGTTTTAATATGTGGTATCCCACGGAATGTGGTGTCTGGTACGCTTTATACAATGACTTTATACACCAGTATTACGACAAATCAGACTTCCATCTTTACCACACATGCAGTTGTGAAACCGCGAGTTTGCACAAATAACTTCTAAGCGCAGTTTGATTGCATGGACTGGCCGAGGCTCCAGGATGTAACGATCAATGGCCAAGCAGGGGCACTGAGGCCTAGCGGCACCTAAGGCTGGCTCACCGAACAGTACTGGATTTCTAATAAGAAACTAGCAGCTGGGGGCATTTTTCTTGCCTCAATTGCTAGTCCAATACTAAGGCAGGAATGATAAACACTTTATTCCTTATCTAAAGCATTATACCAGGATTTCAGCTTCCGAAAAACACAGATACCCCCAAACTGGCCACTATCAGCAGCACGTAGGACTATCATATCTACTCACCACTTTGTCTGCGGTAGGAGGCATCTCTCTCTCTCTCCTCCAATGAGATAGGGATTCCGCACCAAGCTCCTCTCGAAGCTGGAGTGGAGTTCTCATCACCAAATAAACGCCTTTCTCTCTTAGCAACGCTCACAACCACAGACAGTCAGTTCTCGCAAGGCGGCATCAAGATAATCGAGCAGCCATGATAGATCCTTACAATATAAAAATATAGTTCTATGTCAAGGTCTTCAAGAACATGTTTATGCTTTTTAAAACTTTTATTATTTTTATCACGTTAACACTTAAATTCAAATCTACAAGTCATTACTAAATATAGTTAGAAAAGTTATGGCAAAAATATCGTTAAATTGTCATCCTTTATTTAAAAACTCAGTCTGCTGCGTCAACATCTACAATGTGCTCTCCATATTCTCTGTATATTTTACAATCCATTCGTTACAAGGCACAAGAGTTTATCTTCCATTTTAGTTCTTCTTTATTACTGAAGCCGCAAAAAAAAAAACAAGCATTTACAATGCAACGGTTTCGCCTTTGGAAAAGTTAGAGCGATTGGCAATGTAAAGGACAATGCCATTTATTTATCTGTTTTCAAAACCAACACAAATACAAATGTTGTCATTTACAATGCCAATAGCTCAAACTTTTCCAAAGGCGAAACCGTTGCATTGTAAATGCTTGTTATAAATACAGTCACTGAAATATGCATACACAATGTGAGAGAAATCTACATAAGTACACGAGTTGCAGATTTTTATATTCGTACTCAACCCTTTGAAAGGCGGCCATGCTGTTTAAACCCCCCCCAGCCCCAGCATAATGAAAGAAGCTGACTCAAGTGGCATTTCTATTTCTGTAGTCTTGTAAAAGCTCACAATCTTCCCATGCCGGGTGGGCACACATCCGCCCAGTAGTCTGTTTGCAGTTTGTAATAAGTGATCTTCTGTTCCGCCACCTCTTGGTAGGGCTGGCCTAGAGATAGCTGTCCCTTGCACTGGCAGTGATGCCACTTGACTTGATCACGGTGCATATCCGCTGACATGGAAGTGAACTTCCTTACCAAATACTTTCATTTACCAGTGTATTTTTTTCTATTCTTTATCCATTTTCAATTTTCAGTCATATTTGTGTTTTTAAGCTGTATTTTCAGGTTACAGTCATTCAAAGCACATAGTAGCATTTCGTCGTGCCATTAACAGCTACATTTTCCTGTGTTGTGAATTAAATCTAAAATTGGTTTCTTTTCCTGTTCTGTGTACCCGTCTACTATAAAGCACCTGTGCTAATCTATTAAAATGATATGCAATGGTTAATTGTCTTCAATGACATATTTGTATTGCAAGCACCTAGCCTCCATTTATGGGCAGTGGCGTTTTTTTACTTTTGTCGATTTATTTTTGTGGTCTATACTTGCCAATAATAAGGAAAGAAAAATAACTATAGCAACAGCGTGCCAAGGCTAGACCTATTGGATTTGCCAATGCTTATTTATTTATTTAAACATATTTTTATTGAAATTTTGAGCTTTAATACAATCATCAAGATCTTCTAGAGTTATCTTGACTTTTTTCTGTCCCTCATAAACAAGACAATTGACAAAATCCTCCCATACATCCCGCCCCCCATTTTTGCTCCAGCTAACGTGTATATTTTACAGTAATCCAACATCCATGTGAGGTCAACAATACATATTGTGTAAATCAATAGTAGATTATTAACATTGTATATTCAGTTCACAGTATTGCATTTTTATATCGTCCACACCACCTGCCATTATATACAGTCCCACTTCTACACATTCCATCACATTTCTTGTAGGTCTTTCTCAACCCCCTCTGCTCTTCTCTATGCAGTTCTGCTCCTTCTGCCCTCCCCTATCGCACTACTTCATTGTACCAGTCTGACCGTTTGGGTGGTCTGGATGCCTTCCAATTCATGGTTGTTTCTTTTCCCCTGTATCATTGTCATATTCACAACCTTCGCTTAGGGTTTCCCTTCTTCCCTTTGGGGCTTAAACCTAAGATACAGCAGTCCAAGGACCTGATGTTCTCTGTCGGTGCCACGCGGTTGACCAGTTCCTGCACAGTTGACCAATAGGTCAGTAGCCTAGGGCAGTCCCATAAGCCTGCATTGGGAGAACAGCAGCGGGGACAATCACCCGACATCTCTGGAAACATTTTGTTAAGTTTGTGTGGGGTTGAATACACACGATGTATCATTAACTTAAATTTCGGGTTTCGGTAGACTCTACTCGCCAATGCTTATTTAAGAAACGTATACGCATGCACAGTAGGTCACAGGCAACCAACACTTGCTCGGAGTAAAAACACCTCATTGACCAGTTTACTGAATTTCACAATTCCACAGCACCGCGTTCGTCACTGCTCTTAACAATAAAAAGTCCCTGCTGCCAAGGTAGTGATCTGATGGATTCTAAGCAGCTCGGTTATTGAATAACTTTGGATGTGCATGGAAACTATTCAGATCAAAGAACAGTCTGTTTTAAATTTGCTTGAGATTCAATAATAATTTACTGGAGGAGCGATTCAGCCAACCTTCCCTACCACGCACTTCTCTCCCTGGCCACTGCCAACATATTTTATTGTTGAAAATGCTTTTTGTTTTAAGTTTAAATTACATCGCGTTATTTGTTAGCCTTTTAACATTTGTAGCTTGTTTAATGTAGTTTTTTGTGTTTTTCCAATACTCCCGTCCCAGTATTTTTGCTGACTTTTTTTTTTAATGGCATTGTACAAAGCAATGTGATGTCTTTGTAGCAACTTGTACTAATTTTATGTGCGTTTGCACTTCGTCTTTTTAGCTTTGGTTACACAGCACCGCTCTCTTTCACCTTAGTGATATAAAGTGCTTTCAGTGGTACTCCAGAGAGGAGCTTTGGCCCCGCCCACATGTTGGTAGACAGTTGTACATGCTTTGATTGGGTAAAAGTTGTATGCTTCTTCAGAAAAAAAGTGCTTCCTGTCCATGTAGCTGTGGTTATTGTTTTTGTCCGTCCAGCTGCCTGAGCCTGGAGCAGTGTGTCTACATAGAGAAGTATACCTAACCTGCATAAGGTGTCCGGCTTATAATGTGATCGAACCAGGGGATGGGATAGAGTGATTAACAAAGACGTGGCTCTGTAATACTGTTAAAGTATCTAGGATAAGAAGATAATTTACGGTGTTTGTTTTTCTCTGCCAGCAGCACAGATCGGAGGAGGGCAGTCAGGAAGACTGTATTGTTATTTTACAGTCTCGGCACTCTCCCCTTCTCTTTCCATCGTTAATGTTTTACTTCGAAGTGAAGTTGTGCGTTTGAAAGTGGTATGTGATGCTCAGGGCTACAAGCATTTTTAAATACTTTACCATGACACTTTAAAGAGTTGGGTGTTTTTCTTTTTAATTCCAGCAATGCCTTTATTGGATTGGGAAGACTAGAATGCAGAGCAATTTCTCTCGCTGCAGTGTTGAGAAATGCATATGTTGTTACATGTACTAATGTTTATGAAATGTGTGCATAATAACCACAATCTCTTTGAAACTATCTACAAAACTATGGATAGCTAAATAGATTTCTGATATTGACATAATAGCTGCATTTGATGTTAAACCTTGTGAAAATGTTCTCCCTGATAGCACTTTTTCAAAGGGGCTCATTACTGCCCAGAGTATGTTTCTGGTGTCTCCTTACATCACATGCGGACAACAGTTATAGTGTGTGTTTTTTAAAGACGTGCCTTGCAAGCAAATGCATAGAGACTGTCTACAAAGCATAGTTCAGTATCATCCTAAACCTCTCCAATGGAACTAGCAGATGGGTAAACAGCAGAAAATGAATAATGTTCTCTTTCCGGATTCCAGATAGATAGAATTAAAAACTAGCAGTTAGGGGTTTTGTTTGGGGGTGGTCACGATTTTAAAACTACAATATGTAGGCAAGTCATTACTTCTAAAGCACAGTGGCCATTCTAGTGGTGAAGCACCGATATAAGTCTTAGGACCTCTCAGTAACACATACGACAATTTTACATCTACATGGACATCGGACAGCATTAATCGGCCACATAATGCAGCCCAAAAACAATGTTTAGTGGGTGTCCTAGCACACAGTTATTATGGGACTTGCAGTTTCATTAATGACATAAGTTTTCAAAAAAAGTATGCAAAGTAATTTAGGTTAAAAAGCAAGAAATAAATGGTGGCGTTACACATGGTACATGCCTTGACTACTAGCGGCCTAATGTTAATTCCATTTTTGCAGGTGTCCTAGCACACTATTATGAGACTTGCAGTTTGGCTAATATTGTTTCATAAAGGAATGTAGCGTCAAAAGCAATAATTTAATGGTGAGGTTACAAATGACAAGGGCTCACAAGGCGGCAGCCTTGTAACTGATCGCCTCCTGCAGGACAGGGAATACACCTCACCGTGCACATTCCAAAACATTAAGTACAAAAACTTAACACTGCGCTGCTTTTTCTCTGACTGAGCACAGATAACATGCTAGGTTATCCCCTAATCCGGGCCATACTCAATCCCCTTGACTTCCACAATAACATTTCTTAAACTATACATACTGGACTTCGTTATCACCTCATACCACTATTCCCCGCTGTAATGACACTCATCTCTAGAAGAGTAAGCCTCCCTCACACAGTAGCCCCCTTACAATGTTGTGCATCCACCTACAAAACCCGCTCATCCCCTGCAACGAACTTTCAAGCATTGCAATACACCCACTCCCAGTATTTGTTCTTTCCTTACCAAACTACCATACGCCATAACCAGCACCACGTTCACTCCCGACAACCAGTTGCTGCTGCCCGCCGCCATGACGTTGTGCTAGGACCCCCAAACCTGCCGAACCCCACCGCTTCCGGGCTCCCCAACTCACACCACCGCCCGGAAGAAGTCTGCATGACCCTCATCACGTGACTAAATAGGCATCGAGAGAAGGAAGCGCGAGGGTCAGTACGTCGGCAAACCCCATGGCAAATGTTGTGCATCCACCTACAAAACCCGCTCATCCCCTGCAACGAACTTTCAAGCATTGCAATACACCCACTCCCAGTATTTGTTCTTTCCTTACCAAACTACCATACGCCATAACCAGCACCACGTTCACTCCCGACAACCAGTTGCTGCTGCCCGCCGCCATGACGCTGTGCTAGGACCCCCAAACCTGCCGAACCCCACCGCTTCCGGGCTCCCCAACTCACACCACCGCCCGGAAGAAGTCTGCATGACCCTCATCACGTGACTTAATAGGCATCGAGAGAAGGAAGCGCGAGGGTCAGTACGTCGGCAAACCGCATGGCAAATTAGAGGAACCAGAGAATGAATGACGCGGAAAGAGTACTAAAGAAAACCTCCGTCCACACGAACGAGTGTGAAAAGTTAAAATGTCATCCGTTATAGAATAAACATCTTGGAAGCCAACGTGCTCAATCGACATGTTCTTGATAAACATACTTTATATTACTAGTTGATTTGCATGTGAGTTTTATACTTTTAGAACAATTACCAATTGTACGCGTAGCAATACTCAATAAACCAATAGGCAATGACACTGCTGACTTCTTATTTACAATTTTAGAATGGTTCTGTAATACCTGGTGCTCTTGCTCACCTTTCACCGAAGTTCAATATTAACAAGTCAGGTCCCGGGCCGGCCAGCCAATCAGAGCGCGGCCCGGGAATGACGTCACGGGGGTGTCCCGGGCCGGCAGCCAATGGCAGCGCGGCCCGGGACAAAGGGGCGGGGCTTAAAAAAAGCACCAGAAACGCCCCCGATTCGCGTTTTCAGGAGAAAGCGCGATTGACAGCCTCTGCCTCCCAATGGCTAGCCTCCATTTATGGAGCTAGCCAATGATAGGCAGAGGCGGGTCATCACCCCAGATAGAACTCAAGAGGTTTTGCTAGCGCATGCGTACTTCGTACGCATGGCTAAGGCAAAACCTAAAAACGGTAAAAAAAGGTGTATTGCCATGAAAGCTTTAGCAAATTCAAGCTGATAGGGCGCGCCTTTGAACCCGATTGGTTCTTGTCAATGCCTGTTGCTCATGCTGCATACATTACAGCCGAGCCGATTCAGGCGAGATACTTAAAGTAAACAAGTTTGACAAGGCAGGGGAGAGGGGAGAGAGGAGGGGGCCTGCTCATGCTTCCCTTGCGGGAGCAAGCAAGGGGCACCATCTATTTGCAAGTTAATTACAAACAGATGGCTTCAAAGCTCGCTCCTGCAAGGGAATCGCCAAACGTGCACGCTTTGCCATTGAAAGCAATGCAATGCGTGCACGTTTTTGGGCAAAAAAAGAGTATTGATTTCAAGAGGTGTCCACCTATGCAGCGCATGCGCGCTGCGTAGGCAAGACCTAAAAAACAAAAGAAGGAAAAGGAAGATCCTTTTGTGACCATGTGCTGCAGTGAGGAGCCTCGAAAGAGTATAATTTTGCAAGACGCAGCAAAACATGGTGAATAGTTATTGGGCTGTGCAGCACAGAGACTGCATAGTTGAAATGCAAAGCCTTTTTATGTTTCATTGTACTGTGGGCTACTTCGTACCGAGCTGCTAATTTTGAGGCCCGTGTCACCCAGAGGCTAAATATCCTTTAGGTGCAGAGTACTTTTTTAACGCAGTTGGCTCCCAAGGGACCCTCACAGCATGGCCATCGGGGTTAAGATAGCAAGGAAAAGGTTACATATTTATTATTCTGGCCTGGCAGGGGGTGTAGATATAAAGAGGAAGTGTCAGACATGCCTGCATGGAAGACAAGCCCTTTCTTTGTACTTCTGACAGTGGCAGGACTTCCCATTAAAAGGATAACGATTGGCCTAGGTACCCTGGGTGCTCCAACTCCTTTCAATATACTGCACCACTATTTAATCTTGGAAAGAACTAATAAATCTTTGATAGCGAGTCCTCAGTGCATCTTACTCTTGTTGAAATCTCCGTAAGGATAATTTCTAAGGAAAGCAAAAAATTCTGGTCCAACTGTGTAAAAGCCAAGAGTGTGGGGTGAATTAGACTAACCACATTGTACTGCCCCTACAGCACTTCAACAAAATGCCAAAAAGCAGAAAGTATGCCTCCAAGAAGCCCTGGAGGAAGAAGTGAGAAATATCCAAGCCATGTAAGCTTTTGGTTTATTGGCAGGTACTACAACATGGAGAGGATATCAACCCATTAAAGCCTTCGAGCGTTGACATGAAGGATAGCAATAACCAGAACACCTTACAAACAGCAACAGGTGTGTGCCTGCCAGCAGCTGTGGCCTGCGAACAGATGTGGGAAAATCTCAGCAACACCAGTGCACTTTGAGATGGGGACAGCTGCCAGAACCTATTATATAGTGCGCCTGCCATCCCGCATGCCCATAGACTGGCAGAGTGCACTACTAGGACTGTAAACAGTGTCCGCCAGCCCTGCATGAACACAGAGTGTAAGTCAGCATGCATAGCCAGGAAGGTAGACAGTGTCCGCCTGCCCTACGATCCCATAGCTAGGGGGCATAAGGCAGAGTGTACATCCAAGACTGTAGTGCTCACCAGCCAAGAATGCCCATTGTCACCAGAGTGTAATTTTGGGACTGTACTCACACAGTAAAGTTGCGTACAGAGGCTGCCCTCACCGCCCGCTCGCCTCCTCCGGTCTCAGTGTTGTGATTCTATCTAGGACCCTAATTCGATATTCCCGATTTATGCCCTTATATGGTTATCACAAATAATATCCTTATAAAGGCATACGAATCATATCCATATTTAGTAATAGCCCATGCGGTCCAAATACGGCAAGGCAAATCCCATAGATTCCTAGAAAGTACAACGTGTTCTTTAAACAAACCAAGCCTCCAGCAGCCCGGGATATCCCCCTGCTTTGGTTTTGATTTGAACAAGAACTCCTGGAGTCCAGAAAGAACTGTTCGTTCTTAGTGACGTCTTATGTCCAACCTTACGTCAAACTCGGCACCTTCCAGGTATAAATATACCAACGTTGCCTTAAGCAAACACACGGTGGTTTGGAGCAGAGCGGCCATCTACTTGCCCGACACCGAGCTGATGCGAGTGCCGAAGGAAGCCGACCCTCCCCTTTTGACGCACTGAGAGAGACGCTGTCTTTTCTCCAGCCGAGAAAATCCAGCTCCGGTGTTTCCAGTCACCCTTGCGGGTTGCTGGGAGATCGAGTCCTGAGAGAGCGATACAAGGCCTCCTACATTCTATTTACCCAGGTACGGAGCTGACTAAATCCTTAAGAGAATTCTTGATTCAGATTCTTGGCAAAAAACCAACTTAACTTAAACTGCAACTTACTTACTCCTTGTAAAGTATTAGGCTTAGGTCAGGTACACCGGGGTAGGCGTATCTTAGAAGCACCAGTTGAGTACGTTAGTCAATGTTTTATGTATGTATATATTTTATCCATTTTAAAGTATCATATGGCTAAGAAACCATATCAATGCTTTTACAGTATTATGTTATAATACTCCTTTTACTGTACGCACTTTACTTTATGATAAGTATTGCAATTGTGGCAACTCACTTCTCTTGCATGAGAAAGAAGACTGCTCAATAAATAACACCTTTTATTGAAAATGCCCGTCTCTCTATTTCTCTGCACTCTGGTGAAAATAAGTATGCACGATTGAGTGAAATAAACGTCTATTGTTTTCACACGACTCTAGAGATGCACTCTTTATTCTGAGGGAGCAAAGTCATGTTTTATGCGGTGGTCAGAATCCCTTCTTGTCTAAATCAGGACGGTTAACTCTTTCCTGAACATTCGAGAAAGTTTCTAGTGACCTCAGCTAGCTGGCAAAAACGAATGAAGTCAAATATAGTAAGTAGAGACCTAGATGACCTCAGTCCTACGTCTATACTGCTGATTATATTATTCCAATGCGCAGAGCCTATTGGGAATATAGGAATTAAACTAAATGGCGTCCGTTTGGTAAGGCGATAATCTAACGCAAGATACTAGAGTAACTCAGTCGTGCTTTTTCACACAGACCCCTTTTCCCGTAAAAACTCCAAAAAGATGTCTAGAGTGGGTAAAAGGTTCATATCCGCCGGAACTTAGTAGGAAGAGATTCCTATGTATTAGTTTTTGGTTTAGTCAACGTTGAAGGATACAGTGTTCCAAAATATTGTGCACCTAATCTTTGTTTCCTTGAAACTTGCTCTGCAACAAAACTTCCTGTCATTAAAATGTCGGATAATGAAGACGAAAGGGAGAGAGCTAGATTAGCAGCTCAACTCCTAGCGGATGACACAAGTCTCCAAGACAATGACCCGAATGCTATAATCATTCCGGTAAATGTAAGAAGTACTATAACTAAAAAACGTATAGAAAATGGAGTATCATCACGAGGTGGTAGAGTCATATTCATGGTAGAGGCCCATGAATATCGGCAGACAGAGGTATTCTATTCATGGATACATTTTCCAGCAGCACACGCTGTGACATACAAATTCCACTATTACAAAATAGAGGAACATCCGGATGAATACACTCCTTTCGAGGATGTTGAAATCCCACTAACTTACCAAGAGCACCTGCTCTGGTTTAAAGGCGCCCTAAAACATCAAAATCACATCACCAGGCTCGGTCCACTAGGTAGACCAGGAGCCACGTGGCCGGTTCTAGCCAGCTACACACCACATCTCGACATTGATAAAATGTCAGACCGGGAACTTTTAGCTCAGCTAAAACTACTAATTAAAATACATAGACAATTGGTCCACTATGTCATGCGGACTTCAACAGTCCAACCAGCAATAATAATTCCACAGACCACCCCTCACCAGGGGAACACAAATAAAATCACACCACAGAATATACAATCAGCCATTGGCAAAATACCCGCAAAACGGGAACAAATTCCATTCTGGTTAGCACAAAAAAATCACTCAGAGGCAGTATTTCCTGATACTACACCTCATGAGAAACACAGAATTCTGACTATCTGCTTTCCAATGGGGATTGCACCACATGCTTCAATATACACAAAAAACACATGGTGTTCCGTCTATGGCAATAATACCAGATGTGCTACGACAGACTCAAAATGAATACGGTCCAGAACCGGCTTTAACTCTGGGTATGAAATTACTGAAAGACTTCAAGTAGGTCTCGGCTATATTACTAGCCAACATAAAAGGAGAAGCAGCATCTGTGGCGATCTGCCAGAAATTGAAAGAAACAGATATAGCAGAACAACCTTTTGAACTTTCCAGAATCTTAGAAAAAACCTATGAAGAACTAGGTAGAGATAGTTTGGGTGGGAAACCAATAAAACCCCAAGTAATTGAGAATCCTGAAAAAACATTTATCAAAAATAATCTAAACACTCCAGAGAAAAACGATTCCAGTCCAGAGGAAGGTCTCCTTAACGGAGAGATAGATCTCCAGACCGAGGAAGCAAGTCTCCCCAAAGGGAGCCCTCTGAGAAAAGATACAACCTTAGAGATCTGGATAAATTGCGAAAACCTGATAGATATCAAGATATTGATACACGTCCCTCTCGATCTTTTCAGACTTCCTCACAGGAATCGGAAAGAAGAGGACGGTCAGAACACAAGGAAGAGCACGTCAAGTCCAAAGACAAGGAACCTGCTCATCAAAGTAAAAAATTACAATTTCCAAGAAAGAAGGTAGCCAGTATTAAAATAAAACATGCCGAGGATACGGAGGACATAACTGAAAAACGGAGAGTGGGCCCAGACAATGCTAGATAGCGCAGCAGAAGTAATCATAGCTCGCAAGATCCTGATGAATCTTCTGGAGACAGTGGACACGAATGAATACATTCAAGTGGAAACTGCAGACACCAGAGTTAGCAAACCACATAAATTATACGAAATAACATGGCGTATAGAGGGGGATAAAACTAGGAAAGTAAGGGGTCTCTTTTGGGATAACTTATCTAAAGGCTATGACATCCAGTTAGCTGAGAGACTGGCCACCAGAGTGTCAGGGAGTGCCCTCATGGCTAAGAAATGATTATGCCTGCCTTCTCAAATCATATTCCAATTCATAAAAAATACACATTTGCAAGAAAATGGGCAGTGGCCCAAGCTCCTGCATTATATAAAAATCATGTAGGATGGGATGAGGATTCTCCTCCCCACAAAATCCAGTTTAAAAAAAAAAAAAAAAAAAAAAAAATCAACCCACTGCACAAAGGCAGTACCCAGTTAAGCAGGAAGCTAAAAAGCAAGTCCGAGAGATCTTAGATCAACTTGAATATCAGGGGGTGATTGAAACATGCACCTCACAAATGAACAATCCTTTGTTTCCTGTCTCCAAACCAGATGACTCATATCAACTAGTTTTGGACTACAGACACCTAAACTCCTGCTGCAAGACATTTGCAGTACAAAACACACAGTGCAGCACTAATGATTAACATGGTGCGCAAAAATATAAAACGACATTGGATATCTCTAATGGATTCTTTTGTCAAAACATTGCACCTGAAAGCAGGTATCTGACCGCTTTCTCAATAATGGGGTCGCATGAACAATTCTGTCGACTCCCACAGGGATTCAAGAACAGCCCAGGATTATTCTTAGCAAGGGTAACAGAGTTACTACAAATATATGATGATGAGGTATTATCTTATGTCAATGACATCTATCTCACAGATGATGACCTGGAGACACACTTGAAAAGAGTGAACACCTTAATACTTCAGTTCGCAGCTGAAGGGTACAAATTCAACTTTAAAAAGTCACAAATTGCTCACCTAACTGACCTGTTTTTAGGACATGAATTATCAAGAGAAGGCAAGAGCCTAGCAGACAACTTCTTATAGTAGTGCGCTGTACTCCAAGCACCAAAAATGCTGAAGAACTTACAATCAATACTAGGTTTCCTGAATTTCGGAAGAACATACATTCTAAATTATGCAGAGAGGGTTAAACCTCTATAAATAAATAAAAACTGATTTCAAACCAATAAATCGGACTCAGAAACACAAATTTTAAGATCATTGCAAACAGACATGTTGTTAGCTAAAACAAAATTCCAAACTCGCGAAAACGTATTCAACCTTGTACTCCGAGTCATCCCAGGAAGATGCAGATTCACGTTCCTGACCTCCAATGAGGGAGAAACGATACCAATAGCTTACAAATCATACTTGTACACACAAGCTGAAATGAAATTCAGTTCTACTGAAAATATTCTAATAGCTGTTCAAACTGCTGTAGCAAAAGAAAGAGCCCAAGCCCAAGGCAGGAAGATAGCTGTTTTAACAGCAGAATCAGCCTTTGAGGCATTAACAAGCCCACGCAATCTGAATGCTGTGGCATTAGATCCAAAATGGATACAATGGGAAGATTCTCTTGCTGCAGAAGACGTGAAACCCTATTTTGACCCGAAAATGAAAAAACTAGAAGATCTAGACATTGAAGAAGAATATCCTCTGCCAATTGAAATTCTGCCTCTTGAACAGTACACATGTGTAATCTACATGGACAGATTTGCACAACACTACGATGTAGAGAAAAAAATCCTACAACGCAGCGTGCACGATTGTTAAAGGTCGCTGGCGCTTTGGTAAATTCAGACCAATAATCACCAAAACTGAATCACTCAGAAACTGCTCAGCGAGCTGAAATAAGATCTTTAAAGATGGCGCTTGAAAATGCCGATCGCGAATTCCCCACACGAATAGTGTGTGATTCGCATTACTGCGTCAAGTCTTACAATAATGACATGCAGACATGGATCAAAAATGGTTACAAAGATGACACAGGAGCCACAATAAAGCATAAAAAACTTTGGGAACAAGTAGTTCTTTTGCAGAAAGAACTAAGAAAGACTCACGTGATACATACACTGAGTCATCGAAGTGATGGCGTTCACGTTGCAGGGAATTCATTGGCTAACAGCCACAGCGGAAGCAGTTCAACCGGCTTCCGTAGCCACAAAAAAGCGTTCTAAAAAACAGATAGACTGAGAAACCATGCTGGCGGTAAAAGCCTCATTAAAAGGCGACTATGCAGCGTTGCCTCTCGACTATCCACTCAATAATACATACATAATTGATGCAAACTCCGTTCCTTTTACTCAAATACCTGGAGTGGGGGATAGAGTAATTCCAAACACGAACAGGAGCGTCTTCTTGATTCAAGAAGCACACATGGGAGAGGGTCTAAGGCACCAAGAGATTATGAAATCTCTAAAAGAATTACAATCAGAATACTAGTTGCCGGGGATGAGCTTGCAAAATTACAAATTTGCAAAGGATTGTCCAGACTGCAACTGAGATCGCAGTTGTGAACCGGACCAGACTATTGCCAGGACACCTTTATTAGAAAGCATCAGGCTATCTATACGCAAAAATCCAGCTGGAGAAATGCGTTCCCATAAATATTAAGACTAGATTCACTTAAAATATAGACCCCGGCGCTCGGCTGACGCCAGAACTGTTATAAGAGATTTGCGAGTCTTTATCGGCACATACGCAATTGGCATGCTACATTCTGACCAGGGCCCTGCGTTTAGCTCTCAGGCTTACAAGGAGGCCATGGCCAGCATGGGCATTGCATTGCGGTACTCTTCTCCCTTCCATCCTGAGGAAAATGCGGTAGTGGAAAGAAAAAAACGTGACATAAACCAATCTATAACGGCGAGGGTATTAGGTTGGGGTGATGGGTGGGTCAAACATTTAACAAGTGTCCAACATAGTCTTAACAATCTGCCAAGAAATTCTCTAAAAGGTTTCACTCCCTACAAACTATTGTTTGGTACTAGAATGCACATTCAGGACTTCGATAGTCACACTTCAGTGGTAGAAGAAAAATCCTTTGATATCAAAGACAGTTTGGCTGTTTTACAGGACAAATGAAACAAGAAGTCTGAGTAATATAAAGTTAAAGCCAACAGCCACTGAAGAAAAACCACCTGTCCCAGCAAGACCTGTCTGGATTCCAAAGATTAGAGATCTAGTCAGAGAGAAGATCGCGGTGAAGAAGGAATTTGGGCCTTCTTACAGAAAAGCAGTACCTGTCTTAGCTGTCAGCGGAACAAGATCAGTAGTACTACCGCCCCTTGCTGATAAAAGGAGAACCGAGTTGTATCCATCGACCTGGTAAAACCACAATCATGTGGCCAATAATAAGTAGTAGGCCCTGTGGACTCCCAAGAAGTAGCAGAAGACCAAACCTTGCTACAATCCAAGAGGTTCAAACTGAGAGACTAATCACATTTGATAAACCTGCAGTGAATAAAAAAGGACAATGCCACAAAGCCATGGAACTTGTGCCTCTTGAAACCCAAATTGCAACAGTTCATCAAGAAACACCCGTCTACAACGATGTAGCCTCAGACTATGTTAATGAAACAAAGAAAGATCCAAAGACAAATGAAAATTGACAGAACTGCATCTGGCTACTTTATCAATTTCGATGACTTTTCTGAAGATCCAAGCAAACATGAAGAAACGCCAGCAACAAAAACTTTCAAAGACAAAGTAATTGAACTTTTTCACCAACTAAAAGAAACATATCGGATTTCACCATGGATTGAATTTTGGATTGTGTTAGGTGTACTTTTCCTCCTACTTTGGCTCATCATGGTTCTATGGTTGAGAAAATTCATTGAGGGAAAATATAGTACAATGGATACAGCAAGTCAGAACATCAACTTGGTCCTAAAGCCTCACAGATCGTCTCACATCGAGAAAAGAGAACTGTCATCAGTGAACATCACAGCCAATCCAATACCCGGAGGGGTAGCATGGGACAGAACGGATTATGAAATCTATGGCCCGATTGAGCTCTTGAAATATCCACACCAGTTTAAGGTTTCCTTAAATGACTTTGTGACACCAAGTACTTTCTCTGATGATTGGGACTTTGAAAACATTAATAATAGGATGTCATATTTAGTAATGTCAGCTAAATTCATAGAACATGATTTACAGGGTTCATCAAATTATGAAGAGTTATATTGTTATAATCATTTTGGTCATCACTATTTGCATAAATCTGCTCAACCTAGAAATATTTTTACTTATAACCAATGGGAACATTGTCCAACACCGCCAAAAGGCAGCTCAAAAACATTTTATAAGAAATTCCAATACTTCTCAGGGTTTAACAGTGATCCAGAAACATTTTATTTTAAAATGTTAAATAAGACAGGAATGAAAACAATGTTGACAAATACTAAATTGATTTATTCTGAAAAATGTTATGACAAAATGTCTACATTTGGTTTTGAATTTTGGAAAAAAAACATTGAAACAAAAACCATCTGGGGTTCAAAAGACTGGCAGGTACAAGGTCTAGAAGCATTATTTAGAGCCTGCATGATCCCAGAACAGATAATATTCCTGAATGACACCATTCAGCAAACAACCTGTCTTGGTTTAGCCAAGATAAAGGACTTAAATAAACAGTCTATTCCAAAGCCAATACCTGATAGTAATAGCACTACATGTTGAGATAGACTTATCCCATATTTTACACCAAAACAGAACAAATCCTGATTGGAAAAAATGGTTGATCTGTCCCACAAACACAAATAACTGTCAAGATAGATTCCTGAACAAAACACAGGGGTTCAAACAGAACAGGCCAGACCCAAGATATTCCCAGAGACAACATCCAGGGATAGTTACAACATACAGTGTAGGGAAACTATGCCTTGAGAGGCTACAGAAATCCACACTGGCTGAAATTAAGCAGCACTTGACTTTACTTAAAGACGGTGCTGACTAGCGTGATTTCATATTGGGACCACGCAAACCGCGTCAAAAACGTTTTATACGCCGCTTACGAGGCCTGGAAAGTAACACAAATTGAAACAGCTGAAAAAAATACAAGAAATTGATCGTATTAATTTGGAAAAATCACTTTCTGTAGTGGACAATGGGTTAATGACTGTCTTCCAGAATATATTCACTGGACAGCATCGTATCATCTGCTATTGATATAATAGAGCAGGACTTACTAAAGTTACAACATGGTCAGTCCCAATTGCGTTCTATTGTACAACTTGGCTGGACGTTGCAAAATCCGCGTTCAGGCTACGTGCCATGGCGTCTAATTAACATAACGTCATTATTCTCTATCTTTAACCTTACTAATAAACAAATCAGTTTGGCACAAAAAGGAGCAGACTATACGATTCTGAGCATTGAAAAACTTGAGAGATTACCATTGACAATGTCAGAGAGACCTGTCATTGAATGGATAACACATGGAACAATTACAATTCCGTTAACAACTTTCTAGTTTCAGTATTGCCAAAAATATATACCAGTAGGCCTGTATGAAAGGTTGGGTAAAGGATACATCAAGTCAACATGGAATTTACCCCATACACACAAATGTTATAGTGAAGGGAAAAAGGAGGTATTTCTTAGTGGTAATAATTGTAAAAAATCACTAAGTGGTACACTTCTGTGTCAAAGTATTAACTTGCATGGAGCCTGCGAAGGGTCTTCAAATAACCTTTCATATCACCTGCACGGCATGCCTGCAACACAGATAGAGCCATTCTTTAGACAGCTTTCCAACGGCAGCTACGTTCTAATAAGGGACCACAGCTGTTGTGGCATGGTGCCAGGAAAAGCCCATCTCGTGAGCGTTACTTCCATGGTCACTTGCTGTATGCAAGTATTGTATCCAAACAGCAATCCAGACATGGAGGCGGCAATATGGCCTTCTTTGAATATCTCTTCTATTTCGAATTGATACTTTAAGCAGAATGAAGTCAATTCTTTTACAGACAACTGTGCCTTTAACCTCGTCCAAAGAGACGTATGAACTGCAAGTTGCAAGGACAGCTGCAGAGATACATTCCCTATTATCAACAAATTGCCCGTGCATTTCGTAGAAATGTTAGGTCAAATCTTAAACATGTCTGATACCAGTGGCATCGCACATATATTTAAGACAATTTTTTCGGGACTGTTAGAACCCTTTGAAACAGTTCTGGGTATTTTCCCGAATTTCGTTCATTCATTTTTCGGCGGCCTGCCTCTTCTTTTGGGACTTGCAGCAGGAATGTTATTTTTGATCCTTCTGCTCCGATATGGCAAGCCAAGCCACAGACAAAACTCCAGCAACGATGGAAGAAATGATCCTAGCTATACGCTACCAAGACCAACTCACTAAAGTCCTCGGATTAGCCCGGCTGAGAGATCTGAGTGCAACCTGGTTTCTTTCATTCACACCATCTGGCAAAATTGAATCTTACCTGTGCTTCGATATCTGCTACGTGGAGAAGAATGCGTGTTGGATGTCTGTCTTACACTACCATCAGCAGTACCAATGGATATCGATACTTTGCTAGGTCCAGTAACGACTCATGCAATGTGTTGTCCCCAGTGGCTACCTATTCTGAGGACGGCATTCGTTGAGACTTCACCACTACAAGTAGGTGGCGGTGAAGTACGAAGGGAAGCAGCACCAAACAGGTACAACCTTCTGTGATCATTGCTGATCCAAACATCGATGATAGCAATCACTCTCACATCTGCACTGCTTCAGCATTTTCGAACTTGGTCGAACTTTCACCTGATGTTGTAGACCAATTTTTTGCAAGCCTGTCTGATATGATGTTCTCTCCAGTCAACGAGAATAACTTTTAAAACAACGAGCACACAGCGTTCCCTGAACTCTGAATTCAGCCTTCAGTTTTTGATAAACAAAACTACTAAAAACATTTGGAACTATTTTTTACCCTGAAAGCGAAATTCTTTTTTTTCCACTTCCAAAATATTTACCTTTTTTCTGGCACATGGTACTCTGCTTAAAGTAGAACTATTCTTAGAGAACAGAGATTCTATTTTTAGGATAACTAGAGACAATATTTTACCTCAGCCTCTAGCACATGTACAGTATTGTATAAATATGTGATGAAATGGTCTCGACCTTATTTTCTGTATACAGAGCCATTTCATGTGTAATTTTCGCAATTCATACAGCTGAGATATATATATATTACCTACTGGCGATAGCCAGTAGGTATATATAGTTAGAATTTTCAAAAATCCCATAGGAAAAATATCCTATGTCGAATAACTTTGGCGTTTGAGGACAGAATTGGCTGAAATTTTCAGGAAAATTGAACATTTTGTTTCTGAGCAGCCCCTCAAAATTTGGGGGGGTTTCGTCAAGGGGGGGCCGAGAAAAAAGGGGGGTCCCAAAACGTGTTTTTCCCATGCAATTTTCCATAGGGCGGTTGGCCTCACTTTTAGCCTGAACGGCTGAATGGATTTACACCAAACTTGGCAAAATTGTAGGGACTGGTAGCCCGATGTGCCTTTGCTATGTCTCAAGATATAGGCTCCAGTGGTTTTTACGAAAATTAACTTTGAAAAATATATATTGGGCTACATTGGGCTATATATATGTTGGAGCCCAAATGTAGCCCAATGTAGCCCAATGTAGCCCAAAGATGGCCACCAGAGACAAAAAAAAACAAATGTAGCCCAAATATCAGCCAGATGTAGCCCAACTATAGCCCAATGACAGAATGTCCCAGAGTGTTCTAAAGAACAACTAGAGTGCTAACAGTCCTACTTATTACAAAGGTATGGCACACCTGAAGCCATCTTGATTGGAATAAAGTGGTAACTCTTAAAACATTTAATTTAAAAAGGAACAAAATGAGGGGGTTCATTTTGCCATAGAAAGTATGATTAGCGAATATATGACGAAATCCCGCATACCATCAGTCCGCAAAAAAAATCCCGCATGTACTATTAGGCCGCAAATTAAAATAACGAAAACTTTTAGAACGAATATGCCTTTAGCATACACTAAACAACTAAACTACCCTAAACCCTAAAACACTACCCCCAGCATGACCCTACACTACACAAACAGTACAACACTACCCTAAACCCTAAAACACTACCCCCAGCATGACCCTACACTACACAAACACTACAACACTACCCTAAACCCTAAAACACTACACCCCAGCATGACCCTACACTACAACACTACCCAAAACCCTAACACTACCCCCAGCATGACCCTACACTACGCAAACACTACAACACTATCCTAAACCCTAACACTTCGCCCAGCATGACACTACACTACGCAAACACTACAACACTACCCTAAACCCTAAAACACTAGCCCCAGCATGACCCTACACTACGCAAACACTACAACACAACCCTAAACCCTAAACCACTACCCCCAGCATGACCCTACACTACGCAAACACTACAACACAACCCTAAACCCTAAAACACTACCCCCAGCAAC